>NW_017728992.1:107353277-107361957 GCF_001723915.1 Gavialis gangeticus
TGCAATATTTACTGACCATCAAGTTGTCTCTGTTTGGTATATTATAGTGTTATATTATGACTTACTCATTTTTTATACTAACAGAGCAAAAAGAAATAATAATGTTTTAGCTTTGCGTTCTGGTGATGCAGTTGCAGATTAGTCAAAGTGTTGTAATGTTGATTCTGGAAGTCATTAATGAGAAGGAAAATAATTGTTAGCACACAGTACAGAGAATAGGTATTTCATATGTCAGTGTATATTATTTTATATTGTAATTTGAAATCATTTTGAATATATTAAATGAAAAAATGACATGGAAGGCTTTATGGATTGTAAAGTATGAATTAAATCTGGCATATAGTTCTTATTTTTCCCCAAGGACTGCGTCTCTATCAAAATCTCTATTTGTTTTATAAGAAACAAAAAACAATGACAATTTGCCTCAAATTTCAGCTGGTGCTTAAAAAAAGCAGGAGCACTTACATGCATTAATTGTTTCCATGGAGAACCTAAGAATTGCATGTAATCACGTGAAGCTAAATGAACACAATACAGAAATCCAATAGGTATTTTCTTTTAATTTTGTACAATATGTATAGTAGCTATAGTGTACACAGCAATATTGTACTGTAAATAGAGTTATTCACAGGGATTTTTTTGGTCACTAGTTTAAAAATCTACACTCTTTTCCCTTTTGCTGTTTCTCTTCAGCATGGTTTAATAGATTTGTATTTTTCCCACATGATTAAAAGGAGAGAAGGGAGGCGTGTCACATATCCAGATTCATTTATCTCATAAAATCAGAATAAAACATTTCTCAATCCAGTGTCATATACAGACATTTTATTATATGCTTAAAAACAACATGAAGAGCCTTCTGTATTATTTATAACCACAGACACCAGTGAACCCCAAAGTTATAACCAACTCAAGGCTGCCTCACGTGTTACTTCATACAGTCTCAGACATCTTAAAAAGGTCGCATTCATGCTACAAATGAGGACATGTAGAAGATGCATACTGATTTATTACTCAATTATGCTACCATTATTCAAGCTGGGTAGCACTTAGGCTTTATAGACTTCAATAGAAGCAGTATTATCAGTTTGTTTGCTTCAGTATGAGTATGGATTGCTGGATTGTTCTTTTAAGAATAAAAACAGGGACTAATGTACAGATCTTTTTGATTGGGAATTGCAAGCTAAAATTCAGTGTAAAATTTAAAAATTCCTTTTTATATATTTCATTAACCACAAGAATTTTATTTTGTATATAGATATATGTTATGTTATTATATAATATATATTATATAATAACATAACGTAACATCTATCTATATCTCATGGCTCTCTATGCCTTTAAAAACTTATTTAATTTATCCAATCACCTTTACAAGATGACTTGAAAGTAAAAAAGGACTTTTTTGTAAAATATCCACGCTGTAATTTTTAAAATCAAAATTATATTTCCCATGATAGTCTTTGCTATTAGAATTAGATTTCAGAAGTGTCTGTTGTGTTCTTTCTTTACACTCTTGATTAGGAACATTATGTGATGCATCAGGATTTGAACTAGCTATAGTCTCTTGCATGTCTAAGAATAAAAATAGTAAAAAGTCAATATAGAAAAAATATTTTAAAAAAATAAAAGCTTTGATTGTAGTAGTTCTCCTCGTTAGTACTAACTTTTGCAACTCTTTCTAGAGATTTGTAGTTTGCTGCTTAGTGCCATGTATGAGATGTTTTAATGTTTTGTAATTTTAATTTCTCATTGATCAAAGAGGAATAACATTTTATCTTTCAAACTGCACTCCCAAATCATTTCTGAATACTAATTTCTACTGCTGTGTAATTTTCCAGTTGGCTTTTTCCAGTTGTTTTACTGGTAAGAGATGGAAGCTATTAGGTTACAACAAGTTGTGAAACAAATTTTTATTTGAAGATGTAATGAATTATTTGGTTTACTAAAAATTCTGCATTCACCCTTTTCTACTTTTATTGTGGCTGAAAAGTGGCATACAGCTTAATCCTCATTAAGAGATACATAGTTGAATTTTGCTTTCCTTCAGCTATTATTTAGAAGTCTGGTTTCTTCCTGCATTGTTTAAAAAACATTGTTTAATTGTGCAATGTAAGAGTTCTTCAAGAAGGGTCAAAACTGCTTGAATGTACATATTGATCTTGCTACAAGGCCCTCATAAAGAGAACTCCTGCTGATGTGTGGTGGGCTTAAAGCATCAGGTGCATAGATTTTATATTTGAGCCTGATCCTACAGTCTTGTACAGCATAAGCTAGAGTCTTGGTTGGTATAAACAGTGTAGCTATAACAAACTAAATGGAGCTACCTCAGTCTACATCAGTTAAGGATTTGGCTTGATTACAAGCACAAGCACTACAAGTGCTGTCTAATTTGGAACCATAGGAATTAACTCTTTGGCTCAATCCTGCTTCTGTTGAAAGAAGTAAAACTTTCACTACTAAAAGCAGTATGTGTTTTCCTGGTGTATCTTGTCATTCTTTCGTTTCATACTGTCTATGACATTCCCCTGCACAAACACCACTTATGAAAGAGAGAGTAAAGACAAAAATATATTTAGTGATCATACAGCTATGTAAATGTTTATAATTGTGATGCATTATCTTGTTACCATTGTTATGTAATATGTCATCAGAAGTTTTCTTTGAATAAGAACTTGTAATTCAAGCTGCAGTTAATGTTAAAAAAAAAAAAAAGCAGCAGTTAGAAAAATACTCAAAAGCTGTTTAACTTTCATTTGCATATAGCCTTATTTGGGATATTGATTATTCTTTAGCAGATTTACTTGCAAGTAAATTTGTTTAGCTGCTTTTATTAAGTCTACTGTTTGGCTATTTTTGTACTTTCTCAAAAGTCCTAATAAAGTGCTATTAAATGATAACCATATTGATGTCAGATTTTTTTCAACTCTAAGTCATTCAAATACTAGGTAAGATAGAAAGTGATGTTAATCCCATTAGCCCCAATTTTTCATTGAGTCCTTGTGAATGGACTCTGTACAGGTGCCTGGGTCTGTCTGGACAGACATCAGTGCAGGGTTAAAGCATTCAGGAAGTAGAAGAGCCTGTGGTGCTGGAGTCGAACTCACAAAACTTGGCTGTGCCAAGGCTTTCCTGTGGACCCTTGGCAGGTCATGTAACTTCTAGGAATTCTCAGTATCATGTTTGTAAATGAGGGAGGATAGTTAACTGGCTTCCTCTCAGAAGTGAATTTAGCAGTGTCTGTGGACAACTCAATTACCCTCCTGCTGAGAGCTGTATAAGCACCTAGGTAGACAACTGTATCCCTTGTAGGGGCTGATAATGCAGTCTGTCAAATGCTTCCTGTGGCATGTAAGGGCAAGTGCCTTAAACAGGGTCCAAATTAAGAGGGCAGCTTGGGGAGGAGGGGGAGCTGAGCCTCCCATAAGAGATGAGAGCCCCCCCTGTAAGATTAGAAAATCATAACCTGTGGGAGTCTCTGAGTGGACTTGTTAATCTATGAACCAGTTTAATTTAGTGTTAAACCCCCCACAAGATCGCCCCCCACACACACCCCCAAATAGTCAAAGTATAATTTTGAATGCTGGCCTTAAGTTTCCATAAAAGTTAACAGAGTAAAGAGCTAGCAGTACATTTCCTGTAAAATCCATTTTGGAATAATTCTGTTATATTTAGTTAACTTTTGATATCCACAATATTCCAAACTATGAAGTCCAAAACTGAACTAGCCCCTGGACTATCTGTGTAGAGTTGAAAAAGTGTCTCACATTGTTCAATGAATATTTTCAGTATTGTAGATCTAATGCAAAATAAAAGATCCCACAGTGGTTGCATGATGCAAAATAAAAACTCTTGAAGAAACAGTGATGCCAAAAATATTCACGTACCAATATTAACATTGCCAAAATTTTAATGTTTTGGCAATATTAATATTGGTATGTGAATACAGTTTTTATCACACCTGTTTTCCTTAATTGTTTTACATTTTTAAATTTGTGATACAGAAATAAGATTTTTTATAATCTGAAATATAAACAAAATAGTCCAGACCTGTAATCCTTACTTATGAAAATTTCCAAGCCAATAATCAACAGTATCAAAAAATATTTAAAAATATGTAACAAATAAATACATATAAATTCTATGTTGTGACCGGTTGTCACTGATACTTAATTCACAGGGAAAATATTAAAATATCCTGAGAAAGTATTACAAGTTGTATTATTTATGCATATCCGGGGTAATTCAAAATCCACTGAAATTTTTTTTCATTAGTTTCAGTGAAGTTCAGGCCTTCAGAGAGTCAGCAAATCTCCATCTCAGAGGATTTCATGGAAAAATGCAATCAAAGTACAAAAGTGATACATTAGAGCACAGGGAGCCAAACTTTTTGGCAGGTATCCCACAAATTAACCCCACCATCCCCACATGCCACTGATCACTTCTGCCTGCCCAATCTGCTGCTCTGCTTTCTGCTTCCTTCCCTGTGCTCCCTGCCTGTTCTGCTGCTCTGCTTCCTGCTTTCTGGCCTATCTGGCCCTGTGCTGCCTGATCTGCTATATGCCATGCACACAGGTTGACAGCACTACTTACAGCATGCATGCTGCAGGTTGGCCACCCCTGTATCAGAGCATCAGAAAAAGGCAGGTCTGAATGGAACGATGTGGGCCTTAGTATTGAAGTTACTGGTTTGCACAACCTTGTAGTCACCAGTATTAGAAACTAGTAACTGGAGTCCATGGTTCTGATCCTGTTCTCACTGAAATTGTCATTAAGTTTTGCCACAAATTTCTATTAGAATAGGATCGGGATCATTCATTTTTCTGATTTTCCATTTAAAACAGAATTCAATGTGGATTTTTATAAGTCAATTAATATATTATATTGGCGCGCACACACACACACACAGACACACACACATACAGACCTGTAATTATTGCACACAGGTAATCTGCCATATAAATCCATAACATGGTACAGCTGACATAATTTTCCACTGAGCCAGGTACTCTCTTGGACTATCAAGATGCATAGTCAAATGCCTGAGTTTGACATGCCACAAACTTCCCTTACAGGCATAACAAATAAAGCAAAATATTATTGTATAATGTTTCAATCCACAACAGTGTCAGCAAACAAGACTCCTTTTCCCTCCAGTGCAAGGATGCTCCAAATTATTGGCTTTCCTATACAATTAAGCATTTGTGAGACAAATTATAGCTGGATCAGAGAGAGTAGATTTTAGTGCTTAATTGAGTGATTTTGTTTTCCCCTATGGGTCCTTAAATGAAGTTTAATGACCTTGCATTTAATCCAATTCACTAAGATTAAGTTTTGCAACACTAGGTACATTCACTCCCACCAACCCCTACTCTGATAGATATTTGCCACGCCATGGTATCTTTCTTCTACAAGATAGGAGTGAGACATCTGTCAGAGTAGTATTGTCATTTTCTTGCCATCAAATAATTTTACTGACTTCAGTCTCTCTTTCTGCTAATCCAAGAGTCAGTCCTCCAAAACCCACAACTACTGCTTGCAAAAATAAGTATATACGTATCTATTTTTACTGTAAAAAGGGATGGAAATTATAAGAGACAAAGATGAGGCTTGATCCTGAGAAGGGCTAAGTACCTCCACCTCCCATAGACTTCAGCATAGCATCTTATATAAGTAGCCCCAAGAGTAATTCCAGTGCACATAAAGTGATATTTTCTACTGATAGATTCTGGAATATTTATTCACAAGGAATAACATCTTGCCATACAGGTACTCCTATTGAAATTAATTAGATTAATGTTACTCAGTGAGAATGCTGGAATCTGCCTGCAAAGTAACAGCAGCATTGTAGTTTAATAACACTTCTGTTTTAAAATTATTATGGTTTATTTTTGAGAAAACAGAAAAATATGGTAAAGGTACAGCTTTTATACTGTATATTTTCTGTTATCATGAGATCTTACAGAATCCTTTGTAGTGATGATACACAAATTAAGTACTGGTAGATGAGCCCAATAAATGTTTGAAATAGTGTAAATGAATAAATGTCAGTCTTCTTGTCTTAGACATTTTAATCTTTCCAAGGAAAACTCAGAGAGCCAAACCATTCCCTAAGGAATCATATGGGATGAAATGCCCATAGCAAATGCAATAGGAAAATAAACAAGTTCCAGCAGATGAAGTATAAAAGACATACATGAAAAGAAATCAATTTGCTAAGGTCCTGATTCTGGAAATCCTGGAATATTTGGTTGATCACAGACTACTTGCATGGACAACAGTTTAAAGGTTGGGTTCTTAACCTTTGAAGTCAATTCTAATTTTTGCAGAATACAACATTGTACTCTTTATTTGCCTCTTTTTTTTTTAGAAATTACTAATTATATGCACTGATTATGCCATTTTTTTGTCCAGGGCCCTAGATTGCTCACTTAGGCTAGGTAAGATTTTATAAGGTGCATAAGTTATTTAGGAGCTTAGGTGAAAATTAATAGAACACATATTTCAATATCACTTAATCTCTTTTTGAGATTACCACCCTCTGAGAAGTATTTTACTCCCATGAGTAATCCCATCAAATTTTGTGAGCAGACTTAATGTAAGAAAAAGATCATCTGAAGACTGATAAAACTGGGCCCTCGCTGAATCTTTTAGGTAATCATAGGAAGAGAATATAATTTTACATGTAATTTTACATAATTTTGAATATTATTTTGGTTTGGGATTTGGCTCTTCTATACTGTTTTTACTGTTTTTATTCATAACACACATTATTTTTTGGTCTCACATTCTTTCTAGGTTCTGTCAGTATTTGTATCCTCTATTATGAAGTGATTGATTTATGTTGTAAATATGGCAAAGAGAAAACAGGAGCCTTTGGGACAAAGATCAGAAGAATGGTGCAAGGAGAAACACTTCAGACTTTACTACTGCACATACTCAGAAAATCATGTAAGTTTTTTCAAGTCTGCACTAACATAACATTTGAAAAACAATAATGTTTTAATGTAGGGGTGTGGACACACAAACACTCAGAGCCCTTTCAAAAGGGCAGCAGCTGGTACATTCCGATTGTTATATGTGCATGAGCTGAATCATTATGTGAGAGGCAAGGATTTCTTAGGGTGATATCTTTAATTCGACCAACTGTGTAGTTGGGATAGTTAGATAAGCTTTTAAATACAACACATCTTGTCTAGAAATTTTTCCTCTAAGTGGCTCATAAAGATGTTGGCATATTGAGGAGCTGTGTTTGTGTCCATAGCTATGCCCGTGGTTTGGAGAAAGTGCCGATTGCTGACAATGAAGTGGGTGAGGATGAAGTGGGTGATTTGTGCAACATGTTGTTGTAAGTCTGAGGGTACTCCAATTTCTTTAAGGGATTTCAGGCAAGCAGATGTGCCTTCCTGGTGTGGGATGTTAACATACAGGCTGGTGATATCCTTGGTTGCAAGTATGGTCTTCTTGGGGACGTGGGGGAGAGGAGGGTGGTTGATGTTCTGGATCCTGTTGAGGAAGTCTGTGATGCCTTGTAGAAAACTTGCTCATTGAATGACAAGGGATTCCAGGATAGTTTCTATGAATTCTGAGAGCTCTCCAATGAGGGCACCGCAGTCGGACATGATTACCTTGTTTGTGGATCTTTGGGAACATGTAGAAAGTTCCTGGGATGGCAGAGTGGGAGATAAGTGGAAGTAGATTTTGCTAAAACTGGAGTGGGAAATATTTGATATTTTCCAGTTCAAGAGGGTTTTCCCCCCAAGTTCTTGCTAGAATTTAGTGTTGGAGGGTTTGTCTGTTGATTTCATTAATGTAGTCTTGACAGTTGAGGATCACTGTAGCTCCACTTTTCTCCACTGGTTTGATTACTGTTTCATTGTTGGATCTTAGGGTTTTTTTCTCTGAGGGAGAGAAGTTGTTATGGTCCTGGGTTTTGTTGAGAATTTCACTGTTAACTTCCTTCCTCAAAGAGTCAATGTTATAGTCTAATGCATGATTACATCTGCTAGGAGGTGTAATGTCCAATGTTTTATTACAAGGGTGTAGGTTGTAGCCATGTTGGTCTAAGGACATAGACAAGGTTCTTTGCATGAATCTGATATCTTTTATTAGACCAATTTAAATACAATTATTAAGCAAGCTTTTGGGTCAAAAACACTTTGTCAAGCTAAGGAAGTTTCAGCAGTTGGTGTTTTATTAAGTAGACAAGGTTCTTTGGGTAAATGTGGTATCTTTTATTAGACCAACTAAATAGTTGGAAAATTTGTTCTTTGCAAACTTTCAGGCACAAACACTCTTCGTTCAGGCATAGGGAGAATCTGCTGTTGTTTTATGTTCTCCTGGATGGAATGGAAGCCAATATGCAAAATGCAGGTCTGTGAAAATGCACATGTGTGGCAGTGAGGATCAGAGGCTATGGAGCACAATATGTGTGAGACAGGTAGGTGGGACAGGAGAAAAAGGGGGGAATGTTGAACTGGTGATAGAATGTAGCTGGTAAAATGTAGAGAAGTTACCTGGGGTTATCAGATGGCAGGCAGTTTATAATGTGCCATAATCCAAAATCTATATTTAGTCCATGATTTTTTGTATCCAGTAGATTTATGAAGTTCGTAGGCTCTCTATGAAAGATGTTTTGTAAATTCCCTTTGAGGATTAGAACTGAGAGATCGGGGGGGGG
>NW_017728992.1:107366957-107369954 GCF_001723915.1 Gavialis gangeticus
AGAGAGAGGTTGTCTTGTAAGAAGTGTGCACCCAGAGGTAATTGGGTATTCTTGTCTTTCATACATTTCTGCTGTGCATTCATTCTGATACACAGTTTTTATTTGGTTTCTCTTACACATTTTCCATCAGGGCATTTAGTGCACTAGATAAGATATATTACATTTCTGGAAGTGCAGGTGTAAGATGCAGGAATGGTGATGGTTCTGTTGTTCTTATTATTGTTTTTTCAGTTGTGGCAGGAGAGTTGTTAGAGGTGGTAGTGTCCTCATTGTAAAAGTATTTTTTCAGGCAAGGTCTGCAGAAGAATTCTAATTCTCCACATTTTAATATCTTGTCAAGTTTTTTTCTCCCCTCTGGGCAGAAGTTCAGGCCTTTGGGGAGTACAGATATTGCAGAATGGGTTAGCGGGTATTGTGATAAGTTGATGATGTTGGTATTCTGAGTGCTGCTGTCTTGGTTCACTCTTGCATTGCTGGTAGACTGCCTGTGAGGTAGCTCCTGCTGTAATGGCTGATTTCACTTATATTCTTGTATTGGATGGATTTCACCAGGTATTTTTGGTGTTACATTTGGGTCTGCTGTGTAGTAATCAGGTATGTTTCCAGGTTAATGTCTCTTAGTTTAGTAGTATAAGGGAGTATCTCCTGTTTAAATTGATTACTTTTGGAGTAGGCTAGTTAATGGTTTAGGCTAGTACATGGTTCCTCAATTTTCCCAAAGGTTTCCTGTATAGTTGTGTTGCATATATGGGGTTGTGTGTGTTAATTATAGGGTGAATACCCTTGATGATGTGTCGCCTTGGGGTGATGCTATATTTAAGAAGATAATGGCTTAAGAAGACGATGTTGCTGTGTATTCTGACTTCTTTTTCCTATAGGTTGTGGATTTTCCATTATAAGCAGTGGATTTCAATATCTTCCATGTAATGGCTGTGTAAAACTAATGATGTAGCTGTGATGGTCCAGAACATAAGAGGCAAGGATTTCTTAGGGTGATATCCTGTGTTGGACCAACAGTGTAGTTACAACAAAGTTAGATAAGCTTTGAATGAAAGAATGAATTGTTATGTGTAAGCAAGCTGAGAAAGATTCAAATGCAGGACAAGCATTCCAACTTTAATGCTCCTTCCTCCAGAGTTAAAGTTGTTTTCAACTCGTTCACGCATAACAATGAGAATATACCAGTTCCTGCCTTAGTAAAAGATTCCCCTTTTGAAAGGCCTCCAAATATTTGTGTGTCCATCTTTAACAGCTAGTACTGCGGTGCTCAACCTCTGGATCATAGGTCAGAGCCATATAATCTGGCCCACAGGTCCACAAATTTGACAGCAGGGGATCAGTAACCCTACTGCCAAATTTCTGGATTCAGAGGGAACCCCATGGCTAGACCATGTGGCCAAGTGCTAGTTTGGGCACATAGGACCAGGAGGGCAGCACGGGGCCTAATCCCAGTGTGCAGAGCCCAATCCAGGCACACAGGACTGGGCGGAGGTAGCACAGGACTGATTCAAATGCATAGCATGGGTTGGCAGAGGTGGTTTATATTCTGGCACATGGGGCTGGGTGAAGGCAGCGTAAAACCCAATCCTGGCATGCAGGGTCAGGCAGAAGCAGCACTGGGCCCAAACCAGGCATGTAGGGCCAGGGGGAAGCAGTGTGATGCACAATCTGAGAGCACTTGACTGAGGGGAGGTGGCAGGGGCCTGATCCGGCCTATGGTTCAGCTCCACACCATTCAAGTGGCTCACAGAGCCAAACGTCGAGCACCGCTGAGCTAGTAGCAGAACATGTCAAGGTTTAGAAAAGCCATGTGATGGAAAAACACCTTATCATCTGTGAAGAAATAATGGCATTCCTACAGTAAAATTTTAATTTATTTCATCTAGATCAGTGGTTTCCCACCTTCTGAGCAGACTCAAGAGACTGCTCAGAAAATGCAAACCCTTAGTTTTCACACAATTTTTTACTAAAACTTTTCTGTTACAAAGAACTCAGGAAGATTGCAACAGGTCAGAATGTTTTTAACAACATGTAGTCCTATTTGAAATCTCTAGTTTTACCTTGTAAATCATGTTTGCTAACAAAACAGTACTGACATTGTATGGCACACTGTGGCACCCTTGAAAGGATGTCAGAGCACCCCAGATAGATCAGAATCACTGTTCTAGATAGTTACAATATTGTTTTATTCATATATATTTATTTTATTGCTTTATTGTTTATAAAATCTCGTTATCAAAGATATCCTGGATACCCACAGACATCCCATCCATCAGTGATTCTGGGAAGTGTTCCTATTGCAAAAGGCGCAACAGCCCTATTCAAAACCTGGCTGAAACTGCCAAATCTCTTCATGAAACTATTCATAACTCCGGTGACTCTTCCTAGCTACTAGCAAAACCACATAACAGTCGGGCTCTTCATGAATTGTACCAAGCCACAGGTTGTCTGATGGAAGTCTGTTTCATTCAAACACTGAGTTCTAGGTTCCCAGTTTTCATGATATTCCTAGCAAAGTTTTTTCCTAGAAGCAAAGTATCCCAGCCCTATACTCCAGTGGTTCTTAACCTTTTTAAACACTAGATGCCCCTCCATTACTTTTCTGAATTCAGCAGCACACCAATTGAGAACAACTGGCTTAGAATATACTTGGTGTTTATTGTCCCTCCTTTTCCCCATTTTCTCTCTCAGAACATAGCAGGGGTAAAATCAAGAGTGTTTTAATATAATAAAATAGTTGCATAACACAAATTATGTTTAAAGCTATACTTGTAGATAAGAACAATACACTTGCTAATGTTTGTTGAATTTTTAAGTCACTGAAGAGATGGCCCTATCATAAAATTCTCTTGGATAATTTAATATTTGTGCAAAGGATAAGCCTCAAAAGTACTTTAAAAAAAATTTCTTTTTGACCCTCATCTCATCTCGGAGGAAAGGCAGCAAGAGAGCACAGAGGCCCCCCTGGCTCTCCAGGGATCTAGCAGACCTCCTGAG
>NW_017728992.1:107370383-107372600 GCF_001723915.1 Gavialis gangeticus
ATCTTCTGAGGTCCCTTCCAGCTCTAACGTCTATGAAATCTATGAAATCATCCTCATCTCTTCCCATATAGTACCTTTCCTTGTAAAAACAGTTAGCCCTGTTTTATACAATCTTGCTGTTTGCCCAAGTTTATTATTGTAAATTAAAGCATCTATACCACAAATGCTGAATTGGGAAAACAATTTATTTGGCCTAAATCACACAAGCTATCATAACAACTTTATCAGATTCTCCTTATATTAAACCTTGTACTATTTGCATTGGGTCCCATTTGGTTCCTCAGAGGTGTTTTAAAAGTAGCATTGGAAGTGCTTATGCTCCTGGCTAGTGTGCAAGCAAGTCTGGTTCTGCAGAAGTAAGAAACAAAATTTAATTTATCCCTGGCTTGTACTATTGCCTAATCGATTTCTCTTGCGTAGAACTCAAAGGGCTGCATAGTTCTCAAAGTGCTGTCTCTCCAGGCTGCCCCATCACTGGCGCAGCCAGGTGAAACTATCCCATGCACTTCTTTTTCCAGAAGGACGGTGCGAGACCAGACCAGGAAAACATGCACCAGAGCCAAAGTTAAGTTTATCAGAAAAATGTAAGGCAGCTAGGAGTGCCCAATTCTGCCCCAGGTGGTTTCCAATCCAGCTCTGCACGTGTGTCCTGGAAATGATTAAGAACCACTGCTCTACTCGTGAGTGCTAACATTTTTAGCCATCTTTTTTCCCCTTGTCCCAGTTTACTATACTGTGGGAATACTTTGCTTGCCTCCAAACCTTAGATTTTTTTTCTTCATCTTTCGGCAAAGTGAATTTCTTCCTTTTTTTCAAGTCCTACTTCTTTGCCCTGGTTTATGGTGCAAAAAGTTAATCCTCTAAAAGAAACAGAGCTAATGCCAGAAAAAAAACCAAAACCAAAAACCACTGACACTTATACCAGCTTATACTGTTCCGGTCAGTGAAATAAGTTCTATTATTCAAAACTCTTATACCAGTATTAATGGCATGAGTACAAGGCCTTTCATTAGAATTATTTTTAAAAAGATCACACTGCCTAATTAATGCTGTTTCTGGTGATGAACGGACTTTGACAATTTCCTAATGACTTCAGTCCTAGCAGTAACAATTTTTTCCACAGTTCAGCCTGTAATTTTTTGCTCCTGAAAAACCTGTTCGTTGAAAAACTAGAAAGAGTGAACTGTTGGGTTAAAAATCAAAGTCTGTCTCTGAATTATTCACAAACATGGAGAAAACGGGATAACTTTACAGCAACTGCTTCTCCTAACTGTCCTGCTGAATCTCAAACAATAGATTTAATTTAGCTCCCTCCATGGGATGTTGATTTCCTGCTTGAGTTGTCCAGAAACAGTACTGCAGCATAACCTCTCCAAGGAAGTTTCAGGTAAAACCTAATTCTACATCAGATATTCTGGATTATTGGGAATTTGAAACAACAAAATAATTGTCCTGCCACTCCTTTCTCTGTATCATGTAAAAACATTTCCACTGCAAATTCTTGTATAACATCCAACACTAAAGCCAAGAAGTTGGTCTGGTTTTAATAACATACTGTTTGTTGTGCTACTATATTGTTTAATTTGAAGACACATAATTGGAATATTGTTTAATACTGGAATATTAATATTGTTGGAATATTTTTTCAATATTAAAAACAATATTGTTTAATTGGAAGGCACAAGGTAAACTATAGTTAAATAGCAGTGATGTAGACAGGGACAATATATTGTTTATTTAGTACTCCTCTACAGGGACAATACCTTCCTTTTCCTAAGCTCAGACTGTCAAAAGGCCTGACACAAAATCCATTAAAATCAATACATTTTCCAGTATGTTCAGCACACTTTGAATCACACCGCAGTAACCAAATCTTGCTTCTGGTGGTATACCCTTACAGCTACCCCCTGAACTACAAACACCATTTTTTAAACCAGCCACAGCTATCATTTTGCCCACTGAGATAACCACAGGACATAGAAGACCAAGACAAGACAAAGCATTTGAGATCTAGTTCCTCTGGTCACTTATGTGCCACAAAATACAGGAATGAAAAGAGAAAGGGTTTAGACATAGACAATGTGTAGAGAAAAAACAGAACAGGAAAATCAGTGGAAAGTTAAGAAAAAAAGAATGGATGGGGAAGGAAAGAGGAAATTATGTCAATCCTGTTCTTCAACATAGTTTCATAGTTTCTAGGGTCGGAAGGAACCTGAG
>NW_017728992.1:107372611-107373225 GCF_001723915.1 Gavialis gangeticus
CATCATTATGCATCTTGGAAAATGGTAATGATTTGCACTTCTATAGTAAAAAGGGAATAAGCAACCTGAATTTATTAAAAATCAAAATCACTGTTGAATGCATACATGTAGGGCCTTTTCAGAACAATGTAGAAACAGTAAGAGGCACTTTCCCTGTTTGTGCTTTACCTCTGTCTTCAGCCAATAAATATCCTGGCAAGAGCGTCCATCTTGCATGCACCAAATCAAATATGTAACTTTGTAGGAAATGGGGCTATTCACACCCTTAAAAGTGCATGTGGGTTTAGGGAACTGAACTAGAAGTGCTTGTTGTCTTAATCAATTATACTTTTCAAATAATTCATAGCTTCATAGTTGGTAGGGTCAGAAGGTACCTAAGCAGATCATCTAGTCCAACTCCCTGCCATGGGCAGGAAAGGATCCTGGGGTCAAATGACCCTAGCTAGGTGGCTGTCTAGCCTCCTTTTGAAGACCCCCAGGGTAGAGGCAAGCACCACTTCCCTTGAAAGTTAGTTCCAGCTTCTAGCCACCTTGACAGTGAAGTAGTGCCTCCTGATATTGAGCCTGAATCTACTATTCATCAACTTATGGCCCTTGTTCCTTGTTACCCGCAG
>NW_017728992.1:107378225-107390208 GCF_001723915.1 Gavialis gangeticus
GAAGTAGTGCCTCCTGATATTGAGCCTGAATCTACTATTCATCAACTTATGGCCCTTGTTCCTTGTTACCCGCAGTAGTGTTCGGGGGAACAGGGACTCTCCCAGTGCCTGCTGGTCCCCACTGGTCAGTTTATAGATGGCCACCAGATCCCCTCTCAACCTGCTCTTGTGGAAGATTCAATTCCCATAGTCTCTCCTCACAGGGCCTGCCCTGCTGCCCCTGGATCATGCGAGTGGCCCTCCTCTGGAAACCTCTCCATGTTGTCCACATCCCTCCTGAAGTGCGATGCCCAGACTGGATGCAGTACAGTAATTATACTTAACGTATGCTTCACTTTTGTGTAATAGCTTCTGTCAGTAGATCTCAAAATGCAGATTCTTTCTTTTATCTTTGTTTATCCTATAAGATAAAGAAGGCATGGAGAGAATGTTTAAACAAAATCAATTTCTGTTCAATTATATTAAAAGCAGTGGAATTTTGACATCGGAGCATGCCCTTTAATTACCAGACAGACAAGTGACAATGGTAGTTTCTATGCAGTAGGACATTTAAGATAGGAGAGGCAAGGATTTTTTTGAGTGATATCTTTTCTTACAGAGGAAAAACTGTATAGTTGGGATAAAATCTGACAAGCTTTTGAATGCAAAGCATTCTTCTTCAGCACCTGATTGTATATGTATTATAACCTTAAGGTCCTGAAGAAGAGTGCTTTGCATTTGAAAGCCGGTCTGACTTTATCCTAACTATAGTTTGTCCAATAGAACGTATCACCACAAACAATCCTTGTCTCTTGCACAACTCCAGCACCAACACTGCCACAATATCACTCTAACACTACCACATTTAAAATGAAACAGACAGCCCTATGGTTTTAAGACAATGAGAAATATCTGCATATTACCTTAATATGACCTATAAAGAGCTCTGTGAATTTCATCAGGTATGAGGTGGACTGGATTTTAGACTGTAGCAAGACTAGCAACGTCTGTTACATTCTATGACTGTTCCATTAAATTGAATAAGTTGATCAGTTGTTGTTTTCCACCTTTTTAAAAGAACTAGAGTAGATTCACCACTGATTTCATGAGGAGCAAGACTGAACCTTGGGTGTTTCTACCCCAGGCCAAGAAAAGAATTACTCATATATGAGTTTTGATTAGAATTGCTATTGTAGCTTTACTCGGCATGATATGGGAGTGACACTTAAGATGAATGACATGAGAATGCCTTTCTGGAGGCACACAGGTCTCATGAATATTACTCACAAGATAGTACAGGATATATTCACAAATAATAAAACATAGAAAATAAATGTTGATGTTATCGTTATATAGGAAAATATATGATGACAGCATGTACCTATATTTATTGTTAAATGCTAAGTAGGCCTTTTAAAGATATTGAAAGAAACAGCAGTTTAGATTTGATTCTAATAGTAACTGATATCATTGCAAAAAGTCTCACTTTCCTCAGTGGGCACTGGAGAAGGAATTAAATTATTTTTATATCATTGGGTACATCTACACATGCGCTTTACTGCACAGTCGACTAATTTACTATGCAGTAAAGCATCACCATCTACACATACACTGCAATTAAGGCACAGTACATTAATTTACTCCAGTACAGCATAGTCCTGTCAGACACAGATACTATCCGACAGCTATAAAGGCCAGGCTGCTGATAACAGGGCAAATGAACTAACCCTGTTAATGAGAGTAGAACCAGGCAGGATTGCTCAGTGCGGTCCAAGATGACAACTTACAGAAAAGCTTGCTTGGCTGCTAGACAGTGCAGAAGGGTAGCTTATAAAGAAACAGAGCTGAAATGCTGTGAGCCTGCTTGCTGAAGACAGGTGGTAGAGAGGTAAGCCTGCAGATTGAATAACAGAAAAACCTTGTGCTTGGTTCTGAAGAGAAGGCCCTTAGGTTGACAAACAATATACAGGTGATACTGAATCTATTTGTAACCCACCAGATTAAAGATATTGCATTCAAATAATATTGAGGACTTCAATCCTGTTCTTCAACATGTTGTATGCATCATTATGCATCTTGGAAAATGGTAATGATTTGCACTTCTATAGTTCCTTTCATCCAAGAATTACAAATTCCTGTGAGAGACTGTCACAGCACTTTTCCTAACATTAGCTAAGCCTCAGAGCATTCCTTTTATGGATGGCATTACTGTGCAGGTTCACAAGTAGCTATTCTATGCTACAGAAAAGTTGCATGCCTTGATCAAAACCATGAAGTGACTATTACTCAGAAGCAGAGCTAAAAGTACACCAGAATTGCCATTCACATACATCTTTGATTTTTCAATATGATGTGCATGTAAATACAGCAATGTCTGTCACAGTTTCATGAATCAAAAAGGCAAAGAAATTTTGAGTAAAGATGGCTCTCTGGACTTACCCTTTTCACATTAATGGTTTGGTTCTACCCATCAAGTATGAATTAAATCAGGTAGACAAGGTTCTTTCGGTAAATCCAATATATTTTATTAGACCAGCTAAAATGGTTGGAAAAAGTCTTCTTTGCAAGCTTTCGCGTACAAATGTCAGGGTGTTTGTATCCAAAAGCTTGCAAAAAAACCTTTTCCAACTAGTTTAGTTGGTCTAATAAAAGATATCAGACTTACCCAAAGAACGTCATCTGTCTGTCCTTTGACCAACATGGCTACAACCTATACCCCTGAATTAAATCAGGTTGCATCTATCAGAAAATGGTATCAGATATTGCTCTCTGGTAAAGGAAATAATTTGCAAGCCATTCCATGCTGATTAAGAGTATCACCATTGATAGATTCTGTTGGAGCAATTCTTTCTTCTTTCCCATGGGCAAGGGAAAGAAGAAAGAATTCTCCCATGAATTACTCATTAATGAAGACAGCTTCTTATGAGAGAATACCTAGTAAGTATTATACATGCTCCAACCTGTGGTCTGTCTTTGTATGATAAAGAAGTGGAATGAACCCTCCCTGTGGTTGAAATCTTTACTCAAATACATCATCAACAAAACATACCACAAAGACTAGAAGATTATGAAGACAAAACAAAAGACAAGTTTGTTGCCTGTGAGCTGCAGTTAAAAGCTAGGAGGAGATATATTTTAGGGGGTCTCTGATTATTTAAGTTGACATTCTAGTTCCCTTTAAAGTTGTCTTGTTTTCTTGCTGTTCTCCTGTTTTACAAGTGATTCTGAACTTATTGCAAGCCCCTCTGAGTCTTTGTGGGGAAGGACGGCATATAAATTGAATAAATAAATGGCATGCCTTATGATGTAACTCCTTACTGATGAAAATATATTTTCCTATATAGAAACCCCACCCCACCTCATGTATTGTGGACGGAAAAGCCAAGGAGTGAACAATCGGAGAGAGAATAGACCAGCTTGGCCCTTGTCATTGTCCCTTCAAAGCACAGCAGAGGCAAATGGGTGGTGAAATGTCTGAGGATTTGGTTCCTGCTCACCATGACATAATTACACAATAAACTGCTCCATAGCACAATAAATTTAGACCAGCCACATGGGCAAAGCCATTTTCACAGGATAAAATCCATTAACTAGCTCTTCAGAAGAGCCACCCTGCTCCCAAGCTAGTGCTTGAAAACGTGCAACACTTGTGTAGCTGTTTTCTCTCCAGCTTTCATGTGAATATGCAGCAGGGTCCCAAGCCTTGCATGCCCTTTGATTTCATAGATTTCGTAGACAATAGGGCTGGAAGGGACCTCAAAGATCATCAAGTCCAGCACCCTGCCCCAGGGGCAGGAAGTCAGCTGGGGTCAAAGGATCCCAGCAAGATAAGCATCCAAACACTTCTTGAATGAGTCCAGAGTAGGTACCTGCACCACCTCTGGAGGGAGTCTGTTCCAGGTCTTGGGGACTCGGACAGTAAAGAAATTTTTCCTTATGTCCAGCCTAAAATGGTCTTGGAGGAGTTTATGACCATTGGTCCTTGTTTTTCCTTGGGGCGCTCTGGTGAACAGATTTTCTCCCAGATCCTGATGTACACCTCTTATATACTTATAAGCAGCCACCAAGTCCCCCCTGAGCCTGCGCTTTTCCTGGCTAAAGAGTCCCATGGCTCTCAGCCTCTCTTCATAAGGCCTATTCTTTTGCCCTCTGATCATGCGCGTGGCTCTCCTCTGGACTCTTTCAAGCTTCTCGACATCCTTCTCGAATTGTGGAGCCCAGAACTGGATGCAGTACTCCAGCTGCGGCCTCACCAAGGCTGAGTACAGTGGGAGGATGACATCCTAAGATTTACTTGAGAAGTATCTACGGATGCACACCAGAGTATTGTTTGCTTTGCCAGCTGCGACATCGCATTGGTGGCTCATGTTCATCTTGTGGTCAATCATGACCCCTAAGTCTCTTTCAGCCTTGGTGCTAGCAAGCGTAGTGCTGCCAAGCCTATAAGCATGTTGTGGGTTTTTTCTTCTGAGTTGGAGTACCTTACATTTATCTATATTGAACGTCATCAGGTTTGGCACACAGTTTAATGTCATTGGCAAGTGCGCTTCTGACACCAATGTCCACATCATTGATAAAGATATTAAAAAGAACCGGTCCAAGGACAGAGCCTTGGGGGTTGCCACTGGTTATGGAGCGCCATGATGATTCGCTACCATCGACCACTACTCCCTAGGTCCAACCTCGGAGCCAATTACCCAGCCATTGGACTGTGGTGAAATCAAGGCCACAGTTGACCAATTTTTCCATGAGGAGGTCATGAGACACCAGATCAAAGGCTTTTTTGAAGTTCAGGTATATGACATCAATCTCTTCTCCCTTGTCCAGGTGATACGCCACCTGGTCATAGAAAGAGATGAGATTGGTCAAGCAAGACCTACCTGTGACAAACCCGTGCTGGCTATCCTTCAGGATGTTGCCTTCGGCCTGCTTATCCAGAAGGGTCTCCTTGATAATTTCCTCCAGAATCTTACCGGGGATTCAAGCTGATTGACTTGTAATTCCCGGGATCAACTTTCCACCCTTTCTTGAAGATGGGTACCACATTGGCCTTCTTCCAGTCTTCAGGTACTTCACCTGAGTGCCACGAATTTTTTAATATTTTTGCCAGTGGTTGGGCTATGACACGTGTTAACTCCTTGAGTACTCTAGGGTGTAATCTGTCAGGACCAGATGACTTGGTGTCCAGCCTCTCAAGGTGATCCTTTACTAGATCAACACCAACGCTGTGTATAAATACTCCCTCACCCTGGACATCTTGTGTTTTGCTAGGCAGGGCAGTCCCACTGGACTGATGAAAGACTGACGCAAAGTACTCACGGAGCAGATAGGCCTTTTCCTGGGTGTTGGTTATCAGCTGTCCCATCTGGTTCAGCAGGGGTCCAATGTTACCTTTGCTTCTTTTCTGACTCCCTACATATCTTGCCAGCACTGGGGTTGTTATGTGAGAAAACAAGAGCTCAGTGTGTCCCAGCTGGAAGGGACCTCCTAAGATCATCTAGTTCAGTGGTTTTCAACCTTTTATCATTTGCAGCCTGTCACAAGGCACCTACGTGACCTTGTGCCTAGAAAAGAGTAAAGAACAGCTGCCAATCACCAGGGCAGCTCAGCTGCTGGTTGCTGGAGCAACCAGGTGGGTCAGGTGACCAGAAGGGGGCAGGGCCGGGCCCTTATAAACAGCCAGGCCGGAGCCTGGCTAACAGTTCCCTTCTGGCAGCCTGAGGGGTAAGAGGTCTGCAGGAGAGCTAAGCCGAGCAGTGCAGCCTGAGCACCCAGAGGGCTGCATTATGGTGAGGGTGGAGAGAAGCCTGACTGGGAGGCTTTGGCCAGAGAGCCAGGTGGGCCTGGACTTTAGGTTACAGCCGGTAGGCTTATTGTTATGTTACAGCCGGTTGGCTTATGGTTCTGTTGCATATATCACCGGAGGACCGGGTGAGGCTGTAGGGGTGTGAGGAGGCCTCACGGGAGCTCCCCAGGAGTCTGGGGGTTCTGGGGTGCCCTGTCTGGGCACACCAAGCAGTGCCTGAAAGCATGGCGGTTTGGTGCGGGAAGTGCCGCGTTTGGGGGGGTTGGGACCCCAGCCCGGAGAGGGTGATAGCCCAGGGAGGGCATAGGACCCTGGTAAGGGGTCAGGGGGCCAGGCACGGCTATATGCCACCTGAGCCCCGGCGCCGGTGAAGGCCCGAGACCAGGGCTGGCGTGCAGGCTCGGTGAGAGCCATGGGCGCGAGTAGCGCGGGACAGGCTCCGTGAGAGCCACAGGCGCGGGACAGAGCCCACAGCAGGGCAATAGCGCCAGGGGTGCGGGAAGCGCGGGTAACGCCCGTAGAAGGGCAAGTACACCAGGGAGCCCCGAGAAGGGCAGGGGCCAGCGTTGGAGCCGAAATAGGGCGGGCGCCGGTGAAGGCCCAGGACAGGGCTGGCACCATTAATCATCTGAAGAAGGGCGATCGCGCGGGTATGAGCCCGGAGAGGACAGGGGGCGAGACAGGGCCCAGAGAGGGCAGGACGAGCCCAGACAGGGCGTGTATCTCTGAGACATAAGAACGCCTGGGACAACTGCGAGGCTTGGGGTATGCTAAAGGGGAGGTAGGAGGCACGCATAGCCCATAAGGTCAGGGTTGCACCAAGTCACTCCATCTGATACAGGAGGGGCAGTTATTAACAGAACGGTGACCAAGGGGATCCTAAGGCAGCCTCCCATATCAACTTAATATACCAACAAGACCTGGCGGGTGAGAATTGAGGGTGCTGGATCACTCACTTGGCATGGTAGGGGGCGCCAGCGGGATCATGGCTGCTCCTAGGGCGCACTCTGTGACACAGCCCCCTAAAACTTTTCAAATGGAGGTGCACACCCCTTTGCATTGTAAGTGTGGGTATTCACATGCTTTTGATCGAACATAGTCATCTTTTGTAGATCCCTTAGACAATCTGCGGATGACAGGTTGAAAACCACTGATCTAGTCCAACCCCCTATCTGAGGCAGGATCACCCCTATCCAGACCATAACCTAAACTCTACGTAAGACTACCGGCACCCCTGACACAACACAGCCCTAACACCCTAACCTGCCCAAGGTAAAGCAGGGGAACCACAGGCCTCAACACCCCGCTTCTTTGAAATGTTGTCAATATAGTGCTTGGAAGGAGGTTGAAGGTGGATGGAGCAGCACTCATGTCTGCCAGACTATTGGCGAGACGGACACGGAGGCTGGGGGCATGGCAACCGCTGGCAGTGTTGGTGGTGGCCAATGGCGATCGGCAACTGCCCGCATACATTGCCAACAGTGTCAGCAGCAGGGGGTGGTGAGTGGCGACTGCCTGCAGGCGCCTCTGGCAGCAGTGACAGTACTTCTTTCAGGGGGTACGCCACCAATCTCAGGGGGGTGCATGCACCTGCGTGCACCACTAGAAGAGGTTACCCAGAGAGGCAGTGCAATCTCCATCCTTGGAGGTTTTCAAGACCCTGCCAGAAAAAGTTTTGGCTGGGATGATCTAGTTGGGGATGGTCCTGTTTTGAGCAGGGGGTTGGACTAGATGATCTCCTGAGGTCCCTTCCAGCCCCCATTTCCTTGGAGCCCTTGAACTGGAAAACCATCATCTGATTTCTAGCAGATGCCTTCTTTTATGAGGATGGGTGGACAGAGGTGCTCATTACTACCCTGCTCATGTCCTGGAAACACAACAGGTTATTTTGGTAACACAGGGGGTGAGCCCCAACACTCAGGCTCAAGCCCCAGCCGGCAAGCGGAGGCCTTACCCACAGTTTGCATTAGCTGGTGTTTTGTTTTGTTTTTTGTGGAAAGACTGGCGCAGGATCACACTTGGAAACCTTGCCCCCGCCCAGAAGGGCCGGGCCTGCGGGGCTGGTGCCATAGCTCGTCCCCGCACCAGCCGGCCCGGCGCTCCAGCACAAATTGGCTGCAAAAGCTGCCGGGAGGGAGGGCAGCGCCCCCACCCGCCTGCCTGCCTGCCTGCCTCTCGCCGCCGTGGCAGCAGGGCAGGGGCCGGCGCTGCCCTGAGGGAGGCGGGCTTCACCTGCGCCCTCCCAGGTGTGGGCCGGCCCCTCCCTCGCCCCTGGGCTGCGCGGCTTCATTTCGTGCTGGCCGCGGGCTGAGCTGGCAGCGAGACAGGGCTGGGCCGGGCCATGGCTGTGGGGTGCAGGGTTTGGCTGCTGGCGCTGGTGAGTTTGCTCCTCTGGCGGGGGCTGCGACACCGCGTGAAAGGCGCGTGGGAGGAGCGCCCCCGTGCCAGGAGACAGCCCGGGCCGCTGCCGACCCTTCTTGGGTCCCTGGGGTTTGAAGGGGATTGGAGCCCCCCAAATCATCCCAGGGCCAGATGCGGGGGCCTCGGGCCATGCCGCGGACCAGGGGGTGGTGCAGGATGGTCCGGGCGGGGCGGAGCGAGGCGGATCCTGCCTCGGGCAGGACTGCGCTGGGGCCCGGCTTGGCCCCGACTGCCTGGTTAGCGCTCCCCGAGGTTACACAGGCTTGTGGCCAGCTCACTGCCCTTCTCAGGGCTGAGCTCAGCGCTTCCGGGGTGCTGGTCTGAAACAACTAGCACTCGCGGCTCCAAAATGATACCTTTTTGTTCGACCGCCTGGGCTTTCTCCACTTCCTCCTCTTGCCTGGGCTCTGCTGTCTTATCGCAAGGCGCCCCCAGGCTTTGTGGAGGAAGGGTGGCACCCAAATGGGACGTGCCTTTGCTGCGTCTCTTCCCAGGGGTTTTTTTGCTTGCTGGTTCTCTCCAGCCCGTGAGGAAGGGTGAAGGTTTACACTGCATGTCATCCCAGGCTACGGAGGGGAAGTCAAAGCCTCGGGTATTTCATGGGACCGAAGTGGTCTGGCGGCCCTGCCCTGCCTGCTCAATGCCAGCGCTTTTCTTGGCTCCTCATTTCTTTTGCTCCCTGGCAAATTTAATTTAGCTGTGTAAATGAAGTGTGTTTCTCTCCTGCCGAAAAATTTAGCGTATTTGGTATTGATTTATGCTTTTCTTTCTTTGAAGTGGATATCAAGAGTCCTTTGCGTTTGCTTGTATGATAATTCTAGTGGTGGTTCATGTTAGTATGAGACTTTGTTATGTTTTATGTATTTTTGCTATATTTCCAATTAAAAAATAATAATCTTTTGCTCGCTGGCAGCTTGTCTGAGCAGCCAGCAGGCTAGACAGCCAACTAGGGTGGGCATCATAGAGGGCAGTCCGGTTGTCCTCTGATACAAAACTGGATGCCTTTGTGTCCTCTATTTTTCTCTTGAAGGGAAGGATCGAGGACATAAAGGCACTGGGTTTCGTATCAATAGAGGAGAAAACCGGAATGTCCTCTATGATCACCACCCCACAGCTGACAGAGCCATGCAAGCAAGGGGTGGGCAGCTGGGGGCTGTGTGGCACTTGCCCACCCCAGGAACCAGAGAGGACAGGAAGCCTGGGAGTTGGGCAGTGCAGCAAGCCTGGCACCTTGCCAAGCCATGGGCTGTCAGGTGGCCATGGGAGGTAGCCAGCTTGCCCCTCTGAGGGTTTTCTGTTTGAATACTTGAATTTTGTTGAATTGGAATTTCCTCTAAAAAAATTGCTCCAATGGATCATTTTTGATCGGCTTTCATGATAGCTTCCTAAGCTCTGAATGATAAAGGCAAGTTGTAGTAATGCAGTCAATGAAGAAATGAGACCATGTTGTTAGAAAGTGTTTCACTAGCTGTTTTAAGTAATACAATGGGCAAACTTACAAATATTGTACTAGTTTGAATGTTTCACAAATTCATCCTCTGGTAGGATTGGGAATAACGGAAGGACACTCCATGGGCTCAGAACTCCACTGGTTTTGTCTGGTGTAGGAAGAAGGCATGTTGTTGGAGCTATGATGGCTGTATGGGGCAAGATTGCCTCAATACAAAATACTACCCACCCACCCCCCACAAAAAAAAAAAAAAGACCCCCTGGAAAAAGGTGCTTTTGTCAATCATGGTAACTCAAAGCTAGTTAGGACCTGAGGTGTAATTGAACTACTGTTAAAAGATGTGCATGTTATTGTCAGATGTAGATGTAAATGTATATCCCCTTGTTTAAGCTCTCAATTGAAAGAAGCACCTTTTTACCTCATCCAGACAAGACCACATTACTTGGTTGCCAGCACAAAAAACAAATAAAATCAGAGGAGGATCATCTTATAACTTTTTGTCTTTATTTTCATCTGTGGAAAAGGTCTCAAAAGGCAGAACTAAATAATAAATGTGGTTGTTTTAATTCTGCTTGCTGTCTACTTTAGAAATACCAAGAATATAAAATAATCTCTTCCATGTTTTTGTTGGCTGTCTCCCTCGGGACTGAAAACAGTATCTTTCTTGGCTAGTAGTTGTTGGGGTTAGAAATGTCCCATCTTTGACAACAAAGTATTGTTTGAAATCTGAGTCAGAGGTAAACAAAAATAAAATCAGTGTTGTAAAGGAGTGGCTAAAATCACTTCTCTCAGTATTTGCTCAAATATGATTTCCTGGATAGTGGTGATGTTGTAACTCTTCTACCATGTCTCTAATTAACCACAGATTTCTTTAGAAAAAGCCAGAAGAAAGAAGATGTGTACCTCCAACACAGAATATATTGAGCTTTTTCAAAATTTCATCATTCAGCATGATGAAGCAGATATGAGCACTCCCTTACCTTTCCCCTTGCTACCTCTCATTCTTTACCTTTCTTATTTTGTACAGCAGTCTGTTCTGTTCCTACTTCCTTGGGGGCCAAATGGCCCCCTCTGTGGTGAGATGTATTGGAGGGAAGTTTTTGCAAAAACTTAAAAAAAAAAAAAGAGAGAGAGACAGTGGAGAATTATTATAATATTATATATTAATTATAGTATTATATTAATTGTCTATTTATATGAATATATTTATTATATTAAATTATATTTCTACTGTGTAATATTATATAGTAGAAATCTCCACTATATACAATATCAATGGAGATTTTTCCTCATAGTATCTCACTATAAATGGAGTTTGTTCATCTCATTTGCAGCCTAGTGGATTTCTCCAAGTTTTTTCCTACTTGGAGAAGCTACAACTGCTCACTTAAAAGCCCTGAATTTCTACAGCAGCAGTAGTTGATGAAGGCCTGCCTATATCCAGCATCTGATGGAGTGTGCTAGAGTTCATTAGAGTTTGTTTTCTATGTAGATCTTAGTTAGTCTGCAAGGTGCATATCTATGCAGTCTCTTCTGCTTGAGTTCAGACAAACATAGTTAACTATCTCGCACGTCCTTCATTGAGAACCCAGCTCTGTTACACTCCACCTTTGTCCATACAGTTTCCAGGGGCCATAAGTAGATCCTCAGAAGACTTAATGCAGTTCTGCTGACACCACGTGTGTTATTAGGAGTGTACAGTTTGAGTATGGATCTCAGGATAAAGGAATAGGGGTTGAATTATCAGGCTTATATTCATGAGAGGTCCCTCTGATTCCATGAAAGCTTAGTTTCTTTAAAAGTCTTCGAGGGACCTCAAGGCTTTTAGAAAATCCAGGTATACCATATCAAGTGGATCCTGGATATCCAAAATTCTGTCTTTTTTTATTATAGAACCTGCCTAATTTTATGGGGACAGAAATTTAAACCCACTGATACATGATTTATGTATTTATTTATTAGGCTTATTCCTTTCCACAAGAGTGATTTTGATTATTTTAGGATTGCTGTTACAAAGCAGCTTATCTAGATAGTGCTTGAACCCCATCCTGCCATTATTCAGGACTAAAAACAACACTTGCTTCTTGTCTTGAGCGTTCCAGATCTAGTTACTGTGACAGGGGCAAGCTTTCATGCCTGGTGCAAGCACTGACCTGCCCCCTGTCTTATGGGTCAGCCACTCCCCTCACTTACCTGCTATGCCTTGGTGTAATAATACTGATGCGATAGTTGGGTGGGAGGCTGCCTATTATACACCCTGGTATTGGGGGGGGGGGGGCTTTTAAAGGCCCAATTCCCCCCCTACCCTGGGGCCCAAGCCCCCCAGA
>NW_017728992.1:107390256-107393354 GCF_001723915.1 Gavialis gangeticus
GGGGGGGGCTATTCACAGCTCCATTCCACCCCTACACTGTGGCCCAAGCCTCACAGATGGCATCTCAGGCAGTCATCTCAACTGTCCCTTTCACCCATTAGCTGTGGTCCCTTTTCCTGGGACCTTCAGCTTCCCTTTAAGCCCTGGCCCTATCTCCAGCCAGTCAGGACCCCAAGCTTCTCTGCTGTATAGGAGCATCCCTCATGGTCAAAAGCCCCTGGCCCTTTTGACCCCTATGGGTTAGGTATAAGCCTCCTGCCTGCACTCAGGGATCGGATTCCCCTATTCCTGGCTCAGGTATTTCACAAAGCACGCCTAGCCCCATGGGGTCAACTCACCTCTGCAGGCTCAGGAGCTTCAAGAACCTTACCTGGCCTTCTCTGGATTAGATGGATCATATGACCTACCCAAAGGCAAGGGCTGGGGTGAAGGCACCCCTATCTACCTTTCACTGGGGTGGTAACTGGCCTGGCACTTTCCTGGGGTTCCCATGCCACTGGAAGCCCCACCAGATCACCCACTTCCAGCAGGGCACAGTTTTAGGTCATGCCCAGGACCGGAGCCTCCTGCTCCTACCTGCAAGATATTCCCATGCAACAGCTCAGCCAGGCAGTGTTTCTTGCCTGGCCCCTAGCAGGCAACTGCTCTAGTTTATATAGGTGGCCAGAGTTCTAAAATGGCCGCCATAATCAAACACCTGCTGAGTGTTTGATCTAGCCCTGAAAGTGGCAGGCACTACTGGTGCCCTGACACAGTTACCATATTTAGTCAAATATGAGATGACTCTGAATTTAAGACTACCCCCCAATAATTAGAATCTATATATGAAAAATATATAAGCATGTTGTTATTTCCCAGGTATAGAACCTAATCATTGGAAATTTGTCTTGAATTTGGCCCCCTTGCACTGCTACAGCAGGGAAAATTAAGTTTGGGGGGTCAGGTAGCCCCCTTGCCCTCTGCCTCCCAACTTTTTCTTCCTGCAACCCCTTCTCTCCTATCCCTCCTCCCGCCCCACTCTGTCAAACCCTGCTCTCCCTGAGCACATGGAAGTGGGGCAAATCTGAAAACACTGGGTGTGTCTACACAAGACACTGAAAGTACAGTAGACTAATTTTCCTGTGCATTAGCATGTCATGGCAAAAGCCATGGTAACGCATAGCAGAATTAATCTATTGTGCATAAGCATCACCTAAAAGATTATTACAGGTACTAAACTTAATGTGCTGTAATTATGGTGCATTAATGCACATGTAGAAGTGCCCACTGCATTTGAAATAAACATACCTGTAGTAATTTGCATACAGGCTTAGCTTGTATAGAACTGATGCATTTTACCTTTTTTGAAACTGCTACAAGTTTTAGCACAGGGACTCCATAAACACACAGCACTTCTGTAAGTACTTATACTATAAAGTATGTATAGTTTCATAGTACTTAAGGTCAGGAGGGACCTGATCAGATCATCTAGCCTGACCCCCTGCCACAGGCAGGAATGAATGCTAGGTTCACAAGACCCCAGAGAGGTGATCATCTAACCTGATGAGTTTGTAGGCAGCCACCAGGTCCCCACTCAGCCTCCTCTTGCCAAGGCTGAATAGGTTCAGGTCCCTCAGTCTCTTCTCATAGGGCCTGTCCTGCTGTCCACTCACCAAACGGGTGGCCCTCCTCTGAACTCTCTCCAGCCTGGCCACATCCTTTTTAAAGTGTGACGCCCAGTACTGGATTCAGTACTCCAATTGCAGCCTGACCAGTGTCACATAGAGGGTGAGTATCATCTCTCTGGACCAGTTTGAGATGCATCTTTGGATGCATGACAACGTATGGCTGGCTTTGCTGGCTGTGGTCTGACATTGGTGGCTCATGTTCATCTTGGAGTCGATAATAACTCCAAGATCCCATACCGCCTCTGCGCTTTCAAGAGGGGAACTCCCCAGCCTGTATGTATGCTGTGGATTCCTTCTCCCAAGGTGCAGCACGCTGCATTTGTCTGCAATGAACCCCATCCTATTTTCATCTGCCCACTTTTGTCTAAATCTAGTTGCAGACTCTCTCTCCCTTCAAGTGTGCCCACCTCGCCCCACATCTTAGTGTCATCAGCAAACTTGGACAATGTGATTTCACCCCCCTTGTTCAAGTCACTGATGAAGATGTTAAACAATGTGGGCCTGAGGACCAAGCCCTGGGAGACCCCACTGCTTACACCATGCCACGTTGAGTACGACCCATCCACCACTACTCTCTGGGTATGCCCCATCAGCCAGTTTTTTACCCATTCAACTGTGCAGGCATCAATGCCACAGTTGCTTAATTTATTGGTGAGGATGGGGTGAGAGACAGTGTCAAAGGCCTTCTTAAAGTTTAGAAAGACTATGTCCACGGCGACACCATCATCCAAGGATTTAGTCACCTTGTCGTAAAAGCCAACCAGGTTGGTCAGGCAGGACCTGCCTTTAATGAACCCATGCTGATTGCCCCTGAGCATGATCTCCCCTGCAGGCCCCCCACAGATGTGCTCCTTGATGATTCTCTCCAAGATCTTCCCGAGCACCAAGATGAGGCTTACAGGCCTATAGTTACGTGGGCTCTCCTCCCTCCCTTCCTTTAAAAATTGGGACCACATTAGCTAGTTTCCAATCCTTCAGCACCCCCTCCCCCCCACCAACTCAGCATTGTTCAGTATGTGTGTATTCCAGATACCCGCACAAAGGATCCGTGTGCTAATTAGCCCCCACTCATGACTGGAACTGTGTGTTCTTATTACAAGCCCTGGGATCCTCCAAAAATACATATGCAGATAGGCACAAGGCAGCATGGGCTCCACCCCATGGTCTGGAGGGTAGGGCCGTACTAGTTGCATGTGACAGGCTGAGAGAGGGGGTGACAGAAGGATTCTGGGTGAACTATTTGGGGCCCTGTTAGGTGATGTTTGCCAGACATTTAAAGCTGGTAAAGAAACAGGAATCACTGGAATTGGGAAAGAAAGGTGAAGCTCAGCTGTTGGAGTGAAGAGGGCGGCTAGGAGCTGGAACCAACTTCCAAGGGAAGTGGTGCTGGCCCCTACCCTGGGGGTCTTTAAGAAGAGGCTGGATGCCTAC
>NW_017728992.1:107398354-107402850 GCF_001723915.1 Gavialis gangeticus
TGGAGAGGAGGTATAGATTGGACATCCGCAAAAACTACTTCACAGTTAGGGCGGCTAGGAGCTGGAACCAACTTCCAAGGGAAGTGGTGCTGGCCCCTACCCTGGGGGTCTTTAAGAAGAGGCTGGATGCCTACCTGGCTGGACTTATTTGAGTCCCGTTTCTCTTTTTGGGGTTTTTGTTGTTCTCCCGCCCTGGCGGGGGGTCGGGCTAGAAGATCTACTAGGTCCCTTCTGACCCTTAATCTATGAATCTATGAAGTAAAAATGTATTCAATGTAATGGATCACCAAGATTTGAAAAAAAAGTTGGTGCTGAGAGAGACTGCACATAATGGGCACTATTTTGTATTTTATTGAGATGGGCTACATTAACCTTTCCTTGTGGTAGGTTCCCACCAGCATTTTCGGCACCAGTGGAAGGTGCTGGAGCTTGTGTATTGCAGTATGTCCAGGCCTGGTGCTCGTTCCCTTCTGGAGGAGCAACTGCCCATTTATGTTGGGGGGTTTTCCAAGGACACGACCCCCTTCCCCGCCCCCCACTCCTTCAGCATGTTTGCTGCATATGGGCCATGTGTTTTGTAGTCATGCTCAATGTTGGCTGCATTTAATCAACTTCATAGTTGATTTCCATTACTAAGCACATGCTTCTTTTGGCAGCAGTTTAATGATAAGACAATGTATTTAATGAGATGTCCTTGTATGTGAATATAAGATGAGGGGCTTCCCTGCCCCCCCATGCTGATTGGAGGTAAAACCTTGTCTTGTATTTGGATAAATACAATACCTTAAAAAGTAGTCAGTTAAAATATCTAGAAACCTTATCTGTCGTTCTAATCAGGGTTTAGTAAGTGACTGAATGCAGTGTCTCTTTCCTGCCATTGTGTTAATGACCCAGTCCTGTGATAATCATGCCGACGTACTTTGTGATATACCAGGATAAACTGTTACTGTGTCTTTATCCAAGGAACTTCTTCAGGATTTATCCCAGGACAATAGACATGGATGTCTGTATGTTTGCACTTTGTTTATCCTGAAATAAATGCAACATCAGTGTGTAGCCCTTGTTTGTGTGCATCCTGTTTGATTTGGACTCTTACTAATTCCTTGCTATTTTCAACATGTACTTTTTCTACTGATTTCTAATCCCCCCCTAATAGGTAATAGCAGGGGGTGTCAAATGTACAGCCCACGGTCTGGATCTGGCCTGCAGAGCCAAGTCAACTGGCCCACAGATTTTGCCCCAACCCTGGCTGCAATGGAGGACATTCCTGCAGTGGCAGCCGAGTGTCTGGGTAAGAGCCACAGTGTTGGAGCCCCAGCAGCATTGCAGGAAGATACTTGGCACCACAGCTTGTTCCTGTGGCATCAGCCAAGTGCCTACAATACCGGGCTTCTTCCACAGTGTTGCTGGCACTCCAGTGCTACAGCTCACTCAGGCATTTGGCTGCCAAAGCAGAAACAAGCCATAATGCTGCTCAGGCTCCAGTTTTGTGCCTTTCTGGCCAGAATATGATCATACCAGGGTATACTTCACTGCAACAGATCCCTTCTGAGCATGTTCTGCAGGGCAAGGAGAGCTTCACAAGGAGGGAGTAGGATCTAAAATCTGCACAAGTGTCCCAAGATCCTGCTTAGACAGCTACAGTTAGATATGCAAATGTTATACAGTAAATGAGCTGTATTGAATCATTGTGTTTAAAAAAGAATGGGGTTTTATCATTCTCATCTTCCTCGTTTGCTCTGTTTAGCAGTTCCTTGGAGACTAATTCTGAACTTATGACTTAAGTGAAAACCCTTAAGAGCCAGGAATCCTAAATTAACATTTGTATTTTCATGTTAACTGTTGATGCCCACATCAAGTTAAAACAGTACATTACCATTTTTCAACTACTGAAAATTCTTTCGATTAGGTGACACATACCAGTGATTCCCAAACTGGTTCACAAGGCCATGGCAACAGGTCTGCAGATGGTACGTAGATCACATAGGATCCTGCATTCCTGTGTTGTTTTTCAGTTAATGGCTTGATGATAGGGATCTGTGGTGATTTGGAAGAAACTTTAAAGCATTGCAATGGTCTTTTCCATCTACCCCACTCTCTAAAGCAAAGCAATTCTCTGCCATTAAAAGAAAATTCAGAACTCAATACCTAGTGGAAATATCACTCAGCTAGTACCAGGAAAATATCATATTTCAAAACAAAGGAAGTCCCTTGTATTAAGCCAGTAAAACATTCTACTACTAAAAAAAATGTTGGGTCTTTTCATTATACTGGCAAATAGAGTTGAGCTGCCTTACTGACAACAACCCACTTTATATATAACTATTTGGGGTTTGATTTGTTTTGTTTTCTGGTTTTGTTGCTAACCATTGATCTAAAGGTATCTAGGGAGGGACTTGGCTATTCATCAACTTCAAACATGTCATATAATGTAATGATTCTTTCTATATCAGGACGCACCCTGCCCTAAACCCCACCTATTTACTCAAAGTAGAGACATGACTACACGGCCCAGTTAAGAGCATGTGAAAAGTAGGCTGGTAGTGACACTTTGACACCTATTTTGTGGTAGAAAGTTCATCGTTGTGGACTGGATCCCATTCTCAGCAACATTCATGAAATATCAACAACGACAACAAAATACATTTGTGCAGACAGCATGCATAAAGTTTAAGAAAGTGTACTGATATGCAATCTGCAATTCTTTAGCTCACATAATACACATACTTCTTAGACCTTATTGTTTTATCTAGTTGATAATCAAAACAGTCCCTGAAGTACAGGTCTGGAGGGCAAAAATCATTCTGCCTCATCATCTAGTACCACCCATAAGATTGTGTGGGAGTGAAAGAGGGCCTCTGCAGGCATGGAAATAATATCTTGGCAAGAGCAACTAAGCTTGAGTCAGAGAAGTGGTGAACTTGCAGAGCTCAGTCACAGTCTAGACTCTGGTGAAAGAGAAGACTAAGCATTATTCACTGAAAGACTTGGGAATGAAATAGTCTCTGGGATTTCTGTGTTAAAGGTATCAGTGAGGCAAAACATTATTCAGAGATGCAGAAGTTAGATGGTTGGAGGTGTGGTGGTCTGGAGAGCAAAGATGTCATCCTTTTTATTTATAAAGAGTTTAAGTCTTCGATCTCAGTCACCAGAAATTTAACTCCTTTTCATTTAATTCCCAAATGTCTGCATTTCACTGTGCGTTTTGCAATTTCTTATCTCCAAATCTTTGGAGCAGTGAGAGCAGCCTGGGGCATAGAAGTAAATATAGAGTCTGTAATCATTTAATATCGACACTAGAGAAATCAGGACATGCCTTCATAAAGAATTTATTTAAATAGTTTAACACAGGACTGTCTAACTCCCAAATAGCTTGGGGCTACAAGCCACACAGTTCCCTTGCAATCCCCAGCACAGTCCTCTCCACTCGTGGCTGGTTGCCAATGTGGTCTGCAGGTCTGGGCACTTCAGAAGATCACTTTGCCCCCAAAAGCTTGCCTAGCGTCTCTTCCAGTTATTCAGTTGGTCAAGCAAAGATATTTCCAAAAGAACCTTGCTTCTCACATACTGGTATTTACTGGATCATCACAGCTATAATACACTCAAACCCTCCTAATTACACTTTAACAGATGATGAATTAGTCAAAGTAGCTTGTGTGCAAATCAGTAGACCCTGACAGGGGTTCAGTGCAGCAACTAAGAGCAGTGACAAGTTATTTTTGTGAATAATTAACCAGATTTTACTTTATATAAAGTGATATAAAACTAGATCAGAAACCACATTACATCAGTGTTGAAAAATATAGTGAGATTAAGTGAGATTTCAGACTCTAAAATGATTGAATAGCTGAAACAGAAGGAAGTTATATGACAATATTAACCTGTACATGTTTTCAGGGTTAATTTGGTCTCCATGCGATAGATACAGATGCTTGGGGAAAAAAATCTAATGTGATTTAGAATGTATGATATGGAGTTAGAATGTGTGATGGCAGGTTACCTTGGTTTTCTCTTTTAAAAAAAAAAATCAAAACATTCTCAGATTTAAAAACCTCCAAATATTTGTTTTTCCTAGATTTAAGATGAAACACTGCTGTATGTATAGGTAGCAGTTGAACACAATGTTGTATTGGTATATTTACAATTTCAAAGCAATTTGGAAGCCTACCAGTACATCAACCACTATAATAAAATAAATTCTAAATACTACATATTTTGGCTTTTTAGTTGTTGCCTCTTTTATCATGGAAAACCACAGCTGCCCCTGCACCCTTTGCTTACCAGGTCATGGGTCCAGCTGTGGCTGTCTCTGCTGCTTTGCGGTGCTGAACAGCCCTGATGTGCTGGTGCCCCGTGTGGCGGGCCAGTAGGAGGCACTCCTGCATTGAGCCACCAACCTCACTGCAGCCGACCACCTTCCAGGCTCCAAGTGCCTCCCTGGGTGCACCTCAAGTCCAGCCGACCCCCTTCCTGGAGCACACCCACTAGCCTGAGGG
>NW_017728992.1:107407850-107411640 GCF_001723915.1 Gavialis gangeticus
AGTAGGGGGTGCTCCTGCATTGAGCCTCCCTCCTCACTGCACCTGACCACCTTCCAGGCTCTGAGTGCCTCCCTGGAGGTGCCTCACATCTGGCTGGCCCCTTTCTTGGAGCACACCCGCTAGCCAGGGGGTAACACTGCCATCACCCAGGGATGGGATTGATTCTGGCTCTGCACACCCTGGAAAACACAGGCCTAGGAGCCCTCAAAGGCACTTGATTCACTTCAAGAACTTGGGATGCTTCCCTCAGTCGGAAGCACAAGTAGTGGTCTCCCTTAGCCAAACCAAGTGGACCCCAAGACATAATCTAGACCCACTCCCAATAAGTCTCCCATGCTAGGTACAAAGGAGAACTTTATTGGTTACAAGGGGTAGGGTTGGAATAGGGTACATGTACAGGAATATCAGAGAAATCGCATAGAGCAAACTGGCATGGCTGGGTAGCCTGTGATTACACATCTATGTTACTGGAAGCTATATGTCTAGTTATACCTCAGGTAGCTTACTCACAAGTATTATCCAGAGGCAGGTGGAGATTGCTTCTGGAGGTAGGCAGTTCCTTGATCAGGAGTTCTGAGAAAGAGAGAGCAAGTTTCAGATGGTCCAGCTCTTTCTCTCTGAGTCTTCCTCATGGCTGCTGCCCCCTCCTCCTGGGTAGTCATTAACTTGTATAGCCCTTATGATCTCATTTACCTGGTCCAATGGAGGCCAGCACCTGTTGGCTGCAAGCCAACCTGTTTGAAATGCATCTGTAGTTGCTGGGCAGTCTGGCAGTTCCCAGCTCCCCAGGGAGTCTAAGCCCCTCACCCAGGTATGTGATGCCAGTCATACAGGCAGAGGGAGCAGGTTTCCCCCCTCCCTTCAGGAATATATCCAGCTCAGGTTACCTAAAGAGACAGGGTAAGGTGTGTACCCTCTGCAGGGCCCGTCTTAACCAAATTGTCACCGAGCAGAGTGTTTAGGGAGAAACAGGTGGCCTTCTACCACACCCTGTCCCTGCCCTTACCATTGCCCCTCACTCCAAACCCACAGCACCACCCCCTACTCCCACAACACTGCTGTTGCCCTTCACTCCCCACATGTAGCCTTTCTGGTGCCCTTCACTTCTGATCCCCTGGCCCTGCTGGTGCCGTGTGTGGCAGGCTAGTAGGGGGTGCTCCTGCATTGAGCCACCCACCTCACTGCACCCAGTCACCTCCCTGGGGGACCTCATGTCAGGCCAACCCCCTTCCTGGAGTACACCTGGGGGTAATTCCACCACCACCCAAAGTCTGGACTAATCTGAGACTTGTGCCCTCTAGGAAACACAGGCCTAGTAGTCCTTGAGGGTACTTGACCCACTACAAGGACTTGGGTTGCTTCCCTGAGTCTGAAGCACAGATAGTGGTCTCCCTTAATCCGCAAAACCAAGGAAACCCCAAGGCATAATCTAGACCCTCTCCCAATAAGTCTTGCTAGGTACAAAGGAGAACTTGATTTGTTACAAGGAGTAGGTTTGGAATAGGGTACAGGGTAGAGCAATATCAGAGAAATACGTTAGAGCAAACAGTGGCATAGTAACCTTTGATCACACATCTGAGTTACTGCAAGCTATATATCTGGTTAGATCTTAGGTAGCTTACTCATATGTATCATCCGGAGGCAGGTGGAGATTTCCTCTGGAGGTAAACAGTCCATGACCATGAGTTTCAAGAGAGAAAGAGAGTTTCAAATGGTCCAGCTTCTCTCTCAGTTCTCATCATGGCTACTGCCCCTCCTCCCTGGCAGTCCTTCACTTATATACCCCTTATGACAGGGATGAGCAAAATATGGCCCGCAGGCTGCATCTGGCCTGCCAGGCCATTCTGTCTGGCCCATGGGGCCCGTAGAAAATTTTTAATATTAATATTTATTTGCATCTGGAAAATGTGACAGGAGCCAGGGGCAGTAGGATCCAGGGGAAGCCACAACAGGCCCCTGGAAGAGCAGGGCCCACTGTGCCCTGCCCACCCCACCCCACCCAGCCAGAGGGACCATGGGGCTGTTCCCCCCTGTAATGGAGTGGGAAACTTAGGTAATGGGGTCAGGGCTACGCACGCTGGTCCCCACCTGACCACGGGGCTGGGGTAGGGGGCTGGGAGCAAGGGGGCATGCAGGAGCCAGCGCCAGTGGGGCCCAGAGTCAGATGGCTCCCCTCTCTCCCTGCTGGGGCAGCCCAGCCTGGCTCCATAGAGTCCAGCCAGCTGCGCCCCAGGCTCCTGCCACCCTGCTCTGGGCCGCGCAAGCCCTGGCCCCAGGGCACTGACTGGCTGTCGCTGGCTCCCACCCCCCCTGTTTGGCCCCCAGAGGCAACACAGGGGGTGCCTGGGGCTTCTGGGGGCAGCACGGGATGGCAGGGACGTGGCCTGGGGCATAGGGAGGCAGCATAGAACTTACATCCCATGCCTGAGGCTTGGGGTGGTAATGGCCCGGCTGCCCCACCCCCACGGGAGGCTCCGGTAGGTGTTGCTGCCCCAGGGGGGAGACCAGGGCCCCCCGCCCCACAGGGGCCCAGCCGCAGCTTGTTCCCTTTCCCCAGGACAGGCAGGGAGGCTGCACGAGGAGCGGGAGCAGAACTGCAGCCTCTTTTCTACTGCAGAAGCTCCTGCGGCCGCAAGGAGCCCAGGGGCTCTGGGAAGCTCCTGGCCAGCCCTGGGGGCAGTGCGGGTCACCTCCTGAGGCTGCTGGGAGTGTTGTGACCTGGCAGGGTCCCAGCCTGGGGCACAGGAAGCTCAGGTAGGCCACAGGCGCTTTCAGAGCAAAAAAGCAGCTGTGGCTCCACTCTGGCTCCTAGCGCAGCCTCCTGCCCATCCTTGAGTCAGGGGACTGGCTGCTGCCAGGACGCCAGGCCCCTGTGGCACCCACCAGGGCCACCTATGACGGGGGCAGCCAGGCCGTTGCCATCTCAAGCCTCAGGCACAGGCTGCAACTTCTGCGCCACATCCCTGGGCTTCCTGCATCCCAGGCCACGTGCTGCCTCCGGTGGCCTCGGGCAGCCCCCGTACTGCCCTCAGGCCTGGCCAGGAGCTTCCCCGTGCCCCCCCCCCAGCTTCCTGGAAGCTGCAGGAGCTTCTGAAGCAGAAAAGCAACCGCAGCTGTGCTCCGCCTCCTGGCGCAGCCTTCCTGCCTGTCCCAGGGCTGGGTGGCAATCTGCCGCCAGGCCCCTGGGGGAGGAGTGGGCGGGCCTTCTTCCCAGGGCAGTGGCAACCCCCAGGCCACTTGTGGGGGATGGGGCAGCCAGGCCTTTGCAGCCCCAAGTGCAAGTTCCATGCCACCTCCCTGGGCTTCCTGCACCCTGGCCCATGCCCCCACCGGCTCGTGCTGCCCCAGCAACTCTTGAGAGCCTCCTGCACTGCCCCCCCAGCCTGACAGGCCCTTCTCTGGCAGCCCCCGTCCTCCTGGCGGCAGCAGGAGCCACCAGAGTGCAAATGTGGCCATGAGGATTCAGGCAGCAAGGGCCCAGCTGTCTCCCCTTGCAACCCTTCCTGCAAACCCCACAGCCACACCCTACTCCAGACACAATCACACATCCCACAAATATCACACACACATATCCACAGATCCCCACAAACCCCACATTCACCCACCCACCCAATACCCTCCAACACTGTTGCACATCCCACATGCTATACAAAAGTAAAACTACATTTTGAGCCATTATGCAATGACTTCTACATATAAAGCACAAAAACACAGGTATCTGGACAAAAATATATTTTTAATTGACATAATTTGGTTGTTTTTTTTTCCAGTTCTAAGTTAGCAAACCCCC
>NW_017728992.1:107416640-107444597 GCF_001723915.1 Gavialis gangeticus
TCTAAGATAGCAAACCCTCTTCTCTGAAGGAGTACTTCCAGGGGTGAGGAGAGGGACTTCCAGTGGCAAGGGTCAGAGGTCAGGGGCAGGACTTCTGGTCTTAAGATGGTGACCAGGGGGCGGGGCACCTGTCAAGGGACAGGGTTACCCATGCGGCTCTCAACAACTTGCCAAAACTTACTAAGCGGCCCTTCACCCAAAATAATTGCCCATCCCTGCCTTATGACCTCATTTACCTGATCCAATGAAAGCCAGCAACTGTTGGCTGCCAGCCAACCAATTTGAAGTGCATCACTGCTTGCCAGATAGTCTGGCATGTATCACCTATGCTCCAACTGCCCCTTCACCCGTCACCTACGCCCCCCGCCATAGACTTACCTGCAGGGGTCTACAGGAGCTGCTGTCCATCATGCTGCCTGGCTACTTTGCTGGCCACGTGCATGTGTGCACTCACACATGCACATTGCACACCCTACCTCTGATAGTCCTCCCCCAAGCAACCCCATGCAAGGTAGTACTCTGCCAGCCTGCAAGAGGCACCCTGCAGTTTCCTGGTTTTTTCTCCTTTAATGGGGAAAATCCATGGGAAATGGAAAGCCCAGATTCTTAGTGATGAGGCTACTATTGTGAGACTTTAAGATACAGTGTTCTCTCTTTCATTTATAGTTCTGGAGTAGCTACTTTGATACATTTTTACATTCAGGTGCTATCTGAAACATTTGACTCAGTTGATATGATGCATAATGTGACACAAGTAATATTGGCTTTGCTCAAGAACGTGAAAAGATAATCACATTGTCAGCATTCTGGACTTGATCCATTTGAGGCAGTGATGAACTATTCTTGATTCCAGTGCTGTAGTATTCCTATATTTTCAATGTTTATGCATAAGAGAGGAGTTAATTATCATCTGCTCTATGCTTCTCCTAAAAGAAAAGTATGGAAAAACTCTGGTCTTATTTAAATGTATGTATATTATATAGGGTAGACTTTAGGTAAAATTCTCAACAGTATTTAACACTTCATACATATTGGACCTTTCTTTATCAATTACATTTTTTAAAAGATGGTTGTATCTTAATGCCACTACACCTTATGCTGAATGAATAATCTGATCTATTGTTTATTTCACAGATCTGTTTGAATACTGGAAATGCGCTTCATTTTGAGGTAAGTAGTGATGAAGAATTCTTTTTCAGTTTAAAAAAATAGTAAGTTATATCTGGTAAATATTTTGAGCCCTCTTTTTTTTACCTGTTATAAGGCCGTATTAAAAAATCTGTAGGATAACTCCTGTTTATAGAAGAGTGGATAGCCTCAGACCAGCACACTGGCTCCAGAATAAGTCTGGATCTGTGTGTGCCAGAACCAGTGTACAGGACTAGTCCAGGGGGACACTGCGAGCAGTGTGAGCCCCAAACCAACCCCCTGTACTCATGTAGCACCTGGGGTGTCAGGTCCAACCTGCATGCTAGCCTGGTGTGCATGTGGTGCTTGGGTTCTAAAACCCACAAGCTGGATCTTAGGGCTCTATGGGCTGGATCTAGCCTGAGGGTTGTATGTTTGACAACCCCGGTTTATAGGTTAGCATAAGAGTGTCAAATTCACCTGTGCTCCTGGGCCAGAATTGGACTGCAGGGCTCCTTGCAGGCTAGATCCAGACCACAAGGAGCCTCCTGGGTCAGATCCAGTCCCAGTGTTAGGGCAAGTGGCGGTATGGAGGATTAATGCAGCTGTCAATTGGCCCTCTCCACTGCTGCCAATATCATTCCCCTTCTGGGGCTCCATAGCCCTGCCACTGCCTGCCTCACTCCCAAATTCCTGCTCTCTGGGAACCCCACAGGCTGAATGAAACAGCTTCATGGGATGTTTTTTTGATACCCTGGGTTAACATCTGACCCTTAGTCTGTATTTCTGTGAAAGCGACGGCTGTTTCAGAAATGTCCAGGTCACTTGCCTTTTAAGTCATCCATATTTTATTCAGAGTTAGAATATAATTTAAATGTCAAATAAATTAAAATCATTTGCAACCAAAAAGCATTAATAAAATCCATATACCACGTCAACTAATTAAGAAGAACATCAGCATTAAATGACCAAAATATAACATTGAGATTTAAACCCATTCCCCCCAATATCCACAGGTTTTAAAGGAGGGTGGCAAAAATGATCAGCCCTCTAATCAATTCAGCCTCATCAGGCAAAAGCGAGAATGGATCGTTCCACCAGCTGTCATTCGGGAAGGGGAGGACAACTCCAAGAGGAATCCAATTGCTAGAGTAAGTTAAAAACAGTATGGAGGATAACTTCACTGAAACGGTTTGATTTTAATAATAGATTGTCATCCTCTGCTTGGACCAACATCAGAAGGAAATTGGGCACACACTTTGCAAGTGGGTTTCATGCTTATTTGCTGGCAGTGTTGTGCACACAGGGCGTACAATGTGAATTAAAAACAAGCTGGAATCTTATCAGGGGATAAGGCACAACGCCGCATTTATTGGAACATAAAACATAAAACACGCAACATGAAAAGAATAAAGAGCAGTAAGGTTATTTGCTTCACTCATTCCCATACATACTCATTCACTTATTCATTCATCTATTCATTCAGAAGAGACAAACACACACACAAGTTAGACAGTCCTGCAAACGTTAAAGTGTTACCAAGTTTCAAAGTTACTCAAGGTCAGTCTGGTGGCCAGCCAGGCTGGCCAAGAGAGTTGGAGTCAGGTCTTGTTGGATACACCCAAAACTCCTTCTTGCAGGTGGAAGAGACCCAAAGCCTTGTCTTTGTGTTCATTCTTTATAGTAATAGCTGTCCATACAAGCCTATGGATTCTGCTGAGTCAGGCGCGAAGGCCATCCTCCTTGTCCTGTCGGCAGCCTGGGATTGTTAGGTCATGATCTTCCGGCTTTGTGTTCTGCGATCTTCAGGGGCCATCAGGATGTAGCATGATTTAGTGTTTGGTATTCCTTTATTGCTGACTCTAAATCGCTGCAGCTCTTAACTGTTAAACCACAGAAGCTTTTTTCACCTGCTGCAAGAGGCCTGCCTTTCTGTGTCGCTGACACACATGTCCATCATTTAGTCTTTCGTTACCTCTTTCCACATAAACCACACGCGCCAGACATACTACAAAACCTTACACAAGTGTTTTCCTTATACTAAATTTAAGTTCTAAAGTCATGAAACCAATAGGTCAAATACATTTATGCTAGGCAACAAGAAATTTAAAATAGATGGTTAGTTCCAAATACTAACTTTATCTTATGGTCAAATCTTTTCCTTATATAGAAAGAGAAATAACAAAATAAACAGTTAAAACAGTTATAGTCAATAACAAGATAAGCAACCAAAGCAATTATAGTCACTGCAATACTACAGCAGCAGAGGAGTAATGAGACTTTGCAATCATGGTTTCCATTCCAGGAGCTGCAAGGGAGTGTGCTTTAGTGGGCACAGACAGTTCTGTCTGCTTTTCCTTCCTGACCTCGTCCCCTCCTGCCCTGCTTCCTCCAACCATTTCTTCCTGGCACCATGTTCCATTCTCTGTACTGACTTTTTTCCAGTCTTTACTCAACAGGACTCACCTCCCAGACCTAGTCTATTTGCCTAACCATTGCCAGACCCCTCCTGCAGTTCTTTGTCTATTCCCACCTACCTCTCAGTTAGCCCTCCAAACCCACACTGGAACTTAATCCAGATCTCCTTGCCCATGCTGACCCAGTTTGCCCTCCGCTCAGCTTCTCCAGTTCCCTGTTTTGGCCTCTTTGTCTAGCCAGTCTCAGCCACAGTACCCTACTCTGGTGTCATCAGGCTGCCTGTCCAATCTGATCATTTCCCTCTTCATCTTCTTTGTTCCTTTGCATTCAAATTGGGCAATTTCCTTTTTCACACTGCTCAGATACCAGCGGGGAGGTCATCATGCAAACAGAAAAGACATAACTGTCTGCTCTCAGTTCTGGTTTCTGACCCCACCCCAGTCCAAGGCAGCTGGGATCAGTAATTGTAGGGAAAAGTCCAGCTCTGTCTTCATAGCCCTCAGCAAAAGCATACTCAGCTGCTTTGTGGGGATGGCACAGGCACAGTCTCAGTTCCAGTACAGGCTGAAACTTGCTTCATTGTTTTGTGAAGTTGCTGCATATTTTGTCTGGTTAGCATTAGCAGTTGTGAGAGACTGGAATATGCTTAGTAGTAGTGTAATTAAGTGTGGTAGGACATCAACCACAGATGTTGATTTAGAGGAAGCACCAAAATGTTGAGCCCCAGGGAGCCTGGTGCCCCAGAAACAGCTCTGTGTGCATGGGACTGCACTGCGGAGGAGCAGCCATGGTCAGTAAAACTCTAATGTTTGGAACACACCCCCCTACACACACACACACACACCTGGAACAGCAAAGGGCATGCCACTGACCCAGCCTCCATTTCAGACATCATGTCTATACTCCAAAGCGTAGGAGCATTAGAGTAGTTCAAGAAAAGTTCACTAGGATTTATTTTCTTTTTTAGTACAGGTTTCCCTCATTTGATGCGGGTTCTGTATGTGTGAATTCACTCTTGTGCGATGACCCTTTTTATACCAAAAAATTCATTGTATGCAAGGTAAAATCACTCTTGCGATAGGTGTGGTGGAAGCCTGCAGTCAGGTGCTTTGTGCGATGCATTGCGGGAGTGCCTCACACCAAAATATAGTCTCCCATGTGGATCCATGCTCCTCACTTGCTGTCTGCGACACATGTTTCTGTAGTTGCCATCCCCATTATTATAGTGCCCTGTGCTTGTGTGCATTGTCTGCTGTTGGTGAGCACCAAAATTGTCTTGTAAAACTGGTAGAAATGAGTTTGGGGGTCAGTACACTCAAGGTCTTGGAACATATCCCTATTTGTTACATTGTAAAGTGGGTTCCCTTTATGCAAATTCGAGTTATGTGCTGTTTTCCAGGAATATATGCACAGCATAAAGCGAGGGAAACCTGTATTGTGAAACAATATACTTTTTCCCTGCTCCAAGTGGGTTGTTGTATGGTTTTTTGGGGAGTGAGGCGGGTTCCTCAGCAATTGCTGAAATACTTTGGTTTAAACTTTACAAAAAATATTTAGCGTGAGGCACACAGGTTATGGAAAACTTCAAGCAAAATGTTAAGTTTGCAAAGTTGTATGTAATTGAAAATGGAAAATGTTGGGTAATCTTATAATAAGGTGGCAGTGCTGCCTACAGTGACATAAATGCCAGAATATGTCATTTGCATTGTACTTGCATTTTTGAAGGGGTTATTTTCTAGAAGACTTTGAGAAACTCTGGAGCGCACAATTTACCTTTTTGCTAATCATGGTAAAGAGTGCTTATCACTGGGAACTCAGCTGGATCTAAGGACCGGTACAGAGAGGGGTTGTGATTCTTGCATGCTTTTCTCCCTCTCTGCACAAAGGCCAGGAAAAATGAAGCTTTTACTCTGTGTTCATATGTTTGTTTGTTTATATATGTTGAAGACAGAGAAAAATGTATTTTCTATGGATTTTTAAAGAAATGTATTTAGTGCAACTAAACCTGTTCCTTTTTAGATTCGATCAGATTATGAAGATTCTAATAGGATAATTACATACACAATATCTGGCTCAGGAGTGACAGAACCGCCTTATGGACTGTTTGTTATCAATAAGAGGACTGGAGAACTGAACATAACAGGAATAGTTGACCGAGAACAAACTCCAATGTTTAAGGTAAGTTGACACAACAGACTATAATGTTCTCTTTTTTTTATACAAGCGCTTTCTTTTCTTTTTTTCAAGTTAATGCCACTGCTTTGTTTTAATGTGTCTAGACTTCTCAATTGCAAAATGAAAATTAACAGTCTAAAACTACGTAGAGATATCCATATTCCTGTTTACGTTCTGTATTATTGCAGCTTAAAGGTCAGGCATTTGACGAACGTGGTCAAGAGGTGGAAAATGCACTAGACCTCAGAATTAAAGTTTTAGATGTAAATGACAACTATCCAGTGTTTTCCCAGGAAATTTTTGTTGGCTCTGTGGAAGAGTTAAGTGAAGTAGGTAAGATACTATTTATCTAACTGTTAGCATATTAAGTAAAGTTGCTGTGTGGTCACTGACTCATCCTCCCAATACATTTTTTTAACTGCTTTGTCTCCTTTTCACCATTTCTAAACTAGAGAAATAGCATTTCCTCTGTTTGATTTTATTTATTTCCTAAAGAAAAGAAGACAACACAATATACTTAAGAACAATGTTTAGTGACAGTTAAGGTTGCTGCAGAATACAACCTACCAAGTCAAAAATGTGAAAAGCAGTCAAATGGGAATAAAGGTTATGTATTTGTTGCCTACAGCTCTGCTGATGGCACAGTTAACACTGCATATCTGCCTCCATTGGACATCAGAAAGCAACATGGCCATGAGCTTCATTAGTCTGCAGTGTAGTGCATCATAACCGTAACAGAGACTCCTGGTGTTATAATATTAAACATCAGCTTGCTGTTCACATCCATACAGTTGGGGAGTAATTCTACTTTTAACACTGCTGAAGTCAGCAATCTATGTAGGGACTCTGTAATCAATAAGGTTACATAGTAAGCCTCATTGATTGGTCCAACTGTGGAAAAGATGCTAAATAATGTTGAAAAAAAAGAGAAAGTAGCTTCCTCAGTTTTAAATAAAGCAAATTGCTGACCTCATGTAATTCTGCTTAGGAGCAGTTTTGCTTATGCAAGCCTGGCACATTAAAAATTTAGGCTATAGAAGGGCCCAGTGCAGTGTGACTGGTGAATTGAATGGGCAGTTGTAGAACACATAAACAGAGTCCATGTGTGCCTGTGAATACAGAAAGTGGGCTTCTCATTGAGTTTGCTGAGCCCAGCATATGCATGGCAACAAGTGGGTGCTTGGTGATGGGTTTGAAGCATCCAGTAGCCACTAAGGAGGAGTGTGCAGGGATTCCATTTTCTCTGTCTCAGTAGTAAAAACAGATTCCGTGCCAGTTTTCCTGTTTCAGTTCATCATGCAAGGCATCTTTACATGGGATTTCTCAGGAGCTTAAGGAAAAATATATTTTGTTCTGGCTGAATATGGAGTGATGCAAAGCCCACTGCAGTCAGTGGCAGTCTTTCTGTTGATGTCAGTGGGCTTTAGTCTTTAGATCAGGCTCTGTGGGAAAAGTTCTGAAAAGGAAGGTTAGGGATAAACAGGCCAATTAATCCTTTATACTCGTAGGCAAATCCAGGATTTTAAAAAGGAGGGTACAGGACCAACAACTGGTGCTTTAGGATCAGGGACCAGCCACCCCCCAGAAGTTCCCCCATGCCTCCCCCAACTGGGGCGAGCAGACCATGCAACAAGGAACTTTTTTTTTTAAGTCTCCAAAGCAAGTAGGAATCTTCCTTTTCCCCTTCTGCAGCCCCTGGTCCCTTCCATTGCTGCTGCTGTCCCCACCTGAGCCCACTTAGATGTGTAAAGGGGCAGCTTTGATGCTCTTCCTACCCTAGGTCAGTTAGGGACAGCAACAGTGGCAGGTTGGAGGAGAGAAGAGGGAAGGTTCTGTACAATGTGGAGGGGGAAGAAGGAGGTGCTAGGGGGTGGCGGTTACCTGCTTCAGGGTTTAGAAAAAGTTTCATAGTTGGTAGGGTCGGAAGGAACCTGAGCAGAACATCAAGTCCGACCACCTGCCATGGGCAGGAAAGAGTACTGGGGTCAAATGACCCCGGCTAGGTGACTGTCTAGCCTTCTTTTGAAGAACCCCAGGGTAGGAGCGAGCACCGCTTCCCTTGGAAGTTGGTCCCAGATCCTAGCTGCCCTGACTGTGAAGTAGTGCCTCCTGATATCTAGCCTGAATCTACTGTCCATCAATTTATGGCCATTATTCCTTGTTACTCCCAGTAGTGCTCGGGGGAACAGGGACTCTCCCATTGCCTGCTGGTCCCCCTTGGTCAGTTTATATACGGCCACCAGATCCACTCTCAGTCTTCTCTTGTGGAGGCTGAACAGGTTCAGGTCCCATAGTCTCCCCTCATAAGGCCTGCCTTGCTTCCTCCTGATCATGCGAGTGGCCTTCCTGTGGACCCTCTTGATGCTGTCCACATCCCTCCTGAAGTGCCTTGCCCACAACTGGACACAGTACTCCAACTGCGGCCTGACCAATGTTGCATAGAGGGGGAGGATCACCTCCTTGGACCTGCTCATGCTGCATTTATGGATGCATGATAAGGTGCGGTTAGCCTTTCTGACCACGTCCCCACATTGTCAGCCCATGTTCATCTTGGAGGCAATAATGACACCAAGATCCCTTTCTGCTTCTGTGCTGATGAGAAGGGAGTTCCCCAGCCTGTAGGTATGCTGCTGGTTCTTCCTCCCTGGGTGCAGTATCCTGCACTTGTCACTATTGAAACCCATCCTGTTCTCATCCACCTACCCCTGTAACCTGTCCAGATCTAATTGCAGCCTGTCCCTCTCCTCTAGTGTGCCCACTTCTCCCCACATCTTAGTGTCATCTGCGAACTGGAACAAGGTGCTTTTCACCCCCTCATCCAAATGCTGATGAAAATGTTGAACAGTGTGGGCCTCAGGACCGAGCCCTGGGGGACCCCACTGCCCACATCCCTCCAAGTCGAAAATGACCCATCCACCACCACTCTCTGTGTGCGGCCCCCCAGCCAATTAGCAACCCATCTGACCATGTAGGCATCAACACCACAGTCGCCTAATTTTTTAATGAGAATGGGGTGAGAGACAGTATTGAAGGCCTTCCTGAAGACCAGAAAGACTTAGTCCACCGCGACACCTGCGTCTAAGGATTTTGTGACCTAGTCCTAGTTGCTGCTCCTGTAGCACAGTCTGAAAGGCAGGGGGGTATGGTCATGCCACTGCACTTCCTCTGGATCTCCCTCTATTTATGCTGTATTCATCCCTGATGGGGAGCAGAGCTGACCTGAGCAGGGTGCAGGTCTGGGCCCTGTCCCCACTCCAATCCCATGAGCTCCTGACATGAAGAAGCTGACACGGCCATGAGCAGCAGTGGCATCAGCAGGGGGTGGGAGGAGTAGCGAGTGGCTGGACACAGAGCTGCCTCTCTGCCCAGTCTGTGGGGCCTCCAAAGTATGAGGCCTGGGGCAGTTGCCCTGATTTGTTGACACCCCCCTTTCCCCCCAGGGACAGCCCTGATGTGGGAGATTGTGAAAGAAATCACTGAGCATCCAGTTCTGTGAGGCACTATATTCCTTCAGCTCTCACTGAGCTTAGTAGGATCATCTTGTTGATTGATACTTCTGAAAATCAAGCAGGATTTAGGAAAAATCAAATATGGCTTTAGAAGCTTTATTTCAACTCAGATATACCTTTTTCAAGAGCCTGGGCTTTTGTTGCTTCAGCTAGAAGAGCATCTCCATTATCTGTTATTGACATATAATTTAGTCTGTTGCCATCAGAGGGAAAGGCTGCTTATACATTTCATTACAACACAGCAAGTGGTGTTCTAAGGACTATTTCTGTAAAGTAATGCTGTTTAGGTTGGCAAGTATGGAAAATGGATAACATGAAGGAACTTTCCTGTTTCTATTTTCTGTCCTTTTATTAAATTATATCCATACAGTTTCTATCAGAATGTTTGTAATAATCATCAACATATTAGTCAATCCATCTTTACCAGTGTGTTGAGTTTCAGTAGGTTGAGTCTGTTGTATATTAGTTCACTGAACATACACTCTTAAGACATATTGGTGAATATTCTCCAAATCCACTAACTAAACGTGTAATGAGCAGTACAATAAAAAATAGTTCACTGGGATTGAAAACACACTCTTTCATTTTATATAAATGATACTTATCAATATATGAGGAGAGGCAATGTAAATCAATATTTTCTTTTAATTTCCAGGTACATTTGTGATGAAGATAAATGCAACAGATGCAGATGATCCAACCACTCTGAACGCCAAGATTGCCTTTAAGATTGTTCAGGATGGTAGTCCGTCCTTTCCATTCCACATTAACAAAGCTACTGGTGAGGTTACAGCATGGTTAAGCCTTGACAGAGAGGTAAACTACAATCTCATATTGATTCTGTCTCATTCTTTTACTAACACTGTTTCCATTTCTCTTCCCCCACTGTTTCATCATCCTCTTTATTAGAGGCTCATGTTGAGACTGGTAACCCTTCCACTGCCCATCTGAGACTGAATGCACAGGCCTTTTCATGGCTTATCTTAATATCCTCCTTTGTGCTGGCTAGTGCATTTTACTGGGGAGAAGGAGCTTGGCAATTCTCACCCAGTCCCCTTTACTCCCTAAGTAATTACTTGTTGGCCACTTTTCTGCCATGTAAGTATTATTACCCACTATAAGAGTAGTATTTGTGGGTAAGTAAGGTGTCTCCTTACTTTATTGTATAAACATATGATAAAGCTGACAGGGATCATGATCTGGTTCTGTGAAGCTAGCAGTATACTGCGCTGCCTCTAGCTTTTCTGGCCCTATATAAAAAGTACGATGTAAATGGTCACTGGCAGAGTTCTATAACATCTCCCTTTTAAAAGTTGTATGTTAAAAATTAACAACCTTATTTAACATACTTATATGTGAAATTACTTATTCTTACTAGCCTATAGATGGTGATATCTTCAGACATATTTCCTTTTGAGCATCCTCATAACCCCCAGCTAGCATTTTTGAATAGGGATGAAAATGGTTAAACAATTTATATATATACCATTTACTGCTTAATATTTACCATTTAGTGATTTCTGGCCCCGGTCCTTTCATTTGTCTTCACCATTCACCCAGCTCTGTGTGGACCCCAGGCTGCTGGTGGGGTGCTGTGGGCAGGGGGTGGCAGATGCAGCTGAGCCACTAAGGGATGCTGCCCAGCTGAGGAGCCATGACTTCCCTTTGACCCCATGAGTAGAGGCTGGGGCACAGTAGTGTGGCACAGCAGGGATCCTGGAGGAAGCGTTAGGGCTGCAGTAGTGGGCTTCCAGGTTGAAACTGCTGCACTTTTGCCCTTCAGGAACTCCCTACGGCTGCACTCACTGCGCGAGGGGCTGGCAACAACCCTTTAGCCCTATCATCGCCTGCTCCAGCAGCCATGGCACCTCCTCAGGCCAAGCCAGCCACACACTCAGCCCTGCCTCAGGGCCAAGCCAGGCCCCACGTGGCCCCAGCGTCACAGGCAGGAGGGGAAGGTCATGCCACTGGGACCAGACCTCCCCTTCACCTGGGGCAAGCTGAGGAACCTGTTGCTCTGTATGGGCCCCACTGCTTCAGGGGGGCTGTGCAGACTCACTGTGTGGCCAGGAGTCTCACTGCTGTGGCAAGAAGGCCTAGTCTGACCCCTGTGGGGGGCCCAGCACTTCCCGTTCTCCCCGTAGTGGTGGAATCTGGGCACAGAAGAGGTCTGCAGATCAATCTCCTTCCTGTGGGAGTGAGAGGAAGCCACAGCTCTGCAGCAGGGCAGCGTCCCTTAGTGTCTCAGCTGTGCTCACCGCCCTCTGCCCTTGGCTTCCATCAGCCAGCCTGCCATCTGCACACTGCCAGGCGTATGGTGAAGACATCTGGGCCTGGGATCATTCCTGCCAGAGGTCACTAAACTACTATGAGCTATCAATTAAGTGTTTAACCAATATAATTGGAGGAGGTTAAACAGATAGTTTTTAACACAATATTTACATCCCTATTTTGGAGATGGGGGCTTTAACACCCAAGTGTATCAGAAAGGATTGAACCATGAAGTAACCCTAGCTGATCATAAGAGTGGCACCCTTTGAAGTAAAAGCTGTACCAATTAAACTACTAATGAATTAGGCAACTTACTACAAACAAAGCAAGTCCACAGTCCTTTCCTGAGCTCAAGACTCTAATGGACCAATTCAGACATCAGGATGATTTACATTGAATGGAATTTAATACTAATTGAACAGATTGTCAGTCATCCCTTTCAGAGTTGTGATCACCACGTAGCAGCAGAAAGAATACAGTAAAGGGGGAAAAAAACATGTAAATTAGTATCTGATTTCTGCATAGATTTAAAAAATTGTTTGAATGTCACACAGGAAAGAAGTAGCTACCATTTGACTATAGAAGCAAAAGACCAAGATGGAAAAGGAAATGCTCAACAGTGCACTGCCCAGATCAAGATTATAGATGTTAATGACAATCTTCCTTTCCTTGAAAAGGAGGTGGTAGGTATATTTGTTAAACAATTTGCATGTATTTCTGTGTCTGGCAATAGAAAATTTAATATTGCATTATGTGTGAAATACTATTTCTGTCATAAAAAAACAGTATAGAAAATATTTTGAAAGGCATATAATATCATTTTACTACAGTATGAAGGAAGTGTTGAAGAAAATACAAAAAACATAGAAGTTATGCGAATAAAAGTGTTGGATGAAGATGAAGAATTCTCCGATAATTGGCTGGCAAACTTTACAATTACCTCTGGAAATGAAGGTGGTTATTTCCATATAGAAACAGATACCCGGACAAATGAAGGAATTGTGATGCTTATAAAAGTAAGTGTATTCTTCAGATTCCGTTTAAATATTAGAAAAAATTACCTTGCCTACTAGTTTATACTTAAGCTGATTGCATTCTATCAGAATGTTAATAGCAAATAATCTACACAAAGAACATTCTTCCCTTTATATATTGTACCTACCATATGCAGATAGCATTAAAATAAAGGAAATTCTGTTCCCTTTCAGTTTAAGAGGCCTCTCTCTTTCTATCCTTGGTCCTGCCATTTACTCTCTTTGGGTGTGTCCAGACAAGTACACATGTGCAATTCCCCAGGAACAAAGACCAGTGGCACACAGTTGTACTGCTGCTGCTTCTCTCCAGGGAACACCCAAGCACATGCACTGTGGTATGCGGCAAGTTATCTTGGGTGGGGTAGGGGAAGCTGGGGCCAGCACCTGGGCTGGCCCCAGCAACCTAACCTGGGGTTCTGGAGGCCTCTGGGGCTGCAGCTGTGGTGATCCAGCAGCACGGAGCCTGGCCTACAGCTGAAGTGTGGTTCCAAGTGGCCAGGCTCTGGTTTTGGGCTTCATCCACTGCCCTCACATGTGCCACCCTGCTTCTTTTAGACACGGGGGCGCGTTTTTTGGTGGGGTTTTTTTACCAGGTTTTGCCAGGTTCAAATCTCCTCCTCTCAACCCCCAATGCTGCAAATTAGTAGCTCAGAGAATGCCTAAATGCTGGCGTGCGCAGCAGGCGGCACCACAGATGATCCTGTGGTGCCACATACCAAACATGCATGCTTGTCTGGATGCTCCCTTTAAGTCCTCGGGAAAATCATTTAGCACCTGATCTTTGCAAGCTGCTGAGAAACCTCAGTTCCCTTTAAATTTGAAATAAACTGAGAATACTTAACCTCAGGTCTTGTATCATCTTGCGCTTTCATTTTTCAATTTATGAATTTGGAGTAAAAATGCTTAAGTGCTTTTGTGAAGTGATTCAAGGTTGACAGATAAAATGCATTCTTAGCACTAATTTTAATAAATTGATTAAAACAAAAATTGAAAACTAGACTATATGAAACCTACGTAAAATCAATATGCTCTAATATCTATTGTGATGCAGGTGAGTGAAATTCAAACCTTGAAATAAGAAAAGAGTGTTCTCTTTGAATCTTAAAGGAAAGGGCTGAAGACTTCTTCACCAAATTTTTAATGTTATCAATACAAAGATTCTTACCCTGTATGCTATGTTTCAGGATATTATACATATACACACTGATAAGTTAATGAGCATTTTTTTTTCTTTTTTTTTTTGGTTTTGTCAACTTGGCTCCCCTTTCACCAGTACAATATTAATGCATGTTAAACAAAGAAAAAGGTTTTAAAGAATGAATCATTAATAGTGTGACAAATCCTGTGTTTATTCAGTGAATGAAGTTTTGTTTCCTTTCTGTACTTCTAGGAGACCAATTATGAGGAACTGCAGAATATAAATATGAGCATTGTTGTTACAAATAAAGCAGAATTTCACAAATCAATTAAAACGAGCTACAAAGCAAAATCAATTCCAATCAATATTAAAGTAAAAAATGTACCAGAAGGCCCTGTATTCGAGCCCAACACATTGATAATTGAAGCAAATGAAACTATGAGCATAAACCGGATTATTGCAACATATCAAGCCTATGATGACGACACAGGAAAAATAGCAAAACATATCAAGTAAGAATCTTATATGTATTAGCGACCAATCCTTTCTAAAGTATATTTTCTGAGATTTTTGCATATATAGTATAGATATTATGTTGCAAGTTGTAGGGTATCAACTTTGATAGATACGTAGCATTATTACAGTGTAAACAAGGTAATATTCTATAGGTAAGGACCTATGAAATTCATGAGCACATGATTTTCACAGAGAACACAAAATTGGGTGGGCTTCATGAAAAACAGTGGGATCTATGATTTTATCAGGCTTGCAGCAAAAATAAATAAATAAAACTTACCAGCAAGCAGAGAAAAGGGCGGGCAGCCATGCATCCTTGGGGTACAGGAGACAAAGGAAGGGGCTGGGGTGGGGTTGCTCACATCAGGATTGGTGCAAGCTGCTCTGCACTGTAGCCCTGAGCCACCTGTGGCAAGCAGCCAGGAGGCTGCACCGAGGTCTGTGGAGCTCTGGTCCAGCTCGTTGCATGCATGTAGCCACAGATGGAAGTGCCTGGAACCATCATGCAGCTGCCTGCAGCCTCCATACCTCATGCTGTAAGCAGCCCCACCCCACTCCATCCCCCTCTCCCTTTTTCCCCTCCTCCCAGGTTCTCCAAGGCTGCGGGGCTTCCTGCCCTTTTCTCTGTTTGCCAGTAAGGTTGGGGTTTTTTGGCAGCGAGCCCACCACTGGAAACCATGGCTTGATTTCCCTGGTTAAGCCCAAGGAAGCCATTAATCCATGCTTAATAACACATGGATTAACGGCTTCCCCAGGCTTAATCAGGATAAGTAAGCCACAGTTTTGGGCCATGTGGCAAACTGTAGGGAAGAGCAGGACTGTCAGGGTCCCTCAACCAATAGAGGTGAAGGGGGGACCCAACTACACTCAGCCCACAATAATGGCAGCCAACCCTGGGATCTGCCTGTGAAATCAGCCAGCCATCTTGAGTTCGATAGACCCCCTATCTATAAGATCTTATCTAGAATGTGTGGGGTTACCTCCAGAATATTTGGTTTAGTTTATATGGGAACACATGAGTATCCCTTCTGAAAAGGATATTTACTTATGGATCCAAATGCTAAAACTTTTCCTAGAGATGCTGTTGCATGATGCTTGTTTTCATGCTATGCTTAGGAAAAAATATGTAGCGGTTGTGGGGAAAATGAAGATACAGCGGTATAGAGTAAATTTTAAACTGATTTTGTATGCCTTGTTCATGTGTATAATGTCTATAATTATGTTTATTTTATCATTTTAAACAGGTATGCCAAAAGCAATGATATATATCATTGGTTCAACATAAATTCTACTACAGCTGAAATCAAGCTTATTAAAGTACCTGATTATGAGTTGCTTTCCACCGTCAATGGTACCTACGTTGTCAAAATACTGGCCATAACTGATGGTGAGTTGTGAGGCTTTTCTTTTCGTATCACGTGCATTTTGAAATTTTTTTTTCACAAACTTTGCATTGCTTAACTTGGGGCCAGATCCACAGTGGCAAGCTACATGCCTGAGCTAGGGAACTTGGATACAATTTAGGCACCCCACTCCAAAAAAAAAAAAAAAAAGCAATCCAAAATACTCTGTCTTGAATAAGCTACAAAACTTAAGTGCCTACATTCATTTTGTGCTTACTTTTTGGACTGCAAAGATGCTTAGCTTCCTGATCCAGTAAGTGTTTACTTTCCATATACCAACAGCGTGGCTCTTAGTACAAATCACAGCAGCCATGGTAGGACCCTACTTATATTATAATCTAATGTTTAGAAGGTACTACAGAAAGCTGGATACCTGGCTTCTAGGCTGTACTTCTCTACCACTTCCCAGGATAGTACCCTAACCACCAGCACTTCTGCACATAAATGGACAAAGACTGGATTCTGCAACTTTGCCCCTCACAATTGTCTATACTGGGGTTGTTCTGAATTAGTCCAGAATCCAGGAAGTGTACAAGTGTTTAAAGCCAGCTTTAGAGATGCAGCAATATATTGGTTACATATTGGATTGGCACCAATAAAAGGAAAGTTAACATTGGCAATTGGCTTTTTTTGGCTGTTGTAGCCGATAATGTCACTGATAAATGCCATGTGCATGTGCACAGCTGCAGCATGTACACAGTCAGAAATGTACCCTGACATCTTAGAGAGCAGCATCTGGCTGGTACATCTGTGGGGGAGCAAGCGGCATGGGGGAGGGGTGGGGCGGGGGGGCAGGTCAAGGCCCTCATGGTGAGGGAGGGAGTAGGGCAGGGGCAGGCGCTACCCAGCCAGGGCAGTGAATGTGACCCCGCTGGGAGCAGGATGGAACTGTGGGAGGGGAACTCTCTGCCACTGTGCACACACCCTGGGGAGGTATGGGGGGCATGTGCTTCCCCCTCCCCCAGATTTGTGCATGGGATGAGGGCAGGCTGCCCGCTCTAGGCTGGGGGGCTGCACCAGGCTCTTCCCAGCAGGTGGGCTGGGCAAGGACTGCATTCAGGTGAGGTGGAGGCAGGGCAGGCAGTAGCAGCGCTGATATGGGTGACTATGGGGTTAGCTGTAGCACCCCCCCAGCACCACCGCCACTGCCCTCCCTGAGCATTGCCCCAGTCCAGCCCCCCTGCCAGAAAGAAGCTGGCACAGCCCTGGCCCCAAACCTACAGCAGGCAGCCTGCTCCTGCCCCACACACAAGTCTAAGGGACCACTTGCCCGCTATGCCAGCTCCGGGGTTGTGTGCAGTGGCAGGGAGCTGGTCCCCTCCCCACCCCTCCATGCCCCCCCAGAAAAGCTTCCTGTGTCTCTGTCCCACTCCCAGTGGGGTCGCATTCACCACCCTGAATGGGCAGTGCCTGCCCCACTTTCTCCCTCACCATCAGGGCCTTGATCTACCCTTCTCCCCCCCCCCCCCCCCCCCCCCCCCCCCCCCCCCGACTTACCTGCAGGAGGATACTTTTCCAAGCTGCTGGGTTGCATATCAGTTTTCAGATCGGTATGGCTGATTAATAATAGGCCATTCATATCAGCCAAAAAAATCTTTATCAGTGCCCCCCTAGCCAGCTTAATCCTCTCTTCTCTGGACTGTCAGTTCTTTATCTCTAATAGATCCAGCACAGACTCACCCAAAAATTGTAGTGGTACTATAGGATTTTTTTTTAAATGTGCATTTTGATTCTAAACTATTCTACAAGAGAAGAGAAAGAAATGCTTTTGTTCAGAGCCAGTATATTAGGAACAGTCCTTGTCAGTGGGGAAATTCATAATCCCTGAGTACTAAAAGTTAGCAGAATTTATCAAATCCACTAGAACTTTATATGGTTTGAGTTACTAAGCCAAAGGAGCCCTCAAAGTTGTGAAATATGTTTAGTATTCTTGCTTAGCATTTTGTTTGCTTCTATATCATAAATCTTTTAAATTCAATTTCAGTAAAAGCTTTGTTATCCGGCACCCATGGGGAATGGGGGGTGCTGAATAACAAAATATGCCAGTTAATTGAGAAGCCTGAACAGGCATCTTTGCCTGTTCAGGCCGCCGCTTCTCCCGCCACGTCCAGGGCATCACTGCCCCTCCCATGGCATCGCTGACCTTCCCACCACATCGCCACCCCTCCCACAGGCCCTGAGGGACAGGAAGGCAGTCCTGCTATGCCCTGAGTTGTGGGGGCTCAGCAGCGCAGGCTGCTTTGCCCCGAACCATGGGGGCTTAGAGAAACCGGAAGTGCCACAGTGGGCACTTTACCTTACAAGCCAGCATGCCAGTTAATAAAACATGCTGGCTTGTAAGGTTCTGGTTAACGGAGCTTTTCTTATACTTATTTTATAAAATGTGCCTTATTATAGTTGTGCTTTGAAATTTATATTACTAATTTTATATCCTGGAAAGAATAACAAAACTTGTAAAAACTAAAATTAATTTTTTACATTTAATATTTGCAGGTGTACTTAAGAAAACAGCCACTGGTACCATTGTTCTTCAGGTTAAAGATGATAATGATAATTGTCCTGCTATTGTGAATCCAGAGCAAACTGTGTGTTCAAATATAAAGTTCATCAATGTTACTGCCGTAGATAGAGATGCTTATCCAAATAGTTCCCCCTTCACTTTTAGTGTCATTGATGAACCTGAAGGAATGGTAAACAAATGGGTGATTGGATCCATAAATGGTAAGAAAGTGTCGCTTTGAGTTATTTTTTCCTAAAATGTTGGCTATCATGTTGAATCTAGTCAATTCCGTATTCCAGGGGTTTGCCTCAGCTAAAAAAGTACCCAACGTCTACTGTGTCACACATGAAGGACAAGAATTTTGAAGTTTGGTTCCAATCTCTGTTCTCTCCAATGGCTGCAGAATGCAGTATTCATGGAATAAGACCAATTCCTTTGCTTTTGTTAAGTGATCATACTGGGCAGAGTCACTTTGTTGACAACTGGGCACTTGAGGATGATGTTGGGATTCAGCCCTCAAGAAGAGATCTTGTGAGGAGAAAGTTCTTTTTTATGTTACTTGAACTTGGAGTTTTAGCCTTGCAGCAGGAGATGCCATTGTCCTTTGCATGCAAAGCAGCTCAGTTAATAATGTAACCACGGAAAAGCAAAATGCCAGATTGCTAGTTGCCCAAGAATCTCCAGTGTTGTAGAAAAAGGGAGCGACCACCAAAGCAATGGCACTGAGTAGTAGTCCTACCTCCCACAGTATAATGGTGACACGATGTCTTATTTGCACTTGTTTGGATAAGCACCCACCCATCAGCAATTTTGTGTGATTGTTATTGCACAGTAGAATGAGCAGGATGAGCCCCCCAATTCTACTTTGCCATCCCTGCAGCTGCTTTGAGGACATGCTCCAGATAGAAAAGAGCTCTCATGACCAAACTTTCTGGGCACCTATTACATCCTGGGGAATTAAGCAATTATGTGCCCATGGAATTTTGCATATAAAAAGTGTGACCGTGCATAATTGCATAATTTTACATAATTTAACCACAGCAGGTTCTGTACCCCCACCTCCATAATGTGGAGGCACAGAGCTGTGTGACTAGACAGCAGGGTAAGCTGGGAGAGGAGCTGCGTGCAGCAGGGGAGGGGGTTGTGGGTGGGTATGGGCTGCATGCCATCAGACTGGGCTGGTTGGATCTGTGCCTCCATGTGGGGCTTCTAGCACTCCAGCAGGAAAACTCATGTAGAGGCGTGGAGCCCATCTGGCCTGATGGCACATGACTCAGTGCCTCTATGTGTGATTTCCCGCTGGAAGCCCCACGTGGAAGGCCAGCAGCTGTGATCTGGGCAGGCGGAGCCTGGCTGTACCAGCCAGGCTCCAGTTTTGGGTGGTGCACATTGCTGTCACATGTCACCACACTTTTCTTTGTGTTTTTTTTTCTACGCTGGGATCTCCTATTGTCAACCCCCCCCCCCAGCACTGCTAATTTGCAGTGCAGCCACTGCATTCACGTGCAGTGCATCTGGCTTGCAGCACCACAGACAGGTCTGCAGTGCAGCAAACTGCACTTGCACATTCATCTGGACACACCCCATGTGTTTTTGCTGAAGCTATTTAAAGTCAGTTCTCCTGTACTAATTAGGTTTTTTTTGGTCTTAGTAAGGATTTTATTTTCACTTTAGTAAGTAAAGAAACAAATTCTAATGTTCCTCTGCTCATATTTTATTTTACTCCTTATACTTCTCCTTCACGATCTCTTTATTTCTCCAAAGAAACTAGCATTCATCTGGTGCCACAAGATCTAAAACCTGGTAAGACTGAAGTTCAGCTTTTAGTGCAAGATCATCAAGGATTCAGCTGTCCGGAAAAGCAAATCCTTAAATTGAGTGTTTGTACATGTGTGGAGGGTGGCAGCTGCCGAGATGCACTAATTGGTTCATCAGTTGTACTGGGACCTGGAGCAATTGCACTGATAATTTTGGCACTTTTATTATTGTTGCGTAAGTATTTATTTTGTATTATTTCTAACCATTGAACGCATGCTCTGTATCGAGTCCACATATAACAAGCAGAGTTTTTATTCCCTTCCATCCCTTCCATTTTTATTAAATCATGGATTGTGTTTCTGGCACCTATTGGGCTTCTTTGTGAAACCTGATAACACTTGACACCCAGCAACTGCACCTTCAGGCATGCCACACTGCTATGTGGGGCGCTTTCTACACCAGAAGCACATTTGATCAGAACCCTCTGAATTGATTTGGAAAGATTCAGTGATTCAGACTTAGACACCACTTTGAATGTTTTTTCTACATACATCAAGGTACCAGGCAGCTCATCAATGCTGCGATGGTGAGGCAGAGGGAGCTTCCCACCGGAGCGCGGGAGGCTCCTGAGCATGTTCAGCAGTGAACCTGGAAGTGGAACAGAAGCACTTCTGGTATACTTCCGGGTCCACTGAAGAACATGCAGGGGGGGCCCCCTATGCCCCCCCCGGCTCAGCGACTGGTGCCTCCTGGGTCTGGGGGGCACCCAGGGTACCCCCGCAGCTGATTGCTGAACCGGGGAGGCACGGGGGGTGGGTGACCCTGCGCACTCGCTGTCAGACCAGGAAGTGGACCGCCAAGCATGTGGGGCCCCTCCACCACGCTACTGTGGGATGCTCCATCCGCTCCAGCATCACAGCGTTCATAAGCTGCACCTGGTACCTCGAGGTATGTAAAAAAACAAAAAAAACATTTAAAGCTGTGTCTATGGCCAAATTGCTGATTCAGAGAATCAGTATTGAATCTTCAGATTCGACCAAATTGAATTGGGGACAGTGATTCGAATCAACAAGTCAAATCACTGTCCCTGATTTGGGCTGAATCAGAGTCGAATATGGCCCATTTCACACACCCCTACAAAACATCCTTCAGGGCATTGCTATTAAGTATAGACTTATCCTAAGTTACTGACTTTTGGCATTAAAGGCTGATCCTGAAATTGAGGGAATATTGTGCCATTCAGCAGGAAAGAACAATTCAGCAGGTCTATTTTTTTTTTTAATTTTTAAATTTTTTTTTGTATAATAGCTCCTTGTATTAACTCTAGTTCAATAACTGTTGAATTTATTAAATACATGTAGGATAGGATTGCAATCTCTATACCTTTATCTGGTACTTATCCCCTTCTTACCTTACCTCATGTGATTCAAAATAGTTTAGACTTTGTTAGGGCTCATTTTCAAAGACAAAAGGACTGCTTTTTCTCCTGAAACACTAAGTCTGGACTCTATACAATAACCAAAAAAAGAGTGGCCCCCACCCAATGTATTTATCGTTTACAAATACCTTATGGGTGATAACTTTAGCCCATTAAAGTCTGTGGCAAAATTCTTGTTAACTTTATTTGAGCCAGGATTTGAACCTGCATTAGAAGTGTTATGTATAACAATTACATTTTGTGTATGATACATTGACAAATGATTTAAGTATCTACAAATTTGTAGTTTGGAAGATTCTTCTGACTCAGTTCAAAAAATGGCACCCTTTCCTTCCTCTTCTCATTTGTGCCCCCTCACTGAAGTCTAAATTACTTTTCTTTGCTCTACCATGAGATAGCCAAGATATTATACATGCTGCACTAAAGTGTAGGCAAAATGGCATGGAATCTTCTGAAGCAAGAGTGTCAAAGAACCTGCCTGTGATACTGCCCCTTGATCTGGAGTGCAACATGCAGTCTGTGCTGGATTGTCCCTGTACACAGAGCTCAGGATGTGCAGCAACTCCCCCTAGTTGGCCACAGACCCAAACTGAATGCAGGCCTCCCCAGTCAGTCCAGAACACATTCCACACATGGGGCTTACATGGGCTGGTCCAGGTCTTGCACTGCACACAGCACCTCCTAGCACCATTCCAGAATGGGCACTGCATACAGCAGGGGTCCCAGACCAGCTGGCGGAGGCACTGTATGTGTGCATCCTGGACTGGCCCCGCACCGATGTGGCTCAGTCTCAGACTGAGCGTGTGCTGGATCTAATATGAAAAGTGCTCACAGATAAATCTGTGAGCCCAGTACAGCCTGCAGAGCTAGATGTGCACAATTCATCTGGCACATGGACTGGCTCTGTACCGCTCACCTGGCCCATAGGGTCAGATGAGTTTCAGACCCCTATTCTAAAGTGATGATGGGCCTACAGTCTAGGCTGCATTGTGCAATGTAGATTGCTAGCTTTTAAATGAACCACATCAGGTATCAGTCCAGCTACACCAGTGCAGATCTCTGCTCAGACTAATTTACCTTGCTTCTAGGCAGGGCATGTTAGCCCATGTGGAGCTCTGTGCTGCCACAGCTAGACTGACACAGGTACCTGAGCTAGCTTATATAAAGATAGCTCAGATATTTATGCAATATTGCTTCAGTTTACAGTGCCCACATGTGCAAGGAGTGGCTAGATGTACGTATATCAAATTAGCTGTTTAATAGCAGAAAACTAAGCTGCACATTTTGAAATGAGGTGATGATAGTTAGGACTTAGTTCAGTGGGATTACGTCTGGATTCCAATATATGAACAGTAATGGATCAAAACCTTCATCATTTCTGCATTCTATTCTAGAAAGTCTTTGCTAGATCCCTAGGGAACATGCATTTATCCATTTTATATATGCTTATTGTCAACTTAATTAAAGACAGATTTTTTAAGTCCAGTCCCAAAAACGTTAATATTACTTTTAATGTGATGCGAGTCCCACTCATATCACAATTAATGATATATTATGTTCTGCAGTTGTGCCACTCTTATTGTTGCTCTGCCATGGGAAAGCAGGTCCTAAAGGATTCACAGCAATACCTGACAGTAGTGAAGAGATACTGCGGAAATGGAACAGTGAAGGAGCAGCACCTGAAGATAAGGTACATTTGCCTGTGCCTGTTTTCAGTTTTCTTTCTTTTGAACTTAAGTATTTTAATTTCTCACTCAGTATGTCTTTTAGATTATGAGTTACAATGTCAAAACAGCCCAGGGATGTAGCCACACATTACCAGTAAATAAAATTGATTGTGTTAAAATTAATGGACTATGTTTCACTAAATCCCATATGCAGTTCTGGGAAATTCAGTCATGTGTTTTAAATTGCCAAGGGAAGAAAAATAATCAAGCAAATGGTAACAATATCTTTCTGAGTAAGACATGAGGAAGGAGGTCTGGGATAAATATTGTTGCTTGAAAATCTGTATCAAAAAGGGTTACATATTTGCATTCACAGGGGAGAGTATTCATTTTCAATTTGTGGGGGAATGCAAATACAGCAAAAAATCTTGGAAAGATGAGCTTTCTAACAGATTAACTTAAAGTCAAAGGGCCATATCCAAGTTCCCAGTACTCCCCTCTACTATGTGGTCTAGATACAAGGAAGTATTGTAATCAAACAAAAGTAGCTGGAAAGAATCTGAAGGGAAGTAGAATAAGGGGTTCTTGGTATGTTTTGGCCTTTCTGCAACTCTGCAAAGCCCAGTGCCGACTACAAGGCTGTGGCTGGATGGGAAAGTGCAGGGTTGCCAGGCTGTCATTAACACAGATACGTTTTCCTCTGATACTGATGGATATCTAGGTGGAAGTCAGGAGGACATTGCCTTTTGCTTTGTCTGGTTCCCTTTTGAAAGAAGGTGCCAGCCCTCTGGGGAGTGGCAGGGGGAGGTGGGGGGGAGCCAGATTGCCATAAAGGGAGGACAAAGCCAGGCAGCACCTAGCCAGCAGATATGATCTGTTGCTGGGGAAGCTGCTCAGTCACAAGAGCATCTGGGGAAAATTATACCAGATGAACTCGTTGTCCTTCGTCCCTATTAGTTTTAACCTGGGAGGGTACAATATATCCATACACTGGCTCAAGTTAGCTTCTTTTGTTATATAGTCATCAAGGCTGCACCCTCTTTTATGGGGCACTTTGCTTTTTGCAACAGCACATGTAACTGCAGATCAAACAGCCACCTAAACTGCCACCCGCCTGGGCTCCACCCAACCCAACTGCTTGCTGGCAGAACACAGCAAATTAATACCTGCCTCACATTCTAATTAATTTTTGTTTCAGGCAGTCTTAAACCTTGTTGCACCCATTGCAACAAACAGCACAGCACTAAACATGGGCAGTGGAGCAGGAGCAGCGATGAGTGCAGGGGCTGCTGCTGCTGGAGGCAGTTCCACATTCAACATGAGAGAACATTCCAGTGGCGTTAACATGGTTGATGGGAAATGGGAGGAGCAGAGACATCTTCTTTCAGCTGCCGGTTATGGAGCCATGGCTGCTGGAGGCACTGGAATCATGGCAGCCAGAGGGGCTGAAGCCATGGCGGCTGGTAGAACCATGAAAATGGCATCTGGGGAGTCCGTGGCAATGAGATCTGGAGAGTTCACAGCAATGGGAGCTGGAGGGACCATGAATGAAGAGTTTTTGAGAGAGTACTTCAATGATGTAAGAGTCTGATTTAAGAATAACAGTGTATGGACATTCACTTGTTAATAAAAGCAAAAGTGAATCTTGTGTTTATTAGGGGAATAACCACTTAGGGGAATATCCATTTAGGGTACTTCAAAGTTAATATATTTTATGGAGTTTGGGTTTTTGTATCTCGGTGGGCTTGAATACATGAGACACTAACTGCACTGTAGGCTAATAACACTGCACAGTAAAGTGCGGGGCAACAATCATGCTAATACACTACTGCGCAGTACAATTAGGTTACTGCACAGTAAGTGTCACTAAAAATCTGTGTGCTAGCACTGCTGCACAGTAGTGTGAATTACTGCACATTGGTTTAGTACTTGGTTAACCAAGTACTAAACTTAATGTGCAGTAACCATGGCACATTAATGAATGTATAGACACACCCTGTTTAGTATGTAATTGAGTAATCAGTGGTGTATCACATTAAAAGGAGCAGCAGTAGCATTACCTCCTTCCATGCCTACCTCACAAGTCACATGGGGTTAGACATGAGCAGAGCGGCTGTGCAGGTGGTGGGAGGGGATAATTATTTGGTGAATCCTGGTAGTTCTTTGGACCAGGATCGATACCAGGCAACTCTGTCACAGAATTTAGGCAGTTCTACATGTGCTCAGCAGGAGAAATTTAAGTGTTGAGGACATGTCAAAATCTGAAACTCTGTATGTTTGTTTCTTGTATTTTAGAAAGCCTGCTCCTTTGCTGAAAAAGATGAAGCTCAACCAGCAAAAGACTGTCTCCTGCTTTACTCTCAGGAAGAAGCAGGCTCCTCTCATGGTTCTATTGGCTGCTGCAGCTTCATTGAGAGTGACTTGGATGACCATTTTCTGGATGATTTAGGAGACAAATTTAAGATCCTAGCAGATATATGCATGGGCAGCATTCAGCACACTCCTCAGGTGGTGAAAGATAGAAAATCTAGTCCAGCAGTGAATGAACCAGGCTTACGTCTTAATGATGCATTGCCACACCTCTTAGATCAACAAAACACACTCAGTTCAGAACAGGCGTATGCTTCAGACAGTAGCTTCCAACTACATGACCCTGTGCCAAGGGTTAGTGGCTTAGGTTCAGAAGCTTTCACTCAGAAGACAGTCACTGAAACATCATATGAATCCAGGCCTGGCCCACAATACATCACATCTGTTCCTGATCCAGTAGCTACCAGAAATGTCAGAGTGACAGAAACATCTTATGCTGCTAGCCCCACTGTGCAACCCACTACAGTAATGTTTGATCATCCATTTGATGAGAATGTTGTGGTGACAGAAAGAGTACTTGCACCTGCTTCCCATATGCAAGGCATGATAGAAGTCCCTAATGTGCCCCATGAAAACAATATTGTGGTAACAGAAAGGCTGATCAAGTCAGATGGCACAATGCCTGGAGTCCTCCAAGTTCAAGACTTCCCAGATTCACAGTATGTTGTTGTGAGAGAAAGAGAAAGGCTGCTTGTACCTAGTTCAGAACTCAAGGGCTCTTTAAGCATTCCCAGTTTCTCAGAAGGACAAAATGTGGTGGTGTCTGAAAGGGTACTCACACCCTCCTCGGGTCTACAAGCTAGCTACACAATGCCAATTGAGGTTTCAGGGATACAAAGTGCAGTTCCTGGCGTTGGAAGCCAGGAGCACGTACTAATCTCTGATCATCTCCTTAACCACAGAGGGTTAAATTCAGAGGGGACATTTCCCTCCAATGCTCCTCTAAGCAAGACCTCCAAGGTCACAAAATATAGCACTGTACAGTATACCCGTTCATAAACTACTTATCTTTCAGATTAGGATATCCACTAGGCACCATTTACATCTCTACCATAAACACTTAACCAGTTTTAATTTTAGTGGCAGGAGGTAGGTCCTGGTGCTTTTAAACATGGGGTGATGTTTCTCTCAATGGTTTCTGCAAGTAAGAATTATGACTTCAGGGAAAAAAAAGTATCCAGCTTTAGCAATAATGCTTTCAACATGGGCAACTAAATGCATTCTCCTACTCATTTTCTTCTAATAATTTGGTGTGAAGGTTTCTAATAGTTCAGTGTAAAGGCACTCCCTTTTCCTTCCATGGTTTGCAAGCTGTAGATGTAAATCCAGAGAATCAGATGCTAATTGTTGCTGCTCATATTTATATTGTTTAAGATATCTATAGACTCTTGATTCATAGGTTCAGGCAGGAGAGTGACTTCAGAGGCAAAACAGTGAAGGTACAGGTTAAAATACTTGCTATCTAGAGTTTGATCATCTTTCATTGAAGTCAGTGCCAAAACTCCTATTGACTTCAATGCTGTATACATGAGGCCTTGATTATGTGTGGTGGAAAACGGTACATGCTAACTACCAGAACTACGATGAATCATTTTTTTAATGTATCAATGATGAAATTAGAAAAAAATACTCAAAAAAGAAAAGAACTATAATATTTAGGGGATGTATGTGTGTGTGTAGATATATACCTATGTAAATATATATAAATATATCTATTTTTAAGTCTAGCAGCTGAAGTAGATTTTGCTAAAAATTTAAAGTATAGGTCATTATGAAAGGCCAAACTCTTCCTAACATTTTTTGCAACTCTGGACAAAGAAAAAATACTAACAAGTGTTTTTGTTTAATCACACATTCATATACAGGGAATAGTGGTGGCTCAGCTATGAAAGCAAAAATTAAGTACATGGTTTTGTTTGTGGAAGTGGGGCCTTTGGGCGTGTCTATGCACGCACTTTAACGCACATTAGTCTATTTTAATGTGCTTTAAAGCACCACTAAAAAACCTTTGCTTTTTAGTTAATATGCACTGGAATATGCTAATGCACATTGAAGCATCACTAAAACCTGTGCTTATGAATTAATACACATTAAGATCAGCTAATGTCCATTTCCTAGTACCTCACAATGGAGGTACTAGATATAATGTGCATCAACTAAAGTGCATTAATGCACATGTAGACACTCCCTTAAATTGCAGACAGGACTTGCGGGATTCTGCTTAATATTTTCACTTTCCCTCCATTTCTAATTATGCAGTAACATTGCTTTGTATTTCAATATTACCTTCTGGCTGAGATTTCTGGTTAGAGATGGATTTGTTTATATTTTATCTGATATGGGGAAAAATATAAAAAGCTTATGGAAAGCAATTAAAAACAAGTATATTTTATATAGTTTTTAAATTGTAAAAAACTAAAACTAAAAAAGCAAGAGTTACAAACTAGTCAGGGGGGACCAGCAGGCACTGGGAAAGTCCCTGTTCCCCCAAGCACTGCCAGGAGTGACCAGGCATAACAGTCACAAGCTGGCAGAGGGTAGATTTAGGCTAGATATCAGGAGGCACTACTTCACGGTCAGGGTGGCTAGGATCTGGAACCAACTACAAAGAGAAGTGGTGCTGGCTCCTACC
>NW_017728992.1:107449597-107450458 GCF_001723915.1 Gavialis gangeticus
GGTCAGGGCGGCTAGGATCTGGAACCAACTTCCAAGAGAAGTGGTGCTGGCTCCTACCCTGGGGGTCTTTAAGAGGAGGCTAGATGTACACCTTGCGGGGGTTGTTTGACCCCAGTACTCTTTCCTGCCATGGCAGGGGGTCGGACTAGATGATCTACTCAGGTCCCTTCCGACCCTAGAAACTATGAAACTATAAGAATTCTGGCTTCATATTCAGCAGGATGTATTTAAGTAAGTGAGTAGTTTTATGCAAGTCAGTTGATTTATCTGCCTGCCTAACTTAAGTACCTTATTGAATCAGAGTCTATAGCTCTGTGTTTAGTTTTGAAGTTCATGGCATAATTCTGCATTTAAATCTAAACATGAATTTCAACTGAATAACTGCTCTTTTTCACTAGAGCTTGGGGGAATGGATTTGTACTATGACCTTTTTGTAGTGTATTTTGGTATTTTTATGGAACTTCAATAAAGGAAGACAGATAAGTCTCTCTTATTATTTCTATAGCTTAAAGTACAGTCATCAGAGACAAAAATGGTGACTGTTTTTTGAACATGATGTTATAAATTACTTCCAGAGTAACTAAGTAACTAGTACTAGTAACTAAGGCTGGGATTTTTCAAAGAAGCCCATAAGAACACCCCGCTCTAGCTGCAATGCAGTGAAAGATTCATGTCCTATACACATAGGGCTTTGAAAAGTCTTAATCTACCTAGTTATTAAACTGTTACTTAGTTTTTGTACAGCCTCATTATTTGCAGCCTGTGAAATGCAGCAGGAAGACCAACATTGATTTTAATGGGCTTTAGTAGGTGACGGGGATCAGGAGAGTCGTAAGAATGGGGAGGGGCGGGGGGGGTGCA
>NW_017728992.1:107455458-107459018 GCF_001723915.1 Gavialis gangeticus
AACTACAAAGAGAAGTGGTGCTGGCTCCTACCCTGGGGGTCTTTAAGAGGAGGCTAGATGTACACCTTGCGGGGGTTGTTTGACCCCAGTACTCTTTCCTGCCATGGCAGGGGGTCGGACTAGATGATCTACTCAGGTCCCTTCCGACCCTAGAAACTATGAAACTATAAGAATTCTGGCTTCATATTCAGCAGGATGTATTTAAGTAAGTGAGTAGTTTTATGCAAGTCAGTTGATTTATCTGCCTGCCTAACTTAAGTACCTTATTGAATCAGAGTCTATAGCTCTGTGTTTAGTTTTGAAGTTCATGGCATAATTCTGCATTTAAATCTAAACATGAATTTCAACTGAATAACTGCTCTTTTTCACTAGAGCTTGGGGGAATGGATTTGTACTATGACCTTTTTGTAGTGTATTTTGGTATTTTTATGGAACTTCAATAAAGGAAGACAGATAAGTCTCTCTTATTATTTCTATAGCTTAAAGTACAGTCATCAGAGACAAAAATGGTGACTGTTTTTTGAACATGATGTTATAAATTACTTCCAGAGTAACTAAGTAACTAGTACTAGTAACTAAGGCTGGGATTTTTCAAAGAAGCCCATAAGAACACCCCGCTCTAGCTGCAATGCAGTGAAAGATTCATGTCCTATACACATAGGGCTTTGAAAAGTCTTAATCTACCTAGTTATTAAACTGTTACTTAGTTTTTGTACAGCCTCATTATTTGCAGCCTGTGAAATGCAGCAGGAAGACCAACATTGATTTTAATGGGCTTTAGTAGGTGACGGGGATCAGGAGAGTCGTAAGAATGGGGAGGGGCGGGGGGGGGGGATGCACCCATACAAGGCGTTAAATGTCTCTACAGTAATGCTTGTAGCATGAAGGAATTCGCCCTCCAGATAGCTAATAGAAACCCAGACATAGTAGGGCTCACAGAAACCTGGTGGGATTCATCCCACGACTGGGTGGTAAACATTAGGGGCTACAGACTATACAGGCGGGATAGAACGGGGAGGAAAAGAGGGGGTGTGGCGCTCTACTTCAAAGAGCAATACATGTCCTCAACTAACAAGATGGGGTCAGAGGAGAGACGGGCTGAAGTGCTCTGGGCCAGAATACAGGGGGGTCGTGGGGAAAGGGACTTAATGGTGGGGATCTACTACAGACCACCCAACCAAGGGGAAGAGCATGACCATGAATTCTCAGGCCAGCTTGCAGAAGCACTCAAGGCAAGGGATGTAGTCATCATGGGTGATCTAAATTACCTGGACATCTGCTGGGAGGAGCAGTCAGCCAGGTTGGACCGCTCACGAAAGTTCCTTGCTGAGATACAGGACCTCCACTTAACCCAGGAGGTGCACAATCCCACCAGGGGGAATGCCCTCCTGGACCTGGTTCTGGCCACAGGCGATGACCTGGTGAGGGCACTCCAGGTTCTTGACCACCTGAGTGACCATGATCATCACCTACTGGAATTCACCGTCCAGTGCAGGGTGTCAAGGGCCTGCAGCAAGGCAGTAGCCCTTGACTTCAAGAGGGCCAACTTCAAAGAGTTGAGACTGGTAGCAGAGGCACTCGGGTCCTGGAGAGTTGGGGAACTGGGTGTCCAAGATGAGGGGTCATTCTTTAAGGAGATGATCCTCTGAGCCCAAGGGGTGACAGTCCCAATGAGAATCAAAGGGGCCAAGAGTGCTCAAAAGCCCCCCTGGTTCACCAAAGGCATTCGGGAATGTGTGAAAGCCAAAAAAGAGGCATACACCCAGTGGAAGGAAGGGGCTATCACCAAAAAGGAGTATACCTCCATCACCTGGGCTTGTAGGGGGGCTGCTAGGAAATCTAAGGCAGATACAGAACTAGGGCTAGGATCAAGGACAACAAAAAGTCCTTTTTTAAATACATAGGGAGTATGAAGAAAGTACTGGGTAACATGGGGCCCCTGTGGGATACACTTGACAATCTGATGGTTGCACCGGAGGAAAAGGCAGACCTTTTTAACAATTTCTTTGCCTCCATTTTTTTGTGCAGGGACCAGGGCTCCGCCACTGAGATTCAGAATGGACTCAGGAGAGACTGACAGGCCTAGAGTCAGGGGGGACTGAGTTAGGGAACTTCTGGAGGGGCTGGATGTGTTCAAATCAGCAGGTCCAGATGCTCTCCACCCCAGGGTGCTAAGGGAATTGGCAGGGGTTATCAAGGGGCCCTTGGCACAGCTTTATGAGCACTCACAGTGCTCTGGCCAGGTGCCAGATGACTGGAAGAGGACCCCATTTTCAGAGGAGGGAGGACCCGGGAACTATAAGCTCGTTAGTCTTACTTCAATCCTGGGGAAGCTCTTTGAGAAGATTATCTAGGAGCACATCTGAGAAGGGCCAGCGGGGGGGGGGATGGACGATGCTCAGGGGCCACCACCATGGGTTCATTAGGGGCAGATCCTGTCAGACGAACCTGATTGCCTTCTACTATCAGGTCACAAAATCATTGGACACAGATGTCACGGTGGACATAGTCTTTCTGGACTTCAGGAAGGCCTTTGACACTGCCTCCGACCCCATTCTCATTAAAAAGCTAGGCGACTGTGGCATTGATGCCTACACAGATGGATTGCAAATTGGCTGAGGGGTCATACTCAGAGAGTGGTGGTGGACAGGTCATATTCGACCTGGAGGGATGTGGGCAGTGGGGTCCCCCAGGGCTCAGTCCTTGGGCCTGCGCTGTTAAATCTCTTTATTAGCAACTTGGACAAGGGGATGAAAAGCACCTTGTTCAAATTCGCTGACAACACCAAGATCTGGGGCAAGGTGGGCACGCTAGAAGGGAGGGACAGATTACAGCTGGACCTGGACAGGTTACAGGGGTGGGCAAATGAGAATAGGATGGGATTCAATACTGACAAGTGCAGGGTGCTGCACTTGGGCAGTAAGAACCAGCAGCATACTTATAAGCTGGGGGACTCCCTTCTTATCAGTGCAGAGGCAGAAAAGGATCTTTGATTCATTATTGATTCCAAAATGAACACAGGCCACTAATGTGGGGATGCAATCAGTAAGGCTAACCAGACCTTGTCATGCATCCACAGAAGCATCACAAGCAGGTCCAAGGAGGTGATCCTCCCCCTCTATGCGATGTTGGTCAGGCCGCAGTTGGAGTACTGTGTCCAGTTGTGGGCACCGCACTTGAGGAGAGATGTGGCCAGCATGGAGAGGGTCCAGAGGACGGCCACTCGCATGATCCGGGGACAGCAGGGCAGGCCCTACGAGGAGAGGCTATGGGACCTGAACCTGTTCAGCCTCCAGAAGAGAAGGCTGAGAGGGAACCTGGTGGCCGTCTACAAACTTAACAGGGGGGACCAGCGGGGAATGGGCGAGACCCTGTTCCCCCGAGCACCTCCCAGAGTAACAAGGAATAATGGCCATAAGTTGTTTGAGAGTAGATACAGGCTGGATATTAGAAGGCACTACTTCACAGTCAGGGTGGCTAGGCTCTGGAACCAACTTCCAAGGGAAGTGGTGATGGGTCCTACCTTGGGGGTCTTTAAGAGGAGGCTTGATGATTACCTA
>NW_017728992.1:107459048-107465248 GCF_001723915.1 Gavialis gangeticus
CTCCTTGGGGGTCTTTAAGAGGAGGCTTGATGATTACCTAGCTGGGGTCATTTGAGCCCAATATTCTCTCCTGCCCAGGGACCTGATGATCTACTTCTGACCCTACATCTATGAATCTGTGAATAATACTTTCACATCTTCAAAGCCCTTTACAAGCACTAAAGCCTAAATCCAATTTGCCTTCAAATAAGTTAACCAGGGAAATGGCATGAGGGCCATTTATATAGATTTAAGATCCTGAACAACTTCATTTGTCCTTCTGAGCTTACTCTGAAGAAGTTCTCTGAGTAGGGGAGTAAGAAATCTCTTGCATTAGTAGATGCATCATGAGCACATAGGGAAGTGATACTTCCCCTCTATGCAACACTGATGATGCTGCAGCTGGAGCACTGTGCCCAGTTTTAGGCACAGCACTTCAATAGGGATGTCAATAACCTTGAGAGGGTTCAGAGAAGAGCTACTCATATGGTTGAGGGCCTGCAGCTAAGATCCTATGAAGACAGACTGAGGGACCTGAATCTCTTCAGCCTCTGCAAGAGAAGGCTGAGAGGTGATCTTGTACAAACTCATTGGGGGTGGGGGAGGGGTCAGCAGGGAATAGGGGATACTCTGTTTACCAGGGCGCCCCTCGGGGTTACTAGAAATAACAGCCACAAACTAAAGGAGAGTAGATTTAGATTGGACATCAGGAAGAAATTCTTTACGGTGAAGGTTGCCAAAATATGGAATGGACTTCTAAGGGAGGTGGTGCTTTCCCCTGAGCACCTACTTTAGCATCAGGGCCCCTACTTTCGGCCATGGGTCCTGATGCAGTCACACAGGCTGTGCTGACTGTTGCTCTGCCCTGGTGAGAGAGGCCTAAACCTCTGATGTGTTGTTTCCTGTGCAAACATCCAAGTCACTCAGCTCTTGACACTAAAACATGTGAAGGGCTCCACCCCAGGCTTTTTCCAAAACTTAGTCTATAACCATGTAGTTGGATAGCTAATGAGTAGCCTACTGCATACATGGAAACTATGGATGCCTGCTTATGTATCCACACTTCAGGAGTAGTAGAATCACACTACCTGCGTGTAAACAGCAAAAGCAATATTTACACAGCCAGAAAACTGCCATTTATATGTACCTATATCGCTGTCTTGCTGTGAAAAGGGAGGATTTGTTCAGTGTCTGTGTTGAATGCTATTTCATGCAAGGTGTGCCCCATGGATGCAAATGGATAAATATTTTGTGTGCTGCAAGTGTGTAATTCAGAGTGCATCAATTTGTAACCAGGAACAGTGGCCGCTTCTTGAGAACACCACATCCCTGAGAAAGATAAGCTCAGAGGAAATGCTCGCGCACTACCAGCTGATGCAAACAGTGAGCTTTCTAGTGAGCAGTTCCCAGAAGATGCAGGAAGCTGCTATTACAGATTGCACGAGGACACCCACCGGATTGACTGTCATGCAGCGTAAGGACACATGGGCACTTCCCTACAGCATCTAGGAAGACTTCATGACTCTTCCACACAGCAGGTAGGGTGACTGCACAGATCACAGCACTGGGCATGAACCATGCTGCCACAGACAGTAAATGGAACCAGCTGCAGGGGTTTCAGAGCAGCACCATGTGACCAGTCACAGAGCAGCTGAGCCAGAAAGGAGAACTGCTGGAAACAGAGGGTAGCCATGGGCATATCCCCTTTCCCCCCCAACTTCAAGCCACCAGCACTCCAGAGCATGTGTGCAAGTTCTCTTTCATATGACATAAGATATCAACTTTCAAATCTGTGAGCTACCGGCTGGTTCAATCTGTGGATTCCATCTCCCCTATCTAAGCATTTCTAAAGATTGCATCTTTCAATTAAGCACTGTGCTGTTTGCTGGATGCCACATTCACACGGGGGAGCTGTCCAAGATGTTCATCATGTACACTGATGTTTTGAGGTGTCCGTATCCAGACATCAGTCTGTTCAGCTTGACCCACACTGTTCTGTCAAGGTTGTACCTAATAGGGGACTTGTTTGATGTTGATATAAAATGCTGTAGGAATAGCTCTGACCTTTACCAGCTGTCAGCCTACTCCATTGCTGCCCATAGGTTTGGTTCAACATCCCCCATCTCTTCCAGGAGCTTCTGGGTTTCACATTCAAACAGTTTATAACTTTTGAACCTCTTAAATCTCCATTTGTTTGGGTCTTTCAGTAAACAGTTGATGGAACAGATGATTTTTGTCATCTTTTGCCTCTATGGCCAGTAGTGATTGTAGGTTTTGTCATCTTAATGTGTGCGAGCTGTCATGGAGCAAGTTGGCCAAGTGCACAGATTCATAGGTTCATAGATTCACAGAAGGGACCTCAACAAATTAATAGATTCATAGAAGTAGGGTCAGAAGGGACCTTGTAGATCATCAAGTCCGACCCCCTGCCCTGGGCAGGAGAGAAAACTGGGCTCAAATGACCCCAGCCAGGTAGACATCCAGCCTCCTCTTAAAGACCCCCAGGGTAGGAGACATCACCATTTCCCTTGGAAGTTGGTTCCAGATCCTAGCCGCCGTGACAATCAGGTAGTGCCTACAGATGTCTAGTCTAAACCTACTGCCTAACAATTTGTGGCTGTTATTCCTTGTTACCCCAGGGGGGTACTAGGGGGAACAGGGTCTCTCCCAAACCTTGCTGGTCCCCCCTAGTGAGTTTATAGATGTCCACCAGGTCCCCCCTCAGCCTTCTCTTGTGGAGGCTGAACAGGTTTAGGTCCCGTAGCCTCTCCTCATAGGGCCTGCCCTGCTGCCCCCTGATCATGCGAGTGGCCCTCCTCTGGACCCTCTCGATGCTGTCCACATCCCTCTTAAAGTGCGAAGCCCAGAACTGGACACAGTACTCCAGCTGCAGCCTGAGCAGTGTCACATAAAGGGGGAGGATCACCTCCTTGGCCCAACTTGGTAGCCTGTTACTAGCAAGTGGGATCCAATACCTTTTGCTTTCCTAATACCATTTTATTATTATATTCATTCCTTTCAATTTATTTCTCCCCCAAAATCCTCTTTTTATTTTTGTTAGTCTATTTTGATTCTTTCCCCCAGAAATCTGTGCTTACTCTCACAGTGTGCATTCCACTCACTGTGCAGGGAAGCACAGCATATATTGCATATTATAATATAGAATTTATTCAGGCACACATACATACATTTATATATTTTATTTATTACATAAATACATGCATACATTACATAAATTTACATATATATACAGTTATCTACATATATTACATAAATACATATTACATTACAGAAGAACACACAGATTTTCCAGCACACCAAACACACCATGAAACATACCATGAAGTGTGCTGGAAAGGCAGCTGGCAAGCCTTCAGGGAGGGGTACAAGAGGAGGTAGAGGAAGAGCTGTAAGTTCCACCCCCCAAACTGAGATGCAGCCTCTTTCCTACAACTAGCAGGCATGAGGCTTCCGGTTCTACTGGCACCAAGGAGAGAGGAGCAATGCCAGTGCCTGAATCCACATCCCTTCCAAGAGCATGAGCCATAACGCCCCCCCCCCCACCACCATGACAACAAGCAGCATCAGCACGACAGTCTCCTCCACTCCTATTACAGTTCCCATGCTGAGCCTTCCAGTAACAGAGGAAGAGCTGGAGCTGGATCTGACTGCCATAGCAAGGGAAATTCTGGGGAAGGAGAGGGAATCATCTGCGTTTGTGCTCCACACCCCTCAAGTTTTCCCTAGAGCCAGGTCTCCTTCCCCAGAAGGCACTTCAGAGGAGACTGAGGTAGAGGTTATGGAGGCAAGTGGCTCAGCTGAGTCTGCTCCTCCTGTTGCTGTGCCTCTGTCTACTGAGGAGGGGGAAAGTGCAGCAGCATCCACAGATGCACCTGCATCCCAGAAGTGAGTGGACAGTGTGGTCTGGGATCATTGTGAGCTGGCAGATGATCCCACATATGTTATCTGCCTGGACTGCTGAGCTAAAACCAGCCAGGGCAAGGGAACAAAACACATGATCACCACAGGGAAGCTGATGCATCTCCACAGGCACCATCCCTTGCCATTGCTCTTTCTCAGCCTGGCACCAGTGGGAGCATACCAAAAAGAAGTCCCTGCTTTTCAGAGGCAGGCCACCATGGAACAGTGGGGGAAAGGCATGCACAAAGGGGGGATGTGCTCCCAAGGTAAGCAAGGTCACCCAGAGCATTGGGGAGATGCTTGCTGTGGATGGCCAGCCCTTCTCCTTATTTCAGCAGCCAGAGTATGGGTGGCTCATGGTACTCATGGTTCCATAATACCAAGTGCCCACATGTAGCACTTTCAGGAGGACGGTGGTGCCTTCCCTGTATGAAGCATTCAGGGAGTACTTGGGGGAGGAGCTGCACAAGGCGGTCCACAGGTGGCTTTATACTTCACCTCAAACATCTGGAGAAGCCAGAGTGGAGATCATTCCTACCTCTCCCTCACCAGGCACCGGTGTGACCAGTCAGGCCATGGGTGGGCTCTCCTCCAAGCCAAGGTGATAGATAAGTCTCACATGGCAAATGAGACCACAGCACCCATGAAGCGCTTGGTGCAGGGGTGGCTGATTGGGCAGGACAAGCTCACCCACGGGTTCATGGTCACCAATGATGGGGACAATATGGTCAAGGCAGTCCATGATGCCAACTTTGCTGGCATCTGCTGTGTGGCACATAAGTTGCATCTCCGTGTCAGGAACACCTTGGAGGGGGACAGAGCTGCTGGTGATGGCTCCAGCACCACCAGCAAGCTCATTTCCAAATTCAGGAAGGTCACAGGCTACTTCCATCAAGTGGGGCAAGATGCTGCAGGGCAAACAAGCAGAGCTGAACATCCCACAGCACAAAATCATGCAGGATGTGGAGACTCAGTGGAACTCCACATACTTGATGCTCGAGAGGCTGGTGGAGCAACAGAAGGCAATCCATGAGATGGCCTTGCTTGGAGAGATTGGAATCAGCGATCCCCTGAACAGAGCTAAGTGGGGTACCATCTCCCAGATGTTGGTGGTCCGTAAGCCATTCCTTGAGGCCACCAAGACACTTGGCGCTGGCGATGCCCTCCTTAGCCAGGTGATCCCTATAGTGAGGGAACTGGAGAACCAAATGGAGCAGTTCCAGGGTATCAATGCTCCTGGCTGGGGCAGGCCACTATCACCAGATGTGCAGGCACTGGTGAGGTGGCTGAAGGAGGGCATGAGGAAATGGCTTGATCCCTTGCGGTCCAGTACAGTTCATGTGCTGGCTGCCATGTGTGACCCAAGGGTGAAGGGAATCATCAGCATTTGTGGCAGCAAAACCATGGATCAATGGACAGAGGTTCTGTTAAAGAGAGTCAGGGAGGCAGAACGGTGGAGGTGGGGGAACGTGGAAGAGGGGGATCCACTGACCCCTGCCGGCACACCATTCACCAGCCAATCTCCTCCTCCACCACAGGTGCTACCAATGTGGGCCAAGGGCATGGCTTCCATGGTGGGGTCCAGAGGCACCAGAATCCACCATCAGGCAAGTAGCACTCAGGCCTTGATGGCTGCCTATCTCACCAAGGACATGAAGCCACTGCTGTGCGACCCCTTGGCCTACTGGGGAAGCCACAGCTGGATGTGGCCAGATCTAGCCATGGTTGCCTGTCCTGTCCACTGACCAGTGTTCCAAGTGAGGGGGTGTTCAGCAACACTGATGATGTAGTGACACCCTACCGCACCTCCTTGAATCCTGGTTCAGTGGAGTGGCTGTGTTCCTCAAGGTGAACCTCCCGCTGCTGGGGTTTCCCAAGCTCCATGTGCAGATGGAGTGAGTGTCCCCCTCCTCACTCCATCTGTACTTATTTCCTTTTGGTTTCTGGTTTCCGAACCATGTAATGTCCTGCTCTCAGAGCTGGAGGCAGCACTCACTGCATCACCAGCCAACAGGGGAAGAACATGTCCCTGCCAAGCTCCTGTGCCAGGACAAACTTGGAGGTATGGACAGGGGCAAGTGGGGAGGCCCCAGGTCCTGGGCATGACCACTAAAACTGCATCCTGCCAGTGTCGGGAGGCCTGGTGGGACTGCTGGCTGCATAGCAAGCCCAGAAAAAGCCAGGATCGAGGATCTCCCAGGTGAAAGGTGGGTAGGATGTGCCTTACTTCCAGCCACCATGCACATGCACAGTCCTGACTGGGAAAAGCCCAGACCCATCACATCTTTGGCAGACCTGAG
>NW_017728992.1:107470248-107478951 GCF_001723915.1 Gavialis gangeticus
CAAAAATTATTAGTTGTTGAAAATTCTCAGTCACTGTTAATTTAGCCCAAGTTCAAAGTTAAGTGAAAATACTGTATCCTGTTGTCAAGATCCAAGTTTATCCAGTCCTTCTGGATAGACTGCATGTATGATGGGATGATTTGATCTTTTTTTTTCTTTTAAGGCAGCCATAATTATTGAATTGTGGAGATTAAGACAACTGGACTGTGACCAATGGGTCATATTTACATGCTCCAAGGGATGGGGGGCGGTGAAAGGGGGATGTAGCAGTAAAAGTGGAGAGGTACCTAGGGAGTCAGACATCCAGCAGGTTGCAGTGTGTCAGAATTCCAATATCTACATTGAGTCCATGAGTTTCTGTATCAAGGAGGTTGATGAAGTGAAGCTCATACGCTTGTCTGTGAAACGTTGTTTGTAAATTCCGTTTGAGGATCAAGCCTGAGAGCTTGGAGACAGGTAGTTGGGTGTTCTTGTCTTTGATAGATTTTTGGTGTGTGCTCATTCTGGTGTGCAGTCTTTGCTTGGTGTCTCCTACATATTTTCCACCAGGGCACTTGGTACACTGATGGAGATATGTATTGGGAAGATATCTCCATTGTTGGCAGGTTTTTCATGTCTTGTTATGGCATGGTCTGGATCCATTTGGTGTGTTTTGGGCTGTAGGAAGTTGGCTTCTTGTGATGAGGTTAGCGAGGTTCAGTGCTGTTTTGAATTTACAAACCACTTTTCACAGACGAGCCTATGAACTGCACTTTCCCTCAATGTCCCCCAGACAAGCCACCCGTGGCTCCATCCTGCTTCATACCCCAGCCCCACACACTGTCCTGGCTGGGCAGCACCCCCAGCCCCTGCCCAGCTCTCTTAGCATGGGGCCCTCGATCTGTCCTCCCCATGCCCATACACTTACCTGCAGAAAGCTGCTCTCCACACTGCCTGGCTGTATTCCTGGCCACATGCATTAGTGCAGATGCACACATGCACATGGCATCCTCTATGTCTCACTCTCACAGCCCCTTGCAGGCTGGAATGCTGCCAGACTGCAAGGGGAAACCCACCATTTCCTGCAGATCCCTGCACAACACTATGAATCTGCGACAAATGCTGACCTGGAGTCATGCAGCCTGGGATCAGGACTTGAGGTCCCCATTCCAGGACAGTCCCACCCAATTAGGGACGGGTAGTCACCCTATCTTTCAGCCACCCCAGAAAGCATGACCAGAACCTCCCTGTACCCCAATCTCAAGCACAGTTTATTAAAACATGAAACCTTTTTTCATTTACTTCCTTATTTCTTTTTAAATTCTTGCTTTTTACATCTTTTTATTTTATCCTTCAGTGGCTGACTTCCTTCATTTTACCCCACCCTTTCCCCACCCTCATTTCCTTTCCACCTCCCATTTCATTAATCATCCCCATCCCATTAACTCTCCATATCCCAGCTTTATGTTACTGTGCTTCTTCCCCACAAACCCATTTTTCTCACACCCCCAACCTAGAGCAGGGATAGAAGCCTGTCCTGTATCATCAGCCCTGTAGCGGCAACTTACAGCCACAGCTCCTGCTTTGACTCTGCTCACCAGCCCTCTAGTGGCAAGTCGCAGGTGTGCAACAGTCTGAAAAGGTTTTTAGCCTTAAGATGTTACTTTTTCAAAGTCAACCTATTGCCAATCAACATTTGAGAAGCTCAAAGTATAACATGTAACATGGCCTTTACTCTGGATTTCAGGTATTTATTAAATAACTGAGTTTGCACTGTGTATCTACTCCAATTTTACTGTGTGGTAGTCAGCATGTCACATATCCACACCTATGAAAGGAAGGCCAATATATCCTGTATCTCTTCAGACACATTTTCTGGCTTCTCATTACCATTAAACTTAAGCTCCTGGGATGAAGTCCCGGTCTAGGAAAGTCAATGGAAAAAACTGGAGGGACAATACAAGCATGCACGCATGTGTTCAATTTGATGCAGGATTTTTAAATTGCCTCATACTGAGCCCGCTTCCTTTGTTCCACAATACTGTTAGTGATGCTCTGTGAGGTGGAACTGTGCTTTATAGAAAGTATCCCCCTAGTTGTGTCATCATTTTTCTTTTAACCATTGAAACCAATCTCCAGAGCAACTTAACTTCTTTAAAATGAATTCTCCCATTTAAAATAGTGTAAACTTCTGGATACTTTCAGGAGAAAGCTGCTTCTTATAAATGGTGAGAGGGCACAGAATATGCTGGGAGTCATTCGGAATAATTCACTGAGGCATAGACATTTCCGTGTGTAGCGTCCTTTTCTGGGAGTGAATAATGCTCACACTGTAGCTAGGAGCCTCATCAGAGGTATGGGGGGGGGGTTTCTTTCAAATATGTTATCTTTTGTAAACAAACCCCAAGCTGGAGATAGGAAATTTCTGGATGGTTGAGCAATTAAGGAAATTGATTCCTTGGTTAATTATTAAAAGTCTTCTGACCATGTTTCAACTCCAGGGTGATAGTACACTGATAGAGGATGATGTCTATTATGTGTTTATAGGGCCCTCACTACGTAACATTTGACCATCTCACTCCCATTTATGAATTTATCCTTAAAAGGCTCCTGTGATGTAACAAAGTCCTATTAACCCCACTAATAGAAGGGAAACTGAAGTATGGAGACTAAACGATGTGCTCAAAGTCTTTCAGGAAACCTGCGATGGACGCGGGAACTGAAAGTCTTGAATTTCAGTCCAGTATTTTAACTACAAGAAGATGCTTCCTCTTTCTTGTGGTACTGACACTCCCCAGGAATTTTAAGTATGGCTATTGTAGATTAATCTCTATAGTTTGCACTGGTGCATATCTGCAAAAGATCAACCAGACTCTTAACCATTTCTTCAAGTGTTTTAACAAAAACAGACAGATCTCCAAAGTATAAGGAATCACATAGTCAGGGCTTTATCTTTTATCTTGTCTTCCTGATAATGCTTTATGACTCGTGCAACTTGAAAACGAAGTATTCTACCCTTAAGAAATGTGAAGTCAAACAGTATTGGTATGCAGGAGGGATCTGCTCTGTGTGCATTGGCACTTGCAAGGGTTCTGCTTGGCTCATTTTATTATATTGTTGCCATTTATCTTCAGTAATACACGTAACATTTTGCCCTGTGGCCCAGAAGCTTAACTTTTTGCTTCAGGATATGCAGAATTATTGACACAGAAGGTCAGTACCTCAACCACTTCTCTGAGCCAAGACAGATCCTACAAAGACAGCAGAAACATGAAACAAGATCCTGCTGCCTTTTACTGCCTTTTCCTGAGTTCCTATAAGAAAGATAAGAGTGAGTTCAAACCTAAGGCTGTGCAAATAACTAATCCTTCAGATAAGTCAGGAAAAATAATTGGTTCGGACTGAACCGCATGTAATTTTTTTCAGTGTTTTGCCACCAAAAAACACTTTTTGTTCAATACACAGTGCTCTGTACAAGCCAAAAATGAAGTATGCCATTTGAGCACTTATGAGCAAAGCAGAGCAAATGAAAGGTTAGATTCACAAACCTTCCTGAGAGCATGGAGAGATTTGAACATCTTCCAGCTCAGAGGAGACTGCCCTAATCCCCATTCTTTCAGTGCTCACTGTGAAGTTCTTGTGATGACTCCTGTAGCACTTTGTATAAACTCACATTACCTGGAGCAAGTGGATGTCACAGCTGTGTGAAGTAATCACCACCAAAGAATCATTCTAATTTTTCCTCTTTATCTCAATAACTAATTAAATAGAGAAGACCCCATAGCCCGGCAAGCAGAACACTCTCCTGAGAGGTAGAAGATGTGTCTTCAAGTTTTGCCACCCAGAGAAAAGAACTTTACCTGGCTGTCACACCTCAGGGCTGAGTATTATAACTCCTGGTATCACCACAAACATTTGAGAATTTAGTCCTCAAAGGTTATTATATTTTTTTTCCCCATGAGCTAAAATTGTTTGGCAAATCTGGTTAAATTCACCAACAATGATATTCTATTACCCCGTGGTGATCTAGGTTCAATTCCCATTTCCTTGTTTAGACAACCAAATGGAAATACAATGTTACCAATATCCAAATGGTAATAAATTTCACCCCCTCAACTTTTAGGACAATTCAAACAGCAATATGTCTAGGTAAACTCAATATTCACCAAAAAAAATGGTTTCCATCACTTTGATATATATAATGATGTATGTAACTAGGTACCCTCTCCTCCATCCACACTGCAGCACCAATTCTACTGCACACATTTGCTTGCACACTTCAGCATCTCTCTGGGGTAGTGCAGCATTCCTCTTGTGCAGATTGCCATTTACATACAAATATACAAACAGAAAACTCATGCTGTATCTTCATTTTTCATTCAGGCTCTGTTTTCCAGTCTCCAACAATATTGCTTTATTAATTTTACTTCCTGATTTTTATCCTTTCACTACCCTCCCTCCCACAAAGATACAGTGGGCGTGTTTACACATGCATTTAAGTGTGACTAAATTTAATATGTATTAAGTGAAATGAGCATTAAGCGTTTTTTGGCAAATGTCTACACGTGCAAAGACTGAAGTTAATGCACTTGGCAGTAAAGTTAGTGCCAAGTACCTGCAACCCTGCCATATGCCCCTAGTGGCTGGGCAGACCTGCCACTGAAGTTAGTCCTGGGTCACATCTACATGTGAATTAACGTGCTTTAATTAATTGCACCTAGAATTGATACCTGCATTTGCAGGTATCAAATTTAGGCACATTTTGCCTAATTTCACCTTTTCACATTTTTTAATGTGCAGTAAGGGTATGCATGTATCGACATGTGCCTGTAATGCGCATTAAATTAGGTTAATGCATACTAATGCATCTTATGTAGACACACCCAGTATCACTTAAAATAAATGTCTTGCATTTGAAAGCCTGTGTAACTTTATCCCAACCACATAGTTTGTCCAATAAAAGATATCACCCTGAGAAGTCATTAATCAATAATATGCAATTCCCTTCACCTATGTTACCAATGGATAAGTCAAAATCAAAGCCCAGCACAACTGGCTAGAGTCAAGCTCCTTACCAGTCCAACATACAATTATCTGACAGTGCACCCACCTGTGGGCACAAATTATGGGGTTGGATGACAGTCAACTTCCATCTAACCCAAATGTCTTAAGAACATCTTATAAGCAGAGAATATAAGGTATCCTGCTCAACTGGGTGAAAATTCATTCCCAGGTAAAGCAACCCCAGGTCATGAAGGCCTGCCTTCCTTCCTCAAACCAACAGCTTACAATATTCATATGTTTTTCTACTCATGCTCCAATGGCAGGTCTGAATTCTTGGTGCTGAATGAGAGCTCTATGGTTTCATTAAATTGGGAATAACCTAGAAAATTGGTCTTTATCTTCTCTTTCAGCCTTTTACAAACCATATTACACTCTGTTCCCCACTGGAATGTGTTTCCATTTGGGCAACATAGAGCAGTTTAGAGGAGGTGAATGGCAGATGGCTTCATACTACCTCTTGGGTATTATAGCCAAAAGGCATTTTTAATGGTTCCGGAGATGGCCCCAACTAGTCCTGTGCAACTAGTCCTATGCAAATCTGATCCACAATGTAAATCAAATTGTAAAGATGAGTCATTGTCAGCCATTAAAGGAAACTACCTGAGCTACTTGCATTATTACTTATGACCACTAGATGGCAACCTGTTATTATACTTAAGGAAGATAGATACTGAATATAACTGGCAGTATGCAACTACATGAACACACATATACCATCAGGGGATAGTCAACTGCAAAAAATGCACCCTGAACAATACAATAACTAGCAGCTGAACTCACCTAAAAACAATTGCCTAAAATGTTCTCCAGTGTGGTTACATCAGCAGAGATTTTTGGCCTAGTGCTTTAAAATACTAACACACACAATTGTGTAAGAGCAGCAGACTGCAGATAAGCCACAGACATGCACACATGACAAAGGCAAAGTTCTGGACTGCCATATACTTCCAACTATTTCCATGTTTCAGTACTGCCATTAAGTTTTTAAATGAAACGCCCATAAAAAGCACTTTTTGCTTGTATCAATGTACAACTGCTTTCCCACTATTAAAGGATAAACATTTTGGCACTACAAATTGCTCTTGTGATCTTTGCTATAACAGGGTTTGGGTCCCATTTAGCACAAACAAAAACATACAGTTGGTGTAATTTGAACTTGTTTGGCTGATGATGAGAAAGAACTCTCTTTGTTAAATAAAAGGTTTGAGTATTGTACCTGCTATCCAGTCAGGCAGATAGCAAACCCAAAACTACTTAGCTACTGTTCACCTTTTTAAATTTCTTCTTGCACTTCTTTATTAGCCGTCTAATTTGCAATGTTTATTACTATGAATGAATAGATGAAATAAGCCAAAAAATAAATCCCAGCCCTCAAAATCTTACCAGACAGCACAATGCAACACAGGGAGTCCTTTACCTCCTTTTATTTCTACTCTTTCCCCAGAAAGAGGATTCTGTGAAATCCTATTCTCTCCTCTTAGCATTTCCCTCTCCATTTGTCTTTGCAACTGTCTTCCTTGTCCTCATTATAGCTGGAAATTTGATATGCCATTTATTTGAATTTATAAGGCAGAAGCACAGTTTCCTCCATTTAATTTTGTTTGGAGTACTCATCAACTGACTGTTCACTTGGCATTTTCCTAAAACTGGAGCTCCAATTGATATTCTGACAGTGTTTTATTTTCACTCTAGGATCTGAGCAACATGGGATGAGGGGAAGTGCTGGTTCTAATCAGAATTGTTTACCCACTTCTAATCATAGCAAACATATGAGGAAATGAATGCAATTATGTGGTCAGGGTCACATGAGTTACACAGTCATAGCTGTGATATTTTCCCAATAGCCATGTTTCCATGATCCTAACACCTAGCTTTAATAAAGTTAGCATATCGAAACTTCTGGCTGCTCTAGCAAAAGATAGAACTTAGTCCTCATGGTGCGATTATATGCAGGAGTGTAAGAAAGGCAAAGGGAAGCAGACAGTTTTCAAAGACTCCATTTCTTCTCTGGTGGATAATGCTGCACCAGACTGCCAAAGACAGCACCATATTGTAAGCAGACAAATGGCTGTATCAGAAGTGAAGCAGCAATCATCAGTCAGTGACACTAAATAGCACCAGTTAAAGGCAGAAACAGAGCTCTTTACAGCTCTCAGCTCTCAGTGTTCCAGACCCTCTAAGAGCCATCTGATTTTTGCAACATCTGATTCTGCTCTTCTGCAGGATTCTCTGGGAAATTTGTCTTATTGCCATGATATCTGCTCAGACCAAAGGTCCAGAAGGATATGTTCTCAAAGCCAGATGCTATGGAAGATGGAAAAGGAGCCTCCTCTTTGGGCCCCATTGTGGGGCATGGCGGCAGTGATGGACAAGCAAGGAGTCACTGCAGGGTAAGAGTCTCAGCGAGTTTGCTTGCCAGTGTTTAGTCAGGTGTGTATTAGGTGTACTATCTCCTTAGCTCCTGTTCTCACTGGTCTCATCTAAGTTGTTCTAGACAATAGTTGTTGCAACTTATCTGAATCCATAGTGACTCAGCGTGTTGAAACAGTAGCTTCAACCCCACTTACGTGTCTGATCATGTCGAAACTACTTCTACAGCACCCTCAAGACTGTCATAAAATCTTTACTGAGGCTATGAGGATGCTGCAGAAATGTAGCTGCACCACTAAGACAGACATCTCAATGGCAGCAGCAGGGTAGGATGGGGTGACTTCAGCTTGTCTTCATCATCTCAGTCCTGGGTTTGGAACCGAAGCGAGCAGGTAGGCCTTAGATTTCAGGAGAAGATTTGAGAGCACTGTAAAGTCAATCTAGACATACTGTTTCACTAGGATCATAGAGCTAGAAGGAAGCTTAAGGCCTACCTAGTCCAACACCCTGCATAGAGGCAGGAGCTGCTATTTCAAACCATCCCAGATATATCTCTCTTATCTAGCATCTGTTGATAAACCTCCAATAAAGGAGATCCCACAACTTCCCTTGGCAGTTTGTTCCACTGTCCTCCTACCCGCTTTGAAGTTTAGAATTTTTTTCCTGGAATTTGATGTAAAACTATTTTATCTTGCCCTCTCTAGCCAGGGGAAAACAGTGTTTCTCCATCCTTTTTATGGCTACCCTTTTATGGCTATCTTCCTCTGCCTGCTCATTTGTTTCACACTGATGCTATACTTCACCTGAATAACAGCCAGTTTGAATGACCTGAACACAATCTCACAGTTCCTCTACCTTCCTTCTACCGTCACTTTTGCTATTCCCTCTTTCATACATCCTGCTGCTTCTCTCACTGCTCCCCTCCCTTCTCCTGCAGCTCTTTCTTTCCCACAATCCATCGCCCTGTTCCATTCACACCAATTTGTTCTGCTCTTCCTTTCCCTGCCCTTACTAAGTCATCTGCTCAATTTTTCCTCCTTCCCTTCCACCTGGTGATACATTTCAGAAAGTAGTCCTGCTTTTTTTCTCACTTATTATCGACCTGGATGCTGCATGTCTTCCCTGAACTTACTAACCTCATTTCTACCTGCTGTTATATACTATTTTCCCTTGCCCTCTGCTTTTTGGAGCTTGGACTACCTAGCCAACAAACAGTGTATATGAGCTATCACTGTCATACTCTATGCTCATGCTTGTCATACTTAGACCTCTAAGATAACCCTTTCTTTA
>NW_017728992.1:107483951-107499369 GCF_001723915.1 Gavialis gangeticus
CTATTTTCCCTTGCCCTCTGCTTTTTGGAGCTTGGACTACCTAGCCAACAAACAGTGTATATGAGCTATCACTGTCATACTCTATGCTCATGCTTGTCATACTTAGACCTCTAAGATAACCCTTTCTTTACATATTTAACCATATGCACCTGAATATTCCTTAGGCTATTGCATTGCTGTGCTGTTTCTCCCCTACCTTTCCATACCATTCACCTGTCCCTGTTTTTTTTCAGAGAACCATAGAAAATTAGGGTTGAAAGGGACTTCAGAGGTCATCTAGTCCAACCTCATGCTCAAAGTAGGATCATCCCCAACTGTATCATGCCAGCCAAGGCTTTGTCTAGCTGGGTCTTAAACTCCTCCAAGGATGGAAAGTCCATCACCTCTCTGGGTAAACTGTTCCAGAGTTTTACTACCTCTCCTAATGAGAGAGTTTTTCCTTATGTCTAACCTAAACTTTCCTTGCTGCAACTTGAAATTATTGTTTCTTGGTCTGTTAGCTGCCACCACTGAGAACTGTCTAGTTTCATCCTCTTTGGAACCATCCTTTGGGTAGGTAAAGGCTGCTATTAAATACCTCCTCAGTCTCCTCTTCTCCAAACTAAACAAGCCCAGTTCCTTCAGCCTCTCCTCAGAAGGGGGAAGCAGCCTCCTGCTCCCTATCCATTTTCATTTCCAATTTGTCCACATCCTTTCTGTAGTGGGGGGCCACATCTGGACACAGTAGTCCAGATGTGGCCTCACGGGTGCCTAATAGAGAGGAAGAACCACTTCCCTTGATCTACTGGCAATGCTTCCACTAAAGCAGCCCATTTGCTGTTAGCCTTCTTTACAAGGGCACACTGTCAGCTCATATTCAGCTTAGCGTCCACTGTAACCCCCAGGTCCTTTTCAACAGAGCTGCTGCTTAGCCAGTTAGTCCCTAGCCTGTAGCAGTACATGGCATTGTTCTGCGCTAAGCACAGGAATTTGCACTTCTTATTGAACCTCATAAGACTTCTTTTGGGATAGTCCTTCAATTTCTTGAGATCTTTCTGAAACCTACCCACCAGTGTATCTACTATTCACCCCAGCTTGATGTCACCTGAGTGCACTCTGCTGAGGGTGCACCCCATCCCATCTTCCAGGCTCCTGATGAAGATTCTGAACAAAACCAGCCCCAAGACCAACCCCTGGGGCATTATACTTGATACCAGCTGCCAGCTAGACATCAAGTCATTGATTACATCCCTTTAAGCCCGATGATCCAGCCAATTTTCTATCCACCTTACGGACCACTCATCCAACCCGTACATCCTTAGTTTGCTTGCAAGAATGTTGTGGGAGACTGTATCAAAAGCTTTGCTAAAGTCAAGGTATATCATGTCCACTGCTCTTCTTGCATCCACAGAACCAGTCATCTCATCATAGAAGACAATCAGCTTGGTCAGGCATGACTTGCCCCAAAGAATCCATGCTGACTGTTCCTAATCAACTTCTCTTCCAAGTGCTTAAATATGCATTCTGTGAGGACCTGCCCCATGATTTTTCCAGGGACTGAGTAAGACTGACCAGTCTGTAGTTCCCTGAATACTTCTTTTTCCCTTTCTTAAAAATGGGCACTAGATTTGCCATTTTCCAATCATCCAGGACCTATCCCAGCCTCCACAAGTTTTCAAAAATGATAGCCAGTGGCTCTGCAATCACATTGGCCAACTGCTTCAGCACCCTTGGGTGCATTGCATCTGGCCCCATAGACCTGAGCATGTCTAGCTTTTCTAAGTAGTCCCTAACCTCCTCTTTTGCCGCTGTTAGCTGCTCACCCTCCTCCCCAAACTGTACAGCCTGAAAAGTGGTCTGGGAGCTGACTTTGCTTGTGAAGACTGAGATAAACAGGGCATTATTTCAGCCTATTCTGCTTCATCTGTAACTAGGTTGCCTCTCTCATTCAGTAAGGAACCCACACTTTCCCTGATCTTCCTCTTGTTGCTGCCATACTTGTAGAAACCCTTCATGTTTCTTGCTAGCCGTAACTCCATTTGCACTTTGGTCTTCCTGATTTCATCCCTACATGCCCAAGCAATATACTCCTCCCCAGTCATTTGTCCAATATTCCATTTCTTGTAAACTTTCTTTTTATGTTTTAGCTCACTGAAGAGTTCCCTGCTAAGCCCTGGTAAGCCAAGCTGACCTTCTGCCATACTTGCTAGTCTTCTTCCACATTGGGATGATTCATTCCTGCACCCTCAGTAAGACTTCTTTAAAATTCAACCAGCCCTCTAGGACTCCTTTCCCTCTCAGATTGTCCTCCCAGAGGATCCCGTCCATCAGTTTCCTGAGTGAGGTGAAGTCTGCTTTTCTGAAGTCCAGGGTCCTTAATCTGCTACTGTTCTTCCTTCCTTTCCTCAAGATCCTGAACTCTATTATCTTACGGTCACTGCTGACGAAGTTGCCATCCATTTCTACATTCCCCACCAATACTTCCCTGCTTGTGAGCAGCAAGTGAAGCACAGCATGGGCCCTAGTCAGCTTCTCCAACACTTGTACCAGAAAGTTGTCCCCAACACTCTCCAAAAACTTCCTAGATTGCCTGTGTACTGCTGTATTACCCTCTCAGCAGATGTGAGGGTAATTGGTGGCCCCCTTGAAAACCAGGGAAGTTTCTTGATCACAGGCCACTAGCTATTTGAAGAAAGCCTCATCCTTCTGGTCTGGTGGTCTATAGAAAATACCCACCATGACATCATCCTTGTTGCTGTCCCCTCTGGCCCTAACCCAGAGACTTTCATAGTTTCATAGTTTTTAGGGTCGGAAGGGACCTGAGCAGATCATCTAGTCCGACCCCCTGCCATGGCAGGAAAGAGTACTGGGGTCAAACGACCCCAGTAAGGTGGTCATCCAACCTCCTCTTAAAAACCCCCAGGGTGGGAGCCTGCACCACCTCACTTGGAAGCTGGTTCCAGACCCTAGCCGCCCTGACCGTGAAGTAGCACCTCCTGATGTCCAACTTAAACCTTCCCTCCGCCAGCTTGTGACCATTGTTCCTGGTCACTCCTTGCGGCGCTCGGGGGAACAGGGACTCCCCCAGCGCCTGCTGATCCCCCCTAACCAGTTTATAACAGGCCACAAGATCCCCCCTCAGCCTTCTCTTTTGAAGGCTGAACAGGTTCAGGTCCCGCAACCTTTCCTCATAGGACCTACCCTGCTGTCCCTTGATCATACGAGTGGCCCTCCTCAACAGGCCTATCTTTCATACTGGGGCTCTGAATAAACATACAACTCTTTTATTACATAAAGTGCAACTCCTCCTGCTCTTCTTTTCCCTGACTGTCCTTCCTGAACAGTTTATACCCATCCATGACAGAAGTCCAGTCATGCCAGCTATCACACCAAATATCTGTTATTCCAATCATGTAATCATCTCAACCACATGACCCCCATATATTTTGAAATCTATTCTAACCAACTGTTGTCTAGGACTTGACAATTTGACCTTGGTTTTCTTAGAAATCATAATTGATTTCTTCATCCATTTTCTGAGTCTATCCTTGCACTGTTGCCTCAGGCAACTTGAGTTGCACCTCTGGAAACAGGGAACACTGAGGAGGAGAGAAGCCCTTTAGAACCTCAAAAGATCTGAATGTGCCATTTCATTTTCTCCAAAGTGTTATCATCTTCATGAAATAAACCTTACAAGAGACCTATAGCTGACCAAACATTGAGCTCCAGAGCCCAATGTATTTAGGCTTTCATAAAAAAGAATTGTAGTTGGAGTTCAGGGGTGACAGTGAGCAGGAAAGTTTGTAAGAGTGTAAAGTGATTAGGAACACTAATCAGTTCTAATAGATGACAGATATTTAAACTAGGGTTGGAGGGTACTGCAAGCAGAAATCATTTTCCAAACAAAGTAAATGAAATTTGTAATACAGAAAAGCACTGAATGGAGTTTTCCATTAATCTGTGACCTGTTAATCTTCTTTGGGTGCTGCATAGCAACAGAATTACAGATTGAGGACAACAAGACAGAATAACTTAAAATGTCCCTGTATGGGGGAGAAAGAAGGCATTCAATTTGTGATTTTATTTGATTGCTGAATTGTCATTGTCATTGTCAGTCCCTTGATATGAGGATGATGTCTTCCATTAGACAAAGTCTTTCAGTGACAAAGTAGTCATTGGTGTGGCTGGAGATGACTGAAGAGACCAATTTGAGATATCCATGATCAGCTGCAAACATGGTAAACAGTTATAGGAGGAAGAAATGGATTCTGGTCATGTCAGGTCATAACTCTATCCCCCAAACAGTGGCCAACCAGTCTGCTGAATGCCTGTTGATGGTAGGGCAGACTTGAAAAACATTGCAACTAAAGAGCAATTTCATGAAAAAAATCTCTCTGTAGTTAATACACTACAACATACTCTGGCTATAGAAGTCCATGTTAAAAATTGACCCCAATTTAAACAAATATAATTGTATTACTTAGACCAGGTAGTCAAACATTCTCATTATAGGCCACTATTGTGTCAACTTCAGCTGTTACATAAAATTGTTTGTAAAAGTCGGTAAAAGTTAAAACTTATTTAGACCAAAGAAGAATGCCCTCTAATAGTATTCAACAACTGTACTTGATCATGTCTAGGAGTGTAAGACCAGAAATCTGGGGTGAGGCCAGAAATCAATGGATCAAAAAACTTGTACTGGAAATCAGATCTAATTGATGGGAAAAAAATAAAAGTTTCCATTCAAAACCCTTCATTTGATAATGATGTGAAGAGAATAGGTTGGTTGCAAGGAATGAATTTTCCCATTTGCCTGCCAATCCATGACTTCCCAGGGCCCCCAGGATGCCATGATACTGTGGAACCTTCTTCACCCTGTTTCTAACATTTCTTTTTTCTCTTCAGCAATACTTCGCAGTCAAGGATGATTGTCTTCTGTGACTGTCTTATCTGTGTGTCCAGATAGCTGATGAGACCTGCCCAGGATTGACAGACTCTACTGCAGCTCAGACCTGTGTTTCCATGTGGAGTGGCTAGCACTGGATTCTTGATTTGGTCCATGACACACTGTTTCTAGTGTTCCCACTTTTCCATCTCCTGTTGATGTTGTGAGGTTCCAAAGTACTGAGATCCCTGCAGCAGACTCTTCCTCCATTTGGGGTGGTCCTGGGCAATAGTCTTCAATGAGTTGACATCAATGTTGCATTTTTTTAAGTTGGGCTTGAGGATATTCCTGAAGCACTTTCTCTGCCCTCCTCTTGAGCATACACCTTGACTAAGCTGGGAGAAAAAAAAACTTGCTTTGGGAGTCTGGAGTTAGACATATGGATGACATGGCTGGTCCAACAAAATTGATGTCTTTATGGTTATCACCTCGGTACTCATGGTGCTTGTTTGCAGAAGGACACTAACATTGGTGCATCTGTCTTCCCACTGGATTTGAAGGATCTTCTGATGGTACTTCAACAATTTTAGATGTCTTCTGTATGTTATCCATGCCTCAGCTCCATACAGCAAGGTGGGGATCATGACTACTTGATAAATCATAAGCTTAGTTTCAGATCTGATATCACAATCTTCGAACACCTGTTTATTCAAGCATCCAAAAGCTGCACTTGCACATTTGAGGTGATGCTGGATTTCTTTATCGATGTTAGCCTTCTGTGAGAGATGACTTCCGAGGTATGGCGAATGCTGAACATTCTCCAGAATCTCACCATGGATCTGGATTACTGGAGCTGGGAACTGTTCATTAGGAGCTTGTTAATAAAGGACCTTAGTCTTCTGAATGTTAAGCGTCAGTCCCATTTTCTTGTATTCCTTGGTATAGATGTTGGTGGTTGCTTGAAGACCTGCTTCCAAATAAGCACACAGCATACTGGAGCTCAGTGACTGAGTTTGGGGTAGTCTTTGTTTCGGCTTTGAGTTGGCTGAGACCAACAGTTTACCATCCATTCAGTAGCTTAGTTCCACCTCTGGCTGGAAGTTTGTTGGTGGTCAAATGTAACATCACATTGGGCATGATAAAATGTGTCCTGAATGCAGGGAAGTGCTAATCCTTTAATATTTATTTTGCAGGATCACTCAGAGACCCATAAGGTTGGGGAAGGCATGTATGCTTAGTGCTGTACTATAGTGTATCCACTCTTAGAAGAGAGCAAGAAGGAAATTAATAATCACTAGCACAAAAACACATTGTGCATACAGTGACATTGGTATCTGTATTGTACAGATCTATTACAGAAGCATAAGCCCCCAAATTTAAGGCAAAGCTGAACTTTTCATTTAAAACAGGGTTTATATATTTTTCTACAGAGTAAGCTAGCTAGTAATGAAAATGCTATTTTTATCCCTGGAAAATGCCACACTGCACTCTTTAGCAAATCTGCACTCACAAACCTTGAAAATGCCTCTGTCACATGCATTAGAATCCAGTCTTGTAATCTTAGTGGGGGTAAAAGTATTATAAGCAAAGGGGATTAATTAAAAAAATAGCCCTTGTTTGGCTACTTGGAGCAGCAATTTTTGTTTGTAAGTATGTGCATAGCTCTAGGCAGAGAGTATATTAGCAAAGATTTTTCATGTGTTTGCAAACAATATATTTGACTTTAGTCTCACAGTCACAACAGTACTTGAAGCCATGATTGCCAATTAAACTCCCTGCTAGCTCAGTTCATTTTGCTCTGGGCATTTCAAATTGTACAAATGACATTTGCCCCAGTTGGCTTCCCTGTGAAACAAGGAGCTTCCACTTCCCCACTGGCAGAAAATCCAATCTGAGTTTCAAAGCTTTGGACTCTGACACCCAGCTATATAATATTGCAGGTGAAGGGGTTTCTTGTTCCTTGACCATGTATTTTCTACCTTTAGTTACAGAATTGGGAATATTGCTGGCCGAAATGTTTCACAACAGGTTCTCTGGAATCTATTACAGACTGATGAAACCATTGGTTTTCACATCTGCTTTGGCAGGCCTGGTGGCGCTCTAGTAAAGATCGTTCAATTCACTCAGCTGACCTAAGCAAAGAAACATGACTGATCTATATTGATCTATATTTTCGCTTCCTTTTCATCCATTTTTTGCTCTGTAGCCTATTATATTCATCTTTAAACTTCTCAGTTGTACTTACAAGCTGAGCAGAGTGAAAATACAGGACAGGAAAAATCTTGAAGGTTTCTATTGATTTATTATCCCTTTGTTTGCTTATACAAGCAAGGAAGATTTTGTTAAGACTCATTACACTTGTTGCAGTGAATTAATGTATTTGGGGCCTGATCCAAAGTCCAGTGAAATCAAGGAAATGTTGCATATGAGATAGGATGGGGTTAGCACAGCATTTCATCAGCATCATTGGCCAGAAGCCGGCAGGAGGTTAATTAATAAAACTAGAGGAAAATGTGAATGTAGTGCTCCCAGATGGTACTACCATGTACACAAATTACCATGCTGTGTGACAGTGCCCATGATAATTGGAGGTGGGTGAAGGAAAGTGAGGATCACTTAATTCAAACTCTGCACTAAGACTGCCTCAGGACATATTGCTCTATAGAGAGGGCCCCTGTACTTATTAACACAGCAGTAGGAGTGTTCCAGAAAAAAATCCTTAGCCAAAATCAATGAGACAAACAACACTCTAAAGTGCAGCATTGCAACTTAGAGCAAGTTATATACAACATATACACAATTACTGCACAGCTGGTATTGATTGATATATGACTGGCAAAAAGGCCACTAAACATCCTCAGAGAGGTGAAGTTCCTGAGCACAGTGATCCTTTACATTCATGAAAATCATTTCCCTCTTGGAGTGATAGGCTACTAAAACAGGTTCACCACTATGCCAGAATGGGAAATTATGTTTCCTGCATCATCTTTCAGGAAGTATAAATCTGACCAAATGTAAGGAGTCATCTTCATTCATCCACTCACAATTCCCACTTGGTAGGTGAGACTCAGTGTATGCTTATATACACTGTGTTGAACCAAAAACACCTGCAATGTTTTAAGCACATGATTCTGACACAGGCAATAAATCCCAAGAACAGGTGCAAGAATGATCATTGACTGAAAAAGTAACCGAAAATACTGAGGACTTCAGCGCTACGCCCACCAAACGAGACAAAAATCTAATACAGTAGCATGGGATGGAGATGACTGAAGCTCCCAAACTAAACTTTACTCCAGGACTCACAGGTCAAAAGTGAATGCTCAGATGAACCCAAATAGTGACATACAATGCAATGAACCCCATTAAACCGAGAGTTGTAAATATCATTATGTGACAATTATTCAACAACTTTAACTAGGTGCAAGATAAAAAGACTTCCAAAGAAAATACAGAAGTTGGACTTGAGTACTAAGAAAAGATAGGAACACCTCCATATGTCTATTTGTCTTACATACCAGAATGAAGCGCTTGGGGGTAGATGCTTTGACTAAGCATTTTGCAAGCTTAAACAGCAAGGTACTGAGCAAAGTACACCTCTCTGCTAGCTGACACAGGTTTCACACAGCAAACAGATGAATTACTTGCAAATTCATGATTTGGACCTACTGATAATACTGCTTAGGAGTCAGTATTCAGTACACCGGTATCAGTAAATGTCATCCTAATACTATATTTAGTCAAACATAGAAATAAACACTTTCCAGTGAAAACAGACTACAATGTATACAAACTATGGCACATTCAGGTATCTTTTTAATAAAATGGTTCATTGTCTCTAAAGAATATAGCTGAATTTCCACAGCTTGTGAGGTCTGCATTTTTTTTGCTCCCTAATGCAAATCTTTGTTTTGTGCTGCAGAATACATGGAGCCTGCAGCCATAGGAAGAAAACACAACTTCATAGCTCGAACCCTCTATTCATCTCCCTAAGAAAAAATAATCTTTAGAAACACTGATCATGGCAACTCGCAAGCTGTTCTCAGCAACATGGAAAGGTTAAGATGTCAGCTCTGGTTCTGCAGGATTCAATTAACATTGTGTATAAATTGATTTTTGTTTTTTTGCCATCATTTGGTGAGACTGATGGATTAGTCTGTTGGCTTGAATATGTATTAAAGTAAAAGAACAGACAGTTTGTTCTAAGGGGACTGCAAAGACGGTACAGGCAGCTAATGAAATATTACCTCTCAGAAACAATCAGTGCTCATTTGCCCAGTGACCTTGGAGTTTAAACTTTTCAAAGTGAGAGCTTACTCAGATGAATGGGCACCGACTGGATTCATAAATTACAAAAGCACCAAAGCAACAATTTCACACCTAAATGTTCCTTTTTTGGTGTTGGTCTTGGACACAATGCCACAGTGTAGACCAAACTCCACAATGAAGAAATAATGCATGTTTGCTGACAGAAAAACAATTTGGATCTTTTTATTGTTGTAAATCCTTCCATTAATACTTTTTAACCCTCTGGCTTTTTCAAGTTGACTTCATTAGATATAATACTCAAGATAAATAGCTATTTGTTATTACAATATTGACACACAAGAAATCCTTCAAATAATCAAAGTGTTAGTTAAAGAGATGATACAATTCCTGAAAGATCATTAAAATGCTCAATAGAGTTGTGCTCATTACTCTGGATCTAAATGGCCTGTCATTAGATACAAACTTCTACACATAGGATCATGGATGCACATTGAACAAATGAAAATGATGCCCTACATTTGGTCAGATTATTACTTCCTGAAAGGTGAGGCAGGGACCACAATTATCAGTAAGACCTTATAAGGTCATATAGCCCAGCCCACCCTGCTCAAGGCAAGATCATGCCTGACAAAACCATCCCAGACAAGTGTCTAACTTGCTTTTGAAAACTTCTGGAAATGGAGTTTCCACAATCTTTCTAGGTAGCCTGTTCTAATACTCATGTACTAGGATCTTAATATCCTACCTAAATTTCCTCTGTTGCAATTTGATGTCATTGCTCCTAGTCCAGTCTCCTACTACCACAGAGAATAGTCTATCTCCATCCTCTCTATAATCACCCTTTGAAGACTGTTAAGAAATTTCCCCTCAGTCTCCTCTTCTCCAACGTCACTCAAAAGTACTAACTACCCCACTCATCGCACCACACAGACACAGCCATATTATTTCTAATTCGGAAGTAACAAATGAGCAGTACCGTATGTCTGAGAGCACAAAAAGTCTGCAGTGCCAGTATAGCAACCTGGCACCTCAGAGACAGTACTGTACTTAGAACTCCAGAGGTCTCGTCTCCCAATCCACTCTCCATGCTCGTTTATCTAGATATCAAATGAAATAAAACATTGACCTCCTCAGGCCAGGGGCTGAATGTGATGATCTTCCAAGGTCCCTTCCAGCCCTAATGTCTATGAAGTCTATGAAATCTATGAAATTTATTCCTGAAGGTTCAAGTACAGTTCTCTGGGAAATAAACCCCAGATTATTTCCTGACAGGCCACTAGATGTTACTCCAGAACAACAAAAACTGAATGTTTTCACCCAAGATGATTTTCAAGACATACAAATGATTTGCATGTTCAGAAGAATGTAATTCTTTGGGAAACTCATTGAGTAAAGTTATTACTGCATGACAACCTCTAACAGCCATTTTCCTTCTGCTAATGAACCCCACTATGAATAGTTTACAATTTTGTGATGGTATTCCCACATTTTTTGGGGCACATCCACAAAGTTTTCATGAAAAGGATTGGCTTCTTCATTCAAGACTGAGAAATGGGAATAAAACAGAAAACAAGGAAGCTATGGGGAAAGATGAATGTCAGGAGGCATGAGTGAAAAAGCAAAACATAGGTTGTGAGGCTGGAAAACAGCTCTGATGCAAACAAGAACATTAACAGGACATGTTTGTTCTTGACTTAAACCCTACAAAGCTTCAAAATAGGTAACATACTTTCATTAATGACATGTATTAATTCTAACTAGTAACTGGCAAACTTCAAATGATTTGGAATTTAGCTAAGCCCTGAAAAGCTTGCATATTTGAGGATTATCCAACGGTTTCCACAACTAGGGGGTTGTGTACCTCATAGTTCTGCAAGACTGAGCTTATTACACTCACCAGGGGCTCCTTGCACTCCTCCCCTCAAGCTTGCTGCATGCCACTCTCTTAGTTCCCTCTTTTTCAGGGACTCCCAAAGGCCTCCTCAGTCTCACACCTGCTATCATGTTTGTGCACCTCATCCCTCCTTCTCCCAAGCCATACATTCTCCTCCCATGTCAGGAGCTCTGTGCACTTCCCACTCCCCATTAGGCCTTCCCCCAGCACCAGGATCCTGACTCTCCCTCCCTCCATGAGCGTTGTGTGCTCCCCTTTGCTGTAAAATGGTCCCCATTCACCCCCAGGCAAGGGGGATCCATGTGTACCCCTTTCCTCAAGCCACACATCATCATCTGCCCCTCCTAGGGGTTCTGTGTTCTCCATTCTCTCCCCATGTACACCATTTTCTTGCTATGCCAGAGGCTGTATACCCAATTTCTCCTTTTCCTTAGGCTTCCTTTCCTACCCATATAATTTCTTTGTGTAGGAAATAAATCATTTCAGGCACCAGAAGGTCATCGTGTTAAACCCTGCTGGGAGGAGGAGTAGGGGTATGGCTGTGCAGGATGGTGTTAATGGGTGCCAACCACCGTTTGATTTATATTCTCATAGAGGATCTTGAAGCAGGAGACAGGGAAACGCGGGTTTCTATTTTGCTGCCATTTTCCCCCTGTAATTTTCTTGTTGCCCTACAAATCAATAGATTTCTGCCCACTAATGCCTAAAATATTCCCCAAAATTTTGGAATTGATGAGATAGAACATTCAAAGGCTCTTGTGTTCCATACATAATACAGACAAATACAAATGCCAAAGTACTGAACATACCGACTTAGCAAATTTGACCAACTTTCTATATATGGCACATCCTTGTCTCTTTCTGATCTACCACATCTCCCTCTCTTATCTTAATGTCCTCAGATCTTCTGACTCCAAGATGTACTTTTTTTAAAGCTGCCTTGTGCTCCAATTCTAGCAATCCCCCTAAATCACTTACTCTTCTTTCCTTGATCCATACCATAATTTTTACCTTTGGTGGTATCGGATTGGAAGAGATAGGTAACTCTCCCCTGGTAATGTCCTTAGAAGCATATGGCTGGCTGTTCTATTTAAATTCCCCAGGTTTTTCTGATCAGAGGAACCCAGAATCTATCGTCTATCCACTGACCCCAGAGATGTTGTAGGCTGCAGCGATTTGAAGTAGCAATCTAGTCTGTCTACAAAATATATCAATACCCTCCAACATGTTGGGCCACTTGGCAGTCAGGAGATGAATACTGGTTCAGATTGTGCAGCACAGTGAGAGAAAAGACAGAGAAAAATATTTGACATTTTAAATGAGATAGTATATTTTCATAATTTTTTGTCCATTTCTGCTACCAAAAGGTTAATGTTAAGGGAAAAAAGGAAAATATATAATGCAGATGAAATCTGATATTCATACAGAGAGGTTTCCTGAAGACAGGAATAGGCATCTTTCAAATACAGTATCCTGCAGGCAGATGTTTCATGTGGAGATAAAAGAAATATATTCCAGTAGTTGCCAGTGTGAGCCAATGCTAAATCCAGGTTGGTATTTTGGTAAAAATGAGAACATTTCCTGTTTTATCCACAACATCCTTATAAAGAGCCTGGTAAGAATAAGGTGTCCATATTTCCGTAGTCTCAAAACAGGAAAAATGTTTTACAAGCCCCCTCCCCCATGTACCATTTCAGGAGTGGAGTTTTTTGGAAATGGGATAAAAGCATTCCTTTGATCACACTGACAGGTTTTTAAAACAGGACATGCGGTCATCCTAGCATAGAGAAACCAGCAGCATTCTGCCTGCCCATGAGTCTGGCAGCTCACAGATATTCTACTTCCCTACCACGAGCAGGAACTCCATGGATGGGCAAGGAACCCGTGTGTGCAGGGAGAAGAAAATATCAAAGCAAAGTCTGGCCACATTGATCCGGGAGTAGACTTTTTACCTGGCAAGACGCAAATGACTCCATCACTCCACGTAAACTAAACCTGACTCCCAGCTGGCTAATGCCTTATGCAGTCCTGTTGCACAGGAGAAAAGTGAACAGAGAATGCAACCATTTCACATTTCATGAGCAGAGCCCTTTCTGTACCTCAGTGCTTGACCAGCACTTAATATAAAAGGGACTTGATCCTGATTTTTATTACAATAAAAACCACTCATATATTAAGATGAAAAATAAAGAGTGACAGATACAAAAACTGAAACAAAAACGAAGCCATTATTTTGATTTAGGTCACACCAACTTGCCATCAAATAAACTGTGAGTTAAACCACCATGAAGTTTGTGAAAGCTTTGCCATTGCTTTAATTGGACTAGGGTTTCACCCACACTATTTTTTGTGCAACACTGTATCATATTTTCTCTACATTGTGTCAAAAAAGAAAATGTCAGTTTTACTTGCAACTGGTCATCAAGAACATCAATATGGAAAGGGAATGTAAAAGCAAATATATGAGAAATTCTTTTGCACACATGAAAGCAATGAAAATAGATTCTTGTATAACCAGCAACATAGCTAGACAGGCAGAGGTTGCTTTTATGATTTCATGAAGGGTGTTCTAACAGCCTAATTTCCCCAGGCAAGGTTCATGTTTGTGTGGGTTACTTATTCTCTTAACTCTAATGATCCTAGTTTTACATGCAAACCCCCCATTGACTTGAATGGCAACCCTATGCATAGAACAACTATAGGATTGGATTGTTGACTAAGCAAATAATCAGAATCAGCAGATTTGGAGTCATATGGGCACCTGACAAGCAGCCTGTTTTGTTGTAGGATTGGGTATAAAATCCCAAATCTCATTAGCTTCTAGCTGCTGGCACCAAGGCTAATTAAAAGCAAGAAGAATGGCTTTTCATTCTATGCTTCTCGTTTTCTTAGCTGGACTGGTATTTCTGACTGAAGCTGCCCCACTGGTAAGTGTTTTTGCATTTAGGGGGTAGAATTTGAAGGACTGTAAAATATAATAAAAGTAAGTATAAATTGATGCACAGACATTATATATTTTGTTATATGAATATTATATTACTAAACTAAAACTCAAAACAAATTCCTTCACCCATAACAATGCTACAATGCTTTTTGCTACTGTCATTTTCTCATGTAATTTCTTTACAATCTTTATTTAAAATGATGAAGTCCCTTTTAGATTATCCAAAGTCATCTGTTTAAGGCAAGGGGATGGGATCTAGGTGATTGTTGCCCATTTTGGTATTGTCTTTAGACAAGTCACTTAATTTTGACTCAGTTTCCATATCTGTCTAATGGGGATAATTTTTACTTGCCTCTCCAGGACACCATACAGCTTAATTCTGTGCTACTTATAAAGCATGTGCTCCTCAGATAGGACAATTTATTAAAGTATTACTGATAATTAATCACAGAATAACAAATCTGGAGAAGCCAATATTTTCCCAGAATGTTAATTAGCATAACATTTTCCAGAACTATATATCATCTTAAGCACATTTGTGTATTTATTATGCAAAGCTTCCATGAAGTGGCAGAATGCACCTATTCTTAGGTTATCCAGGTACAAGAAACACCTATTCATGAACTCCATGGAGCATAAAATATAATTAGGCTTAGAATATGCCCTGCTATGGATGCTATTTTGCAGTAAGAACTCTTTTGCTCTTTGGAGGAGGAATTTTAGTAGATGTGGTGAAAAACCCCAACATGTTTACTGCATTAGACATATTTTTTCTGCTTTCCAAGGTTTCCCATGGTTCTATTGATTCCAAGTGCCCACTTATGGTGAAGGTTCTGGATGCGGTTAGAGGAAGTCCAGCTGCCAATGTAGCAATTAAAGTGTTTAAAAAGACTTCAGATGGAGACTGGCAAGAATTTGCTGCTGGGTAAGTGATGATGTACCCTGAAACAGTTTTCAGTGTCTTAAAGAATAGGATGGGATACAAAGAGAAGAAAGACTCTGTTTGAAGAGCAACTTCTTTTTGGCATTAATACAAAGATTATCATAATTTCATTAATCCCCTTTCTACCATTATTATTTAGCATATTGGGCCTAATCCAAAGTACACTGAATAAGTGGGATCAGGCCTATGTTGGAGACAGTTCGCATCACTGAGATTTTCATTTTACTTTAGTAGGGGAATATTTAATATTGTTCTTCTTGATTCCACAACTTATTGCTCTACCTGTGTTTAAAACAGTAGCAACCTGTTTGCCAGTATTTATATATACTCCAGATGAACCATATTAATATACAGAGGGACCACAGCTTTATTGTAAAGGAAAAGCAAGGGAAATGCCCTCTTGTAAATTTTGTTACCAGGCCCTAAACATCCTGACACTCAGTGTACCTGCCATCTTCACCACTGCTGTCACTTAGAAAAGGGTCAGGCAGGAGCAACTCCTTA
>NW_017728992.1:107499449-107502107 GCF_001723915.1 Gavialis gangeticus
ATTAGCATGTTCAGGGTTACACTGAGCCAAGAACAGAATCAGGTCCACACTATTTCCTTGTGGCTCTGTCCACAGCACTCTCATGGCTCCTATTTTTGTGATAACTGAGAACTGTACCATCTTGTAATATATGCATTGTCACAAAAGCTCTGTAATTGGGAACAGAAGTGAATGAGTGAATTAGGTCTGAGATCCACAAAGGTCATTCCCAAGGAAATGCCTTTGTGGATCTGACCCAAAATGATTTGTCCAAGAGGTCATGTAAAAATATGGAGTGGAGCAGGAAACTGAACTGCAGGAATCCAAAATCCCAAGTATGTACCCAAATCATGAAGCCTTTCTGCTGAGAGAGGGTTTTGGTTATTTGTTTGTTGTTTTGCCAGACTCTAGGTATCTTACAAACTTCCTTCTCTCCCCTATTCAAGCAATACAACACAGCTGACAGACCTGGAAAAACAAAACATTTGGTAGTAATATGGGAGAAGCAGAATTCAGAATTGATTTAAATATGTTAAAGATGACAAATCCCATGTCAAATTTAATATTCCTGCCAATTTCCTTATGAGGGAAATGGAATGATTCAAATGGTCTCTAAAACCACAGCATCCTTTCCCATCATCACTAGAAAATCTATATTATTTTATAGAATATAAGAAGCAGCTTTAAAAGTATACATAAAATGTGACTCAGTACAATCTGCCTAGGGAAAAGATGCAGCAGTGTCACTGTTAAACAGGCTTATCTTTGTGATATAATGATACAGTTTACTTAGCAACATTGTTCCTAATTAGCATTTGCCTTGTGTTTATGAAATCAATGGGAGCTGCAGGAATCCATTTTTCCTTTAGGAACCTAAATATGAGTTTAGAAGACCAGGATATAAAAAAAGAAAATAAATAAATAAATACTGTTAGGCTACCAGGATTGGGAATTTTCCCCTGAGGAAATAAAAGGAAGGAATATAATCTAGTATTTTTTATAAATAGACTATTATGTTACATTCCTTCTTGTGTGGCTGCATATTCATTCTTCCCTTGGTGTACATCTCATGCCATGCTTTCATACATGCTGTTGACTTTGGGTGCAAACAAGCATTCACAGGACTCGGTTTACTTTACTGTGTGGGCAACCCAAAGTAAGTAACTTGGGGAAGGGGGCAGAGGGACTGGTGGGTCCATGAGGAGTGGGTAGTTTTGGGACTAAAAGTAGTTCAGTCAGGGTTGGGGATTTGGGATTAGGAAAAGTGTAGCCCTGGGGCTGTGGCAAATGGGCTTCCCATCCTTGGAGCTGTGCTGTGAACATGTTCACCCAAAGAACCTTGTCTACGAACATGTTCAGGCATCCATGAGGCTGGGATAACCCATTTCAGATCAGGTTAGCCCCATGAGGTGAACTAACTTTAGATAGGGCATGCCATTTTTCAGTGACCTAAACCCTAAAAACGCCTGCATGCCTGGCCATTTAAATCAACCCAACCTTGGTTAGGCTGATCTAGATGTAATGCCTGTATATAACCTTAGAAGATGACAAAAATTGTAGACCTAGACATTTACAAAAAAACCCAGGCTTTCAGTAGTGTTTGGTCATTTTCTACATTAAAGAGATAGAAAAACATAGAATGATAAAGTTACAGGTCTTACCTAGGCTACAAGACCTGATAAATAGCAGTTTTAGACCCAAACATTTTGCACAATACAGAGAGTACAATAATAACTTGGGCCAAACCTAAATCAGGGAATTTGGTATTATTCTCCATCACCTACATTGATTCAAAATCAGTTTGGGGATTTTAAGTATTTTTGTTTGCTTGCAATTACCCATTGGCCCAGTGATTACAAGTGGGACTTGAGCATTGACAGGAGCAGAAAAACTACTAATAGATTTTTTTTTTGCTTTATTTGGTAGATGAAACAGGAGCATCTAGAGAAAACTAGGCAGTGAGAAACTAAAGGGAATAGCTGATTTGTTTGACAATTATACTTTCCCCCTAGGAGTCCAATCCTGAAAACACTTAAGCTCAGGTGTACGGCCTGAATCACAGCCCTTTCCAATCAAAAAAAAAAAAGACTCCCACTGACTTCAATAAGCTTTAGAGCAGTCCCTTTGTGCTTACGGCAGCAGGTGGGTCCATTTATTTCAATGTAACTACTTACGCTAGTAAGCATTAGTCCCTGCAGTAGGCATTTCCCACATGTCTTATATTTGATTTATTTCAGAGACTAAGTTATTACAAATTGCCAGGCTGGGCACAACAGTTCCAGTAAATAACATTTTCCTCAGAAATAAGTAAAACAAAAAAACATGAAAAACTTGGACAGCAAAACCTGGTGGAGGTTTTTTATTGAGGGAGGTGGGGAGTCTTTTCTATTTCAATATATATGAACAATAATCCAACAAAGTCTGCTCATCCCTGATGCCATTTACTTCTTGGCAAAGAGATATTCAAAGTTAGTCCATGCCATGAAATTCTGGAGGTCTGTCTGCCTAGGAGCTCATGGATGAATCAACTGGACCTGAATGAAGGCTTCCTCTTCCCTTGCATGCTGGGAAGTTTGGCTCCATGCCATATTTGAATAGGCAAGTACAGAGCAAAGACCGAGAGGCGCTTGAGGAAGGAAATAACTAAATCTGCTCTCACAGAAATCTAGCAGCCGAAAA
>NW_017728992.1:107502118-107513589 GCF_001723915.1 Gavialis gangeticus
ATTCTCCATCACCTACATTGATTCAAAATCAGTTTGGGGATTTTAAGTATTTTTGTTTGCTTGCAATTACCCATTGGCCCAGTGATTACAAGTGGGACTTGAGCATTGACAGGAGCAGAAAAACTACTAATAGATTTTTTTTTTGCTTTATTTGGTAGATGAAACAGGAGCATCTAGAGAAAACTAGGCAGTGAGAAACTAAAGGGAATAGCTGATTTGTTTGACAATTATACTTTCCCCCTAGGAGTCCAATCCTGAAAACACTTAAGCTCAGGTGTACGGCCTGAATCACAGCCCTTTCCAATCAAAAAAAAAAAAGACTCCCACTGACTTCAATAAGCTTTAGAGCAGTCCCTTTGTGCTTACGGCAGCAGGTGGGTCCATTTATTTCAATGTAACTACTTACGCTAGTAAGCATTAGTCCCTGCAGTAGGCATTTCCCACATGTCTTATATTTGATTTATTTCAGAGACTAAGTTATTACAAATTGCCAGGCTGGGCACAACAGTTCCAGTAAATAACATTTTCCTCAGAAATAAGTAAAACAAAAAAACATGAAAAACTTGGACAGCAAAACCTGGTGGAGGTTTTTTATTGAGGGAGGTGGGGAGTCTTTTCTATTTCAATATATATGAACAATAATCCAACAAAGTCTGCTCATCCCTGATGCCATTTACTTCTTGGCAAAGAGATATTCAAAGTTAGTCCATGCCATGAAATTCTGGAGGTCTGTCTGCCTAGGAGCTCATGGATGAATCAACTGGACCTGAATGAAGGCTTCCTCTTCCCTTGCATGCTGGGAAGTTTGGCTCCATGCCATATTTGAATAGGCAAGTACAGAGCAAAGACCGAGAGGCGCTTGAGGAAGGAAATAACTAAATCTGCTCTCACAGAAATCTAGCAGCCGAAAAAAACACTAGGTAAAGAGTATCGAGGGACACCAGTCGCTATTCAGGACCCCAGGATACAGCAATATATCTGAGGCCTGCCTTCAAGTGGTGGGTCCATGTATTCAATTCCCCCAGAAACCCATTTACTCCAGCTTCCTCAGGAAAGACTTTCATTGTGTTTTCCTGCCTAGTAATTTAAAAGCAGGTTAATGCTTGGATCCCTTCTCCCTTACTACAGTGTATGTAAGAAATATTCATAGAACCATAGGAAAGCAGAGCTGGAAAAGACTTCTGGAGGTCATCTAGTGCAACCCCCTGCCTGAGGCAGTCTCATCCCTATCAATGCCACCCCAAGCACATTTTTTCCTAATCTATTACTCAAACTACACAGGCAATCCTGCCACACAACCACAAAGCATAGCACCCTAATTTGCCACAAGTAAAGTAGGGGAACAATGGTACTGCTGCAAGCGCTGTCAAGATACGCTTGAGAGAGCTACGGAAGAGGTCCACACAGAAGGCGGCAACCCCCACCCTGGTCTGTGCCAGTATGACCATGGGGTAAAATTCCTTCCTGATCCCAAATGTGGTGATCAGTCTGACCCTAAATAGAGAGACAAGATCCTCTAGTCAGGAACCTCTAGGTTTTAGTCCCAGCAGCACTGGCATAAGCTAATTAAAATCCCCAGCTTCGTCTACAGCTAACACCCCGTGCTTTGGAGGAAGATGAAAAAATTGCCCTGATGTGTAGGAACAGGAGAGGTTACAGTCCTTTCCAATTTTGGGTCATCTCCAGACTTGCTCAAGAAGCTGTCTGTTCCAGCATCCAAATAATTAATAAACATATTGAATAATACTGGGCCCAGGATATACCCCTGTGGAACTCCACTCAAAATCTTCTGACTTTCCAACATGGATCCACCATAATTACCCTTTGTTTATGGGTATTATGGCAGGTCAACTCAAAATATATTCTGATCAGGTGAGAAGGAAATTGGTGGCTTGGGAACTTGTTAAGCAGAAGAACCCACTAAAAGCATGCATTTTCTTGGTGTTAAGAGTACATGAAGGTGCAATTTATCACAGAACTAGAGACAGAACAAAAGACCATTTCTAGGCTGTCAAATCAGGGAATAATCTTTGCCATGGCTATTTAAAGTTTAGCACCCATAAGTTATTAAAGTCACTGAGGGAGAGATTTAGAAAAACTAAACTGCTAAGTATGCAAAAATAAATGGACTAATGAGAGCACAGATTTTGAAGAATACTATAAGGCCATGGAGTTCCAGTCTCAGATATAGCACTCTGCCTGTGCTTTTCTGTCCTATACGTAAACCAAAAGCCAATGCAAGTAGAGAATGAATGGAGTGACAACTTGAGAGATCTTAGATAAACGCATGCTCAATAATGTCTAAAAAATGGGTAGGCTAAATTAAAAAGAGACTAAAATAAGGCATGACTACTCACGCGTGTTTGCCATGAAAAAAGGAGCCCTGAGGTTAGAAGGCAGTATCTCAGGGTGACTCATGACTCTTCATGACTGAATAGTTATTCTGCAAAGACATGATCTTCCCCTGGGAAGAAATTATCCTAGATTTGTTTTGGTTCAAAATATTGTGTTATATGGTCACAACTCTTTTTTTTTTGGTGGGGTGGGAGAAGTTTTTTCTTTTAGGATATTAAAAGAAAATATAGGAATGTATTCTTCTAGGAAAATATCCTATTTTCTTCTAGGATGCCCCATTCACATGTCCACAGTAGAAGAGAACAATTGATAAATGAAACTTTGGATCAATTTTGAATTGAATGGAGCTTAGTACCTCCACATAATCAAGCTGTACATTAATGCTACACAGATCCATGCTGATAAAGTATTCTTAGTTAACTGTAAGAATCCACTATTAAAATTGTTGTCCTGTGTTGGAAGTTTTGATGCCATATATTGCATGTCACCTTGAAAGTCAACACTTTAAACATTCTGCTTACCTAAAGTTCTAAGCCTACTTTTTTAATAGAGAGGTGCCTTTTTTGGTTATATGTTAATACAATTGCTGTTATTTTTAATCTTATTACTACATCTTAGTACATTAAAGCTGTTGGGTTTGGAATAACAGTATTAGAAGAAAGCCAGATCATTAGAAAACCGGAGAGCTACTTTATTAGAAATTTAATACAAACACAGTTTACAAAAAAGTATGCAGGGAAAGCTAATTCCAGCTGAGAATTGCAGAGAAAGGTACAGGATCTAGTCACTGAGCAAAGGCAGAGAGAGATTAAATGTGACTTACACAATGAGACAATACCCAGAAACTTATGTAGGTTACCAAACTGGAAGTTAGTCACTCTAGTTCTGCCATGGCAAGTGGACAAATGAGGTCCAAAAGCAAGAGCATTTGGCAGTTTTAACATTCAATGAGTGGATGAGGGAATGTATGCACCTTGCTGGGTCTAAAACTTTCTGAAGATTCAGAATGAAGGAAATGCCACTGAGTGCTGTGGAATATTCGACCATTCTACCTGTGATATCAATTCAAATGTTGAGCTGTAGCTCTTTCCAAAGAATATAATCATCTCAACTTTTAAAGTGGTTTATAGGAAACCTTAGTAACAGCTTACTGTTGCTAACAAAACAGCTTACTCAGGTGATATTAAAAGTTTGAAAAGCAAGAGAGAGACTGCTTCATGTAGGTCAACCTTCTTCTACCATCAGCACAGGAATGTAAGTAAAAACATACAATTTCCTAATAAGAGACTTCTGCTACTGGGTTCATTGCTGCTTTTTGCAGCAAACCCAATTTTTTGCAATATACTTCTAAAAGCTACTGTAGCTTTCTGTTCACTCCTCACCCACCCCCAGCTGTCTCTTGCCCAGTGCACTTTCTCAATTGGTATTAGGCCACCATTCATATTTTGCATCTGTGTACCCATGGAGTGATTTAGACCTGGATACAACTCCTGCTAAATCAGACAAAACCTAGAACAGGGTTAAGCCATGTGGTCTAAATCTGGACTGCATCGTTCCCTAAAGTTCTTATCATTCACAACTTGGACTCTATTATAAAAGATATATACTATAAAAATATAGCTGAACTGCAAAATTAAATTTGGATTCAAACTTTCCCCAAATTTAGTGCTAATTCTGATAAAAGATTTTGATTCAGAATCAATTTTTACTTGCAACTGGGCCATGGCTAGACTGTGGGTGCATTTACACATGTGCTTCAGTGAATATTGGCTTATTTAAGGAGCATTAAAACATCACCAAAAAAGTGCCCTTTAGCTAATGGGCATTAAAGTAGGTTAATGCACATTTTTGTAGTACCTCACGTTGGAGGGCACTTTAACATGTGCTTGAGGGGTGGAGGCAGCAGTGCTTTAAAGTGGCTCTGAAAGCCACTCTAAAGCGTTGCAGCATCTCAAAAGATTTCTGCATGTCAGAGCAGCCTCTGCACTTGTGTTGAGGCACCCAGAGGTACTAGATTTAATGTGCGTTACGTAAAGTGAATTAATGAACGTGTAGACATGCTCATGTAGGTTATATATAGGTTTATGTGATTCAACATTTTAATGAATTATTCAGAGTGAGTGTGTGTGTGTGTGTGTGTGTGTGTGTGTGTGTGTGTGTGTGTGTGTGTGTGTGTGTGTGTGTGTGTGTGTGAGAGAGAGAGAGAGAGAGAGAGAGAGAGAGAGACTAAGTTAACCAGAGGAACTAGTAATTTTTTTAAGCAAACACATTTTTGGAGGAACTGCTTATAAAATCTGGCACTCTCATAAGAAGTCCCATTTTAAATAATAGACTTGGATACGTTTAAGCTCATATTAGATACAGTATGTTTTATTCATGCTCAATCAAACTGTGGTCCTACTGGGAATTTGTCATACTTCAAGGGAGTAGGATTTAATCTAAGGGAAATTAAAAATAAGTACACAATCAGTTTACATTTTAATTAAAGTAAACCCTCCTTCATTCATACTTTTTCTCCACTGTATGGATGTATATGGTATGGTAACCGTTCATCAGAGAGTGATGGTGGATAATGTCTATTACAATAATTAATTATGAGACTAAGACAAGTGAAGAAAATTAGATGGTGAGGGTCAGAAAGAAAAAGAAAGCAGAAACAGTACAATGGATTCCATTTTCACTAGCACTAGAAAAATGGTGCATTAACTAATGTGCTGGAGTGCACATGGAAACCCTGACTGGGAGCAATTTGCACCCAGTAAAGCCCAGGCAACTATAGGCCACTGCTGCCTGGCTAAGCCTCTATCTGCACAGGGTAGAGGGAGCTGTCCCAGCTGCAGGGCAACTATCTCTCAGCCCACGTGGAGATCAGGACTTGTCCTGATCTCCATAGGGCAGGGAGAGCTGTCCCGGCTCTGGGTGCATGTGGCTGGGAGGCAGCTGCCCCCAGAGCCAGGTCAGCTCTTCCTGCTCTGCGGAGATCAGGAACAGCCCCCATGCCCCTTGCCAGCTGGGACTGGCACCTAGGGCTCCCTCTGGCTGCTGCAGGTGGATAGAGAAGGGCAGGAGCAGCCCTGGACTTTACTGCTCCTGTCAGGAGCAAATTTGCTTCTGATGGGCACATGTTCAGATGTGTGCCTGAGAGCACTTTAATGCACCTGAATTTTCCATGCAGAGTTCAGGAGTATTATTTGCACATGTAGATAGCTAAGGCCTGTTCCTATTTCCTTCTGCTTTTTGGTTTCATTACCTGCTATGCTTGGTTCTTAATTTAGGCTGCAAAAACTCTGGTATGGGGATTCTTGTTATTAATCATGCATATGGCACTTAGCACTGTGAATCTCTGACCATCACATAGGTTCCTTGATGTTTTTATTACACGCTAATAATATCTTGTGACACTAAAATGTAGGAAATACCATTCAAAGCCTCCTTCAATTTCAGTAGTTATTACATTTAAGATCATTTACCTTTCGTTCTAATAGTTAATAAACACGTCTTATTTAAAAATATTTCCCTTTTTCTGCTCAGCTCTAATGTGCCAATTGGCAGAGCTCATTTTATCACAACAATATTTTTTCTAAGTATCTGTTTCATGGGACTCTCAATATCTTCTAAAGTAAACACCAAAAGACCACACTGGTAGCAAGGATCAGGTTTAGTGTATTCCTAACAACTTGGCACTATACTATCTAGCTTATTCAAAAGTCCATACCGACTGCTTCTGTTATGCATCTGAATTGTAAGCTAAGTACTCATGTGAACATTTCTTACCACAGGAAAACCACAGAATTTGGGGAAGTCCATGAGCTCACATCAGATGAAAAATTTGTAGAAGGAATATACAGGGTTGAGTTTGACACCAGCTCATACTGGAAGGCACTTGGCCTTTCCCCATTCCATGAATATGCTGACGTGAGTATTTATGAATATATCTATCTAATGTCTTTGGATATTGTGTAGAGCAGCAACTAGGGAAAACAAAAGAACTGTCCACTTAATGTGCAAAGAACAGTATTAGGAATTTAAATGTTACAATGATTGCAATCCAAAAGAAATAAAGCCACTGTTTTTTCATGTTAATGGTTAGATACTCCGCTAGTATGAATGGGCTTACCCTCATGGAAATCAATGGAGCTGGACCCATTTATACCAGCAGACAATTAGACCCTGTACTTAAAACAATGCATAACTAAAAAATGTTAAAACTACAATGTCCTGCAGCATGGAAATGCTTTTATCTTTACTGCAAGGAATGCACGGCTTTAGAAACCTCTAGTTAACAAATGGTGAATAAATACTGTAAAGGGGAGAAAGGGTCCCTTCTTGGTTTGAATAGAGACCTCAGGTTCAGTAATTTGAAAACAAATTCATTCTTTCTTATGATGCGTCTCTTCAGAAAAGGCAACCATAATGTTCTGCATGCACATCATTTTTTAGTAAAGCTCAGAGTGGATTTTTCCTGGACTACTTCTAAATGATGTGATAGAAAAAATTGCAGCAAATGGCATTTTGTAAGGGAAAGGAAAATTAGCCAAGGATTTTAAAGGTGGCTCTATCTAAATTTCTTGAGAGTTAAGTAATACTAGAGAGAGCTTAGTATGATTCTTCCTTGTGGGTTTCTTGGCTTGTGGCCCCATGCTTAGAATGATAGGCATATAAATATTATTATTATATTTAAGAAGCACACACTATTTTTCTTGTACACATCTTGCTGTTATTTAAGCTACTAATTTTACCTTATATTAATTATGCAATCCTAATGGATGAGACACAAGATAAATAGATTCATATTAGAGGGCTTGGAGCCTGAGTCAAAACCTACTGAGGTCAGTTGAAAAAATCTTTAGATTTCTTCAAAGCTTTGCTAGTGTATCTTGTATCTTATTTATCAGGGTGCATTATTAATGAAAGGCAAACTTGGTAACTGAAATATTGAACCATCCGCAAAAGATACATATGGGAAATAAAGAATAACTCAGAACACTGAGTTAGTTTCGGAGCACGTATGTTGTTGTTCAAGTTTACAAATATTTTCTTTTCCAGGTGGTTTTCACTGCTAATGATTCCGGTCACCGTCATTATACCATTGCTGCTCTCTTAAGTCCTTTCTCTTATTCAACCACTGCTGTTGTCAGTGATCCACAAGAATAAATACGGTGTCATCATCCAGAATATCCACCACTGATAGAATTACTGTAGGATTTTAGGAGGAGGTGATTTTCTATTGATAATGACATGTCTTTTTGCAATAGTAGTTTTTAGCATTTTGTAACCTGACTAAAATCTCAAGCAAGTCAATAAATGTTTCCTCTTTAAAACAATTTTCATTCTAAATGTAGTATTTTACTTTGCTCAGAAGAAGGATGGCGTGTGTTGAAGTATGAAAGGAATTTTGGAACACCACTAATAGGAGGCAAATGAACACTTGGCTTATTACAGTAACCTAATCTGGTGCCTTTTCCCCCATTCCAAAGAAAATAATCCATCCATTATCTTAACGTATAATGCCTGGCATTTTAAAAGAAGTCATGTTTTGCCTGGTGTTCTGCAAAAAATTATATTTTCTTTCTAATACACAGGAATAGAAATTGTTCTAATGAAACAACTCATTTTTAATTCATTATTTAGACTATGCTGATGGCAAAAGCTCAAATGAGAAAGACACACCATTTTCATAAAACACATACAAGGCAATCCCAGCAGCAAACAGGACATTTGAAGCAAAGGGGAAAAGCAATATACAAGTAGAATGAACAGGGTGATAGTTTTCAGCATGAGGTTGCAATTAAAATGCTAAGCATATTCAAACACTTGAAGAATTCATTAAATTTATATAGGCTTTAAGACCTCTCATAAATCTCTGCACTTGCTAGTTTGGTTTAATGGAAGAAAAGTAGTTCCTGACTGAAACCAATACATAATTATCTTATATGCTGTTATGTCCTTTAAATATTTCCATGAAATCTTACATGAGCTCATTCAAGACTGTAAGAAAAAGACACTGCAGGAGTTATCTTCACTTACAACACCAAATAGACCCAAAATTATATAGATCAAATCCTATTTGTCCCGAATCTGAATTGTTCATGGAAATCATAAAAGATCATAAAAAAAGGAGAGGTCAAGATGTAGGCTGGCTAGTGGCTAACTATGCCTGTGATTCGATAAATTCATAAAAGAGTTCTAGTTGGAAATCCTTTTTCTAAACTGATGAATTAACCTGTTTTCTTGAATATGAATTAAGGTAAAAGAAGCTTTGTTCTACTGGATTGCAGGGACTATAAAGGCAGCTAATAAAATAACACCTCTCAGAAACAATCTGTGCCCACTTACCAATGGCTTCTGACTTTTACACTCTGCAAAGCAAAAGCTTGCTCAGATGAAGAAGTTTCAAGTGAAATCAGAAGTTAAATAACTCCTCCAAAATATTTAAATGTTCCATTACCTCATTTCTGGGCTCTACCCTTCTTACACAACTCTAATAAATTGCAAGCAGACAGGTCCAATAGTGGCCCAAGGCATCTGGTTTTTGCAAAGTTTTCTATTTCTGAAGCATGAAAAACAGTAGGTTTGACTTGCACTTGCCATTGCCAAACTTTATGAATATGACATCTGTTCACTGTGTATAGAAAACAATATATTTGCTAAAAATATTCTAAAATAAAAATATTAACGTGATAACTACATATATATTATCCACCTAAATCTAGTATAAGTTGGAGCAGGCATATTGTATGTGTGAGAAAAATTAAGCTCTCATTTTAGGGCTCTATAACTTCTTAAAATACCCTCTGTCCAGGACTTTCAAAATCCTTCACATTTGCTTTGCTTGGCTTGGCACCACTCATGCAAACTTTTGTAGCCACATACTTTGAGGTTAGGAGGGCAAGACATTTCTGGTGTGTTTAGGTTCTCCTCAGCGATGATACATCAGCTGTAAAAGGTACAAGTGGGAGATGATCTGAAAGGTTGTTTCAGACCATGGTTGGGGGAATCTGTACAGCTCAAAGGCTGGGTAGAGCCAAAGATATTTGCACATCTCAGGGCTCAGGTAGGGGTAGTTTAGCAAACACATTTAACCAAGGAAGGAAATCAGAAGGAAGAAAGCTTTCATCAGATAAAAGAAGGCTGAATGCATGGCTGAGAATGTTTCCCATGATATGCAAAATCCTTACTGACATCAAGAAAGTACATTTTTATAAGAGCAATGAGAAAAAGTATTTTCTGACAGTGAACAAGATCACATACCATACAAGATCAACAACAGAATAAAAATCAGGGGAATAGGCTATACAGAATAAAATATTAGAAATCATTGGTGCAGCTAGGTAGAAAAGCCCTCTGCATTATTTCACAGGAGATGACACAGACTAATCTCCACAGACAAGGTTCATGTTTGTGTGGGTTACTTATTGTCTTATTATTTACTAAGCAAATAATCAGAATCAGCAGGTTTGAAGCCATTTGACAAGCCTAATTTGAGGAGATTGAATATAAAATCACAAATCCTATAAGTTTCTAGTTGCTGACATGGAACCTCATTGATTGCAAACAGAATGGCCCTTTGTCCTGTACTTGTGCTGGTATTTCTTTCTGAAGAAGTGCCCCTGGTAAGTGCTTAGGCATAGAAGAGGGCTTTCAAGTATGGCTAATATAACCTATCCCCTTTTTTAAAGGACGAGACATAGAGTAAGTGAAAAGCAAATCATCGTATTTTACCAGTATTACATTTACTTTTAATGAACACTGTGCCAACCCCGACACACTCCCACTCCTTCTTCCTGTTTCTACAAAGAAACTCCTCCTCTACTCTGGCTACAGATCTTCCCATGCTGAATGCAACAGGTAGGTTGTAATTGGAGTTGGCACTGCTGATCATGATTGACTCAGCATTTGTATGAGAAGCATTTGTGTTCCCACTGCCCACACAAATGTCAGTTTTGGAGGGTGTGGAGAAGCAACCCCACAAAGGATCACGACCCCTGGCAGGGAGGGATCTCAGGAAGGGTACACAGTGGTGGGGTGATAATATATTCTGTTGAGAACCCCTATCCCGCCAGACTTGCCTGTCTGGTGATTCACCCACTACATCCTTCCATAGTGGTTCTTGCTGAAGACATCAGGAAAGAAGGGGGATGAAGTGGTGCCCTGCCTCTTCTCTAACTTTATTACTTTTGTTCCTCATGTCTCTATTCTGCACACCTGAGAGATTTAAGACCCAAATTACCACCCTCACTTCTCCTCACTCCCAGCTGCACTCAGGGGCTCTATAAAAGGAAGTGAAAGACCCAGAACCCAGCAGTAACTTTACCTCCATAGTTTTATTCTGAATCTCCCCCCAGCAAGCTCTGATGTTTAGTCTTTTGGAAGTGTGGGAAGAAATAAAATAGGCTGGAGATGCCTGGATATTAATAGCTCCTCTGAAGTGGCTCCAGAGATTCCTTTATTCACAGCAGCGACTTTTATCATGCATGATCTTCCCAGCTGATTTAGTAAGATACCTCAGCAGCTAGGAAGCTGTTCATCTGAAAAACAGACATAAGATAGGGGAGTAAGTCAGAGGCCACACACGCTTCGTTCAGCTTTTCCTGGATGCAAGGGAAGAGCTCCTAAAGGTACAGTGGATTGTGGTGAGGACCTAAGAAGGGATTCAAGATGAGCACATGGGGGTAACAGCAATAAAATTACTATGATTTTAAATGAAAACTTTTCAATGTTTATTACAAACAGAAACAGATTTGATGGAACTCAGTGGTGGCCATTCAGAAACTGTCAGTAACCAACAGCTTCTGTGAAGCTCTAGTGGGGGGGGTTTAATCCTCTCTCTCTTTTTCTCTAGGAGGTTGGGTACTGAGAGGGCTCACTTTGAGGGTGGCTAACACAGCAGAGCATAATCATTGTCCTAAAGTGCAAGCAAGGAGTGTAATCTTTGTGGGCCCACATGTGGAAAAGGCTTTTTAAACCCTACCTCCTCCTGCTTCCCACATACATCTGCCAGGAGCTGACCAGTCAGGGTCCTAGTGGAATTACAATAACAAGAGGATGCAAGCCTATTTTTCAAGGTGGCTTATTGGCATGGTAACCATCATAAGGGCTCTATGGTTAAGTACTGA
>NW_017728992.1:107518589-107524833 GCF_001723915.1 Gavialis gangeticus
GGGACTGTGAGTTAACTTGAATCAGGAGGGGAGCTGGGACAGAAGTTCAATACACTGATTTAACCTAAATCAGTTAATTCTGATACTACTTCTATTCAGCTTTGTCTTAAACCAGTTTCAGCCATTTTGAAAGCGGTTTATATGATTTCATAGACATTTGGGCTGGAAGGGACCCCGGAGGATCATCAAATCCAGCCCCCTGCCCCGGGGCAGGAAGTCAGCAAGGATCATAGGATCCCAGCAAGATAAGCATCCAAATGCGTCTTGAAGGCGTTCAAAGTGGGTGCTTGAACCACCTTCCTTGGCAGTCTGATCCAAACCTCGGGGGCTCGGACAGTGAAGAAGTTTTTTCTTATGTCCAGCCTGAACTGGTCACAGTGGAGTTTTTGACTGTTCGATCTTGTCATCCCTTGTGGGGCTCTGGTGAACAGATGTTCCCCCAGATCCTGATGAGCACCCCTGATAAACTTATAGGTGGCCACCAGATCACCCCTGAGCCTGTGCTGAACTGAACTTCTGTTGTGTTACAGATTTGAACTGGTTTCCAATCACATATACCAGTTTGGGTGTAACTTCTGTCCCTTGCTTATAAGCCAGAGAGGTTGTCTGTAGCCACCACCCTAAATGAGGGCATAAGGCTGCTCCAGGATTCGTCTTTTATATTGTTTATTTTGGGCTCAGTCAAGCCATTTAACAGCAACTCTGCACAGGAGATATGAATGCACCATTCTAGATGGCAACCATAGAGGCATTCTATCTCAGAGGGTCATAATACTTCCCATAGCACCCCAAGGCACGTGCGCACAGCATCTTGGTGGGTCCCAGTATACCCTCCTGAAAAACATCAGGATGAATTTTTTCAATATATCTTATGTACCTGTGGGCAGAACTAATGTGACATCCTCCAGTTTCAAAGGAGGTTTCCATGTGATATACTCTCATAACACCCCATAGATCCTATATGGTTTAGCACACAAGAATGATGTCCCTTTACCTTATACGCAGGGCTCTCCTGATTCCAAACATCCCCTTATCATGAAAATTTTGGAAGCAGTCAGAGGAAGTCCAGCTTCCAATATATCAGTTAAATTGCATAAGGCGGCTGAGGATGGGACCTGCACACTTTTAAATTCAGGGTAAGTCGCATCAAAATTATGAGGGGAAAGAAGCACTAAAAGAGGCTAATGATTAGAAAATCCATCTTACACATGGACTATCAGAGGTGCATTAATATAATAGGTACCTGTATCAAATTTTTACTCCATGTAGGACTGCCTCTTCTAACAAAGTTATTCTTGCAGAGATATCAGACTGGTTCCAGAATAGTCACTGAGAGAAAAAAGAGATTATTTAGAGGTGGCATCAATTAGGGGATATTTAATACCAAGATAAGTATCTTTGGCTTTGCCCCTTCAAGACACTTCACAGTTGCAGAAGAACATCAATTCTAAGTGTTCATCAATATACTAAATCCTATCTCTGATCTATGACATATAATTAGAAAATACTGTAGTTAAGACTCCTACTTGTACTGAGTAGGAGTATTTCATCATGATAGTTTGTTTAGGGGGGAAAAATATCTACCTTTCTCAAAGTAACTTCCAAGAGAAAATATGTTATGTTGGTAGTCACATATTACAGATCTTAAAATTTAGATATGAAGCATAAATAAATTACTGTAGGCAAAAGGTGACAGGGCATTACCACCCATTATCTGCTTCATGGCAACCCCCCACATACAAGGTCATCCCATAGAGCAGGAGTTTTTAATTGGGGGTATGTGTACCCCTGGGGTTACTTTGGAAGGCCTCAGGGGGTAGGTGGCAGAGGCATGGTGAGGCTGGCAGCACTTCCGGTTTTGCATGGGAGCACTTTGCATGTGCTGCGAGGGGGACCTCTCCCCATCCGCTCATTGACTGGCCACTGGGAGAGTCACTTCTTGACTGGCTGCTGGGGGTACCCCAACCAAAAAAGGTTGAAAACCCCTGCCATACTGCATATGAAAGCTAACCCACAGTAGCTAAATCTAAGTTATCATGGGTTATCATGGGTTACTTATAAATTACTGTAGGGTGACAGCAAGCATATCGACAGTTACTACAGCTGCTCTTACCTTACAGTAATTGATAACTAGCCCATGAGAACTTAGGACATAACTTAGGACATGAGATATAGAATGAAGCCTAACTTCCTTTGCCTCATAACCTATATAATGTGCCCATGCCCTCACTATGGGCATTTTTAGCATCAGGAGCAGGAAACCACTACCAGGGAAAAGTCTTAACATAGCTGTTACATTTTAGCAGCAAACTGCTCTCGCTTCTTGGGGCCTGGCAATGGATCCCTGCTGCCACTGTGGGGAGCTCTAGGGTCCCCCTGTGTGGTAGCCCAGGAGCTGGCAGGGAGCATTAGGCCAGGAGATAGACTTTGCTCCCTGCCCTTGGGGACTGCCTGCTGACCAGGCGGGGACAATGTACCCCTGACCCTGCAGCAGGGAGCTTGAGCCTCAGCTCCCTGATCAGGACAGGGGAGTTGGAAAGAGCTTCAGGGGAGGGGCAGGTCCCAGCTCCCTGCCACAATCTACTACTAGCTGCCTCACTAGCAGATTGGGGCAAGGGGCTGGGCCCTGCCCCACCCCTGCAGCTCTTTCCAAGCCCTGTAACCTCAGTCATTCAATCAGGGCCTGGGACCTGCCTGTAATCAGGACAGTTTCCAGCCCCTGCTCCATGATAGTTGAGCGGGGCCCAGAGAACCTGTTCCTTGCTTAGCTCCATGAACACAGCGGAGCTAAGCAAGGAACAGGCTGGAGAGTGGGGAACAGGCTGGAGAGCGGGGAACAGGCTGGAGAGCTTGTGATCATGAAGCTGGGTGGGGAACAGGCTCCCCAGCCTCTGCAGTTGCTGGGCCAGCATTGGGAGATCCTCCCAGGATCTCAGCCTACTGCTCCCCAATCGCGATGGCAATGCAGGGCTGGGAAATAAAGATCTTCCAGTTGTGATCTTGAAGTAGGGGTGCTTGAAGCTCCCTGCTGCCAGGGCAGGGGGATATAGTCCCCACCTGGGCTGTGGTGGCAGAGCCCACCCCAGCAGCAAGCAGCTCCTGGGGGCAGGGAGCAATATCCCGCCCTCTGGTAGCTGGCTGACCGGGAGCAGATTTGCTTCCAGTCTGGTGTCTATATTAGCACTACTGCTTAGCTGGTAACTGCAAGTCAATTTGCTATTTGCATTTGCAGGTAGCAAATTTACTCTTGATTAGTGATGTTTACTGCACAGTAAGCATATGCACGTGTACATGTATATGCTTAATGCACAGTAAACTACACTACTTCATAGTACAGTGTCTTGTGTAGACCCACCCACTGCAACAGTTGAGAAACCTTCAATTTGCAATGACCCAAAATAAACACTACTTTTAGATGTTTTCTCTTGGGCCAGAGAATGAAGAAAATCTGTTAGATGTACAGCTCCAGCTATTTTACTGCCTTTCAAGGAGTCTACAACAATCTGTTTCATCTCAGAAAATGGATAATACAGGGAAAAAGGCTGCAGCCTCAGATCAGCCACTTGTAAGCCTACAACACTACAACAAAACCATACTGAAGTTCTCTGATGTAATGGCACAATGGTATTCCCAGTGCTATGTACCAAAATCATCGTTCAGAGGAAATAAAATTAACCTGTATATGCCTGCAGCAAAGAGAGACAAGAAAACTGAAAATATATTTACGTTTTCCCATTTTTTTAAATGGACATATTATCAAACAGGGAAGCAAAGCCATGTGGTACAGTTTGCAGCAGGTACTATTGCTCAAAATGTGTATAACTGATCCTGAAAGGTACAGTATACTGAGTATATTGGCAATTAATATACTGAGTGTTCAGTTTGCACAAATTAAAATGAAACTGAAAGAGTATACATGAAAACATTGTACTAAGTGGTGATTTAAATGTTAAAAAACAGAAATGAACTTCAGTACTGAACATCCTTGTCTTGTATTTGGACAGAGGAGGGACTTGAATAATGAGAGGCAAGGATTTCTTAGAAAGTTATCTTCTATTGGACTGACTGCATAGTTGGGAGAGTTAGACAAGCTTCAAATGTAACACTCTTGAATAATGATCTCACATAGTTTTTATTTGCCTTTGCATTTCTTAAAGGAAATATTTTCAGAAAAATTATCAGGAGTTGTCACTTAAGATCAATGATGGGAATTACTGAAACATTGGTCAAAATGTCCAATATCTGATGAATTGTTCTGATAACATAGGACTGTTTAGGTGGAAACAAAGTCTTTCTATGGAAAACTGTTAACAAGAGGACAAAACTCAAAGGCCCCAGTGTCTGACTCAATGCTTTGCATTTTCTAGCCAATACGCACAGCCTAGATAGGTATCATTAAAAAAGCTCATCGGCTTGCTAAGGATAGAACACTAAGTAAACCAAGAATTCAGAATCTAAGATGCTACATAAGGCTGCAGGCTTCATCAGAGCCATGACAACCTACATGTACTTCTTATCATTGCGAACAAAGATTACTCTGGTGGATACACCAAGACAAAATACTCAATTAAGAAAATAATAGGACAACCAAAGTTTAACAAACAAGAGAAGAGGGTACCTAGTTTTAATAAAATATTTTAAGCATGTATTAAGAGTGGGTGAAAAGCACCTTGTTCAAATTCATGGATGACACTAAGGTAAGGGGAGAGGTGAGCACGCTAGAAGGGACAGGCTAGGAGGGACACGCTAGGAAGGACATGTTACAACTAGATCTGGACAAGTTACAGGGGTGGGTGGCTGAGAATAGGATGGGATTCAATACTGGCAAGTGCAAGGTGTTGCACCTAGAAAGAAACAACCAGCAACAGACCTACAGGCTGGGGAACTCCCTTCTCATCAACACAGAGGCAGAAAAGGATCTTAGAGTCATTATTGACTCCAAGATGAACATGGGCCACCAATGTGGGAACGCAGTCAGTAAGGCTAACCGCACCTTGTCGTGCATCCACAGATGCATCTCAAGCAGGTCCAAGGAGGTGATCCTCCCCCTCCATATGACACTGGTCAGGCCTCAGCTGGAGTACTGCGTCCAGTTCTGGGTGCCGCGCTTCAGGAGGGATGTGGACAACATGGAGAGGGTCCAAAGGAGGGCCATTTGCATGATCAGGGGAAAGCAGGGCAGGCCCTACAAGGGGAGGCTATGGGACCTGAACAAGAGAAGGCTAAGAGGGGATTTGGTGGCCATCTATAAACTTACCAAGGGGGACCAGCGGGGAACGGGAGAGTCCCTGTTCCCCTGAGCGCTACCAGGAGTATCTAGGAATAATGGCCACAAGTTGATTGGGAGTAGATTCAGACTAGACATCAGGAGGCACTACTTCACTGTCAGGGTGGCTAGGATCTGGAACCAACTTCCAAGGGAAGTGGTGTTTGTTCCTACCCTGGGGGTCTTCAAAAAGAGGCTAGATAGACACCTCGCCGGGGTTGTTTGACCCCAGCATTCTTTCCTGCCATGGCAGGGGATCGGATTTGATGATCTGCTCAGGTCCCTTCCAACCCTAACAACTATGAAACTAAGATGCATCAGGAAACTGTACTGCTTCTGCCAGTGGAATTTTTTCCTCCCATGTGCCTCCTGCTGGATCTGTGGCAACATTTAATCAACTCCGGGGGCAGTCCTCCAGGTAGTGAGCAGTGTGACTTGCATCCAATTCTTGTAGCTCAGTCATATGTTGTGGTGAATGCAGAAATTTTGCAAGCCAGGATAGGCTCTGTGAGGTGTCCATGGCACAAAAGGCACAAAACATTTCAGGTCATCAGAGCCAATCAGCCAGGACCCTTCAAACTTAACTACATGTTGCTTTTTTCCAGGCAGCTGAAAACAAAAATAAATGCCTTTTATTCTGCTATCACACAGAAAAGCTGATGAAAGGGACCTCATCCCTGAAGAACAATTTGTAACAGGGTTATACTAGGTTCAATTTAATACACGCACTTATTGGAAGGGACTTGGCCTTCAACCACTCCATGAACATTTTGATGCAAGTATTCATTTTTCTTTCTTTTGTATTTTTGAAAAGCTAAATGCAAAGAACCCTGTCCCTGCCTCCAGTGTTGATTCTGCATTTTATCAAATGCCTAATTTCATGCAAAATGCAGAAACACAATCAGGAGTAGAAGCCCAAGACCAGGTCCTCATCTCATTAAGGCAAAGAACCAGGCTTCCTCTGGGCCCATCTTCTAG
>NW_017728992.1:107529833-107531856 GCF_001723915.1 Gavialis gangeticus
AACCCTGTCCCTGCCTCCAGTGTTGATTCTGCATTTTATCAAATGCCTAATTTCATGCAAAATGCAGAAACACAATCAGGAGTAGAAGCCCAAGACCAGGTCCTCATCTCATTAAGGCAAAGAACCAGGCTTCCTCTGGGCCCATCTTCTAGGCAGAATAGGATTTGACCTTTATACAAAGGTGTAGTACTAAGGGGCGGGGGGCTCTCCTAGATGCAAGACAACAGTAAAACTACATACTTTGCATACTTTGCTGTTCATAACATGGTCACCTAGGAAATTACATTTAAAAAAAAAACTTCCAAAAAGGGTTTATTTTTGGTACAGAGATATGCACAGTACTGTAGCCTCATAACTACAAGACTACTGTAGTAATTAGTTGTTATTATAGGCTCATGAGGCCCATGAAGAGAATAAATGAGAACTGGGATCATTCCTAGCAAAATGTCATTATTCCCATTTTAAAGATTTGTAAACCAAGACAGAGGGGCAAGTGACTTACCCAATACAGAGCCAAGAAAACAACCCAGGTCTCCCACATGTCAGTCCAATTACATAGCTACTTGGCCACATTGCCTTCCAGGCAGTGCTAGATGGAGTTGTTTGGAGAGTAGAGAATATGCAGTGCTGAAGAGCAGAAGACCCAAGGTGGCTGGAGAGCTTCAGGGCTGTGAACTCCATCCACATCTATTTTCCATTATCTGTGGAATGGCAGGAACTTTGCAGAGATCAGGAAATCAGCTATTCATACCAATATAAGTAGAATTTAAGAGTTTTCCAAGAGAGGTAGTGGAGGTTAGCCAGAAAAAACCTTCAATAATTATAATTTACTCTATCCAAGTGTTTCAAAGTACTGTATGAAAATAGCCAGGTAAAGGAAGGTGGATATTTAAATACATTCAGAGATGTGGATGTTACAAGCCAATGAGACTTGCAGCAAATTAACTGGGGGCTTTTGAAAACCCAAACTCCACATTATATAGTTGATTAAGTTAATGTACACATGATAAATGTAACCCAGTCATGAAGAACGGCTCTTCTCAGTTCAGAATAAATAAGATAGAAGTATCAGATCTTCACCTAGAAGAATGTATCAGATGCATAGCATGAGGGTAAATGTTAAATAGCAGGGGAAGTTTAATAACATTTTATATGCTATGGGAGGGATGTGTAAGTTAAGATAGATTTTCTATTTCACTGTGGAGTAGTGGAGGGGGCATTGTTTTCCTGGACTACGCGTATTGAAGAATGAAAGTTATGAATCTCTTTACCATAGCACAGCGGTGGGAAAAATATGGCACATGGGCTGTATCTGGCCCACCAGGCCATTCTATCCGGACCATGGAGACCCTAAAATATTTAGAAAATTAATATTTATCTGTCCCTGGCTGCCTGTCAAAGATGACAGGAGTCAGCAGGAGTAGGACCCACTGCAGTGTGCTTCCTTCACCGTCGCCTCTGGGCTGCCCAGCATGGAGCAGCTGCAGCGCAGCTGACAGGTGGCAATGAGGGAACCGCACCACAGCCTAGCGCAGCATGGGCTCTGAGCGGCCACAGCAAAAACTGCCTGGCAATGGCAAGGAGGAGAGGCCGTTTTCCCCGGCGCCGAGCAATGGTTTCTACCCAGCTGCTGCTGGTGCTGCTCAGCCCCAACAGGCAAGCCTGGAGCTGGTGCGGGGCTCCCAGGGTCATGACTGCATGCAGTAGTCCCCACTGCTACTGCTGCATGCGGCCAGGTGGTGCAGAGCGGGCATGGGGTGTGTGGAGCTGTGTGCTGGTGGTGGTGGGAGGGAGGTGCCACAGGGCACTCAGGCTCTGGGCTGATGCAGGGTGTGGATGGGTGTTGACCAGCTCAGGGACATGTGGGGGGCACTCCCATGTACATCCCGCATACCCTCAAAACCTTCCCGCAAACCCCACAGCCACACCGTCCCCCACACACCATCACACACCCCACAAATACTGGACCCACAGACACATCCATACCCACCCACCCACAGCTCCCTGCAAACCCCACACCCAC
>NW_017728992.1:107531895-107548104 GCF_001723915.1 Gavialis gangeticus
TAAGACTGCATTTTGAGTTATTATGCAATCGCTTCTACATAAGAGCACAAACACACACAAATGAGGACAAAAATATTTTTAAAATTAAATTAAAATATATTATTATGGGTGTTTGATTTTTAGTGTATAATTTGGTGGGTTTTTGTCCTGTTCTAAGATGGCAAACCCTCCAAAGAAGTACTTGCGAGGACAAGGGGAGGGACTTCTGGTGGTAAAGGTCAGAGGTTAGGGGGAGGGACTTCTGGTCCCAAGATGGTAACCCAGGCATGGGGCACTTGTCAAGGGGTAGGACTACCCATGAAACCCTTGACAGCCACTTGACAAAACTTGGTAAGTGGCCCTTTGCCAGAAATAATTGCTCACCCCTGACACAGCAGTTTCTAAAATAAAGGATCATTGAGTTTCTGATCAATGTTTGGAGGGTAGACTGCAAGAGACTTGCACCTGGCTTAAACTGGGTAGGTGAATTGTTAACATTCAGAGAGAATGATGATGTAACAGACCAGAATGCACTAGAAGTGAATAGGTTAGTGCACATGGATGAAAGTTTCTGTTCTACAAAGTCTGGGAAGAGATACAAGAAACAGCAAAGATTGTTTTTTGGAGGTCTTACAAGTGTACATTCCTTTAAGAGCTCACCCATGATCTGTCAGTGTATTAGAATATTTATCCATAATTTCTTTTCTCATTTTCATATACCTAAATGTTCAGGTGCATTTTTAAACAATGTTGAAATTCACTGCATATCACTGAAAGCAAACCAAGTTGTGTCCGTTTTAAACAGAATCTGCTTCCTGAGACTCAACACAGAAAATAAACCATCTTAACCATTGCGTATATCTAGTAATCCAGAAGCACCTACAGCTCTAGTACTATTACATTTTGAAATTTAAATAATAAGTGGTAGAAGAAAAAAAAAAGGATGCAGAAAGAACCTCTGCTATTTTCTCAATGGAGAAAAAATCTACTATCATTACCTATTTCTTACATGGGTTGAGCTTCTGCTAACTTTCTGTAGTTAAACTTTTTCTTAGACATAAGCTGAGGAAAAGCCAAATAGCTGCAAGGTCTAAGCATGAAGAAATTGATGTACAGATGAATGTGATTTGCATTGTGATAGCACAGCAGTTCAGACTTCAGACTCTTTCCCAAAACAGCTTATTGTATGTTGAGGGAATCCTGACCAAAAGTGAACCCTTAATACAGTGAACCAAGTATCCCATATTGCTTAATGTGTTCCATAATGGGTGTACCTTCCCGGTATTCATACTCATTTCCTTTCTTGGTGTGTAGCCTTGATGGATGGACAATCTGTTATTTAGCCATCCAACCAAATATCAGAAAAAAACTCCTTTTTATAAAAGAAACATAAAAACAGACCATAGCAATACACCCATTATTGCAGCCTTCCAAGGCTGATAGACTTTAACAGCTATCTCCGTTTTGAAATCTGTTACTCAGATAAAGTGCCCATATAGAGTGGTGGTGGACAATTTCTTTGCCTGTGGCCACCATTACAATGCCTCTCCCTTCTCTGGAAGTCTTATCATGGGAATCCTTAACAAACATAGGTGTTCAGTCAGGAACAATCCTTTATACTTTTGCTCAGATCCTCAGATCTTCTCTCTCCTTTCCACGGTGACACTTGCCTACATCCACCTTCTTTTAGGTTCTTACCATGAACAGAAGTCTATAGCCATCAGCATTCTTCTGAGAGCCCAGAGGACCACCACAAAAGTGCAACTGTCCACTCCTATTAGGACACCTAGCTCTGCTAGGTTAATTGGTAGAACTCAGGACTCTTAGGTTAGGGACAGACATTCAAAACCCCAGAGCCTGAATTGATTCAATCTTTGCAGGTTAGTCTAATCTGTATACATTGAACCAATCTGAAAGTGAATAAACATCCACTTTTGACTCTGGAAATGCAGGCACATGCCTGCAACGGCTCAGGCCAGAAGCTGGGGGGGTGCTAGAGAGAGCCCTTGGCTGGAGGAACACTAAGCTTGCAGGGGGGAGGCATGGTCAGACTTAAGTATGACAAGGGACGGATTTAAACACCCACCCTGGCCTCCAAGGAGGCCAGCCCCTAAAGGGGGAAGCAGCCCTTGTCAGGGAACTCCAGCTGCCCCCCACCCCATCTCACTTGCTTGCTGGTGGCAGGGGCTGCGCCGGAACCCGGTAGCCTGGGGGGAAACGGGGGCTTAATCCCCCACATTGTGGGGGGGGCCGCATGGGCACCGATAGGCTCCACTCATGTACCCAAGGCTGTGGGGGCCAGACACCAATAGCCTGAAGGGAAGGGTGGTTTAATCCCCTCATTATAGGCAGTAGCGGCAGGGCAGGCACTGACACGGCACTTGGGGCTGAGGCCCTTCAAGGAGCAATCAGCTGCCCATGAGGAGAGGGCAGAGAGTGGGGAGCTGAGCCTAGGTATAGAGCCCACTCACCACTGTCTCCTGCTGTGGCAATGCAGCAGGCTGGGGTGGTCCCAAGGGGTGGGGGTCAGCGCCTGCCGCTTCCTGCCTCCAGCCCTGTGCAGGGGCCACAGTTTACAGGCAGGATGCAGTTACAGCACAGCTCTCCACCCTCTCCATCTCCTGGCAGAGGCAACAGAACAAGTATCACGGTGGGCACAGGTAAAGCAACTGTCACCTGCTGCCTACTTGCAGCAGCGCCAGGCACTTAGGGTGAGGTGCTGAGGGCGAGGGACATGGGTAGTGGTGGGGTGAGGCAATGGACCACCACAGCCTGGTCCAGCCCAGCCCCCTCACCCAGGAGTGGAGCCCAGTCCAGCTTAGCCCTACAGCCCAGGGTCCTAGGCAGTGACTGGCCTACATCAGCCCACCTTGAGCACCCAGCGCAGCAGCGAGTGACAGGTGCCTTACCTCCTCCTACTACGATCGTTCCCTCCACCACCGTGAGGAGGGGTGGGCTGCCGTAGTCCACTGCCTCCCCCCATTGCTGCTCTTACCCCTGGCCCGCAGCAACCCACCCCAAGCACCCAGCGCCATCACAAACAGACAGCAGGTGACAGGTGCTTAACCTATGCATGCTGCAATAGTTAGCTCTGCTACTGGTGGTGGGAGAGGGTGGGGGCGAGGATCCACACTGCAGCCCGCCTGTAAACTGTGGACCCTGTAGAGCTGGACATGAGAGGTGGTGAGCACTGACCCCCGCCCCCTGAGGCCACCCGTCCGGGCCATGCTGCTGCAGTGGGAGGCAGTGGTGAGTTGGGCTTTGTACCTAGCCTTGGCTCCCCCCCCACTGCCAGGTCACATCCCCCCTCTGTGCCCCCTCCCTATGGGCCCCTCCAACCCCTTTAGGTTACTAGCATCTGGCCCCTGCAACCCTAGGTGCATGAGTGGAGCCTACTGGTGCCCTCACCATCCCCCACCCTTACAATGGGGGAATTAAACCACTGCTTCCCCTCAAGCTACTGGGGTCTGGACCTGGCCATGCTCCTGCTGCTGCAGCAGTGAGGAGGGTAGGGGGCTCTGGATGCCTGGCAAGGGCTGCTGCCCCCTTGACAGGCAGACTCAGCAGTACTCCACAGCAGGGTTTCCCATTCGCACGCTTTTCTCACCCATCTGGAGCAGTGATAAAGCTCTGGCTAGGGAGGAGAGTGGTGGGGCCAATCCTGCTTGGCTGAAACAGACAGTTCAGCCCAGCCCAGGGCTGCAGAGCATGCTGAGATGCTGGAGGACTCTGATTTAACTTAAGCCAGGATAGGGTCTGGAACAGAAGCTGCATAAACCAGTTTGATCTAAATCAGTTAAGTCTGATACTATAATCAACCAGATTTATCTTAAACCAGTTTCAGCCATTCTGAAACTGGTTTATGTGTACTGAACTTCTGTTCTGTTACCGGTTTAAACCGGTTTCTGATCATTTAAACCAGTTTGTGTGCAACTGCTGTCCCTAGCCCTAATTTCAGGGTTATAGGTTCAAGCACCCTATTAGATGCACACCTTGCTTTCACAGCTGTGTTGTCTGCTGCCCATTGCCTCCGTTTGGGCAGTGGCCCTACTTGCTGATGTAGCTTTTCCACTTCACTTTCCTATGCTCCTATGACCAAGATAGACTGACACTTGGCTAGGATGGTTTAGTCGAGGATAAGCCCGCCTTGAGTATAGAGCTGGACTACATGTGAGGTCCCTTCCAGCCTTACTTTCGTATGACCCCATGTCAACAAGAGTGTGTTGTAAGAGTGTGATAGGCATTTCAGCATGGCTGTATGTGAAGTCAAGCATTTTAAAAAAAAACCAATACCTACAGGATGGGCAACTACTGGAGGAAGCAATGACTCTGAAAATGATGTGGAGGTCATGGAGGATAATCAGCTGATGTAGCTTAGCTCTTCCACCAGAGCTCCCAGCGAGAGGTTGCCACCAGAGGCCAATGTGACTTTAGATGCATAGTTATAGAAACAACAGGTAGGAGTAGAGAGATCTATTACCTTTGGTTTTGACACTTCTGTGATAGCTGCTGCAGTATCACATCCAGTTCTGATGTACACAATTCAAAAGGATTGTGGAACTGCAGAGGGTTCAGAGAAGAGGAGGATTAAAAGACTGGAAAATATGTTGTACAGTGACTTTTTAGCTTATCAAAGACAAATAGAAGGGTGACTATCACAGGACACAGACAAATGTACATTTTAGCCACTTGAAAAGGGGTGAGGGGAGCTGCTGTTGTTCAGCACATAGTTGTTAACCCATGTCTGCAAAACCCTATATGGATACAATTTAGCTAAAACACCCTAACTTTGAATGAAGTAGGATGAACAGTTGGAGTTCTGCTATACTTGAATTACTCTGGGAATACTCAGGTGTAACGGTTGCATGGAAACAACTTATCATGGTACCCTTTGATAACGATACCCTCAGAACCTCTACCTAAACCCAACCAAATAGAAAACTATATTGACAAAAGAGCTTTTCAGTGTAGCAAGATGCAATATCTGGACTCTGAAGCTAAACATTTCAGTCTAAAAAGAAAGGCCAAAAGGGGAGCTGCCTTTGGAACAGCATACCAACAATGGCAGGAGATTTTTTGTTACTGTAAATCACAACTGGATTTTTCTAAAAGATGTACTCTAGTTTATTTCAAACACCATTACGGGACCTGCAAGAATTCAGGGAAATCCCATGGTCTGAGATTTGTGGGTCATCACAAAAATCACCTCTCAATTTACAGTCTAGAGATCTGTGTTTTAAAAACATGTTGTTTTCTTCCCCTGCCTTGACAGGTCGTGTTCACTGCTAATGAGTTTGCTCCTCAGTATTATACCATCGCTGCTCTCATTAGTTTCTTTTCTTACTCAACTACAGCAGTGGTTAGTGAACCAAAGAATTAGAAACTGCATAGTAACCATGAAGATTGTACTCACTCTGGTTGGCTTGGACTTCTGGATGGATATTTCCTAGTACGAAGGATGTTGCCCTCTGGCTGCATAAATAAAATGCTTAGAACTTGTATTACACTCATCCTATTCAAGCACTAACTTGTTAGCCAACTACTGAGAAGTTTTTGTTTACTTTTACTGAACCAGTTGCCTCGGGTGAAATCAATATATATTTCTTCCTAAAGTTTTCTCCTCTTCTTCTTAAAAATAAAAGGAGTCCTAAAAACACTGGCATAAGCTTCTAAAAAGTAACAGTAACTTCAATGCTGGGATTTTGAGAACAAACAGATCTTCCTTAAAGCCAATACCTCATGTTCTTGCTCACAAAGTGTGAATTAAATATATTTGAAACCTAAAAGCCCCCAAAATACATTCAATGTGACATGCTAATGGTTAAATCCCATTTATCAATACGTTATTTAAGGCATATCCTGGCAATCATTCAATACCATGGAACTGCAGAGTTCCATGATTTCAAACATGGTGTCACTATGCTATTTTTTTTGTAGGCATGGAAAAAGTCAGGCAAGAAACAGGCATCTTCAGTGAAGCGCACATCAGCCATTCCACCTTATGTAGCAGCACAGTTGACTATGCTCCAGAGATGTCTACAGACTTGGGGCACATCTCCAAGCAGTAGAAAACCCCCTCTTGCAGATGCCCCCCTCCCATGTTGGGAAGCAGAATTCCCTGCAGATTTCCCCATGCAAGTCTGCAAGTGCAGAGATGCAAGAGGATGATTTGAATAAGCCTCCTCCCTATAGCATTTGCAGATGTCCATGGTAAAATCCATGTGGAAGGGATTTCTCCCACATGTCTGCAAATGCAGGGAGTGGGAGACCTAGGAACATAAGAATTGCCATTTACTGGGTCAGGCCATTGTTTCCCCGTCCCCCTCTCACTAGCAGCCTTCAGTATTTGAGGTCTAGGAAGTTCTGAGTCAGAGAATGTACCCTTAATTTCTGAGTTCAATAACTACCGATGCCGCTTTCCTCCAAAAATGTATCCAATCCTTTTCTTCAATCTAGCTAAACTGTCAGCTTCACAGCATCTTGTGGCAATGAATTCCATACTTCAACTGTGTGAAAAATAACTTGTTTTTGTTAGTTTTCAATGTACTACTTACTAGTTTCATTTCATGACCTTTAGTTCTTGTACTGCAAAGGAGTACGTTTACTATTTTGTAAACCCTTGTATCCCATTGAGTATCTTTCTAAACTGAGTAGGCCTAGCCCCTCTGTACTACTAATCATCCTTTTTATACTTCTCTGTACCTTCTCCAGTTCCTCTATATCCTTTTTGAGGTGTGAGGACTTGCACTTCCCCCTCCATGCACACACCACAGTTGGGAGGAATTGCTCTGCAAGGTCAGCCTGAGCAAGGGAGAGCAGGGTTTTCTTCTGCCAGCCTGACCAACCCACCTGGCTGAGCACGGAAACATTTTTCCCCCTTCAGCAGACTCAGGGCAGGGTCTGGCTGAGTGGGAAAGCAGGCAGAAGGAACAGATGGCTGGCAGGATAAAGTGGCAAGTCTATTATCACCTTTTGTTGTGCCCCTGATTTTCCTTTCATGTGGCATAACAAAGGGTACAGACATCTATTTGCTCAGCATTTGTGCTTCCCTGAGAAAATTTAAGGTGGCACAAATGAGATATTAGGCAATGTCCATTTCCACCCTCGCTCTGCAATTGGTAGGTTAGCACTTACCTACTGATGCAATTAAGTCACAAATGCATGTCTGTAAAAAATCTGTGCATTTATTTTGATATACCTTTTTTCTCTCCTCTTTTATGTCACTTGTCATCTAAGACTGCAAGTTCTGAGATGCATCATATCTGTCCATCTCTGGTGCATAGTATCACTGGGCTTATACATAATGGGTTCAGGTGGGTTAAACATTTTGAAGGTCTGCCTCTACTTTTTTTTAACAAAGAAATCTATTTGCAACTTCAGACTGAATTTGACACCGTGTCAGCCACTGAATCGCTAAATCAGGTGTCTGCACAGTGGTTGCCATGAAGCCTGTATTCACTACAAGAAGAGGAGAGAAGACTTCCATAAAGAAATTGCTGTAAATTTAATAATGGCAACAGAACTGTGGGTGAACTGGGATATTTCTATGCTGTTTATAAATTTTTCACCCATGCACTTACGAAGAGTTAAAAATGTAACAGGGGCAGAGGTTACTAGAATAATGAGGGGAATAGAGAACCTCTCTTCTGAGGTTAAAAGAGTTTGGCTTGTTAAACAAGGCAGTAAATGTCAAACCAGGAAAACAAAATGTGTACACATGCACTCACAATACCCCAAGAAAAGTCCTATTTCTAGGACAGAGGATGATGAGTTTATGAAACAGATATCTGACATGACTGTCTGCAACAACAGGTCACTGGACTCGAGAGGTTACTTACAGACCTATATTCTTATTCAGCATATTTCAAAGAAAGCTGTACTGTCTCATGCTTAGGCAATAAGATTTGTTAGCACTCAGGAAACACAGTATCTTTAGAGAATGCTGCTTCCATTCTCCCTTTAAAGTCCTTGAAGATCTAACAGATGAGGGGTATTACATGATTATATTACATTCCCAACACTTCAATAGAAGTAATTTGTTAATTTATGAACAGTTTAATAATACACTGGTTCTGCATTATAATAGGAGTTAGACACCCGAAGTCAGGGTCAGGGACTAGTATGCTCTACCTTGTACAGAATTAATAGTCTCAACCATAAAGAACTTATCGAACGTCACCGTAAAATTAAGAAGCTTCATTTTTGGTATTTTTTTGTACTGAAAAATAGAATAAAACAAAAATGGGCCTTAACATGTTCCTGAAATGTATTAACATTTTTATCTGGAAAGGGTTTCTACTAGTGTCAAAAGTTTATCTGATGCATCCCATCAGCACTAAAGAATCATTACAGGCCTCACACTGTACCACAAACTAGGAAAAAAACAAAACATGAGACTAATCCTACCCGAATACAGGGTGTGAAAAAGACAAGACCACCACACAATATTTAGAACAGTATATTTCATAAAAGACAATGATAAAAAAGTACAAACATTTTCATGAACAAAACAAAAATTTTAAGTATGATAGTACACAGGAAATTCCCAGCATTTGTTTCAGTGCATTTTTCAATAAGCCTGTCTCAGACACCTCTACTAATTAAATAATCTTAAGTACACTTCCTCTTGCTGATATGCAATGTGTCCTTTAATTTTTTTTAGTAACTGGCTTGCTTTAATTTACAAGACTAGTATTTTATATTAACCAGAAGACTATAAAAATAGACCTGAAAGATTTAAGGACAAATATTTTGCATTCATTTCTCATTAGAGTTTTTATTTCAAAAAAGGATTATTATATTGTATATTTTTCTATTTTAATTTAAAATATGGCAAGTGGGAAGAATTTTTTAATGAAAAATGTCTTTTAGCATACTGACTGCATTTTTAAAACAAAAACAAAACAAAACAAAAAAAACACACCATCAGTTTTTTGTTGCATTTTTACTTCTTACTTTGCAAGATCCTCTCAGAATCTTGCAAATACCTTTCCTCTCATATTAGTCCATTAAAGAGAGGAGGACACACATTTGATTTGTTGTTTGTCAGGAACTGAACAGCCAGTACATTTGGCTTCTCTCTGTTTTACTGTAAATCTGAAAATATCAAAGGAATATGCATGACTGAGCTCTGCACTTCCATTTCTTTTGTTTGAAGGCACCGTGTATGTTAAAGTTTGCAACAGAACAGTAGAATTCAGACAGGTAGTTATACTTATTAAGTTTGTTTAACATCAGTAAGATGAGATCTTTTTAAGATTTCCTGACAGTGACATTAAAAAGATACCTGAAGAATGTTGGTAAACCTCTTTCAAAGTTTAATGTGTGTTAGTTTTGGGCATAAAGAGTTGGTATAAGTTCAAGTTAAGTTACAATTATGCCTTTAGACCCCTTTAAATACAATTTCAACTGCATTATATTTTCCTAAAATCATTCATAATTAATCAACTCGATCGAACTTCGTAAAGTTTCATGTCTTCAGCTGAAGCATATTCACATGTATTTTTTTTAAATGCACTAGGAGAATTTTAAAAAAAATTGCACATTCATTTCACAGGATGCTTTCCCACATACATGGGTGTGTCAATAAACGCATGCTTCAGAAACAAGGCACAAACCTATACTACCAAAAATGCATCATAATGAAAGGGTGCTAAATTCTGGGGACAGAAGCCAGAAAATACTTCAAAATAAGGAGTCAGGCATTCAGAAATTATTCCGGTTAGCAATCCTGTAGGAAATAAGTTCTGCTGATGTGACATATGCAAACAAGACAATTTTTTCTTTGAGAATATAGATGCTTATACGATATACTAATTACTTAATTCACAACTATCCATGTGCCCCTCAAAATATTCTATATACTCAGTTATAGAAAAATATATCAAGAGGTAATAAAAGCACTCAAGCATGCATACTTTAAGTGTGTTGTGTTCAACAGTTTTCACATACGTTAAGTCATTGCTATAGCATATGATGATGACTAGTAAATTTCAAGATCATTCCAACACAATCGCGCCTACAGCTTGTTCTCAGCTACATCAAATCAAATCCCTACATTTCAGCAAATTATTTGGAATGTCTCTAAGTGTGCTCATAACTTTCATTAACAAATGGCTAAGAGAGAAACCTGCTACTGGGACTGCCACAGAAGAAAGGGTGCTAATGGTGAATCGATCCTGTGAGGTTCTGCACCACACCATCTGTGATTGCAACTCAAGAAGCAAATGTGTATACACAGATTAGTATTTCTTTTTAGGACTCCTATAGAACACCATACTGATAAAGAGTTTATTTTATAGAAATGTCTTTCATTCTTCACCGGAGTGGCAGTCTTTGGTTCCTAAAAAACTAAAAGGCTGAGTAAATTGGTAGACCTTGGTTGATAGCTAACTAATCCATTTTGAATTAAAATAGAAACTAATACACAATAGAAATTTAGAATAAAGAAATTCCTAGGTAAATATAGTGCTTCTGAAAGGTATGCCCTTTGGTAGCATAACATTACAGGCAAACCCAGAACAAAGATATTTAACATTATTAAAAAAAACAAACAAGAAAGAACCGTACAATAGGCCTCATACACTTAACACTGCAAAAAAAGAGAATTACAGAACATGGCGCTCAACCTCTGGCCTGCAGGACCACATCATCCAGCCCATGGGACTCTCCCCCAGGTCTAGAAATTTGGCAACAGGGAAGCAGTGGCAGCATTAATTGCCAAGACTCCAGAGCTGGTCCATGGCCAGATCCATGGTTAAATCCAGTGTGTAGAGCTGAGCTAGTGCACTGGATTACACAAAGGACTGCCCCTGCACACCAACTCACCCCACCATCTGGCTGAGCATCACTGATGGGAAATCTATACTTGGCAGAGCTGAGCACCCTCAACCGCACTGGGTTAAAGATACCTAACACAATGTGAGAAGTGCTCAGCACTTCACAGAATTATGCTCTTAAACGATAAAGTATTTAATATACTATTCATGGATTTTTTCAAAAGTAGTAGGCTCTGGCTTAACTCTGGTCCCAGTGATCTCATCATAGCCAGTGCAATATGGACCGGCTAATACTGTCTAATTTTGAAAAATCTCACCCTGTATGCATTACAAATGTATTTTATTAGCTTAAAATGTAACTTTAATATTTGTCTTCTAATGAAGATACATTTTTGGTTCTTCTGATTCTGGAGGAATAAGTCTTATTCACTAGGTTTAAAAAAAAAAAAAAAAGGACACTACCAAAATACATATACACCAGAATACATCGTTTTAGGCATTAATATCCCTGACATTGACACTAGTGGCACACATGGAGACTTAAAGTAAAAGTTCCTGTATATCATGATATGCAACGACCTTAAGATTTGTTCATAATATACATGCAATATGCATAAAATCTTATTTAGATGGCAAGCAGGGAATCATAAGATTTTACTAGCAATTAGTAAATAAGAGCTGTTTTTTCTAGTAAGTTTACACATGAAGTTTGATTCTTCTATATAGATATGCAGGAGGCCTAAAGCTCAAAACTAGTATAACAGTTTACAGTCATAGCTGGCCATCGATTGGTAAGTCCTTCATTTCACACAAGGTATAACCTTTGTTTAAACATACTTACATTTACACTTGTTCTTTCATGCTAATGAAAACATTCCTACTGAATTTGAACAAGAACACAACCATGTACATACCGAAGCAGAAAATATTACCATATTTACAAGCAATGTCAGCACATTAATTTACATCACATATTTACAAAACACATTTTTAAAAAGGAAACAAGCATTCAGTTAAATTACATTTGTTGTATAAAAATTACTTGGAAGAGGAGGCTCTCTCAACGTTCAAACACATTACAGATCTGTTTTCTGCAGTACATATAGTACGAGTAGTTAAGATACGGAGCATGGTGAAACAAGGCTTCAATATTTAGTAGTCCCATGCTGTAAACATTTGAGTAATAGCTGCTGGATTTCTTTTTGCAGAACTACTGTTTAACTCTCCTCCCAACTATCCAAAGTTCAGAAAGACCTCATGTCAGGTCTTTGTAATACAGTGTCTTTGTATTTTCCAGTGTTATACATTTACTCCCATAGCACTGTTTGCTACTCTGCTTCCATCAATAGTCTCTAACCGGAGCAAGTTCTGGTAACAGATTTACAGTTATATTTTTATATAATCTACTAACAAGTATTTTGGGAGTATATACTAAATTGTTCAGCCCATCAATGTACTGGCGTTCTCTGGAATATCTTAGGAGTTTATACCTGTAGAAAGAGGTGAAGGGAGAGAATACAGAAAGGGTTTTTGAAAAGAAACACAAAATAGTTTTGCACCATTGAAATTAAATGCAAGTCATGTAGTTCTCAAGCCACTCTCTTCATTGTTTGTAAACATTTATGATCTCATTCTGGGAGCATCTAGAATTTGTCAAATCAGCTATAGTAAGCTTTATTTTATTTTATTTTCATTTTTACATATTATATCATTAGTTTCCAACTTTTAAGTAGGAAATCACCTTTTGCATTTAAAAGCAACTCAACATCTACCTTGCGTGCTGCCACCCTCTTCCCCCAACCCAGCGGGTAAATCTGTGAGGGGGTAGATTGAGGCAGAGGGAAGAAAATTATTTGGGGTGCGCCTCCCCAGTACCTAAGTCCCACCTGGCCGGTGGCCCACTCAACTTACCCCTTCTCCTGCCTCTGCGACACTGTCCCTCACCATGGGATCCTTGATCTAGCCCTCACCCCTTCCCCCCCCATAGACTGATCTGCTGGGCTGGGGCGTGTGCGCATGCATGCACGCAGGCACTCAGCCCCCTACCTGAGCCTCGGATTGGCTCCAAAAGGCTCCAAGATCTACCGGTGGATCGAGATCCACTGGTTGGTGACCACTGTATTAGATGCTTGTTCAAGTACATTTCATATTCCTAGCAACAAACTACATTAAGATTAACTGCACATATCAGTATCAGGATTGTGATGAGTGCTTCTGATCTCTAATCATTAGACTAAACTAGTTTTTAAAAGAGTCTAGTTTCTTCACATTTTTCCCTTCACCATCTCAGAGCATTTGTACACATGCTTGCGCCTCAGCACCAGGTGCTTTTAAAAGCACCCAGTACTGTGTCACATGCATTCATATAAATAAATGATGAAACGCATGTCAGCCCTGAGAAAATGGCAGCAGCATGCTTTTGAACTGAAACGCATGAAAGGCTTTTAAGTTCAAAAGTGCACCACCGCCATTTTCTCATCACTGACATGCATTTTGCCGTTTATACAAATACATGTAATGTAGCACCAGGCGTGTCAGCTCATGTGCAGAGCAGACTCAATTAATTGAGTATGCTCTAATGTGCCAGATCTCCAGTATGTCAGGGCAGACAAATGTATGTGTATAAATGCCCTCAGAGTTAAGGTTGTTCAGAGTTAAGATTATTCACGTGCCTGCACTGTTCATTCCCATATTTCAAAGGTTACCATAGTTACTTGACTCTAAGATGAGGTCCCCCTCACCCCCCCAGTCAGCATGGGGAGAAAAGCCTCTGGTCTTAGATTCAAATACAAAGTAGGAGGGGGCAGGCAGCTGCTGCAGCTTTGACTCTGCCCTGGAGCCTGAGTCGTGGTCAGAGTCAGACCCACTACAACTGCCTGCCCCGGTCTGCTTGCCTTCTGCAGCTTCTGCTCCCCTTCTCGCCCCCCATCTGTTCCCCCACCTTACTGTCAGGCACGGTTCAGCTCTAGCCCAGGCTGGGTTCCCTCCCAGACATGAAACGCATGGAACTCTGGCCCCTGCTTGGCCAATCAGTAGCACCAATGCTAGTGTACTCCGCTTCCATGTGCTGCACTCCAACCAGGGAATAGAGCCCAAGCAATGTCTGACATTAGGGGGTGAGCAGGGAAGAGGCAGAGGCTGGGGAGTTGCGGGGGGGGGGAGGGAAAGAGGCAGAGGCTATGGGGAGCTGAAGTGGGAAGCTGCAGGTGGTGGTGGGGAGCAGGAAGGCCAGAGGAGGAAGAAGTAGAGGGGGTAGAGGGCAAAGGGTAGCAGTGGGGGAGTGTGTGTGTGTATTTAAAAGACAATCCTCCTGTAATTAGATTCTATATCTGAGACATTCTAACCTATTTATAAACTTTCTATATATAAAATCTAATTATCAGGAAGTCCTCTTAAATTCAGGGTCATCTTAGATTTGAGGAAATGTGGTAAGTTTAGCCTCAAGTTAAAATTTCCTGGGTTTACAACACTTACTTTCATGATAATTACATCATCAATGTTTTACATTTTAAATGACTTGTATATTCTTCACTTTACTTCTGCTTTAATATAATTTGTCCCTTGGGATTTCATTTTTTAACTTTAATTTTTAAACTAATAATTTAATTCATGAAACAAACAATACACCCAAAAACAATCTTCCCAAGTACTACTACAAATTGTCTGACGATAACTTTTGGGCCAGATTACTGATCCTTTGATCATTTCTCGTCACTGTGCAGCAACAAATAGTACGGCTCATTTACACTGAATTTACCACTGCTTTGCATGTCTGAAGCAGAACAGAGGATATTAGAGAGTGAAAGAGATGAGAACGAAACAGGGATTTGCATAGGCTAGAGCACAGGTGGCCAACCACCAGCATGGGAAGGGGAGAGGCAGCAAAGCAGCAGATAGGGCTGGAAGCAGAAAGCAGAGCAGGAGACCAGACATGGAGCACAGACTGGGGAGCAGAAAGCAGTGTGCACATTAGAAGTGGGTCAGTGTGGCACTTGGGAAGGGCAGGGGGCTCATTTGTAACATGCCTGCCAAAAAGGTTTGCCCCCACTGAGCTAGGGGAAGACGTATAGGTTCATCTTTGAAAAAGAAGGGGGCTAGGGTTAGCAGAATGAAATGCAAAGGGGAAGCCAAATGTATTTAAGACATTTTTCTTCCTTAGCTTTTAATTGTATAACATGTTTCCAGTTTTCTTACCTCCCTAAAAACTGGACTTCGCCTCTGTGATGATGAGGAATGGATTTGTACTTTCCCAGATCTCCCTCTGGTCTTGTTACATTGTATCCAGCATAACGCACCCTAGAATACAATAGATAAAGATGTGTATAAAAGAGAAATTTGTAAAAGAAATTAATGTTTTATAGTTTAAGAGAAAAAAAATGCATTTGTATTAAGATAATAAGTGAATTCTTATCTTTACATTTTTCCCAAGCAAATATTGTAATCCTGCCCCAACTACTTTTAATTTAAACTGCAAAAAAGTGCACTACAGTCTGCAATTTTTCTTAGTTTGTTTACTAGAAATTAGATAGTTTCACTCTCCTATAGATGGTCAACTGAACTTTTATTTTATAGAACAGCATGAAATCACTTGAACACTGAGCCTGGGACATGGAAGCAACATATGTTCTAGCTTTTACCCAGATTCTAGAAGTAATAGCAGCAACAAAGGAGGAACTGAAAAACAAAAAGTGGCAAGCCGGTATGTGCACAAAAGAAAAAAGGGAAAAAAAAAAAGGAAGATACCTAATATTCCTGGTACTGTCATCAATGCCATTTCTAAGGAGCATTTTAACATACCAGCACCCCAAAGAGAAATGTTTCATACCTATTCTTTAAATTCTATGCTCTGATATTTCTACAGGGACCCTAGCAAAGAACAAATTTTGAAAAATAATTAAAAAAATTAAATTAGTATCCCTTTTAATTAGTTAGCACTATTCAGTTCCCCCAGGACATGTCACGTGAGAAGAGATGATCCAATGCAGGAAGTGCAGGCAAGCAACAAATTTCCACTGAAAAAAATCAATAGGAGTTGAGCCCTAATTTCATTAGGTACTTTGTTAAGTCCAGTGCTCATGCAGTCCCATTTAAAAAAAAAAAAAGAATGGCACTAGCTAAGACAATATGTACTTACCTATCCAAGGACACCTCTGCAAATATTCTTAACTTTAGTCATGTAAACAGTGAAAAAAAACCAGACAGTACTGCATGGATTAAGGAATTCATGTCTTCCATCTTGTTTTATCAACACTCACCTATTCCAAAGATCATCATCTTCTCCACCCCATCCCCAGAAAGCATTTGGAAATCCATTGATCTTTTTGAATTGTTCTACTGTCAGTCCACTTACACCACCAAAGAATTCATTGTACGGAAGACTGGAAGTGACATGAGGTGAATTATATTGCATTAGCTGAATTTAAGTAAAATCATTTGTACAATGTTTAATTGG
>NW_017728992.1:107548145-107552909 GCF_001723915.1 Gavialis gangeticus
TTTTAATTGGGGGGGGGGGGGAGAGGCGACAAATATTTAGAATTAATAAACAGGAATAGGGAAACTGTATTAATTTAAAATGGTACGGGGAAGCAGCAGCAGCACCCATGCCATTACAGCTATACCGTGTCTGAACAGATATGTAGTCTGGAAAGGTTAAGGAATCTTCAGTTTTAGTCATATGCAAAATTTCTGCGTTAATACATACACTCATGAAAAGATGAGCTGGGTAACGTTTTCCCTGGAATTTCTATTGCTCTCTCTCCTATTCACACACTAATATTACAAACGATGAGACAACATCTCAGGAGACACATACCAGATGAAAACAGAAAAGTGCTAAGACACCAATCCCATTAAAAATTTAGGATGAATGAATCAGATGAATATAAAAGCTGTTTTAGGAGTCACGTCAAAGACTTAAAACAAGCAACAGGCATTTCTGAGACCTGTATAATTTAAATATCACAAACAGGCAGTGAACGCAGAAATGTACGTCCAGAATTATCCTATGATTGGATTTTGCAGAAGTTACTAAGTACAAATTTGCCTTCGATGCTGTCTACACTATTCAACTCTGCCATAACTTATAGAGTATTAAAAGGAAGCTGTTTTTCAGCTGATAGTCTCACAAATACTAAGATGGGATTCTTCTGTTCTTCTTTTCATGATATCATGAGTTACCAGTTTGTACAAATCTTTATGGTGAGAAACTAGTTTCTCTGTTGATTTAAAATCTCACATTTTTGTACATGGTACATTACTTTTTGCCATAGATATTCCTGTGTACGTTAAAATACATTTATGGGTTTTAAAACAGGATGAACAAGCTGTGTTGCTTACATGTACATGTATTTGTCCAGTTTTGCTGCAAAATGACGTGGCATCTCTCCACATCCATAGTAATTTCGGTCATTTTCAGGTAAATGATCCACGTCATGGAAAATTATACAGTCCCAGACAACATCCTTCATGGCCTCTTTGAAGCCAACATTAAAGAGCATTGCACGATTAAAAGGCTGTGTACCCGTCTTAAACAGGAAAACAAAGGAGGAATTATAAGCAGAAAAAACAATTAGTACTTTAATATAACAAAAAATATAGATAAACTGGTCCATCATCTTAAAAATATATTGATACAAAGTGTTTTTCCTCCATCTGATCAGAACACCAGAAAGGGAAGTAGTTATACTAAGTAAAAGAGTCAGTCGGGAAGCTGTGCCTTTAAAAAAGAAAAATGAACTAATTTACATTTTTTATTAATTTTCTATGCAATATTGCTGAATGTGTACATTACAAGCACTTGTACTACAAGGACCATCTACACTTGCCTTGAAAAAAAAATTACAATCAAGATTTATGTTTAAATATACTGGAGTAATGAGTTTAAGTTAATTGCTAAGGACATTTCTTAAGTTTCAAAACAAAATGACACTAATCAAAAATCTAAAACAAAGTACAAAGTATTTATGAATGTCAAATAATTAGAAAAACTTACATATTGCTACATGCTCACAGTAAGTTAAACTTGAGAGAACACAAGTCCAGTCTGACAGAAGCGTATCAATATTTATATTAAAACCTTTATTATTATTATTTTCAGTTTAATCTGTTTAAAAAACTCAAAATGTGAAGATAAGATCTCTAAAGGCAGAAATATAATTTAGCTTACAATACTTGTTGGTATCTATAAAAGGAAATAATCAAATTAGATCTTTTAAATACCTTTTAAGAGAACCTATTCCCTCACCCTCCTTAAAATTCCTTTTATTTTGTAGCATGGAAGAACTGAGTATGGCTGCCTTAGTAACCAAAGTATCTTATTTTATCAGCTAGACACATAACATAGCTAGTTCTAGCACAAATTCTTCATACTACTTGACCAAGGTGTCTCAATTCCATTTTGAAGGGCCATCATTATACCCTTTACGGGTTTGCTGTTCATTCCAATTCACTTCTTATTTCTGATGTGACTCCTACTTTATGGTACTAAAAACAACCATTTGTACCATGACTTCTTCCTGAACTTACTAATTCACTTCATACAGTCCAAACTGATAGCCTTTAAACCACTACTTTTGGAAATTACTGACTTTGGTAGAACGAACAACAGAAGTGTAAAACTCAGAGCTCTTTTTAGCCCATAAGTTTGAAACCTTTTGCAAAATGGGTTTTTGATTTTATAAATGGAAATATATCATTCTTACCAAGAATGTTTCTCTTAATTATTGACTCAGAGGCAATACTAACAACTAGAAAAATATCAGTGTATATTTGAAAAAATACTGTTGAAAAATGTTGAATGATAGGTTTTAAATAGAAGCCGAGTTGTTTTTTTTTCCTTTCACTCAATGGACTGTAAAAATAACAGAAAATTATTTAGCTTCAGAAGTTGATATTTCCTCATTTAACTGTGTATTTGTAATACTGGGTCCCTATCAGTGAGAGGATTTCAAAGACCTAACAAGGAATTACAATTCCAATTAAACAAAATTTCACCTGCTCAACCACATAGAAGGCAAATTCAAGCCGCTGCTTCTGTAACATAGGTATTAAGTGCCGGAAAAAAATTGGAAGATGCTCATGACGATTGCGAAAAGGAATAAGGATTGCCACCTTAAAAAAAAACAAAACCCAAAGTGCAATGTAAATATTAAGAAGATTTACAGTTTTTAAAACTTATTGTAAGATTAAATCTGCTGCAGCTGGTATGGATTTTTCAGTGTTTACTCTTAAAATTAGCTCGACTCTTCTACAATATTTTCAATCCTACCAGGGAAACAGCAAAGCAAGTAACTCTCTGCAAGGAAGAATAACTCTCAAGCAAGGAAAATACATAACACCACCATGTATTTTCCTAGTGAACAAAACTACAAATGCATTCACAGCCACAGAAGTTGAGCTCACGCAATTGGACTGAAGTGTCACCACTGATTAGGAGAATACCTTTTTGTTCTTATGAATGAATTAGTTCCATCAAATATAAAGAAAACTCACAGATCTGAATACAAAAAATGACAGGTTTGTGTTTGCATATCTCAATGAGTCAACAAATACCAAAGCTTTTTAACTCCTCTGAAGACACGCTTCAGGAGCTAGAATTTTGTGAAAGTTTTTAACTAGATTGTCCAGCTGGCGGCTTGCATGCAGCCTTCAAGGGATTAAATTACACCCCCTAGGCTCCCATCCAGTTGCTACTCCCTCCACTACTCTGGTTGCAGCAGCAGCTGGCGACTCTAGGCCCCCCCTCCCTGATTTCCCCTTCCTGCCCATGCCCCAGAGGATGTGGTGGTGTGGCACAGCCTGCAGTGCCAAGGAAGCCCACAATTCAGGGTGTCCATGTAGCATGCTGCAGTGGGGGAGCCTGTGGCCAGGGAGCTAAGGCCAAGTCAGGAACTTGGGTGCACAGTGCAGGGGGGTAGGAGACAGGGAGCTGCAGTGCACATACAGTGCAGCGGGGCAGCATGGGATAAAGTTGGGGGGATCAGAGGGGGCACATAGCTCCTGCTAGTGCAGCCCCTGGTCACTGAGAAGTTGGACAGCATTGCTTTAATAACAATCATTGAAGCTTTAACTCTAAACTAATAAGAGAATAGATATTCATAGTTTTCATACATTCTTACTAAGAGGAATACAATTAGTAGAAAGAAGATCAGTAAGGAATTTTGTTTTACCTTCCATCGTGGTTTACAGTCCTTTGGTTTCCAGTGACCACCAGGTTTAATGTCTAAATCCTTTGAAAACCCTTGCTGAATTTCATCAAAACTAATTTCGCTCATATTGACATTGATAAGGCCTCCTAATGTAGCAAGAAATGAAAGATTTTTTTTAGTTAAGATTCAACTCTGTAAAATTCACTATAACCATTTCCTAAATGATTTGGTTATCTTTGTTATCAATTGGTAATAAGCCCTAGTTTTCTACCATTTCTTAAAAACAGCAAATATTCAGAAAGAATGGATTTTAATCTTTCCCATAGAAATATAAAAAAGTTATCTGATAAAGCATGTTAAAAATCTTGTGGCTTCATTTTCATAGAATACCAAATTATAAAACACAAATTAAAGCTGCTCATCTATTCTTTATATTTTCTCATCTAGTCTTTCTACTCAAAGGGTGAGAGTCATTTAAACTTGTTGTGAATGTCTCCTCAAAAATCAAACCAAATCAGTTGCAAATGATTGCTTCATCTAATATATGTCATCAAAATGACTGAACTGACACCTTTCAGGTGCCTTTTTTGCTCCCTTAATAGTTATTCCAGGTGTAAAAATGTGTTAAAAAGATAACCAAATGTTCCATTTACAGAGGGATAGATAAGAAGAAATCCGCTTAATTTACAGCAAAAAGGATTTCGTTTGGGAATCTTTTCAACTGTTAGGGTGATGAAACACTGGAACAAGTTATCTAGGGAAGTAGTAAGTCTAAGTCATGGGATGTTTATAATAACGTGTTAGACAAACATCTGCAGAGGATGGTCTAGATCAGGGGAGGCCAAGCTGGGGAACGCCTGCTGCAATTAGCCGGACAACTTCCATGTGTGGCACACAGCAGATGAGAGGGAACACGCACAACAGGAAATAGGGTAGGAATGGGAAAAACAGCAGATCAGGCAAAGAAAGGAGTACAGAATCACACTCAGCAAGGGTGAAGAACTAATTTGTGGCACTCCTGTCAAAAAGGTTGGCAGCCCCCATCTATCTAGATATATTTGGGGCTGCCCCAGTTCAGGACTCTGTCAAATGATCTTTTAAGGCAGGGAGG
>NW_017728992.1:107552995-107572857 GCF_001723915.1 Gavialis gangeticus
GGGGGGGGGGGGGGGGGTCAGCCTTTTCGGCGGACATGCCACAAATTAGTCCTGTACCCCTTCAAGTGCTACTTTGACCCCTATCCTTCACCTGCTCTGCTCTTGTTACTACTTACCCAATCTCCTGCCCTGCTTTCTGTGCCACTCTCAGGCTGCCCATGCCATCTGTGGCACTCATATTGCAGGCTGGCCACCACTGTTTTACGGTACCTTTCAGCCCTATAATTCTATGGATGATGAAGCTTTAAAGTTCAGTTCCCACTCCTTTAGAAAGGAATGGCAGTAGGTTAGCCAATATGCCTACACTGTTGAGCTTGCCTTACCATTGTTCCTGAGCCTGTGTTACTGACACTAATTAGAGGCTGATTTATGTTCCACTTACTCTGAGCTCTGCTTAAACTGTTGGCTATTTACTTTTGCACGTCTCATACTTTGGACACTGAAAGAAATAACCTGGAATAGGATATGATTAAATCACATTCAACAAGTGGGTGATTTCCCACAAGAATCTAGTAGCTGAGGTCTGCAAATTTCCATGAGTTTTAAAAGAGCACATAGGTGGTGCATCTGACATGGGCTACACATTCTCAGATTAAAATCATGTAAGTGAAGAAACGGGGAACTCCAATAAAAAGGCGTCACAAGATTCTTGATTCAAAGAAAATAGCTCCATTCACTGGCTCCATCAAGAATATTTGCATCTTATCACCTTGCAATCAACTGCAAAAGTAGTTTTGATTAAAAGCTACATAAGAGATGATACACATCAAAACAGAATAACTGAAAATCAAAGAACCAGATTCTGGAATTCTTATGTTGAAAAGCAACTTATTTCATAAATAATCTCATTGAAATCAGTAGGGCTATTTAATGAGCTCACTTGCAGGCCAATGGCTTAGCCAAAACAAAACACTACAAACACAATGCATCCATACTCTTATTATTGATGTTGTCTTACCCAACAGTTATTCTATATTGTTATCCCATACGGTATTGCATCCCATTCCCAATGTGTCAGTCCTGGCTGGGCAAGGTGCACCCCCTAAAGCTGGAAGCCCCGTCACCTAATGGTTCCCAGCCACAGGAGAGACCCTACTACATGTGCAACTTAAAGCTGGATAGCAGCCACCTATAAAGTCTGTACACATTTTCAAAGTCTAGCTGTAGAGTTGGTTGGACCTATCCATGGCATGATAGGTACTTTGTATGTGTAGATTTGTTTTAGTTAACTGCACAATACCTGTAACATGTAGACAGGGCCCAAGCTATATACAACATCATTGCTATCAAGATGACTATCCATGTGTGAGAGGTGTAGCTGTGCTGGTCCAACATAAAGAACCTCAGGTAATGGTATAAACAAACCAGAGATACTAGCCAGTAATTGTACACTGGCTATGCCACAGCTCTTTATAATGGAGTGCTAGGTAGGATTTTGTTTGTAGATACTAGCACTGAGCTGTATTTCATGGCCAACTCCCACACTGTCCCAAATGAGACCTGTAACAGTTGCACAGAGGACTCTGAAGGATGGCAAGTTCCAAAAAATCAGGACCTGTCTGATAGTCACAAGGCATTTGAATCTGCATTACAAAAAAAAAAAGATATGGAGGCCCCTCAGACATTGTACGCTACCTACCTTAGGCCAATCTCTCCTGTCCTGAAATGAGTTCCATCAGTAGTGGAGATGTAAGTGTGGTAAGTACATACACTTCTTGGATCTGCCTGTGTTTTGCTACTGTGCCAGGGTGCCACTCTTGAGTGAATATTAGCAAATATTTCTTCCATGAGCCCCACTATCCCTTTTCCCCCTGAACAGGACAACTGCCAAACTTTGCATGTAAAGTCCCCTTCCCCCATGCATTCTATAAAGACGCATCCTGGAAACAAACCATGGTGCACGCAACTCCCCCTTTTTAAGGTTCAAACTCATAGACAAATTTCACGTGGCAATTGACTTTGCTATTGAAAACTTATATGACTCCAAGCACAATGAAGAACAGCAAAATACACCATTCCCCTTTGTTCCAGTAAATACGAAAGAAACAAATGATGAATGGTGCTCAAATGCAACATTGCCAACCCTTCACCTTAACAAGCTCCAAAAACAGTTATTTCAAACTATACTATACGTTAAGCTGGGGTCAGCACCGTTGTAGTTGGGGAGGCTTAATACTGCTTCGCTTTGCAGCAGCCTCAGTCACTGCCCTGGCATCTGACCTTTCCCCGTACTGTGAAAAGTTTCCCCCCAGCCTATTCTATGTGACAGATGCATTTGCTGAACATAATGCACCCACTGGAGAATGCATCGTGCTAGGATTAACAGCATGCAAAATACTGGAATTTTTTGCCACCTCAGTTATATCTGTATAAATAGGGAATGATGATGATGTAGCCCAGCTCTGGAGCAGGTGGAAAACTTGAACCCAATCATACATTAAAAAAATTCTTTATTTTGCATTTACACAACACCTGAAAATGATCTCCAACTATTTTCTGAGGAAGTAGTTGAAAGGTAGATTCTGTGAACTTTATGACAAAAATTCAGCAAGCTACCCCTGTTCTGCAAAACAGATCAACAAATGCCTAACTTTAACCATCAACATAAGACCACCTTATTTGCCAACTTATACTCTTAAGTTGCCCTGGATCCTGACTCCTGACATCAGGCAGGACAAATTGTCCCCAGCTGGTCCTAGTTACCCAAGTGGGCCCGAGTGCCAATGGCCTCACTACTCCCACGAAGCTAGCCCTAGTTGTCTGCATGAACGTCTGCTACTCATAAGCAGCAGCCCTTTCGCTACATCAGTAGTGGAGATGTAAGTGTGGTAAGCAGCGGTTCCCAAACTGTCAGTCGTGACCCCAAATGGGGGCGCCACATCAGCAGAAGGGGTTGCGGGAGTGGGAGGCTGCAGGTTAGGTGTGAGAAGCATACTGAGGAAATGGGACCAGGCTGATCTATAGCCTTGGGCTTCTAACTCCATGTTTTTAGTTACCCGACCCCTACCTTTGATCCCCAGTTTCCCAGTCCCTAGATCATACTTGTTAGCTTCCTGATTTCATCCTTGTTCCTTTCACCTGCCTGTCTGTTCCTGACTCAAGACTCCCACCCAAACTCCTTTGCTTCCAGATTGCCTTGAGGGGTTCTTGAACCCTTTTGCTTCCAGACTCAAGCCTAGAACCCTGTCCTGACAGGAAGCGCCTAGCTTCACATGGCAATTGCCCACGTCCCTGTCCTATACAACTAGTTGCCTGTTCTAGACCAGATCCCTGCTTCTTGTTCCTAACCCCTTTTGGATCATGGCTCTACCCAGGCTGACTGCCTACCATCTTCGTCTTGTACAAAACTCAGCCTCCTGACCCCCTGTTCCCTGATCCCTTAACTCTAGCTGGGATCCTTGCTTCCCTGACCTTGTCTGCTCCTGGTCCCTTGGGTTGTGACCTTCTATGATTGAGCTCTGACTGCCCACATAGTGGCTGTACCCCTGACAGAAGTGAACAGCAAGCCACCTTGACATTTTTTTTGAGGAAATTCTTTAAAAAAAATGGGACCAATTTCTGTATTCTGGTGGTCATCTATTACAATATAATCTCACTTTGCATTTTGGAATTGCTGGACTTGGTACACAGGTTATTCTATGAAAATTATGATTTTCTAAAAATGTAAAACTGGAAAAACATAACAAAAGATAACTAATATTTTAACAAGCTACAGAACAACTGCTATGAGTCACTGAAAGCCTGTGTACCTCTATGAATTTAAATTAATTAAAATAATTAAAGAAAATCAACTTTAACAGTAACATAAATTAAAATGCATTTGTAATACTGACAGAGCAAGTCAAAACTAAATTAATGCAATTTAAAAAAAAAAAAAAAAGGATTTTTTTCCACCATGCCTGAACCAATCAAAGCAAGCTCTGACTTGCTAAACTTGTCACCTTCTCTACTTGTATAAATTAGTCCTATAATACCCAATTATATAAAAAAAATTCTGCCCCCCCCCACAAACAGTTAACTATCTAGTATTGTGATTGCCTGTCAGATGCTCCATTTGATATTGTACAGATATAAAGGAATTTAATATACTACTACATAATTATCAGGGATCTGGGTTTTCCGTTTGCTGCAGAAAAATGTAGATTTTTTCATTTAAAGGAGAAAATGGCAGGAAACCACACATTTCCCCTTGCAGGCTGGCAGCCTTCCAGCCTTCAAGGTGATGCTTGGGGCTGGGGAGAAACGACTAGAGGAAGGGGGTGCTACATGCATGTGTGGCCACGCACACATGACCAGCATACAGCCAGGCAGCGTGGTGGGATCAGCCGCAGCAGCTGGAGACAGGCAAGTCTATGGGGGATAAGGGCTGGAGGACCAGACCTTGGGGACTGGTTTGAAGAGCTGTGGGACATGAGTGTGCGTATGTGAGTGTGTGTACGTGTGTGGGTGGAGGGGATGGGGGGGACAGCCACAGCTGGACCCGTCCTGGTGAACAAAGGGGGCAGGGGAAGCTCTGATTTTCCAAAATTAAAAAAAAAAAAAAATGAAAAGAAAACTGCAAAATATATAGGTATTTCGAATTTATTTTGTTATAGTGATAGAGGCACTGGTAGACTTCCAAATTGTTTTAACATTATAAATACATCAATAAGGCATTGTGTTCACTTGATACCAATATATATCATGGCACTTCATTTTGATGGCAGAAAAATGTAACTTTTGCAGTTTTTAATCAGAGAATCTAGGATTTTTAAATAGAGAAAACCAGGATCCCTGACAATTATTTAATGGAACAGTTGCTCACTTTGAATGCGAGGCTGTATACGACAAGAGTTATAAAAAAAGGTAAGGTTTTAGTCTGGGAGACAAATTGGGAATTGTGAAAGGTAGTTTCTGTTCTTACAGACCATAGAGCTCTCTCTTGTAAACTATAATTTTAATTAAAACGGACAAATTTTAAGTAGCGGCAACATGACTGAAAACCACAGTACTTTTCTATGGTATAGCAGCTGACTGCATTGACAAACAGCATACTGCCTCTTTTAGAAACATTCTACTGTGCAGCTGAATTACAGTTAATAGTCAACTGCATGTAACAAGTTAGAACATTTTAAAATTAAAAGGAAGCATTTTAAGTGACATATGCATCTTGATACCTGTACTATTCTTGCTGGGTAATCACTTTTCAATGATAGGAGCCTTAGAAGGATAGTAATTAGAAGTTTTGTTTCGTTTTTTAACCACATGCCCACAACTTTATGAAAAATGTAATGTAAAATCTTCCCTAAAACGAAACTATCCTGGCAGCTCTGAAAGGCAGTGCAAAGCCAACTACCCCAAGCAGTCATTTTTACTTCCCCAATTTCTAATATTTAAATCCACAGAATCCTAAAGTTTCCTGGTCTTGCTGCATTTTTTACACGCCCAAGGAAGGTCAGAGCCCTATAGAGAAGCACCAGGCCCTGTACAAGTGCCCAAGCCTCCGAACAAATTGAACTTCCTTCTCTTGAAGATGGCCTGATGCCAAATTTTCTGGAAAGCTGCATTACTGTAATTCTAGAGAAGAAGAATGAAATGCAATTCCAATTATTTTTTCATTCTTGAGAAGTCTCAAACACTCAATAAATAATAATTACAGGACTGTATACAACTATACTTTATAGACTACTTTGAGTCCAGGATGTGGTAGCTAGTCACATCACACTGTGCCAACAAATCCTGTTTCCCACGAGTAAGGTTAAGCGTGTTGAATTAGAAATGCTCTGAGTTAGAAAGGTTTGGATTCTTAAGAAAAGCCAAAAGCTGCAAAGAAGATTATGGAGACCCTAAAGGGTATTTACAGCTCACAGACTGCTCCAGAGTGGTGAAAAAAGGCAGAATGGGAGGCACAGATTATTTTTATCTAGATAGCTCTACATCTCTTGTAATACTGAATAATGATGTCTTAGACTCTTCTATTAAGACTGTGTCTGTTTTACTGTTGTATACCTCTAACGTGGTAACCATAAGACCCAGACCTACCTTAAAGCTCAAGTTCTGAGAGGCCTGTTTAGACAGTAACAGATCTGAAAGGTCTGCATTAATACTCATGGCAGAAGGGAGTCTAGACACCTAAGGGGTAGTGCCTAGTTCAGACTCTAGAGGATCAAAGCACTTAGGGTCAAGTGAAATTAACAGCTGGGAAGTGTCTGGCCAGAGCTATTTGAAATATCATCAAAACCAGAAATCTACACTACGTATCTGCAGTATCAGAAGATAATTTCCATTTTCCTCTAAACCACATGTAGTTTCATATATATATTCTCAGAATTAACTCCTTTTCCCTTCTTAGATTGCTGGCAGATAGTTTTCTACTGTCATAAGTCTTGTTTTGTGATGTGTCAAAGAATTTTAAAATGAAGGAATTTGCAGCCTACCAAGACTGGGATTATAGCAACAGCATTCAAAGGGATAATATAATTTGTTTTGGCAAATTAGGTTCTTGCCAAAAAATATAGTTTTAGTGAATTTGATTTCTATTCCATTCAACTCTGTTAGCCTTGCATCAAGTCCAAAGGTGAAGGGAGGCATAGTCTGACATTTTCTTTCTGTTCTCAGTTGACATGTTACAATCTTGTTTGATTACATATAATTTAAGCAAAGTAGTTTTAAACAAAAACTGAAAAATGTGAGTCACAAATTCAGTTTATAAACGCTGCTGTGAGGGAAACATGAGACTAACAAAGAAATAACAAGATTGAGAAATATTTAGGATTTCTATAAAACACATTTCAAAAAACAGGGCCATGAAAAATTTCAAAAGCCTTGCAGTAAGTTCTGTATAAAGTCTGATAAGGCTCAGACTTTGGCCTTACAAATAAAAGTAAATGAGATTCAGCCTCTGCAGACATGATGGTACTGATCACATAATTAACAATCTTGAATTATACATATGCCCACAAAGTGGCAGGATGAACATTATGCATACAATGTTTTCTCAGATTCCTCAAACATATATTTGATATTGCAATCTGAAATGCTTCTGTAAAGTAACTTTTCACATGGAATACATTTTAGCAATGATTTAATATGTGCTATATCCAGAATGATACTGACAACCAAAGAGGGAGGAGAAGAATACACTTCTTTCAGCCTAGGATGTCAAGGGGAGTCCATTGGAAAGGAAGGCAGCCTATTGAAATACTAGTAACTTGAACTTTGAAAGTAGCAGCTATTACCTCAAGGTGGAAATAATTTTGGGATTGGAAAGGCCTCTCATGAACTGGACAGCAAAAGCTGGGGAAAAAACAGAGAAAAGACTTGGAGCCAAAAGTATGACAACCTAGGGGTATGTCCCACACAGGCTGAATTTCTTCTTCTTCCAAGTAACTTGCCCTCCATCCATCACAGTAATCAACACTAGACAAACAGGGAAAAGACAGGAACTTTGTTCGCAAGTGATTAAAAAGCTAGCATCCAGAGAATGAGTTGTGGACAAGAAAGAAATGCCAACACTGAGACTGGAACCAGCCATTTGAAGTAGATGGTGGCCTAATAAGTAACGCTGATGTGATCTACAGCCTGGCTCAGTAACTCTCTCCCTTCCATGTGGAGTCTATGTACATCTTTTATGTACACCTGAAATGGCAAAGTGGTATGCCACCATTCAACGAGAAATAGTAGAGAAGACCACTAGTTTTTCTAAACCTGGCAGGATTGGATTCTAAAAAACTGAAAAAGAAGCCATGCCAACACAAACAAGGGCTGTCCTAAAAGAAACAAGAAAGAGGCAGGAGAGTTTGGGCTCCCCTTTCTTAGGGATGCATTTTAAAGTCAAATTAGACCAGAATGGATTTCACTTCTAAATGCCAAGCTTAAGCAATCATGATTTGGGAACGAAAAGAGATAGGACCATGCAATTCCCTTGCACAGAATCGCAACAGAAATGCTCCTAAGTCAAACAGGCAAGACTGCTTTTTCACTTGACATTACTGTGTTTTGATAAAAAAAAACAAACAAACAAACAAACAAAAAAACACACACACCTTGTTTCAAGCAAACTGGGCCAACTACCTTGCTGGTCTGCCTGAAACTGACCTGGAAATGATCCTGGATACCTTAGCTGCTCATGGAGTCAAGCACCAAAGGTTTGAGTGCAAAGCTAAATTCCAACAAAGTCTTCAAGAGCTAAATAACAGTTTAAAGTGTTTCTGAATTGTCAGACTAGCAATTCTTCCAAACCAGCAGAAATATTTTAAATTTCTATTATTTAAATATTAAACACTTGGCTACTAAGAATTCCTCAAAGCATCCAATTTCGTATAGGCATCACTCATAAAGTTACTACATCTGGAGATATGCTCCCTTACTCTAGGCATTGTTTTTATTTGTGGGTACAGAAGCAAAAAACCATTTCACACAGAACATTTGTATCAAATATTAGGTATTGAAAATGAAGTTAAAGAGCTACAATCTTAGCAAGCCGGGGTGTAAAACTCACCCAAGGCACTGGGCTGGACCTGGACTGCAGGGACTTCTCTGGCCAAATCTGTGGGGCCAGCAGTTACAGCACTGGGGCTGCATCTGGGTGGCAGCATGGGTCTGGGGCTGGGTGGTAGTGTAGGCCTGGGGACAAGCAGCAATGGGGTGCTGCATTTAGGCAGCAGCATAGGTCTCTGGCCAGGCATGACAGTGGACTCAGGGGCATGTGATGGCACAGAGCTCTGGCTGGACAACAGGTGTAGTCAGGGATATGCAGCAGCATGAGGCTCTGGCAGCACAGCAGTATGAAGATGAGGGCATGATGTGGCTCAGGGTAGGTGGCATGCAGCTGTGTGGGGCTTTCCCTGGAAAAGAGCACAGAGCAGGAAGTGTGGCAGTGCAGGGCTGCATCCAAGCAGCAGCACAGGTCTGATTGCATGTAGCAACAGCAGGCGATGTTCAGGCAGCAGTGCAGAGCTCGGTGGTTGCCAATGAAGACCAAGTCATTGGGGTCCAAGAACCCAAACTTCCAGTAGTCCACCAGACAACCAGCACACCACATTAAATAAATCTGGAGGCTGGATCTGGCCTGCAGGCCATATGTTTGATGCCTCTGAAAAAGTTTTGAGTTATCATGATGGCTAGAAAATGATATTTAGAAATCCACTTTTAGAAATTGGCTTGCATTAGTACAATGGTCCTTGCGAAATGTAAGGGTTAATTGGTTTCTAAAGTCTGCCTGTGGCAAAGATTCATGTTCTCAGCCTTTAAAGCAGGAAGTGGGTATATCTACATGAGACACTGACTGCACAGTAGCACATCACAGCACGAACAGTGCTAATATGCTACTGTGCAGCATTATTCAACTACTGTGCCGTAGCATTCCCTAAAAGATGGTCATCAGCATTACTGCGCAGTAACTATGGTCAATACAAGTAGTAAATAAATATGCAGTAACAACTGCAGTAGCAGTTGCAGTAACAACTGTGCACTAGAGTCTCATAGCCCACCATGTCCAAAGCTAGCCAACAAATAGGCATATACATCCTGGGAAATTGAAAACATGCCATAACACAGTGTTCCCTGAAAACTCATAACAATATAGGAAATTGCAGAATTAGCATCAGGTCAGTGACCAATTGTAAAGCCCCTGGGATTTCCAGTTCTTGTGGGCTGACCAAATTAGGAGGCCAGAAATGACCAAATTAAGACACTGGTAAATGACCAAATTAAGACGTATGCATGCAATATGTTTGAGAAACAAAGAATTATATTCACAACACAGAACACAGACAGTATGACAACCATAGGGTAACCAATCAATGGTACCCGGAAATGAAGCGTCATCAGGAGAAAAAATACAAAAGGGATTTTCAGAACAGCAAGGGTATCCCAAGGCCACTGTAGACAGAGGGAGCACTACTGGCCTGTCTCACCCACCCTGCTGGGCAGCCCTCAGCCTTCAAGAATGCTGGTATTCAAGCAAGAATCACAGGGTGGCGCTCAGCCGTAGACATACCAGCCGGACATACCATCACCCTTCCATCTCCCTGCAACGCCCTAGAACTGGTAAATAAAGGGTATTGTATTGGGTGATCGTTTTGTTTGTTTTGCCTGCATTACTCTTACGTTCTATCACTGTGCATCAATAAAATTTGCCTATTATCAAATGGAAGGAGTTGTGATCAACTGTGCTTGCCAAAACAAGGTAATAGGACCAGGTTGTAAATCTAGTGCCAACAATACTACACTAGGTATCACTAACTGCTTCCAGGTTTGTTTGATCACTAAGTTTGATTTAATTTTTTTTTGTTCTGGTTTAAATAAAACATAATTTAATAGCTGAGGGCATGAATTAGGTTGACATTAAAAACTTACTCATATAAGGCAGCTTTTCTGGACAAGGCTGGTAAGGGGAATATGTGAAGTTTTCTGGAAGGTACACTGTTGTTTGAGCAAGGTAATCACTGGAATTGTTGCCTTCAGGATAATCTTAAAAAGAAAAAAAAAGTTATACTTGTAAAAGTCAGTTTCCCAATTCTATCTTTCTATCCCTCCATCCACCCATCCATTGGCAACTCTTATTTTGCTGTAACTTCATATATTTTATGTATATAAAAGCTGGAAGTAATCAAAGGACATTCTGTGTAGTATAATAAGAATGATCTTCAAATTCAGATCTACTTGCCATAGCTATTGACAGATGTATTTATTTAAAAAAAAAACTTGTATAGTAGAACGGCTCTTTGTAAACAATGACAATTTTCCCCTACCCAATACCCAACTGAAGATGAGGGAAAAGAGATGGCCTTGAAACTAGAATTTGTAAATGCATTTATAAACAAATTCTGTTATTCTTATTAATGACGTATGATTTTTTCTAGAAAAAGAAATTCTTACCTGTGCCATTCAGCGTAGTATTTTTATTAGTGTACAATCTTATCATATGTCCTATTGTTTTCACATTCTCTCTCAGCATTATACCTCGGGCTTGTACCATAAAGAGATAGGTATTTGCTGTTAAAAGACAATGAATTTCAAACTGAAAATTATTTAACTACTTTAATCTTTTTTAATATTTATCAAGTTATGTTCTCTAATATTGATTTAATTACAACTGACTTCAAAGTTAGTTTACAAAAACCAACGATTAGATTCACAAAGAGAATAAAGATGAAAGGAAAACATCTGGATTCAAATTTCAAAGTTTATCTGAAGGGCAAAATATATTTTGAATTCTTAACTTAATAAATTAGATTGGCACAATTTCTTTGCCCACCACCCTTTTACAAAACCTAAGATACACCATTAATACTCCAAATAACTCATTAGGTTGTATATATACACATATGTAGCCATACACAACTCTCTATATATTAAAACCAATCTACATGCAAATACATATATCCATCTACATACACTGCCAGAAGAAAGGACTGTTTAGCAATCCTCAAAGCACTGGCACTCAATAACCGTGAAAGGACTTAAGAGGAATTATGAAAGAGTAAAATAACATGTTACACTTAGTATTAAGTGATAGCATAAAAAATTATGTTCCAATTCAATACTCAAAAACCTAAACCAGTCCTGTTAATAAGAGGGTATGGACAGGCATTATATTTCTAATATCACCTTTCTCTCCAGAAACTGCAAGAGTACAGGTGTTCTTGCAATTTCTCCTGCAGGAAACATGTTCTATCTGAGAGAAAGATCTTCCTCTTTCAATAGGAAAGATATTGCCTACGCAGGAGTTTCTTGTTCAACCAGAGACTGTTTGCTTCCATGGCACCTGACTCCTCTCAGGAACCAGAAGGCCCAGGGGTCATTCCAGACTGGGGAACACACAAGAAGCAACAGCAGTTTGATCTGTCCCATGAAGCAGCAGGGGAAGACTACCTTTGTTTTCTTCAGACCAGGGTGACCCAGTCGAGTGCTCTGTGCCCCCAGTGGAGACACAGCCAGAGCAGCTTCAAAAGCAAGCATGTGTAGGGAGAGAGAAAGCACCAGGAGGAGGACAAGTGGTAGCAGTGGGAAGGCACTAGGGCAGGGGTGGGCAAAATGCAGCCCGCCAGGCCATTCTATCCAGTCCACAGGGCCCCTAAAAAATTTAGTAAATTAATATTTATCGGCCCCTAGCTGCCTGTCATGCAGCCCTCAATGGCTTGCCAAAACTCAGTAAGTGGCCCTCCACCCAAAATAACTGCCCGCCTCTGCACTAAGGAGAGGTGAGACAAAGCAGGCAGCAGCAGTTGTGGGGGGGGGAAGGGAAGACAACAGGAATGCTTTCCAGCCACAGCTTTCCCTGTGGCAGTAGCAAGGGGAAGGAATTTAAGAGAACCCTGCAGTAACTAGATTCTAGACATGGGAAGTTAAAACAAATTTGTAATTTTCCACGTCTTAAACTAATAATTGGGGGGTCGTCTTAAATTAGTAGTCACCTTGGATTCAGGTAAATGTGGTATCATCCCTTTTCACATTCTAATGAAGACCAAATTTTAAAATCTAAAGGCTATAACCCTGAGCATCCTGAACATTAACGTATACAACTTTTACTGATTTTCCCAAACCTGAAAACTGAATCTCATATGTATTTTGTTTCTTGTCAAATATTTTACCATCAATTTACTATCTAAATTCACATTTACCATTCACAGCTTAGAACTAACAAAAATTAAAGCCATGTTTTATGGACTGACCAATAAAAACATGAGGCCACACCCACATCCCATCTGTGTATCATATCATGTTGCATCTTGAAAAGGTGGATATTTAAGTTTTCAAATTGCCACTCTGACCATACAACTGCATTCCAGAAGAAAAGGTTTCAAATATTTAAAATTCTATCCCCTTTTAAGCCTTGTTATTTCATCCACACTTTCTCCTTGAAGCCAAACTTCCATCCCAAAGATAGCTGAGAGCATCCTGTGTCATTTTTTCTCAAAGATGCTGCACTACAAAGCAAGTAGTCTCCCTTTGAAAGAATAAAATCCTGCAGTGATGGCAGAGTTGTTCAAGAAACATCTCAAACCAAATGAAATCAATAATACATATTGCATCAAGCAGCACTGGAAGTGTAGTTACCACTAAATGTTTCTATTTTGTTACTTAATAAATGGAAAGGATTTGGTGTCTGCAAGCCATACAATACTAAGTCTTAAAAATGCATTAAAAATGTAGCCGTATAAGAAAAAACATAGATCCAAAATGGAGGAATCTGACTCATATTAGTGGAGAAGTGTTGAAAGCCGGAGACTAATGCTGCTCAGGAATTCCTCTTTGGAAAACTGCTTCAATTTCAGATTCTGTGAAACTCAAATAGTTCACAGCAAGACATTTTAAGTTTTAAATTTAAAGTGAGAAAAATTAAAAGCTATTTAAACTATTTTGAGATTTTTTTAAAATCTGGATTCTCTTAGTGAAAAATATTGTTTTCAAGTTAAGGCAACTTAATTTATAATAAAAATGTTATCAATTGTTAAGAGGTCTATACCGAAGAATTTTGACTGGAAAAATACAGATTTCAGCTGGATCACTTTGTGAACACTCCTGATTAACATTCTACCCCAATCAAGAAACAAAAGTCCTCACTCATCCAGCTTCTTCTGGAAGATCAAAGGAAGATCCAACCCTAAACAGGTATAATACAAATATTGCCTTCTGAACATATGTCAAGAGGATTTGTACCTGCAACAGGCCAGGATTAAAATATCCTTGAAGTTCACGGATGAAATTGTGGATTGGGTATGGCATGATCCTTTTCATAAAGGTTTTTCCCACTGCACTAGCATGAACTAGAAATGTTATCTCTGGAAGTGGGTCCCCCCCAACTCCCTGGTAACAAAACCGAAGGAATCAGTGTCAAAACCACCAAAGTTCATCAGATCTTTATGTCATTAGTTTGCACATTGGCAAAACCTCTGTGAAGCATTTAATATCAAGATTGAGGGAAAGAACTTTATTAACATGACCAGACAAACACTAACAGAGAAATCCTAGTGCAGCCAGTGGAATATGAAGGTCATTTGTAGCAGATTAAAGCTACTGTCATCAGGAAATTACTTTCTGTGAATAAATTAAAGGAAAAACAAAGTAAATAGGCATTAATGCTGGTCTCAAAAACAAAACAGAAAATATTTCCTGTGATGATAGAACAATGTTTATCTACACATGCTTCAAGATACAAAATGGCAGTATCAAATCTAGCTCAGGACAACTGCTTCCTATCTGATCTTTGCAGATACCAACGCACCCAAAAAGCAGGAAACATACATTTCAAATGTGATGATGACACTTTTATGGCAACCTAACAGTATAGGAATAAAACTTCTGGAGTCTATCCTACAACAAAAAAAAAAATCAAGTACTGGAAAGCAAAATCCATAAGCTGCCATTACCAAGGGCACAGTTCCTTCCAAAGAAAGTATAGTGACAGACAAAAGGTGATGCCCTCCCCACAACACATACCCACATCCCCCTACTAGCAACAGCATAGTCTTTATAAGAAGCTTACAGAATTTATAAATATACATTTATAATATATTTACTTATAATATTCTAATGAAGATTCTGAAGAAATCTTAGAACTGAAAAAAACATCTACCCTAAAAACTATCTACTTGCAAAGACAATTAGAGAACCTCTTGAATTAGCAGTTAAAAGGCATATCCTCATAAGTAAGGACCTACCGAAGTCATGGTGAAAGTAGAGTGCACAGCAGCTCCTTTAATCCTGCATGTTCCCCCTCCTCTGCTAATCAGCACCTTGCCCTTTACCCCACCCCTCGCTGATGATTAGCACAGGATCCTGCAACTTCCTCCTGATCAGCAGGGAAGCGAAAACCACGGTTTTAAACATGGTGCCATTTTGGCCCCCCTGCCAGTCAGGAGAAAACAGCAGGGCCGTTCAGGGCTCCTCAGCCAATCAGTGGCAGGAGGCAAAAACAGTGCCATATTTAAAACCGCAGTTTTTGCCTCCCCGATCAGGAGTGAGCTGCCCCTCCACCAATTAGCAGGGGTGGGGGGAGAGGGCACAGGGAACCCTGCAAGATTAAAGGAGCCACAAGAGACCCCACTTCCGCCACGAATTTGGTACTACTCATAAGTAACCTTAGTTGTCACTGCCATTCAAATGACATTCTAACGCTTCACACATCATGGATGAGACAGGTCAATGTTGAGTTAGTTTTCAAACCTGGTTAGTGGTTTGTTCCATCTAATTTCAGATAGTTTAAAGGGATGGGTATAGTTCGCTGATTCTCAACCAGGGGTGCCACAAGGTGCGAGAAGATAAGTGCAGGCTCATGCTCAACCCTGCCCTTCTGCAAGGAGATAAGCACTACAATTAATAAATTAGTTTTTGAAATGGGGTGCTCAATTCACAGAAGTTATGGGGGAATACCTCAAGTCTGAAAAGTGGGTACAGATGTTCAGCTTTCTGAAAAGACAAGCTTTTCAAAAGTTATTTCTAGCTAATTAAAAAAACCCTACTCATCGCATTTCAAAATTTGAACCTTAAAGTTTGGAGTTTCTAGGTAGTCTCAGGACAACAAACTGAGATCCCAGAATGATCCAATTCCTGGCATCTTTGAAGCAGTTAAAATTTAGCATTAAAAAACCCCTAATCATGAGCAAAGTATTTTTTAACAGATTAGCCATAATATACTGCCTTTTTGCTTTCCAAAAGTTAACTCGAACTGGTACTCTTCCTTTTAGCTTCTTGTTTGAAGCTACTGCCTCCTAGCTCTTAGAAAATCTCCATAGACTATAAAATCCCAGAACTCATATTATAAGATTGCCCAGCTGAAGACATCTTTTCCCTAAGAAACTACTGTGAAATCAATTAGATGAATTAATACTTCAAGGACAACTCTTTACCCTTACACAAACAACTTGTTTTTAAATCAAACTTTCCCTTGAGATTCTGTCCCTTAAATTAAGTGCTTCAAAGGGGATGCTTTAAATCTGGCCTTATAAAAACAATAAAAACGTTATTTTTCTTGTTAGAATAGTATACTGTAAAAATCTCAAGGTAGTTTTTTCTAAGCTGTATCATTTCTCCAACCTGTGCCCTATTTCCTGTCTCCCACTCATGATCTCAAAGCTCTTACCCTGCATGCCTTAATATTTTCCAAGAGAAAAAGAAAAAAAAATACAGTGAGTTTTGGTTTTTCGATTCCTTGCACTGGATATGCACAATAACTGGTTATTTACTATCTCCCAATTTTTACTGACATTTAAAACTTAAACCAAGTCACAATCAATATTAAAGAAACCAAGCATTCTGGAATAACAGTCTGCAGAACATGAGATTCATACAAAGTAACTTGGAGCACATCACTTTCTTCTCTGCACAGGCTTCTCAATGAATAACCTAATTCAAGTTATTGGCCCACTATACAAAATCCTCCATGGGATTTGACTTTTCTATAAGAAACGTCACTCCTAGCCCCAGGACAACTACTTCTCACTGGAACCAAGAAACTGTCAGCCTACTGGAAAAAAATCCAAATCAGGCATGTTCAACTTCTAAATGGGTGAGAGTCGCACGTCACGTGGGCCCTCCGGCTGCACAGACTCCCTGCCACACCACTGCCCCTCCACCCCAGGCTGCACAGACTGCTGAAGAGCAGGGGCAGAAAGGGGAAGCCAGAAGAGGGAAGGGAAGGGGAGCCCCAAGACCTCAGCAGCAGCAGGAGGATTGGTGGAAGGAGCAGTGACTGGAGAGAAGCCCAGCAGGCCACAAATTAACTGCTTGGGGCTTCCAACTGGACAGCCCTGGTCTAAATGAAACAGAAAATTTGTATAGAAGCTTGATCCAAATTATGAGACACTCTACTAAAAAAGGTGTGGGGAGGGAGGGGAACCTATATGCAGCTTCACATTCATAAATACAATCAAAACTCATTTTCTTGAGTTCACTTTCCCTCACTCAGGTATACCCAGAGATGACCTCACCCAAAGTCAAACCATTTCCTCGACAAGACAGGTAGAGAAACATGCAAGCCTTTCATGACTTTGAAGCAAGAAGATGGGTCTCTCTATAGTGGCAGGCAAATAGTTATGAAGCCACAAAAGTACTTGAGATTACAGGCCTAAGAGGCTCCATTTTTTGTTCCATTTGAAAAAAGACTGCACAATGCACTTCAGACTGCTACAGGAAATTATCCTACAGTGACAGATTGGACCAAAAAAATTATCTAGTGGGTCTTCTTCCTCTCCAGTATCTACAGGTCTGTATAATCAGCTCGAGGTCAGCTGATGAGAAGATAGCTTCTCTCCCTTTCCTTTCAACTATATAGTCATCAGACCATGATCTGCTGAAGACCATTCACAACTTATAAAAGCAAAAAGCAGCATTTGGTTCACGGTTTCTTGAATCTCTATCAATGGAACACAGCATCTTCCAGTAATAAGCGAAGTGACATGTCTGACATATGTCAAGTGGCTTAGTGCACTCATCCTCTCAGAGGGAAGGTGTAGACTTTCGTTTTATACGTAAAACCTAAAGTGCACACCATGCTACATATTTATATTAGCAAAAGAAAGGTCAAAGTAGCATGTCTTACATATAGAAGTACAAGAACATAGCAGCAGCATATAAAAGGCACAGCTCTTTAATTAGTTAGCATCAGTTTTCCTGAAATCAGGTGAGAACTGGTCACCAGACCAGGGGCACAGGGAATACAGCAATGACAGCGGTCCTCATAAAATCAGTCCAGATACTCTTACATCATTTGGACATTTTAAGTGGGTTGGTCCAGATGACCTTCACCCAAGAGTGCTGAAAGAGCTGGCTGAGCTCATAGCGGTGCCTCTGGCAAGGCTGTTCAAGGAGACGTGAAACTCAGAGGTCCCTAATGCCTGGAAAAAGGCAAATGTGGTTCCCATGTTTAAGAAGGAAAAGAGGAACGACCCTGCCAACTATAGACTGGTCAGTCTGACTTCGGTCCTTGGGAAGATCTTTTAAAACAACTGTCAAGGAGAGCATCAACCACAAGCTTGCATCTGGTGGAGTACTGAAAAGCAGCCAGCATGGCTTTGTAGAGGGGAGGTCATGCCCAATATACCTGGTATCTTTTTATGACCAAGTAACTAACCACCTGGACATGGGACAGGAGGTGGACATCATCTACCTAGATTTCAGAAAGGCCTTTGATACTGTTTCCCATCAAATCCTCTCAGATAAATTGGGGAGTACCGGCCTAGACTAGGCTACAGCGAGGTGGATTGGGAACTGGATCAGTGGCCGATCCCAACAAGCCATAATTGATGGGGTAGCCTTTTCCTGAAATGCTGTCTCCAGTGGTATAACCCAGGGGTCAGTGCTCAGGCACATTTTTAACATCTTTATTAATGACCTGGATGAGGGAGTGAAAAGTGCAATGATTAAGTCTGCAGATAATACCAAGCTGTGGGGGCAAGCAGGTACATCAAAGGACAGGTCAAGGATTCAGGAAGACCTTGACAGGCTGGTCCTATGGGCTGAACAAAACCATATGAGGTTCAACAGGAACAAATGCCGGGTCCTTCATCTGGGTAGGAAGAACCCTCACCATATCTATACAATGGGTGGTGGTCCACTGGCTGTCACTGCATCTGAAAGGGACCTGGAGGTGTTAACTGACCAGAGGATTAATATGAGCCACCAGTGTGACAAAGTTGCCAACAAAGCAAATAGAACTCTGGCGTGCGTCAGCAGGTGCATTGCCAGCAGATCCAGAGAGGTGCTCCTCCCCTCTATTCGGTGTTGGTGAGGCCACAGCTGGAGTACTGTGTCCACTTCTGGGCATCCCACTTCAAGAAGGATGTGGACAAGGTTGAAAGGGTGCAGAGAAGGGCCACCCACATAATCAAGGGCCTGGGGGACAGGCCCTATGTAAAGAGACTTCGGATCTGGGTTTGTTCAACCTGAGGAAAAGAAGGCTGAGAGGTGACTCGATAGCTGCCTACAAATATGTCAAGGGAGAACACCAGGATCTAGGAGAACAATTTTTCAGAAAAGTGCCCCCCGCCCCAGAACACGTGGACCAATAGACACAAGCTAGTTGAGAAAAGGTTTCGCTGAACATAAGGAAAAATTTCTTTTCTGTATGGGTAACTAGAATCTGCAACAGGGGTGTAAGGTTGTAGCCGTGTCGGTCTAAGGACATAGGCAGAAAAGGTTCTTTGGGTGAATCTGATATCTTTTATTAGACCAACTTAAATGGTTGGGAAACAATTATTAAGCAAGCTTTCGGGTTCAAAAACCCTCTCTTAGCCTGACAAAGGGTTTTTGAACCCGAAAGCTTGCTTAATAATTGTTTTCCAACCATTTAAGTTGGTCTAATAAAAGACATCAGATTCACCCAAAGAACCTTGTCTGCCTAGAATCTGCAACACACTTCCAGAGGTGGTGCAGTTGCCATCTCTGGCAGTCTCTAAGAGAAGGCTGGACAAATACCTTGTTAAGTTCATCTGAGCCCAATGACCTCCTGCCCATGGCAGGGGACCAGACCTGATGATCTTACAGCAAATCGAGGCAACCGCCCCAGGCCCCGCACTTTAAGGGGCCCTGTGGAGCAGGGCGGAGCAGCAGCGGCACAGAGCTGGATGGAGCAGCAGCTCCGGGCCCAGCCACTTGCTACCCCCCTGCCACCAATGGTGGCGGCAGCTTCTTTGGGTCCAGGGCCCTGCATGGGCTGAGGTGCCCCAGGCCCCACACCCTGCTCGTGTTGTCTCTGCAAATGGTAAACCATTAAGATGGCAAAGACAAACAGACTTAGGTAAACCATATTGCCTGCTCAGTTTGCTCAAAACTGTTGCTTTCAGTACATAAAAACAAAAACAATTATGGTCCGAAAATGTATAGCAAGAAGCAGCTAACAAAAATGTCTGTACTGCAGCCGCAGGAGGGGGCAAAAAAAA
>NW_017728992.1:107577857-107578173 GCF_001723915.1 Gavialis gangeticus
AAAAAAAAAAAAAAAAAAAAAAAAAAGCTTGTGTCCAATACTTGCAAAGGGTAAATGATCTTGTTAATCACAGACGATCAAATTTGACAGGGAAATCATTAGAAAGCTGATGGACAATCACCCCGATGATTTGGAGGACCTACATGGTTGTCAGCTGAGGATCAGAGGCATAAGAACATGTATATAAATAAACCTTTTTACATGTTCCATCCAATTCCAATTTACAGAAAATGTGAAACTTTCCCAACAAAATCTCAGACACAAGACAAAACTAAATATTAGAATTCATGCAGGCTAATGGCACCCTGCCACCTAG
>NW_017728992.1:107594056-107606058 GCF_001723915.1 Gavialis gangeticus
ACACACACTGTTTGATATTGTAAATTTAGAATTTTAATTACAAAGCCATTTAAAAGACTATTACAATTTGCTTTTGGCAACTCTCCTTACCAAACACCATAGATAAAAGTTTTGCTTTGATTCATGTTACAGAAAATGTTATGTATCACTTGAGGGGAACCTCTTGCTACAAGCTATTTGTTTGGTTAACAGAATCCTCTCTTTTTCCTTGTTCTCTACATGAGACCAAAGTTTAAGATTATTCTCAGGTTGTCCTACACAATGGGCTACAGCAGGGGGTGAGGGAGAAGTTCAAGGTGTCTTCCAGGGAGCAATCTCTGATCTGTAACAGACCTGCTATAGTTTAAAAATATAAGGGAACACACAGATGTTCCACTGGGTGGGGTCAATATAAGTATTCATCTGTGCAGACATTTGGGGAGGTTAAAAAGGGCAAAAAATGGCTGGCCTGATGTAAATTAGTTCACCTCAAGAGGTGAGCTAAGTTAGACCCGGAACAGGTTAGCCTGATCTACTGAATGTCTGCACACATTTGGAGCACAGCCCAGGGCTGGGAAAGCACAACCACTCATGCCAGGCCCAGGGCTGCATTCTTTCTACCCATCTCCCTCCCCACCCAGACCATTTTTAGCTCCCTGACCTCCCCTCCCCACAAACAACCCCCTCTACAGACCCATGAATACCATCCCCCCCAGACGTACCAGCACCCTCAAATCCCACTCCCCCACCCCCAACTACTAGATTGGGTTCCTAGTTCAGCTCTTATAAACTGTGTGATCAGAATGTGTGCAGCAAACATCTGCATGTACCCTAAGTGGTGACTCAAATACTAGCCCCAGACATTTTTATAGCAGCATGGATGTTACATGTGCACAGAAAGAAAGGCTATTAGAATGCTAGGGAAAAGTCCTTGCTTTTCCTTCTCTCAAATGTTTAAAAGGCATGAAATGCTCATCTGCTATTTAAGTATTATGCTTATTGGCATAATGGACACAAAATATCCCTATCCATCCAACGGCCTGTTTGAAAAGCTAATTTGATCTAGAGCCATCTCTTATTGTATTTTTGAGGTGTTTTGTAGAATAGACAGAACTAGACAGAGATAAGCAAGCTTAGGCAGGCTTGCAAGGCATTTATTTCCTTTGCTTTCTCCATCCAAAGTAAAAAAAAAATGCTGCACAACCATGATCAAAGCACCTTAATATGTAGTGGAGAGTTAGTGAGATGCTTCTTTAGAATACACCCCAAATTTAACAGACACATTTTACAACCAGTGAATGATGTTTAACTCACCCTCCAGCTTTCATTAAAAATGAAATAAAATAGCAGCTCTTGCTGTTAGTCTTTCCTTTCAATCAAATTATTATTTTATATTTTCAAGACTCTTTTGCAAAGAGGATAGCTAAAAATGTTTCTAAAAACAAGAATAAAAGCAATTTCTCGTTCCACACAAAATCAATCACATGCCTGCAGATTGGTGGGACACAACAAGTGAGTCTAGATATAGAAAATAATAAAAGGACAGAAACTGGCAATTGTTCCATCTTGCATTTTTAAATATAAAAATATTGCATTCTCACATATTAAAATTTGGAAGTATCTTAATTTAAAAAAATGCAGATGTGTACATATTTACAAATGGCACAAGTGCATGATAATTTACATGGTTGGCATGTGTGTAGTAGCAGTAATTTAAGTGTTTTGCTATATCTTCAAGGTTATACATGATTATCAGGAATCCAGGTTTCCCATTTCCCACAGGAAAATGGAGAAAAATGTGGATTTCCTCCTCTACCTGAGGAAACCATGGATTTCTTATTTTAATGGAGAAACCCACAGATCTTACAGTTTTGCAAACAGCTCTCTGCAAACTGGCAGAGCTCCAGCCTGCAAGGGGCTGGGGTGGAGCAGAAGGATGGTGGTCAGGCAGAGGGCACCATGTGCCTGTTTATGCACATGGCCATCAGCTTGGAGAATAGCTTCCACATGTGAGGGCCCCATCAGGAAGAAGGGAGGGAGTTGGGCAGGGCTGAGGCTGCTGCCCGGCTGGGTTGTGCATGGGGCCACAATGCACAGCTGCAGGGCTCTGGTGGGGAGCAGGACAGGGCCATGGGTGGCTCATCGAGGAAGTGGTGGAGTGGGGCTGACTCCTGGCACTGTATGCACTTGCGGGGAGCAGAGGTCACCTGTGCTCCCCAGATCTGTGCATGGGGCAAGAGTGGCATGGGCTGCCAGCTACGGGCTCAGGCTCCCTGCCCTGCTTCTCTCCCCTAGGGCCTCTGCAGCCCAGCAGGTGCCACCCAATGTGGCAGGGCAGAGTAGGGGCCATGTGGGGAACCTTGTTGCTGCTACAAGGACCATGCTGCCCTGGCAAGGTCTCCCCTGCCTGTGCGGCTGCAACAAGAGACACAACCTTGCACTGCCACCCATGCTGCTGTCACATGTGCAGGGGACACATCACCAGGGCAGCACAGAGCTCACAGTAGCAACAAGCTTCCCTGCATGGCCCCACCGTGCCTTGCCACTGTAGATCGCACCTGCAGGGCTACGGAGGCCCCATGGGAGGGCAGCAGGACAGGGAGCCCTGAGCTCACAGCCCACGCCCACCCTTGCCCCCTCTGGAGTGCATGTAGCAGTGGGGAGCCAGCCCACCCCACCTGATCCTGCAGCAGGCAGGCAGCAGGAGGTGAGCCGGGCTCCGCTCTGCTGCAGCAGCCACTGCCTCCTGCCAGGGGCAGGGGGCTGTGGACCCAGGTCCCTGGCTCTGTGGCCCTGGAAGCTGGGGGCCCCCTCCAGCAGGGTGGGGGGCGGGGGGTGAGGATCATCAGCAGAGCTGGGTGGGCTGTGAGAGACGAGTAAGGGGCACCAGCAGGGCCATGGGGCTGGACCTGCACTCTGTGAGCTAACGGGCAGGGGGAAGCTCTGATTCTCCACAATAAAAACCCCAAAATCAAATGCCCAAATTTATAGGTATTTAGAATTTATTTTATTACAGTGATTGAGGCACTGGTATGCTTCCAAATTGCTTTAAAATTGTAAATATATCAAGAAAACATTGTATTCAACTGGTACCTACGTATATAGTGGCCTTTCATTTTAATCACAGATTTGGGGGGGGTTAATCAGAGACTTTGCAATTATTTTATCAGAGAATTTGTGATTTTTTTTTATCGGGTAAAACCAGGGTCCCTGATGATTATAAATAATAATATTTTTGTCTTTAAGTATATTATGGTCCCTATGAAGAGGTAGTTTACTGTTTACAGGATATTAGAAGTATTTAAGCAGGAACATTTGTCTCATTTCAAAACAGAAAGAAATCTGTTTTGTGTGTCACTCTGTATGAAGAATTCCAGCTGGCTATTTGGCATACTAGCTAGAGAAAGGAGAAAGTCACCTGCTCCTCCTATCATTAAGCTGAATATCTATTGAGTAGGTAGCTTTTATAACCTAAATCCTGGAAAGGGCTGCTCCATTAAGACATGCTGTTACTGAGCACAGCTCTACCTCATCCTTCTCATCCCATTACTTTAAACATTTTCAAGTTCTTCAGAAGGTTTTGTATCCATATATTCAGTTTATGAAAACTGTAGTCCCTCAGAAAGAATGTAACAGTTCAAAAGACCAAAAGGAAAACGTTACATATTTTCAAATCCCAATTATTGCTTCTTATTCAGATTATGGCAGTATGTAATAACAGCATTGATAGCATAATAACACCCATCCAGGGGCCCCCATCAAAAATTATGTACTGTCTATTGAGCTGCGTGCCTGTACACAGGAAGATATAATACTTGTCCTCTACAGAAAAAAAGTATACAATTCATTGAATAGAATGGATCTGCTTGCATAGTCTTACTGATGTCACCATGGCTTCATATGGGTTTTGAGATGTACCCATATGTACCTGCTGGAAGAATCCATCCTTAAGGCCTCAGTCACATAATAGGACACATCCACTGCAGCTCTCCATTGCAATACTGAAAACAGTATTTTGTATGTGTTAATCTTTGTCATTTATATTCAGGCAAAAGACAGAAAGTGTCTTCTTTTTAGGGAGAGAGCGGCAAAAGTGTACTAGTGGTACCCATAGAGTTTATTTCAGTGCCTTACTGTAGTGTTGTAAATGAGTCTTTAGTAGCTGATTTAGTAAATGCCACTCTATAAAATAAAAATGAAGGTCCTAATCACATTCAGGTTTGTGTGAGTGGACTTTTCCTGTCTGTGAAAAACCTCACTAACTTCAAATGGCTGCAAATATCTACCCAACATTAGTTCTTGTTTTTGAGACTGTTTATCAGAAGAGAAGTTCCCAGAAATTTATATTACACAAATCATCAGCCTAGTGTGGCACTGAGATACTTCAGCTTCCTACCAAAAATTTTATAACCAAAATTTTTTATAACCTTGTTATTTCTCATGAATCAAAGTGAAAGTAAAAAACAAACAGGAGCCAGATAAAAATTAATCTATAACAAGTCTTGCATAATTTTTTAGACTGATGAGTCTGCTGTTTTAGGCACAAATACAAAATAAAGGATTGTAGGCAGGAAGCATGGCTGTTGTCTGGCAGAAGAGAGTGACTGTAAGGACAGATGATTAGAGGGGAGGCAGGGGAAGTGCAGAAATGTAGTGGTCCATTGCACCCCTCTTTGATCTCTGCTCCACCCAAACTTTAAAACAGACCTTACGATGACAGGCTGAGAGCCATGGGGCTCTTTAGCCTGGAAAAGCGCAGGCTCAGGGGTGATCTGATGGCCACCTATAAGTTTATCAGGGGTGACCACCAGGATCTGGGGGAACGTTTGTTCACCAGAGCGCCCCAAGGGATGACGAGGTCGAACGGTCATAAACTACTGCAAGACCGTTTCAGGCTGGACATAAGGAAGAATTTCTTTACTGTCCGAGCCCCCAAGGTCTGGAACAGCCTGCCACCAGAGGTCGTTCAAGCACCTACATTGAACACCTTCAAGAGCAAATTGGATGCTTATCTTGCTGGGATCCTATGACCCCAACTGACTTCCTGACCTTCAGGCGGGGGGCTGGACTCAATGATCTTCCGAGGTCCCTTCCAGCCCTAATGTCTATGAAATCTATGAATGCCTGGAAGGGCAACAGTATTTCTATTCAATCAATTGACTTCATGGATTATTATAATATACTTGATTCCTGCAAATCTCTCTTCACTCCACATGTGTTAACAACCCTCTCTCCTTTTTAATAGTTTTGATCTTCCATTAAATCAAGTTACTGTTTCTGTAGTTTTGGTGTCACTATCACACCACTTGCAAAAACCAAGCCAGCCAAAGTTTCCTCAGTGGACCTAATAGTCAAATCTCCTTTGACTCCTCTGCACCAACAAATTCAGTAAATGCCCAGCCCCACCCAATCCATTTCCTAAACATGTCACCATCTCTGTCTTTGAAACAACTCTCTTGTAAATACAAACCAAAGCGCTCCCTAAAGTTAACCGGTATTTGAGTTTTTTTAGTGCCATTGATTTCTTCATCAAGGCATTTCATACCTTTTACAAAAATAATTCAGATGGAATTTAAAAAAAAGAAAAGGTAAAAAATTGAATTTAGTTTCAGAAAATAGTTTGTCACTAAGACTTTGCCCAAAAATCTGCGGATTTCTTTTTATTTTTTGAGTTAAGAGTGATCAAAATACTCAAGACCATTAAAAAGGAGAGAGGGTCATTAACACATGTGGAGTGAAGAGAGATTTGCAGACACCAGGGTGGATTTTATTTAAATCAAATCAATTTAAATCACGATTTAAATCACTGGACAGGAAGCCTCATTTAAATTGCTGTTTTCTACAACAAGCGCATTCTTGTTGTTTGATATCCTTTATTCATTTAACTTCTTGAAACTTTTCACTTTTAGAGAGAGGTAAGGGCTTGACTTTGTGTACACACTTGCAGAGAGACAAGAGGGCTGATGGGTGGGTAATCAGTAGGCCTGTGCAAATAGGGAAGTATTTGATTTGGATTAGGACTTGGCAGATTCAGAGTACAGTGATTTAATGTCCTGCACACCAGAGTGCATTTGCATGGGTATTTCCCAGGGAAAACTAGCAGCTGCATACATTCTGCTACTCCTATTTGTCCCCAGAGAAATGTATGCTCCTGCTTATGGGAACAACCCCATTCAGCAGGGGTGGGCAAAATACGGCCTGTAGGCCGGATCTGGCCCACCAGGCCATTCTATCTGGCCCACAGGGCACCTATAAAATTTTGAAAATTAATATTTATCTGCCCCTGGCTGCATGTCAAACATGACAGGAGCCAGGAACAGTAGGGGGGAAGCTGCTGGCAGGAGCCAGCGGCAACAGTAGCAAGGCCCACTGGCCCTGCCCCTCATCCCCCAGTCCCCAGCCGGAAGCCCCTGCCTTAGCAAAAGCTTCTGACCTGGGAGCCTGGGGCTGCTCCTCACCTCCCTCTGCTGGAGAGGGAAATTCAGGTAAGAATGGGCAGAGGGAGGGGACAATTGCTGGCACAGGAAGAGCCAGCTGGCAACCACATAGTGCTCCTCCTGTGTCATGTGGTCCCAGCCCTGCAGCCAGAACCCCATAGTGCCAGAGCTGCAGGTGGGGAGCAGCAGGCATGGGGGGGAAGTGGCAGCAGGAGCAGGTGTGGGGGAGTGGCACTGGGGGCAGGTGTGGCGGAGGGGAGTGGCAGTGGGTGAGAGTGCAGGGCCCTGGGGGTCAGGGTCGGTGGCAGCAGGAGCAAGCTGGGAGCCGTGAGGCCGGGCTAGCTCCTGCTTTGTTCTGTGATTCCAGCATTGCAGGCAGAAACAGCGCACTGCCAAAACATGCCCACCCTTTCGGTGCCTTTCGTTTGGTTCCTGGCTGCAATGCCTGGATCACAGGACACAGCAAAAACCAGCCTGGTCCCATGACTCCCAGCTCGCTCCTGCTGCTACCTCTACCGCAGTACACCTGAAGCTCCTGCACTCGCAGTGGGGGAAGGCCACTGCCTCCCCCACCCTGTGCTGCGCAGGGCCCCAGACTCCACCTGGAGTGGAGGGTACCCTAACCCCTGCTTCCCTGCGGAGTCCAGTGGGGGCTTCCCCCCATGGGAGTGCAAGAGCTGCAGGCATGTGGCGTGGAACCACCATGGTAGAGGTGGCCAGGAAGGCTCTGCTCCTCACCCCCACATGCAGCACTGCCCAAAGCCGGCCCCACTGGGCACCAGTGTCTGCACCAAGCATAAGCTCCCAAAGCCCCCCAACTGCTGCTGCTACTGGCATCAGGGGCTGCATGCCATGTGGGGGAGTGTGGGGAGTCCCTGCACCACACAAACCTCACATACCCACACCCTGCCCCCACAGCCCCCACTGACATATACACACACCCCAACATACCCTATGCCCCCCACACATCCCACAGACCCCCCACACAATATAAGTGAGAATATTTTTCAGTTATTATGCAATACCTTCTATATACAGTACAGAACCACAAATCATGACAAATATTTTTGTAATAAAATTAAAATATGTTATAAGAGGTGTTTGACATCTAGCGTACGATTTGTTTTTTTCTGGTTCAAAGTTGGCAATCCCCCTCCTAAAAAGAGTATTTCTGGGGGGTCAAGGGGAGGGACTTCTGGTGGCAAAGGTCAGGGGTTAGGGGGCGGGACTACTAGGCTACTAGTCCGATATGGCTACTAGGGGGCAAGGCAACTGTCAAGGGGTGGGGCTACCTATGTGGGTCCCAACAGCTCGCCCAAACTTGTTAAGTGGCCCTCTGCCCAAAATAATTGCCTGTCCCTGCCATAGACAGTGGAACCCAGATTCTGCAGTTCCAAACCACTACTCCTTACCAGTTTAGCCAAATGAATATCTGTTAGCAACAGAAGAACACTTGCATTCCTTGGAATTGACAAACCACCAACAGAAATTTGCATTCCACCTCCTTCCCCCAACTGCAATGTTCAACTTTGCGCCTGTAGTAAATCTATTTCTTTTCTGGATAAATTTTCGAAGATAAAGCTATAGAATTTTACACTGGAAGCTGACTGCAAACTTAACTGTGGAGAAAATACTGCCTTATTATCATGCAAAAGTTTTACTGAACCCCTTCTATACCATACGGTATCCCACCCCATCCCCCCATACTGGTGAACAAATTAAGAGGCTGTGAGTGATGATTACATAGTCCGGTGGGTGTCAAATTGGCTAGAGGGTCGTACCCAGAGAGTGGTGGTGGACAGGTCAGTATTGACCTGAAAGGACATGGGCGGTGGGGTCCCACAGGGCTTGTTTCTTGGACCGATACTCTTCAATCAGTGACTTGGATGAGGGAGTGAAGTGTACTCTGTCCAAGTTTGCGGATGATACAAAACTGTGGGGAGAAGTGGACACACCGGAGGGCAGGGGACAACTACAGGCAGACCTGGACAGGTTGGACAAATGGGCAGAAAACAACAGAATGCGATTTAACAAGGAGAAATGCGAAGTGGTGCACCTATGGAGGAAAAATATCCAGCACTCCTACTGCATAGGAAATGACCTGTTCAGCAGCACAGAAGCGGAAAGGGATCTAAGAGTCCTAGTGGACTCCAAGATGGAGTCTTGGCAGTGTGGGGCAGTGTGGGGATGCAGTCAGCAAGGCCAACCGCACCTTGTCATGCATCCAGAGATGCATCTCAAGCAGGTCCAAGGAGGTGATACTTTTTCTCTATGCAACACTGGTCAGGCCGCAGCTAGAGTACTGCATCCAGTTCTGGGCGCCGCACTTCAAGAGGGATGTGGACAACATGGAGAGGGTCCAGAGGAGGGCCACTCACATGATCAGGGGGCAGCAGGGCAGGCCGTACGAGGAGAGGCTGCGGGACCTGAACCTGTTTAGCCTTCACAAGAGAAGGCTGAGGGGGGATCTAGTGACCTGTTACAAACTTGTCAGAGGGGACCAGCAGGCATTAGGGGAGTCCCTGTTCCCCCAAGCACTACCAGGAGTGACTAGAAATAACAGTCACAAGCTGGCAGAGGGTAAATTCAGACTAGACATCAGGAGGCACTACTTCACGGTCAGGGCGGCTAGGATCTGGAACCAACTTCCAAGCAAAGTGGTGCTGGCTCCTACCCTGGGGGTCTTTAAGAGGAGGCTAGGTGTACACCTTGCTGGGGTTGTTTGACCCCAGTACTCTTTCCTGCCATGGCAGGGAGTTGGACTTGATGATCTGCTCAGGTCCCTTCCAACACTACTAACTATGAAACTATGAAACTATGAAGATGACCGTGAGTCGTCAGTGTGACGATGTCAATAGCAAAGCTAATGCCACTTTATCATGCATCAGCAGATGCACGACAAACAGAACCAAGGAGGTGATACTTCCCCTCTATCGGACGCTGGTCAGACAGCAGTTGGAATACTGTGTCCAGTTTTGGGTGCCACTCAGTTTTGGGATGTGGATAACCTGGAGAGGGTCCAGAGAAGGGCCACTCGTATGGTTAAGGGCTTGCAGGCCAAGCCCTACAAGGAGAGACTAGGGCACCTGGACCTCTTCAGTCTCTGCAAGAGAAGGTTGAGAGGCGACCTTGTGGCTGCCTATAAATTCATCATGGGGGTGCAGAAGGGAATTGGTGAGGCTCTACTCACCAAGGCGCCCCTGGGGGTCACAAGAAATAATGCCCATAAGCTAGCAGAGAGCAGATTTAGACTGGACTTTAGGAAGAACTTCTTCACAGTTAGAGTGGCCAAAATCTGAAATGGGCTCCCAAGGGAGGTGCTCTCCCCTACCTTGGTGGTCTTCAAGATAAGGTTAGATAGGCATCTGGCTGAGGTTGTCTGAACCCAGCACTGTTTCCTGCCTGTGCAGGGGGTTGGACTCGATGATCTATTGAGGTCCCTTCCGACCCTAACATCTATGAATCAACACTGATAGCTCGCCTCCTCAGTTCGTGACCTTTTCCAAAATTGAAATGTTGGAAAAGCTTAACTCCTGACATTAATGTCCAGTTGGAGGCAGTGGTGGACCAAAGTTGTGTTCCCAGGTGCTGGAAATACTTTACACTTACAGAAAAGTAGGGACAGATTTTGCTTGATTTTTGTGGATTAGTCTAATAAAAGAGCAGAGGCAACTGGAAATGAGTCATGTTAAAACAGATCAACTGCTAAGGAGAGGTGATGGAGCTAGAATTCACCAACTCTGAACTTCATATTTAAACGTCACAGAAGTGGCATTCCCAGGAATTAGTGGCAACTGTCTTTCATCCTTGACAATTTGTGATTTGAATCTGAAATTAAGGACATACAGGGCTTAATTCATTATTGGTATTTACTAACAGATTAGAAGAAAAGTTCACTCATTGTGTCTGCTTGACCCTTATTCATTTCAGCTCATAGGGATATAGGGCTGGCCCCCAACAACAATCCTGCGAAATCAGTGTGTTGGTTCTCTGGGGGGGGTGGGGGTGCTGGGGCTAAGAATAGCCACTGGTTCCAGGGGGTAGGGAAAGAGAGCCCTTCCATTCCCCACCAGCCCATCTGCAGACCCCACAAGCCCCACTGATCCCAAATTCTCATAGACCCCAGTAACCCTCCCACCACCACAGACCCTGCTTACCTCCCAGTCCCTACTTACCGTAGCTGGGGTGCCACTTTTAACTCAATCTATACTACCTGAATGTCTGCTCGCAAGCTTAGATATAGAACACACTGGCCCACCTAATTCCTAGTGGCAAGGTCTATCCCACAGGTGGCCAGCTTCTTGACAAGTCCTCTTGTGGGTGGAAATCTGAGCAGCCACAGAATTTGTCTCCTGCTTACTCCCAGTGTGTTCTCCACCACAATTTCCAAAAGACAAGGAAGGACTGTCAGCTTGGGTTTGGAGCAGTGATCCATATTTATACAGACTCAGTGTCCCACTTATCCCACTGCGTCATACAACCAGCATGATGGTGCTGCAGGTTCTAGTCCAGCTCACTGACTATAGTAGCAGCCATGAAAAGGGTGAACTGAAGAGTAAATTTAATTCCCTCAACTTCTCTCCACTCCATCCACAAACAACTGGAATATTCAGGGTTTATGCAAATAGGTTGGAGACATGGCATGGAAAGGTCTAACAATATCTTAACAAAAGGAACAAAGATAAATAATTTTAAAAGAAAATTGAATGTTACCATTTATATTGCTGAGCAGAGTAATGGTTTGCAATTCTTCTGCTAGCAGTCAGTTCATCAGTAAGTAAGAGAGTTTTTAGAAAGGACTGAATGCAGTCAGCAGAAATTTAAACACAAAGCTGCCATTCAAAATGGAACAGGAGCCACTAGTTTCAAAGTAGAGACAATGTGAACTATTTAAAAGCTGTGAATATTGCTGAAAGTTCCTGTATCCTCATTTGGAACAGAGGCAGATCCATAGCAGGTGTAAATTGTCACAACTGATATCAGCTGATGATATCAAGTAGAAAGCCTGAAATGATGCAGGATTGTTTTCCTTCACCTTCATAATGTTTTCCACAGACTCAGTTGTATGCCTTAGAATATCTGATATCATTTACAGGAACAAACAATAAGGGCGGGGGCATGCATTAGCCATGACACAAATAGCAGTGACATATATTTGTGCCATTACTTTTTTTCCCAGGGGACCACCCCTACACGCACACTCCAGTGCACACCAAATTGTCCTGGGTGTGGTAGGCTGGGGCCAGCACCTGTGCCAGCCCCAACAGCCTTACCATCTGCCTAAAGGGCTCTCCCTCTCTACTTAAACAGGACACAGGTTTTGAGGTTAAATGGTAAAGAGGACACAAGAAAAGTGTGCACTGTGCTGGGGTTTGGGGGGGGGAGACCTGTCTGCTAAAATGTGCATTACATTTAAAGGAGCTGTTTTGACATAAGAGCATGTTGGACAGGACTGGGAATGGTTTCCTTTTCTTTTATGTAACTACCTTTGGGCTGTGGCCCTTGTGTGTACTACTGCCCTCTTGTGGAGAGGGACTTGGCATGCTCTCCCAACCAACTGGAACCCTATGATATCCCCTACCACAT
>NW_017728992.1:107606068-107609067 GCF_001723915.1 Gavialis gangeticus
GTCACTGGGGGGGAGGGTTTATACCAGGAGATCCCAATATCAAATTTTGGCACCTCACTGAAAATTAGCAGCATGGTAAACAGGTGCATGTTTGCTGCGTGTGGTTTGCAGTGCCTTGAACAGCTCTGAGGTGCCGCAAACTGCATGTGTGTGCTCATCTGGATGTTCCCTAAGAGGTCATTAGATCAGGATGGGATGGAACTGACTCTAAAAAGAAAAAGAAATTAAAAATTAACATCCTGGTTATTGGATGAATGGAAATGGGAGAATGAGAAAGGAAAACAGTCTGGTAACAGGTATGTTATAAAAACCTAAATAGGATAGAATATACTGACAGACCAAAAGAGAAAGAAAAGCTAAACACTCCATGGTACTTAGAATAAAACATTTAATTTACTCACAAAACAACTTGTCCAACATGTAGAAACAGAACAGAAATATACTGGTTTCTTTTTAATGTTTACAAATGATGTATTAATGTTTTACAAATGATGTCCATTTAGATAAATCATTCTCTAATTCCTGTGAATTTTATTGAGCAGAAGTCTATTAAGTGTGGAGTTGTGAGTGGGACATATGAAATTAAGAGCTTGAGACTCTCTTCTTCAGTCACGTGTAGTCACTGTTTTGCATTGATATACATCATGTTAAGTGTAAAAGTAGTGAAGACTCAGACCCTAGAATTTTTACATCTGCCATATTAAGGGTTTTCTACTGCAATGTCCACTAACACTGCCTCCCTCTTGCAGAAGAGTGTAAAAGTGAAGAGAGAAAAGCACGGAAGGAAGTTCCAAAGCGAGTGTGATCCTGGCACTAGATTCAACTTGAGTGTTTATTGATAGAGCAAAACTGCTGCAGATGGTCTGATATGGGAACTTCAGCAGGTCTAGATGACTGAGGCAAACTCTGCAGACTCCTCTACTCATCTTTACTTCTCAAAAGATAGATTTCAAATGGCCTTCCCCCTGTATTAACATACGATTAGTACTACTGCTGTAAGTGCATTTTATCTGCTGCCTATGCTTTGTTTCACTTCACTTCAATACTTCACAATTCTTTTGAAGAACATTGATTTCATGGTCACAGGACATACTGTAATAATTACAGGACACTCTTTAATAGACAAGGTGACTATAGCATAAGAGATATTCTAAAGCACTTTACTGGAGTTGTTTGCAGGAAGCACCAGTTCTTAATGACCCAAGACACAAATCTAGTCTAGATTCCACATGTTAATGACCCCTTATAAACCAGATAATTCATTTTAATTAGATTTGCAAGAACAGAGATGCCAAGTCTTTACAATGAACCAGAAAGTTCTACTCCTCAGATAAACCAGTCTGACATTTAATCATAACCTTTTCTACAGAAAAAAAGCCACCTGAAAGTTTGAGGCACAGGTTGTGGGTGTCTGGTAGAGCTGTGCGAAGCTTTGGTTGCTGATTCGATTTTGAGGAGATTCAGCCACCAAATTGGGCCGAATCCTAATTGAATCAGGAGACCAATAAAAAGGTCCAAATTGATTCAGAGAAAAATTCAGAGATGTGGCAATTCAGGCAGTCCCTGCTCAATGCTGCAGGGAGCTGGACACGGGCTCCATGCCGGCAAGTAGGGGGCGGGGAAAGGGGGGCTGAAGGAAGGGGGAGGGGACCATTGAGGGAACCCTGCCAGGCCCCATCTCCTGCCTGCTCCCCTAGTCCTCCTGAGAGCCCCCCGACCCCCTCCCACTCTCCCAGTCCCATCAATGACAGTCCTGCCTGGCCCCAGAGTCTGGGCTCTTTAAAAAAAAAAGCCCCACACTCACCAGCTGCTTCCAGGAAAGGGGGGTGATCCCTGCTGTCCCCCACTATGTGGGGGGAGCTCTGCCATGAGCCCTTATCGCCCACCCGCTCCCCCATCCCTGTCAATGGTTGCCCCGCCTGTCCTCAGTGTCCTGGCACTTTAAAAAAAAAAAGCCCTGCACTTACTGGCTTCTGCACTGGCCATCAGGGCTTCTGGGGATTCATAGCAGAGCCCCCCCACATAGCACGGGGCAGTGTGGTGCAGCAGGGATCACCCCTCCTCCCCCCCCGCCTGGGAGGAGTGAGTGAGTGCGGGGCTTTTTTTTTCTTTTTTTTATTCAAGAGCTGACAACGCTATTGACAGGAATGGGAGAGTGGGTGGGGGTGGTGGCTCGTGGCAGACCCCCCGGCAGCGTGGGTCACTGGGGTGCGGTGGGGATCAACCCCTCCCTGCCCCCCCCGCCTGGCAGGAGTAGGTGAGTGTGAGGTGTTTTTTTTGGTTTTTTTAAGGCACTGGCATGCTGGGGATTGGTGGGGCAACCATTGACAGAGCTGGGAGAGCGGGTGGGGGATGGGGCCTGTTTGATTTGGCAATTCAGCCGATTCAGAGGTGGCTGAATCTCTGAATCAGATTTGACTGAATCAATTCAGGACAGTGAGTTGAATCAGCAAATAGCATCACTGTCCCCCAAATTGGCTGAATCCAAAGCAAATACTAGCCACTTTGCACAGGCCTAGTGTTTATCACCCCATCAGGAAAACAATAGCCTCTCTCAAGCTCTTCTTAAACAGCTTTTTCCAAGGAAGGAAAGTAGTATATCGGCTCTCCGCCCTTCAATGCAAATGTGACAGGTGGGTGGGACGGGAAGTCCTGCCCCCTTAGCCCCACCCTATTCCCCCATGTATGATGTGTGACATCACCAGCCCCACACCTGACCCCAGTCACGTGATGCGTGACATCACCAGCCCCGCCCCTTGACCCCAGTCATATGGAATGTGACATCAGCAACTCCGCCCCCACCCCCAGTCACGAGGTATGTGACATCATCAACTCCACCCCTGCCCCAGTCACGTGGTGTGTGACATCAGCAACTCCGCCCCCACCTCCAGTCATATGTTGTGTGACATCAACAACCCCACCCCAACCCCCAGTCACGTGGTGTGTGACACCAGCACCACATGGTCCATGACATCAGAAGGACAGCCCATGCAGACCCC
>NW_017728992.1:107609523-107611518 GCF_001723915.1 Gavialis gangeticus
TTTTCCGCAGAACACCAGCTCAAGCTTTACCATACAGCTGGTTAAACCTCTGGATCTGCTGGGGAACTGGGAGATAGGGTTAGCAGAAATACAATACCCGCACAGCTGGAACAACATCAACGAAGACATGCCTTTCAAAATAATTTCTGGGACTAAAAAATGGGGGTACAGCCTGCCTCGGGGGTATTATACAACCATCACAGAATTACTGGATCTTATAAACAATACAATTACCAACCATCCTGCTCCGCCCGAACTAGTTATGCATTATGACCGAGCATTCGGGAAAGTGAGACTTAAATCCAAAGATAACTCTTATGGTTTTTATACGCATGGTGAGCTAGCCTATATTTTGGGGATGCTACCCCGGAGTCTCTGCTTAAAAAACACCTTTCCCTGCTGATATTACCGGTGGGTTTAATTCACTGTATGTCTACACGGACATTGTGGAACATCAGCTTGTCAGGGAGTTTTTGGTACCTTTGCTATGTTGCGTCCCTATCTGTGGGAGTAACAACGAGTTTGTCACCATCACGTATGACAACCTGCATTATGTCCCCATCAGCCAGCACCACATAGACACAATCAGCATTGACATAAAGATGGACCAGAACAAACATGTCTCATTTTGCTTTGGTAAGGTGATCGTTAAGCTTCACCTCCGCCCCCTGAAGACTTTGAGATTTTAAAATAAGTAAAAGCACAATGGTGATGGTAAAAAACTATGGGGACCCTAATTTGTACAGAAATTATTATAAAGCCCAGGCTGGGTATGGTCTTCCCAGATATCAGGGGGTGCCCATGATGTACGGGGCTGGAGTGGGAGGCATATTTCGCAGCCTCTTTAGAAAAGCCGTTCCGCTTTTGAGAAGGGGTCTGGAGATGATCAGGCCCCACGCTAAAAATGCAACGCAAAACATAGTCAAAGATGTGATTGGTCATGTCTCCCGAGCTGTCCTAGATAAGGAGGTCAAGTCAGCAAAGCAGGAGGGGTCTGATGTCATGTATATTCAAAGAAAGAACCTTAAAAGAAAGAGAAACGCAACAGACTCCGGACGTGCAGGACCTTCTCAACCCCTTAAAAAGAAGAGGGTAAGTCGACAGGGCAGCCAGACACGAAAAACCAAGAAGCAGCCTGGGAGAAAGAAGGGGCGCTCTCTTGGAGGAAACAGAAATATATTTTAACAGCCATGGCCTTTGTTCACTGTGGGTCTGAAGAATGTGCCAAAACTGAACGGATGTGTTTCAAATAGCCCCTACGCAGACCTGCATTGAGAAAAGCCTGTATGTTGAGATCCCCCCACTCTCAGCTATTACCAAGTCCAGCCCCCTTGACCTTTTCATAGCGGGGAATGGTGAAGATTACATGGATTTGAACAATACGCTGCTGTTCCTTTGCTGCAAGATTGTAAAAGGCGATGGAACTGATCTTGATGCCGGGGCAGGGGTGGGTTTGGTGAATTACCTGCTAGCCTCTGTCTTCAGTCAGCTGGATGTCACTCTGGGAGACCGTCTGATAAGTCAGAGCAACAACTGTTACCCCTACCGAGCTTTCATCAAGTCGGTTCTCAACTACAGCGATGACACCCTCACCACACAATTTTCTACCGGTCTGTTTTACAAAGATATCCCCGGCCATCATGAAACAGTTGCACAGGATGGCGATAATCAGGAGATGCGCAAACGTGACAGACCGGAGCAAAAAGATAGAGCTGCTTGGTGATTTGTTTTTTCAAGAAAAACTGTTGCTGAACGGTGTGCATGTGAAAATTAAGCTGACATGCAGCAAAGGTGCCTTCTGCTTGATGGGTTCTGCAGCGCCTGGCCCCTGTAAACTAAAAATCACATCTGCGTCACTTTTTGTGAAAAAAGTGAAGGTAGCACCGGGCATCAGATTGGGCCATGCAGAGGCCTTGCTTATGGCCAATGCTAAATACCCTGTAGACCATGTGGGTATGAAAGTGTTTAGCATTCCTGCTGGCAGCCGCGTCAGCA
>NW_017728992.1:107615518-107617273 GCF_001723915.1 Gavialis gangeticus
GACTGGGGTCAGGGGGCGGGGCTGGTGATGTCACGCATCATGTGACTGGGCTCAGGGGTGGGACGGGTGACATCACACCATACATGGGGAAAGGGGGCAGGGCTAAGGGGGCGGGACTTCTGGTCCCTCCCACCTGTCACATTTGCATTGAAGGGCGGAGAGCCTATATACTACTAAGGAAGGAAGGGCCTTACCTGCTGACCTGTTGATTATCTCCAAAATGCCCTAAACAGACATTGGCCTGTCTGCCTGTCCCAGTGAAACTGGCGACAGACACACAGACACCTCTTAACATTAGCTATCATACCAGGTGCCTAGGGTCCATGGGGCTGGGGTCTGTGCTGTGGGAGATGGGTGGGGGAGATCCCTGCTTGAAGCAATGAGGTATGGTGGGGCAGGCAGAAACCAGACAGACCCTGCTGTGTCTGCAGTCTCTGCCAAGCTCCAGCCAGGAAGCAGAGGGGAGGAGTCAGCTCTGCTGTGGAGCAGAGAGCCCTGCCCAGCCCAGAGACCATGCTGGGATGCTGATGGAGTCTGGTTTAACTTAAACCAGCAAGGGGTCTGGGACAGATATTGCATAAACTAATTTGACCCAAATCAGTTAAGTCTGATGCTACATTCAACCAGGTTTATCTCAAACTGGTTTCAGCCACTTTCAAACTGGTTTATGTGCACTGAACATCTTCTCTGTTATGGTTTTAAACCAGTTTCTGATCACTTAAACTGGTTTATGTGTAATGTCTATCCCTAGCCAAAAAGCTGGAGGCTGAATCGATTCAGTCTTCGCAGGTTAGTCTGAACTTCAGAGATTAAATTGAGGAACAACTGGACATACATTCACTTTTGATTCAGGAGATGTAGCCACATGCCTGCAGTGACTTAGGCCAGAAGCTGGGGAGTGCTAGAGCACAGGTGTCTGGAATTAAGCCAGCATACGCTGTGTGTTTGCTTCCTCTTCCTGCTGTCCCTGAGTTCTCCAGAATTTGCAGTCCAGAATCACAGAAGCAGGACTCTGGAGGGCTACTCATCACTTCCTCTTCCTGCTTCCAGGTGCCTCTGGGATTTGTGGTCCACAGATGCAGCCAGCAGTAAGTTTCAGTAAGTTTAAAAGGGCAGGGAAGCAGCAGTAATGCCAGCTCTCATGAAACAATCACAAGACTCCCAATTTCCAAATCAAATGAACTCTAACTCATGATCTCGGGATATAACCCTCAAATCTTGGGACTTTTCCTGCCGGCCCATGTAGGGAGCATCCAGCTGGTAAGTCTGTGGAGGGGAAAGGGCTGGGGGGAGAGGGAAGGGGTAGAGGGGGCTGATTGAGGCCCCTAAGTGGGGCAGGGTTTGGGTTGAATGGGGCCCCGGGGCTGGGGCAGGTCACATGGCAGTCCATCCAGAGTGTTGGGGGGGCATGGCTCCCCACCACAGTGCACACCCACAGGAGAGGCATGGGGGGTCACATGCCCCCCTGGATTTGTGCACAAGGCAGAGGTGAGGCTCACTGCACCCTTTTCCCCAGGAGCCACACGATAACAGTGTGCCATCTGCTGCTTGCCAGGTAGCCCCTTACCTGCATCCCCTGCTTGCCCAGTGGGCAGCAGGAGACATACTGTCATTGCACAGCTCTCAAGGCAAAGGCAGCACTGAGAGAGCCCCAGCCCCTGCCCCTTCACTTAGCTGCTGGGTTTCATCTGCATGTATCTGTGTGTGTTTGTGTGTGTGTGTGTGCCTGTCTGTCTCTGCCCCTCCCAAGCCACA
>NW_017728992.1:107622273-107628561 GCF_001723915.1 Gavialis gangeticus
CTGTCCCTGAGTTCTCCAGAATTTGCAGTCCAGAATCACAGAAGCAGGACTCTGGAGGGCTACTCATCACTTCCTCTTCCTGCTTCCAGGTGCCTCTGGGATTTGTGGTCCACAGATGCAGCCAGCAGTAAGTTTCAGTAAGTTTAAAAGGGCAGGGAAGCAGCAGTAATGCCAGCTCTCATGAAACAATCACAAGACTCCCAATTTCCAAATCAAATGAACTCTAACTCATGATCTCGGGATATAACCCTCAAATCTTGGGACTTTTCCTGCCGGCCCATGTAGGGAGCATCCAGCTGGTAAGTCTGTGGAGGGGAAAGGGCTGGGGGGAGAGGGAAGGGGTAGAGGGGGCTGATTGAGGCCCCTAAGTGGGGCAGGGTTTGGGTTGAATGGGGCCCCGGGGCTGGGGCAGGTCACATGGCAGTCCATCCAGAGTGTTGGGGGGGCATGGCTCCCCACCACAGTGCACACCCACAGGAGAGGCATGGGGGGTCACATGCCCCCCTGGATTTGTGCACAAGGCAGAGGTGAGGCTCACTGCACCCTTTTCCCCAGGAGCCACACGATAACAGTGTGCCATCTGCTGCTTGCCAGGTAGCCCCTTACCTGCATCCCCTGCTTGCCCAGTGGGCAGCAGGAGACATACTGTCATTGCACAGCTCTCAAGGCAAAGGCAGCACTGAGAGAGCCCCAGCCCCTGCCCCTTCACTTAGCTGCTGGGTTTCATCTGCATGTATCTGTGTGTGTTTGTGTGTGTGTGTGTGCCTGTCTGTCTCTGCCCCTCCCAAGCCACAGCCCCCCAGAGCCCTTCTGCTGCCCCTCACTCCTGACCCACAGTACCCTGCATCCTGCCAGGGTGTGCAGGGGGACCCCCTAAGGCTCCAACCCCCTCCCACACCCACAGCTCCCCACACCTTCACAAATAACCCTCTCCCCCATACACACACTTCAAAAATAGCATCTAATGATTTACATTTCAAATCTCTTGATTTTTAACTTTGTTTCATGATTTTTGACATTTCATAGATTTCACAGATTTCATAGACATTAGGGCTGGAAGGGACCTCAGAAGATCATCGAGTCCAGCCCCCTGCCCCAGGGGCAGGAAATCAGCTGGGTTCATAGGATCCAAGCAAGAAAAACATCCATGTTTCTCCTGAAAGCATTCAAAGTAGGTGCTTGAACCACCTCTGGCAGCAGGCCATTCCAGACCTTGGGGGCTCAGAAGGTAAAGAAGTTCTTCCTTATGTCTAGCCTGAAACGGTCTTGCAGGAGTTTACAACCATTCAACCTTGTCATCCCTTGGGGCACTCTCGTGAACAAACATTCCATCCGATCTTGGTGAACACCCCTTATAAACTTATAGGTGGCCATCAGATCACCCCTGAACTTACGCTTTTCCAGGCTGAAGGGTCCCATGGCTGGGGTTGGCAATACTGCAGCTGTATACTCAGAGAAAGTGGGATTTAACCCCCCTCCCTGGTCCCAGACCCCAACCAGTGTCTGCCTGGGGTGGGGACAGTCTCTGCCTCTTCCCCTCCCCCCAGCCCCAATACGCTTCTCTGCTGGATCAGACAGCGCAGCACAGCCCAGGGTTAGAAAGCATGCTGGGGAGCTCTGATTTAACTTAGACAAGGAAGGGGTCTGGGACAGAAGTTTCATAAACTGGTTTGACCCAAATCAGTTAAGTTTGATACTACATTCAACCAGAGTTATCTTAAACCAGTTTCAGCCATTTTGAAACTGGTTTATGTGCACTGAACTTCTGTTCTGTGACAGGTGTAAACCAGTTTCTGATTACTTAAACCAGTTTACATGTAACTTCTGTCCCTAGCCTGAAGGTCCCTTCTAGCCCTACTCCTCTATTATTGTTTTTTAAAATATACTTGGAGAGGCTGCTGAAGGAATATTACAATAGGCTCTAATCAGTGGCGATACATAGGGGGTGCACCCACTGAGAGGGCTGGTGCACCCTCTGACAGCAGCATTCCCCGCTTAGGTGATGGGCAGGGAGGGCAGGCAAGAGCACTGGTGCCTTCCTCAAGAGCACCGGCCTGGGAGTGGGGGCACCAGGAGAAACAATCCCCACGGTCCTCCCACGACCAATTGCACTGACCGGAGGCAGGGGTGGAGAGGGTTCTCCCATAGCAGATCTCACCGACCTGGAAGTGCTGCACAACCCTTGTTAGTCAGCGTGATCAGCCACAGGGGGACCCCCCCACTTGCTAACTGGGGCTGCCAGGGGCACCAGTCGCCCATGGCTCCAACCTCAAAACACAGGAGACCAGGATATCTGAATTAGAATTTCAAAAAAAAAAAAAGTAGTGTAACAGGTCTCTCCATCTAGTCAGCCATCTCTGTCCACATTTACCATGATACAACTCATTTTCCTAGTTCTAGAGATCTCTTTAAACTTTTGGAATAATTAATCATCATTGGTTGACCAGATAACGTATAGATTTACAAAATTATCAGAAATTCTCTACACTATGGATGATAAATAAACTGTTTTTCACTTGTGATTTGGGTCTTTTATACTATACATTTTTAAACAATACAATAATTTAGCAAGAGATAAGGGTTTGATATCCTTTATAGGACCAACTGCATATGCACCCTAGGAAATCCTTGCCTCTCATATAATTCCTGGACCATGACAGCAACAACAGCTTTCTAACACTACCATTATAATTTAGAAAAATAATTTGTGTAGTATAGTAGTAGCTGGGAGACCTGTCTGAAACTGGGGTTCCACCATTGGTACTTGCATATAAACCATGAAAGAAAGAACTTGCCCTAAAGAGTTTGAAGTCTAACAGACAAGACCAAAGCTTAAAAAAGAAAAAAAAATCATGAGTGTAATAAAACAAAACAGTGTTTTTTGGTTTGTCTTGGTTTTCCAACTCTCCCTTTCCACTTCTACTGCCTGTACTGAAAGCACAGTTAGTACTGTCAGTTCTCCCAATATCTTTTGATTAATACAAAGTTACCCATGCAGCAAGAGCTCTCATAATCTTCCCAAGGCTGTAGAGCTTTCAACTCCACTCCCACCCCACCCACACACACAAGTAGGGCAGGCAGCCATATAGAAAGAAAAGAAAAGGATTTCTCCTTGTTAAGTCTTACATTTCGGAAAAGGATGAAGCTTCTCAAAGCATTGTTGAAATAAAATTATTTGCAAAGAGGTCACAAGAGCTGCTAACAGTGTAAAAAAAGACAAAGGAATATTATCCTTTTGTTATACATGGTAAAGCCAAAGCAAAAACTGTAACTTGTCTATGGTAGAGCCAGGTCCTAAAAACAACTCCCCCAAACCTTAGTTCAATGCCTGAATCACAAGTAATTTTTTTCCCTTCTTGAAGGAAGTAACCAGCCCCACATGCTGTAGAATTCCATTGCTGAGACCACAGTCTTTCAAACAAAAAAGAAAGAGAGCAAACAAATCTGAAGCTTACAGTGAACTAATGTATTAAAGGAAATTAAGCAACACTTATTAAATGTACATTAATAAGTTTGTGGAATTGTAAGGTTTTCCTTTCCTATGTGATTTGTTTAATGTGGAATACAGGTGTAACAGAAACAATTCACTTATTTTCTGCATATTGGCATTTTGTACATGGTTTTGTAAAAAGATAAGACTTTTTTTTCTCAAAAAAAGTTGGTGTGTGATTGGGCGTGATTTGACGGAGTATGCATGATACAGGGCATATGTATTATATTAAATGAAAAAACCTGAATACCTTTCATTCTCAGTGCTGTGGATGGTGAAAATCCTTAGGAAGGTTCATAGCATTATTATCCTGACTAGTGAAGGAACAAAGCAATTATTAAATAAGCAAATAGTCCTGAAGGATTTTTGCAGAATTGTATTGCTAAATACATTGTTTATGAGATCTAGGTAAAAAAATAGTGCTTAAACTAAGTCCTTTCAGTTTTAGATAGTATAGATGAAAGGAATAAGCAAGTAAGGTGGCACAAATGATAGCAGAAGTCAGCGAACAGGACAGACACTGAATTATTATATGAAAATAAAACATACAGGAAAGTACTTAAAATAGCTACTTACAAAATTGTGGCCACAGAACAATTTGACTAGTTAAAGAAATCCTTGTGCATGGTGCCAAATTGTATAACAGTGTGTGGCTCCCCTATAGAAAAGGTTACCACTCAAGTAAGAACTCAGGTTCTCTCTAACCTGGTACCCATCCACACACAGACACCTCTGACCTGAATTTATGCAGTATTCTCAAGTTAACTACCTTTCCTGGGGCTATAAACTAAAAGATCCAAGACCTACACTCAGGCTTGTAACACATTTTGCATTGAAAATGCAGGCAAAACCACGTAAAGGCTGACTGTCCTCCAACAATTCTTCCATATGCTCAGAAAGATAAATATGCTCTCACACAATTTACTATGAAATAATTAGGCTAAAATAAATTTCTCTTGGGACAAAGCCTTTTATTCTAGGATCCCACAGAGGTACATGTCTGTTGTCCCACTTAAAATACGTGTAAACTACCAAAATGACACGTCTTCCTGCCCTCCTCTTCAGACTTGGGACTAACTTGAGTTAATCGCCATTCAAGCTGTCTATGTACCTTTTCTGGTGTGAGTCAAAGCCCTCAACAATCAGTCTAGGATAAATCCAGTTTTTAAATCTGTTTTTACCCCCAGAGTGGCCTGGCTAACTGGAATGGTAAGAACAATGGGACATGGATTGTGGTGTGGTACTCCTGTAGAACCAATAATTTGGAACAGTTTTCCAGTATGACCACCCGTCCCAGATGAGGCTTCATTGAGTGCTCAGACACAGGTGCCAAAATAGAAATTTCCAATAATGCCCTTCCACTCATCAGGAAATGCCAGTTTGTCAAAACTTAAGCTGCTCCTGAAAAAGGAACAGTTCCAGTGAGTTTTTTACTTGGAAAACTTCTGAAAAAAGTTGTGAAACTGTCAAAAAATTGAATTAGTATTTTCTAAAATAAAATAATAGCCAATTTTCCAGTTAAAAACTCATTTTCATTTAGAACTTTAAGTTGAATTATAAAAGAGGTTTTTTTCAAAAATAGAATCAAAATGAAATTTCATAGTTTTCAGAATTCGATGTTTCATTTAACCCAAGCAGGGTTTTTTTCCTGTTTGCGAAAAAGATTTCAACTTTTGGTCTGGAATCAAAAAAGGAAACATGTTGGATAATTCTGTTAGATGGGATAACTAGTTTTCCACCCCTCTCAACTGATTTCCCAAAGATAACTCTGTAGGATAGGAATCAGATATATCTTTCCTCCAAGCATTTTCCTAAGCACTGAGAATCTTAAGAACTCTGTTTCACAACCACATGCTTTTCATTTTACTATCTTTCTCTTAGTGCAGGTGAAAAGGCAAATGGTTCTGTCTGTTCTGTCTGTTAAGATTAAATGCTAATTCTCTAGGACCCTACCAACCAGGGCTTAACACACACTGTATTAATAAATTGATTTCAGACAGTAGAAGTGGTATTGTTTCTAGACAGTAGTAGGAATACTTGAATCTTCTTGATACGTTTTTAGTGCATTTTTTTTAATTTCCACTAAGCAGACACACCTCTATTTTTCTAGACCCTAGGTCCAGATCCAGACACACAAGTATATGTGGTTTGTGGTGCCGCAAACCACATGTCTTGCAAGTTAAATATACACAGTGCTGCTAATTTTCAGTGCTGGGGCAAAATTTGCTACCAGGATTTCCCAATAGCAAAAAAGACCCTGAAGAAAAAAGTAGCCCAAAGCCCACCAAAGTGTCATGTGGTGGGACAAATGTAGAGACCCCATGCTGAAGCACAGTGTGCCTTGAGATGGGGGAGTAGGCAGCCCTGGGTAAGGCATGCTGCACCCCAGCCAGCCAGGGAGTAGGTAGCTGGGGTGCAGGGTACCTTACTGTGGGGGCTGCTCAGTGCATAGATTTAGGGGAGAGTCTGTCCTGGGCTGCCTGCTCCCCAGTCTCCACATGCCATTTCCCAGCTGGGTAGGGCTCAGGGTGCTTCAGTGTGGGAGCTGCCTGCTGGCTAGCCCTATGCTGAGGCACCCTGTGCCCCAGCCAGCACCCCCCCCACACACACCTCCCCACCCTGCAGTCCATGAAGCAGTGGGACAATGTATCCTGCTGCAAAACACATGAGCAGGGGGGTGCACTGTGGCACAATGTAGCACCACAAATTTGTGCTGCTACTATTTGTGCTGCTGCAAATTCACTCCCCTACTCACGTGGACATGGCCTAGGAGTTACTAAGGAGTAATACAAAATCAT
>NW_017728992.1:107633561-107634386 GCF_001723915.1 Gavialis gangeticus
CTTCAATAGGACATCTCATGTACTTCAATATGTGCTTAAGTGATTTGCTGAATCAAGTCTTATTTATTAAGCTATTCTGCCTTCACTAGTTTTCTGATCCTGTAACTCAAAAACAAAATAACAGTCCTATAAAAATAGTGTTTACATTTTTTTTACAGAATGTAACAGAGAAAGGAAAGTTAACAGAAGGTCTTATGCAATCACTAAATCATTAAAAATCAGGCTAGAACCGACCTTATAGTTTCATAGTTTCATAGTTAGTAGGGTCAGAAGGGACTTGAGCAGATCATCAAGTCTGACCTCCTGCCATGGCAGGAAAGAGTACTGGGGTCAAACGACCCCAGCAAGGTGATTGTCTTGATGAGGAAATTCAGACAGGATCACTGTTTGGCTGTCAGAAGCACTTTATTGTGCATGGCCACAGGAGAACAGCAAGGGGCAGCTTGTTCTCAACAAAAGCAAAGCACAGACTTCTTTATATACTGATAAATCACATACAGATCAGCCCACCTTGTAACATACTCTTGGCAGTCTGACAGTGACTCATCCTGGTGTCTTGCTGAACCAGGTGCGTTTTCTCAAGCTGTCTCCTGGTAAGCTTATCCTGAAGGTCACTGTGTTGTTCTCGCTCGGCCTTCACCAATATCTCCCACCCTGTCTCGACACATATACACTCCTTTCAGTACTTTTCCATTCCTCATCAGTCTAGCCTTGTCTTGAGCCAGCACCACTTCGCTTGGAAGTGGGTTCCAGATCCTAGCCGCCCTGACAGTAAAGTAGCGCCTCCTGATGTCTAATCTGAATTTACCCTCTGCCAGCTTGTGA
>NW_017728992.1:107634398-107641930 GCF_001723915.1 Gavialis gangeticus
CTCCAAGATCCTTTTCTGCCTCTGCCCTGACAAGAAGGGAGTTCCCCAGCCTGTAGGTACGGTGCTGGTTCTTCCTCCCCAGGTGCATCACCTTGCACTTGTCAGTGTTGGATCCCATCCTATTCTCATCCACCCACCCCTGTAACCTGTCTAGGTCCAATTGTAGCCTATTCCTTCCTTCTAGTGTGCCCACATCCCCCCACAATCAAAGCTTTTTGTCTATTAAAAGACATGTGCAGATCTAGGATTTTGAAAAGGGGGTGGGGGGTTGTAGATGGTGTGGTGCATCATTGCATATCACATGAAACATTTTTCTCTAATTAAAAAGAAACTAGAACCTTTACTAATATGATAGAGCCTAAAAGCTATATTATTCTGTTCATGACTGAAGCAAAAAACAAATATAACTTTATTGGAATATGCACTGATTTTCTATATTAAGTATAAAACAGAACAAACGAGGCAAGTGATAATCAAGTTATTAGAAATAAATGTACATCTCATTCAGATTCATTAAACAAAAATTAGCTTTCTTGAGCATCTTGACAGTGTATCTAACATTTCACTAGCCATTATTTCCACATTTGAGTCAATATTCTACATGGCCAGACCACTGAGACACGCTTTTCCCAGTGTTGAATGAAGCCAAGTTTTAAGTCTTAGAAAAGGATTTTTTTCTGATATTGTTTATTGGACCAGCTATATAATTAGGAGAGCTGTTGGACGAGGTGACTTGAGGAAAGGCACCTGATACTTAGATGTTTGTCCAACAGTTCTTCCAACTGTACAGCTGGTCCAAGAAACAATATCACAAAAAGAGCTCTAAGGTGTGGGACTGCAGTTAGCACTGCTAGGGCTAGCGACAGACATTAAAAAGCCTGAGCCTGAATTGATTCAGTCTTTGCAGGAAGCTGAGCTGAGGGGGGGCAGGGGCAGGGTCGCAGGCCTGCCCCAGAAGCTCCTTGACAGCCAGGATTCATAGATTCATAGATGCTAGAGTTGAAAGGGACCGCAACAGATCATCGAGTCCAAACCCCTGCCTAGGCAGGAAAGAGTGCTGGGGTCAGATGAGCCCAGCCAGATGCCTATCCAGCCTCCTCTTAAAGACCCCCAAGGTAGGGGAGAGCAGCACCTCTCTTGGAAGCCCATTCCAAATTTTGGCCGCCCTTACCGTGAACAAGTTTTTCCTGATATCTAGCCAAAATCTGCTCTCTGTCAGCTTGTGACCATTGCTTCTTGTTACCACAAGAGGCACCCTGGAAAACAGAGTATCTCCAATCCCTTGCTGTGTCCCCCTAATGAATTTGTAGGTGACCACAAGATCACTTCTCAGCCTTCTCTTGCGGAGGCTGAAGAGGTCAAGATCCCTCAGTCTCTCCTTATAGGCTTGCCCTGTAAGCCCCTGACCATACGAGTGGCCCTTCTCTGGACCCTCTTGAGTCTATCAACATCCTTCTTGAGGTCTGGCTCCCAAAACAGCATGACGCATGATAAAGTGCAGTTGGCTTTGCTGATGATTTCATCACACTGACAACTCATGTTCATCTTGGAGTCCACTATGACTCCGAGATCCCTTTCCACTTCTGTGCTGCTGAGAGGGTCACTTCCCAGCCAGTAGGTGTGCTGGATATTTTTGTGCCCTAGCTGCAACACTCTGCACTTGTCCTTGTTGTATTCCTTGATTCCTGGCACACAGGGCTCCCCAGCCCCAGAGGGGAACTCTTCCCCCTCCTCCAGGGCAGGAGAGAGGGCCTTGTTTGGTGCTGGGGGACTCTTCTCCCTCCTCCTCCCCCACTACTGTGGGGTGGGGTAGGGAGGGGAGCTCTATGAGGCCGCCTGGCCCCAGGGGGGGACTCTACCCCCTGCTTCTCCCCCATTGCTGGGGTGGGGGTGCTCTATGGGATGTTACTCAGGCCCAGAGGGGGACTCTTCCCCCACTCCTCCCTCCCAGGGCAAGGAGAGGCTCTGTTCCATGCTGGGGGGAACTCTTCCCTCTCCTCCTTCTTCCCCCCAGAGGGGCAGTGGGAGCACAGAGCTCAGCTGAGCAGGGCATGGGTGTATGGGGTGTGACAGAGGGTAGGGGGTGTAGGGATCCTCACGCACTCCCCCCATGGCATAAAGCCCTGACTGCTTGGCGGCAGCAGCCTGCAGGGAGATCAGGGTGCTCATGCCTGGTGTAGGCACGGCTCCAGCCAGCACTATGCAGGGGAAGCTAGCAGACCCCAGATGCAGGGAAGAGAGCGGAGCCTGCCTTATCCCTATGGCTCTGCTCCCTGAGCCTGCAGCTCCAGCACTCACAGCAGGGGAAGCTCTGCACTGAAGCCAACTGCTTCCCCTGCTCCCTCCTGCGCAGTCCCCGCACTCTGCCAGAAGTGGAGGGAGCACCCCCTGCTTCCCCACAGAGTCCGGTGTGGGGCTTCCCCTCTGCAAGTGTGGAGCTGCAGACGTGCTGCAGAGCTGCAGGGATAGAAGTGGCTGGGCAGGCGACACAGGGCTGTATTCCTCACCCCCAGCACAGCGCTGGCTGCCTCTATCATGGCTCCACCCCACACCTGCAGCTCTGCACTAGCAGAGGGGAAGCCCCATGCTGGACTCTGCAGGGAAGCAGGAGGTGGGACTCTCTCCACTCCCAGCACAGTGTGAGGACTGCGTAGGAGGGAGCAGGGTAAACACCTGGCTCCAGTGTGGGACTTCCTCCACTGCAAGTGCCAGAGCTGCAGGCTCAGGGAGCAGAACCATGGGAATAAGGCAGGCTCTGCTCCTTCCCCCCATGCAACGCTGGCCGGAGCCACACTTGCACTGGGCACGATCACCCTGTCCTTCACATCTGCTCCTACTGCTGTCAGACAGTAGGGGCTGCACGCCATGAGGGGAGTGTGTGGGGGTCCCTACACCCCTCACCCTCCCTCACAGCCACACCCTGCCCAGCTGAGCTCCACACTTCTGCTGCCCCTCTGGGGGGAAGAGGAGGCAGGGAAGCATTCCCCCCAGCATGGAACAAAGCCTCCCCCTACCCTCACACCTGCTCTGGGCCAGGCAGGAGCCCCACCACCCAGCCCTGCAGTGGCAGGGGGGAGGCGGGGGAGGAAGAGTCCCCATCAAGCACCTCACGGAGTCCCCCTCCCCACCCTGGGAAGAGGAGGAGGAAGAAGAGTCCACCCCAGCATGGAATGGAGGCCCCCTCCCAACCCTGCGGAACAACCTACCTAGCATGGCCCCATTAAGATGAAGGGGCAGAGAGAAACCAGTTTTGACTATTTTGAAACTGATTTATGTGCACTGAATGTCTGTTCTTTTACAGTTTTAAACCAGTCTCTTCACTTAATCTGGTTTATGTGTAATGTCTGTCCCTAGCCTAGGAGTGCAGTGAAGAAGGCTGCAGAGAGACGTGGTTCTGGGATACCTTAAAGTGCTGCCTGTAAAGGCAGTCCAGGACTTTCACTGCTGCTGTTTTCTGTGCAGCTGCAGGGAATTGGGATGCAGAGCTCAGCTGGCTATGCACATGAAGGAGCTGCACTATGAAGAACAGGCAGTTTGCTCCTTCACTGAAGCAGCAGCAATGCTGGCAACATGGATAGGAGTAAGGAGAATAGGGGATGGGACTTTCCCCAGGAGTAGCATCTAACCTGGTTCCCAGGAGCCTGGCTTAGTGCTTATCCCATTCCCTAATGGCTTCAGTACCAGTGGATCGCTTTCAGGTAGCCGTGCTGGCCACCTGGCAGGTAAAGCAAGCAAAACACTGGCTTGCATCCATAGATGCCTCTCAAGCAAATCCTGGGATGTCATTCTCCCATTGTACTTGGCCTTGGTGAGGCTGCAGCTGGAGTACTGCGTCCAGTTTTGGGCTCCACAATTCAAAAAGGGTGTGGAGAAGATTGAGAGAGTTCAGAGGAGAGCCACATGCATGATCAGAGGTCAGGAAAACAGACCTTATGATGAGAGGCTAAGAGCCATGCGACTCTTCAGCCTGGAAAAGTGCAGGCTCAGGGGTGATGTGGTGGCTGCCTATAAGTTTATCGGGGTGCTCACCAGGATCTGGGGGAACATCTGTTCACCAGAGCGCCCCAGGGGATGACAAGGTCAAATGGTCACAAACTCCTTTATGACCATTTCAGGCTGGACATAAGGAAGAACTTCTTTACTGTCCAAGCCCCCAAGGTCTGAAATAGACTGGCACCAGAGGTGGTCCAAGTACCTACTTTGAATGCCTTCAAGAGAAATTTGGATGTTTATCTTGCTGGGATCCTATGACCCCTGCGGACTTCCTGCCCCTGGGGCAGGGGGCTGGACTCAATGATCTTCCGAGGTCCCTTCCAGCCCTAATGTCTATGAAATCTATGAAATCTGGAAGGGAGTGGGGATGGGTACATTCCTCACATCCACTTTCTTTGGCCAGAAAAGGACATACCTTAAACCAAACAAACAGTTTAACTTGAGTGTTCTGTAGCCTTCGACCCTCTTACATGTCAGATATACATGCATCCATCTGGACCAAAACGTATCTTTCAGTGTTGTCCTATACACATTCTTCTTCTAATGGCCATCTATTTTATCTCATGCTAAAAGCATGTCACACAAGAAGCATAACCACCTTGTAAATGTGGAAGACAATGCATGACTTCAGGCATACATGATGTGTTGGGGGAGGCATGGGGTGGGGCATGTGCTTCCCCAGTTTTCTGCACTGACAGCAGGGCATGGGGCTGCAGCCTGGACAGAGCCAGAGCCCAGCAGCAGTAGAGTGGTGGTGGCAGCATGATTTCTGCACCAATAGTGGGGTGTGGGGCTGCAGCCCAGCTGGACCCAACTCCCAGCAGCAGTGGGAGTGGCAGCAGTGGCATGAAGTTGTGTCACCCCATTGTCACCACTTATGCGTTGCCTATGACTTCAGGTACAGGTATATTCAAAAGTGTCATGTGAGATAACTCACTCACTCCTCTTAAGAAAGGAGTTAATTGCAAAAACAAAATCTTGAACACAACGCATTTCAGCTATGCTACTTTTCTTATTTTCTACATTCTGCTGCATCTAGGATTCTGTGACTTCTATTATTACTATTCCTGAGCACTAATCCATCCTTTATATTGGCACAGGACATTTCTTTTATAGTATGGAGAAAGGTGATGGCAATAAGAAAGCATTGTTTTCTAACGATACCAGCATTTGCTTTGCCAGTGTCCTCTTTCCCCATCCTGCAACTGTTCCTTTGTTCTCTTCATCCTTCTATCTTTTCCACTTTTTGATGTTTCCATGCTCATGGGGGAGTGGGTGACTTGGTCTATTTTTAGAGAAGTGATTCACACAAGTCCTTTCCGCCTCTGTTTCTGCTAAGGCTGAGACTGGACACATCCTTAACTACTAGTATTACATCAGGTGGGATATTTTACACAATATAATTACAGCTTAACCTGTGATTCACTTACTAATTTACAAACAAAGAACCATTTTATCAAGCCCTTGCTGTTTCATATAGTTTGTAGCTTCCCTTCATTTAGATTATTTTAAGAAGCTATATTAAAATTCAGAGAATATTAGTACTGTATGTGCAATTCACTGTCTACCATAGTTCAGAGATATTACAATTTATGGTTTAAGGTTTTTATTTATTTAAAAACATGCATTATGAAGAAGAGAGTTCATTTTGTCCATAATCCAAGCAATGTGAAATTAGCAGAAAAGAGAAAATAACAGAGACAGTTATTCTGCAGTGGTAGTGTGTATTATCACTAATTTTTTATTCTTAGCTAATTGGGTAGAATAATTTTTAGCTCATTCTAGCTTCTTATTGCACATCTTCCTCTCTCTTTGAGCATCCCTTTTACTTCTTCTGATGCAGTAGTTTTACAGCAGTTCAACACCATTGTTGACTTCAATGGAATCACTCCCAAATTAAAAGGAGAGAAATTCAGGACTTCCTTCTCTCCATTTTCATTAGAACAATGCGCAAATGGCAGCTCTGTTTCTTCTAATGGTCTAGGGGTAGTTTTTAATTTTTGTTTTATTCTAAGATGCTGAGTAGGAGGCATTATAAATGGCTCTGCTATTCAGCTTATCTGGGACTTTTTTGAAACAAAGAAGTATGTAGAGTTTGTATTAACAATTTTCTTTTCAGCAAGAGAAGACAAAAAACCAAAATAATTCAGCATATTTGCTGGGTCTGAAACTATTTCATCTAGCTATTACCCATACAGTAATGTGTTACAAATAAATACAAATTGAAATGCAGCAACTCTTTACAGCAATATGTATAAGTATTGTAGGAGTTAATTCAAACAAAGGCAGAAAGAGAATGAGAAACTTCCATGACAAAACATTTAACTCTCTTTAATCATGATATTAATAAGATGATGAATATATTCCTCCTTAACACAGTAAATGCTACTAGTAGTATAGGGACACTGCCAGGCACCCAGGACACAGGGGCAAATGGCAACTCCTGTTGCCACTAGCAGTAGCTTCTTTTTTTTATGCCCTGCTCCAAATCGGCATCAAGGATGGTTGTCCTGCTCACTCCATCCTAGTTACACCACTGATTGCTACATTTTTACAACAGAGGTGTATTTTTACATCAATCTCTTATTTATTTTTGGAAGAAAAGGGAACAACTCTGGCTCCTGAAGTTTGAGTATCTGAGCTACAAATCATCTTACATTTTATATTTTCTGTTTAGGAATATTCAATCCCCCTTTTTATCCCCAAGACAATGATTTGAGAAGGGATCCAATATCTACACAGAAGTAGTCCAAAAGTACTAAGTAAAATATTTTTCCATTAGTTATCATTATGAATTTGCCACACCTTGGTTACTTCAAAAGACATTGTATTAAGTGCAGACACTAAATGCAGCTTTCATTAAAACCATTTATACTTTAAAATAGAAAGCAATTTAGGTACAATGCACACAGTGTTATCAGTACAGTATTCAAAAGTGTTATTTCTTTAAGTGCTAGTAGGCATCAGGACTCCTACTGACTAAATATCACTTTGCAAAGAGGTAAGTACAAAATATATCATATATAGCAAAATAACATGCTTTAATCATACAGCTGTATTTTTACACTTAATTTTTGTAGAGATATTAAATTGCATTCTTCTAACAGCAAGTCCAGGGGGCCACATTCACCCTTAATGAAATTCACTCCAGTGATTGACCAAGGGAGTGCACCCCTGCCCCAGTCCTGGTACAATCTGTGGGCAAGGCAAGAGCCCCCAACGGGACACTTGTCTGCCTGTACACAAATGCCAGGAGCTTGGGGAATAAACAAGAAGAACTCGTCCTCCTGCTTAACACAAATAATTATGATGTCATAGGGATAATGGAGACCTGTTGGGACTCCACCCACGGGTATCGATGGCTATACCTTGTACAGGAGAAATTGAGCAGATAAAAGGGGTGGGGGTGTAGCTCTCTATGTTAAGGAAAGCTACGCGTCTCTGCACGCTGATACTGGCGACCAGGGTGGATGACTAGAGACACTCTGGGTTAAAATCCATGGGGAACATGGCTCGGGGGACACAATGGCGGGAGTCTA
>NW_017728992.1:107644419-107655816 GCF_001723915.1 Gavialis gangeticus
GGTCCCTTCCAGCCCTAATGTCTATGAAATTTATGAAATGTACCTGCAGCTACGTAACTGCACACCTGTTCTAATGCTTGCATACATCAGACAGAGTCATGTAAAGTAGAATTTAAATTTGACTCTGAAAACATCTGCTCATTAGCATGTAATAAGCATTAGAGAAAGCTTCATGGAAATTCTTTTTTGCAGCATCTATGTCATCCTATGTTAATGCATTGTACACAAGAGCTTGTGTAGCTTTAAATCCAAATACCAGCTGTGGCTGTTATAATGCAAATTTATCACAGAGCATAATTCTGGAGTCTTTGTTAAATTTCTTATCCTGATCCTTGATACAGAATAGCATTTAATTCTAAAAGACTGGCAAACCAGACCCATGCTCTCTGAAAGTAGTGTCTCATGATGACCTTTTCTCTGATTGGTTCTCTCCTAAGGGATGCCCATTTGAAGCACATCAAAACATACACTGTAAAACAAAAGCACAGCAATAAAAACTATTCCAAGTAATCCCTTCTGGGCTTCCCAATGTGTCATATTTTTTCTGTTTCTGTCTATTCATTTCTAAATTCTTTGTCTCTCATAGCAGGCAGTGTGGATTGCAATCACTTAAAAAATTACTAATACATTCTTTTTTATCAACTGTATCGGAAATGCTTTTTACAGCAAGCACTTATTGGCTACCATATTTGTATACTTCATGTTCTTTAATATATTCATACTATGAAGCCAATTTTGCTGAAGCACAAAACATGCATGGCCTACATAAACAGGAGGCCTTAGGCATCTAACTGCTGCTTAACTGCTAAATTGGGTGTGTAAATCCAAAAGTTAGCATAATTAGCATAAAGGATTAAAAGAATCCCACACCAAGCTAACATATATCCTAGTGGTTAGGGCATTTATTTGAGAGAGATAGGTTTAAGTCTCCTCAGAAAGAGGAAAGAATTGAACTGAAATCTCCCCAGGTGCTTGAACCATTTAGCTATTGGATAAAAAAGTAAGCTGATGTCACCATCTCAATGAACCTACTTCCATCTCTCTCCATCAACATTATTTGGTGAGTGTCAAATTCACCAAAACCAGATTTTTAAGCAAATAAACTATTCACTGAAAAGAAAATGTGTACATCTCAAATCTGAGCATCTATCTACCAGTAAAATTTCTAGGTATATCTATTTTGGAAAAAATCTGGTATTTGTAGTGCTGAACACTAATGCCTTCTCTTGATAGCATTCTAGTCCTATTCATGCCTTGAAACTGACTTGTAATAAAAGGATAGATAGAACACCTTTTAAATTATGACAGTGAAGTGCAGAAGCCATGTGTAATCTTTTAAAATCTAGTGGTATCACTCCTATCTACCCATTTTCAATGCTTTTATTTTAAATTACAATGTTGATATCAGTCCAGAACAAGTCACTGTCATATGCTTGGTTACACATGAGGAGCATTTGACCAGCACAGCAGCTGGACCTGATCATAAGTACCTTTTAGGTGACCAACAGATGTGGAGTAGATAAGCATCATCAAGGTTTTTCCAGAAGCACTGTATTTCCAAAGACAGTGTGCTGTCACCATCAGGGAGACTCCATACTCTATAGTCTGAAAGCTATATCTCCTAGGGTCAGGTGCTATGGATTAAATCATATTTGTTTATTTGCTGTGCTGAAGTCTAGCATACAGGTGAAAAGGTGGTTCATATTCATGTTGTTGCAACTCGCACACTGTCAGCTCCTGGATCAAGTTAAACAGCAATGTTAGATAGTGAAACGAAGAGTTTCAGTTACACATTGCAGTAGTTTGGCGCTTTTTGTTTATTTCTTTGAGGGGGGGAAGAAAAAAAAAATCTCCCATTAGATCAGTGACTCCCGAAGGCTGTGCCACAGTACATTAATGTGCTGCAAGAGCAATGGTAGTGTGTCACAGGATCCCCGCCCCCCACATGAGAACGTAAATGCTCTTCTTTGCTGTCTGCACCTTGCTCCTGTCCCAAACACTGCAGCAGCTCCTGCGGCTGCTTCTCTGGGGACTGCTACTACTACTGCTGCCGTCCCCCACCCCCAAGACTGCCCATGTGCTCACCACCCCACACCTCCACCATGGTCCTAGCAGGGTGTTCTGCTGTGAGTGCAGGTGGACTCAAAGACAGAACCATGGTTTGCAGCCTGGCTCATCTCCTCCACTCCTCCCACACTTCCAGGGCCAGCAGGAGGGGCCACTGGGGTGATCACTGTCCTGTGAAAGCCACAGCAGCATTTTCAGCAGCAGGGGTTCCCCTTGCCTCCTGAGGTACAGGCCAGGGTTTAGGAGGGGGAGGCACACACTAGAAAGAGCACAGCAGGATGAGGTCCTGCCCCTGCTGCCCTTAGTGACACCAGCTAGATCAGCAGAATACGTTCCCAAACTTTTCTCTGCATTGCCAGAGAGAATAAACGGTAATTACCAGTATATCCCTGGAAGTAATGCAATTCATGAAAACATACACTTCTGCCAGCACTGTCAGAAAAAATGGGGACTTAGTGGTTTATAAAAATTAGCCGAATGCTGCAAATCTGAGGAGAGCAGAGATGAACATATCAGATTAACAATACAGAGCAACAACCTATCCAAAGCATTGCATCCAAAGACTGCTGAAAACAAACCATGCTGCCCATGGGTTAAACGAGATGACTCCTGTCCCACGAACAATTAGACAGCCTCTGCCCATGGCAAAAGATGCTACACAGCAGAGGCGTAGCAAACTCACTGAGCTCCTGGGGTGCGGATGGGGTGCTAGAATATGCTAGCCATCCCCACCGGGGTGGGGAGGCACTGCTAAGGGGGAGGGAAAGCTTAATTCTGGGCTACTGCTACTCCTGCCACTGCTACTGCTGTAGCAGCATCAGCTTCACTATGGCAGCAGTAGCCCCGTGGCTGGGTTCCTTGGGAGACAACCCTAGTGTCACTCCCTCCCCTGTGCCTGCTTTAACCAGGTGGGGGGAAGCACCATTCAGCTCCCTCCTCACTCTACTCACCCCCCACCCCACCAAGATATGCTGCTTGGTAAGGCACTGCATTGACTGACATCCTGGCAGACTCTCTAAGTGTAGAAAGACAGGCCATTATGCCAGAATTTGGCATGTAAAATTCGCTTGGCAAGTAGCAGCAAAGCCAGGACCTTTTCCTTTTGGGGTTCCTTGAGTAAGAAAGGTAACAAACAACTTCTCTGGAGACTGAATTCATAGATGCACAGGCAACATCTACCAGGAAACCAATACCTAGAGTTGTATAGTTAAGACTTATTCAAGGACTGACATTTCTGATAAAATAATTGATCTATAGTGGGTTGATGCCATGGCTGAGCAAAACTATTTAATACTAGTGCTAAAATGCAAAGGTCAGTCTGACCAAAAAAAGAATTAAAAAGAAAATACCCATAAGTAGGGACTTTCAACAACAAAAAGTTAGAAACCCTACTCTGTTTTTCAGCAAAGGTACAGTTACATGTGTGAAGATCACTTCTGATACTTTATCCCTCCCATCCTGAAAATAACTCTCGTGAACATAGTCTTGAAACACATTGGGACTTGTCTAGTGTGATGGTTCTCAAAGAAGATCAGTTGTACTGATGCTACAAGGTAGGCAAATATAGAATTGAAGAACAGGGAGAAGGTGAAATCCTGGCTCTGTTGAAGTCTGTGAACCAAGATTTTACCTGGAATCTCAAGTTTCTTCATCTTGTACCTACCTCTGCAACATTCTGATCTTCAAGCCACTAGACACATTCTGAAGCAGCCTCAAATCTGCTCTAACTAGCACAGCTTTGATAGCTCCCCCAAGGGTCTTTTCCTTGATTGTATCCCATACAACACAGGCTACTGGAAAGGCTTAATGTCACAGAGCCAGTTATGCCAGTTCTTAATCACTGGCAGATTTCTATACTCAAGGTGAAGTGTTCAGATGGCCAGTTTAAGATTATTTTAAATCCACTTTCCATGATTAGAATGCTATAAGGCAGACTAAATAGTATACACATGGAATTATAGGGAACATGCATAAACTACCTGCATAGTGCCCCATTAACAAGAATGTATTCTCATCAATAAACACATTAAATAATTCACAGGGGAAAGTATATTTTACCTATTTTGAATGGCACCATTCACAAACCAGCTACTGTATACATCCTGAAAACTAGAGACACTTTTACACATGCTCTGGGGGCGGGTGGGGAGGGTGGCACTTTAATTAGAGCAGCTCCAAGAGCCACTCTAATTAAAGCGCTGTCACGTCTTTTGTATCAGCATCCCTGAGCTTAAAAATGGCGGTGGGGGTGTTTGAACTAAAATTCGTTTGATGAGCTTTGGTTTACGCACCCCCGCTGCCATTTCTAAGCATGGGGGTGCTGATACACAAGATGTAGGAGGCTTCTGGAGCATGGCAATTGCCACACTCCAGCAGACTTGATTAAGTCTGCTCTGATGCGCTGGAATTTCAGTGTGTTGGAGCAGCCTCGACACTCGTGTGTAGACACCCTCGATGTTTGACAGTGGTTCTTATAAAATTCTACTAGAAGACTAGGGTGCTAAAATGTAAACTCTAGTCAATCTGAGACATACCATGACTCAAAGTTGCACACTAATGTCCTGAAAGCATTTGGTGTGGAGTATCACAGCTAGAGTACTTCAAAATCAGTAGGAGTTGTGGTGCACTGCAACATATCAGAAACTTACAAAAGATGAAGCCTCATCTTCAGGAGAAGAAAAATCTCTCACACTACCCTGGTAACACCAGTAGGTTTTCTGAAAGTTGCAGTATGTTAATTCATATGCCACCAACACCACACAAGTCCTTCATGCTCTCCTCTATCAGTTGTGCACATAATTTGAGAGGTGATAGAGTAGCCTGTCCTTAGATGATGCTATTCGTTTTCTCACATGCTTTGGTGAGAAGTGAAATTGTTAACAGCGTTGATACTTAAAACCCCATGACTGATATCCACATCTCAGATTCAGGTTCTCTACAAACTTGAGCATACTTGCTAACTGTTCTGATGGTTCTTTTTCAAAGCACAACCATTAGAAACATATTTTTTCCATTTAAAATGAAACTGAGATTCTGGAGAACAAGAAGTGCCATGACTGTGCCCCTATCCTAGGGGAGGCACAGTCCCTCTATTTTAGAAAATGTTGGTTAAGTGTATGGTGTAGACAGAAGAAGAAACTTATGAAGGCCCTAAAACAGTGGTCACCAACCAGTGGTTCTCTATCCACTGGTAGATCTTGGAGCTTCTTGCGGTAGATCTCGGAGCCTCTTGGAGTCGATCTGAACCTGGGGTGGGGGGCTGAGTGCCCGCATGCATGCACGTGCGTACCCCAGCCCAGCAGGTCAGTCCATGGGGGAGGGAAGGGGTGGGGGCTAGATAGAGGTCCCTGCAGTGCAGGACAGTGCCACAGTGGCAGGAGCAGGGGTAAGTTGAGTGGGGCCCTGGCCAGTTGGGACTTATCTGCTGGGGAGATGCACTCCCAAATAATTTTTTCTCAATCTGCCCCCTCCTTCCCTCCCCACAGACTCACCTGCTTGGGGGAGGGAGGGGGGTTGGCAGTGGCAGTGGCAGCACACGGTAGCTCTTGGGTTGCTTTTAAATGCCGAAGGTGATCTCCTACTTAAAAAAGTTGGAGGCCACCGCCCTAGAACATGGTTCTAAACCTTTTTGGATTCAGGCACCTTTCATAGCTCTTCTGAATTTGGTGGAACTCCACTTGAGAACTGCTGTTCCAGCAGCATAACTAATTATTTCTGCCCCCTGGGCACAGAGGTGGGTAAGAAAGGGATTATGTAGAGAGAAAAAGGGAGGGTGGGGGCAATTCTTACCTGTCACACTGTGGGTTCCTCCAGAGGTCCATAGTGCGGACCCAAAATAAAATCCCCTTGTCAGGCTCACTCATCCTCTTCTCTGTTGACCCTTTCACAGGTGCCAGTGATTTGCATATAGATTGAAGTTTTAATTGGCTTTGAGAAGTTTAATAGAGTAGCTGTTACCATACGTTAGAGGTGAGGAAGGGAAGCCAGGCTGGCCTGACAACCCAACTACCCAGCCAGAAGTAACAGCCTCTGGGTGAGCTCCCCTACCCTTCCACCCCCTCACCCTCTCAGGCCCTCCCCCATCCGCTGGCCCCCATTCTGAACACTGACCCCTGTTGTCACTTTGGCATTGCTGTCTCCCCCACTGCCCTCCCCTGCCTCTATTCCAGTGTCCTCTCCATGGTCAGCACCAGGGCTTGCCCAGCTGCAGCCATTGAGAACTGTTCCCTGTACTTCTGTTTCCAGGAGTGGGCATGTCAGGTGGACTGGGAAGGGCTGTAGCACTGGAGCTACTACAGCTGCTTCCTCATCCGTCTAGCTTGCCCTTCCTGGAAACAAAGGCACACTCAACAGCTTCACTTGGCCACAGTGGTGATGGTGCCAGCTCTGTGGCAACCTTGAAAAGGGTCTCACTACACCCCAATTGAGAACCACTATCCTAGAATGACTCTGTAATATTACCAATAATTTCGCACAGTTCATGCTTAAAATGGCATGGTTAAATAAATGTTCATTATTTGACATACATGACACAAAGTCAGTTTGGTTAGGATCATTTGAATCCTCAAAGATTAAAAATTACTAATCGCCCTATTTCTCTCAAAAAAATCACAGATCTAGACCACTTGATCAGAAACCAGCTCCAAGAGACTTTCCATCTACCCCCACAAACATATTCCAAAGAAAGTGCCCTAAGGTGGCTTGTCTCATCAGTAGTAAACCTATGCTATGACGAGAGAATGCAAATATGTTTGCCTGCTACTAGTCGTGAATTCCAGAAGCATAATGATTTTTAACAGCTGAAGCATTACAACATTAGAGAGGCTGAGGGACCAACAATCTTAACAATCCTTAATTTTCACCAGAACTCAAGAGCTCCAATAGTACAAACATCATACCTGACCATCATAAATCATAGCTCAAAATACTAATTTGGTGTTGGTATAGAACATTATTTACCGCATCAACCAATTTATTTGTTTGTATACCATTTATTTGTATTTTCAAATCTCCAAATCAAATTTACACTTGTGATGCTTATACTCTGGAGAAAGGTAGGGTGCAAGAAAGATCTCTGAACTTGAGTCTTTCCGTATTGGCTACCTTAGTCAGCTTCCCAGCTCAGAGTGTATATTTTATGGATCCCATTACGTGGCACCTTACTTTCTCCATGCCTAAATTTCATGTTCCCTTCACAATGCATTGAGAAAGTAAGGGAGGGAAAAAAGTGGCAAGTGTGTTTCCTTCTTTATCTTCCTGTTTCCTTGTTTGCTGCCCTTTCTAGAAAGAAAGATATTTTCTTAATCTGGGAAAGAATGTATCCAAGATTCTTAGTAATCCTTGTCTGATTGGGGCCAAAAAGAAACTTGAGAAACTTCAGTCCCATCAACTTAAGCACTTTTAAAAACTAAAAAAAATTCCTTACAATAGAATGTATATTTTTAGAGATCTCAGAAAGCAGAAAACACACTTGTCACTTTTTCCCCTACCTACAGGCAGGGTTAGGACTTCAACAAGTCACTAGATGTCACTAACACACTGAACAGTTTCTCTACTTTCTCTTTTCTCTTGAAAGTGCTAAGACTTTTCTTGGGTACTAATGAGAACACTGTTGCTGTACTGTAGTTTATATTCCCTACAGCTAAAGCTAATTCTGTGTTTTAAGTTGCTAGCAATATCTATCTATCTATCTATCTATTGATAATTAGATAGATTCAACAAAATTTTGATAGAGCACAACAAAAAAAGATTCATACATAAACTCCGGTTATCTGCAGTCACATTATTTATTGCAGTCAGTCACTGTGGATTCTAATATTATAAAAGCCTAAGTCTGTCTGTCTGTCCATCCGTAAAGCTTTATTTGCACTCTGACTGGCTGATAGAAACAGCCAATCAGAGTGCTCTAAGCATTGGGTAGCACCACCATGATTCCAAAGCCGCGTCGAGGACCAGACAGACGGTGGGGGAGCCAAGGCCAGCGGGTAGGGGTGTCCTCAGCCTCCTCCCTGCAAGAGGCAGAACTGCAGCAGCATGGGGAGTTAGGTGGCAGCACTCCATCCCAGCATCCCCCCCAGCCCCCCACCCTCTTCATTCTTGACGGGCAATTGGCTAGTTCATTATAAATCCGCAAGTTTTAATGAATTACAGCTTGGATGGCCATTTGCATGAGAGGTCATGCTGGAACTACATTCTTTTCTTTTATTCTGTCAGTCAAGATGCAAAAGTAACACAGTGTGACTTGGGTGACTCTCCATATACCATACAACTAGGCAAAATGAAGTTTATAAAACAACCTATAGCCAAAACATTTTTAGACAGAAAACATTTATGTATATAGATTTGAAAATATTGTTTATGATTTAAAATATTGTATATAGAAAATACAGCTCCGTTATAGCTCCTCTCATCCATACATCTCTAAACACTATAAATTTACTAAGTTTCAGTATTCCTATATTATGGATGGAAAAAACAAGGTATATTAAAGCTATAAGAGTTGCCCAGTGTGTCACAGGCCAGCTGGGCACTGTGAGTATATCAATTTAGTTGCAGACTGACTGAGCACTGCAACTTTATCAGCCACTGGGCTTTTTGGTTTGGGATCGAGGAGGTGATGTTGGGAGGAAAGCAATGACAAGTTTCACTTATAAAAAAAGAATGAATTTTACTTATAACAACAAAAGATATAGTTTACACATATGACAGTTAGGAAAAAGGTTAAGTTAATAAACAGATAACATAACACTACAAGTTAAAATTGGCCATGATAATAAAAACAAACAGAAAAATGAACCAAGGATTCCCACTTGGTTAGTAACTAATCAATAGTCCCTCAGTTTCAGGTACACGCCAAGTTGATTCAGCGAAGTCAGGCATCCCCAATCCACGCTATCAGAGGGAGAACTGGGGGAAGGTCCCTCAGTCTGGTTCTGGTCCTCGCTCACACAGGAAGTAAGAGATCCGGGGGCATGGGACAGCAATGACCCTTCTGTTCCGTTCTTCCTGCGGGTTACTTAATGTGCGTGTTCTTTTATATCTTGTCTATGCTAATTTGTTGACTTTCTAGCCACTCATAATCTTATTCTAAAGCTGTTATCCTATAGGATTAAAAGGTGTTAGAAATCATTACAATAAGTTACTATCTAAGCTTGGGTTTACCCAATAAGCAAATCACACCACATCACTTTGGGGTCTGAGATTAACATGTTCCCGCCTAAGTTTATTTTACTGACTCTAAGCAGAAAAATTTATTAAATCAGCTAAGTCTGCGGTTATATTCTTTAGTTCTGCTTTTTTAAAAACTCATGCTGTCTCAAAATTAGTGTAAATGGCTATATATAATTCTTGCGGGTTATACTCCAGACAGACAGAAAACAGTTTCATAAGCTCTATTTCAGATATCTTCAAAAAGCATTTTCTTTTTGCTATAAGTTGCTTGTTAACCCTTTTGGTTCTGGCCATCACACCAGTGGCACAATGAAGGCCAGTGGCAGAGCTAGGAATACAATCCAGGTGTCCAAATTTCCATCCATTAGGTATGTTGTCTCCCCACCAACTAATTTTGATAACACATACTAGGACACAGAGAAGCAGTAGGACAGTAGAAGCCGCACTTAAAAGAAACTGGGGATAATATAATTTGGCTAGCAAGATAAATACTAGAGCTGACCGGAAAATTTCCAGCAGAATTTTTTTATGTCAATTTGTCAAAATCAAACATTGTGCAGGAATGTGACAGTTTTGATGAAATACCAGCTCACTACTCCAGCCCTTTTGCAGCCCAGACTTCCAGAGTCATGGCTTACTGCCAGGCTGAGTTCCTCTGGTGCCTGGCTCTGCAGAAGCCCACTAGGCTGACTATTTAAATACAAGCCTCTCAGACACTTTGCCTGCCTGGCTTCTGGTAAAGGTTAAAAAATATTGAAATGGTGGAAATTATTTTTTCTGTGAGGAATTCTTAAGTTTCAAATTTGGGTCCATTTCAGAGTTGATTACGTTTCAAAATTTCCCATGGAATAAGAATTAGTTTCCAATTTCTGGCCAGCTGCAATATGTACAATACAGGCCTGGCATTTGCTCTTGCTGAAACACAACCTAAAAAATTAAATCACACACTCTGGGAGAAACTTTACAGGAAGAGATCCAAATACTGCATTTACAAATTAAAGTTTAAAACTGAACTGAAATTCTGATAATGAAAATCCATCATATCCAAACATAGCCAAAGCAGATTAGTTGCTTCCTACAATGCTTAACTCAGCCTTGCTGGTTGACAGATTTCATATTTCTAAAGAGAAATTCCACTTTGTCGCCAAATTAAATGCTCCTCCTGGCAGTCAGCAAGTAGACTCCAGAGTAGTAGTAGGGTTAAAAATGCAAACCAGAATATGATAACAACTGGTGTGCCCACATGACTTCTTGTATTTTCTTCTATACAAGATGCACTCCCCCTGCTAGTATCTTGTATACAAGTGGCACAGCCCCCCAAAATTGGGGTGAATGTATTAAATGAGTAGACTGATATTTGGCTGGGATAGAAGCACACTGCTTTGATTCCTGCTCCACAGAGCAAATTATTCAGGCAGCTGAAGGAGTCAATTGACTTTCATTCATAGACATTAGGGCTGGAAGGACCCTTGGAAGATCACTGAGTCCAGCCCCCTACCCCAGGGGCAGGAAGTCACCTGGGGTCCTAGGTTCCCAACAAGATAAACATCCAAATTTCTCTTGAAGGCGTTCAAAGTAGGCTCTTGGACCACCTCCGGCACCAGTCTATTCCAGACCTTGGGGGCTCGGACAGTAATGAAGTTCTTCCTTATGTCCAGCCTGAAACGGTCATAAAGGGGTCTGTGACCATTTGACCTTGTCATCCCTTGGGACGCTCTGGTGAACAGATGTTCCCTCAGATCCTGGTGAGCACCCCTGATAAACTTATAGGCAGCCACCAGATCACACCTGAGCCTGCGCTTTTCCAGGCTGAGTCCCATGGCGCTCAGCCTTTCATCATAAGGTCTGTTTTCCTGATCTCTGATCATGCATGTGGCTCTCCTCTGCACTCTTTCAAGCTTATCCATATCCTTTTTGAATTGTGGAGCCCAAAACTGGATGCAGTACTCCAGTTGCAGCCTCACCAAGTCCGAGTACAAGGGCAGAATGGCGTGCTGGGATTTGCTAGAGAAGCATCTATGGATGCAAGCCAGCGTTTTGCTCACTTTACTAGCTGCAGCATCGCATTGCAGGCTCATGTTCATCTTGTGGTCAGTGATGACCCCCAAGTCTCTTTCTTCTGTAGCGCTAGCCAGTGTAGCACTGCCGAGCCTATAAGGA
>NW_017728992.1:107660816-107663241 GCF_001723915.1 Gavialis gangeticus
TGAAGATAGGCACCACGTTGGCCTTCTTCCAGTCTTCGGGCACTACACTAGAACACCAGGAGTTCTCAAAGATCCATGCCAGGGCCTGGGCTATGATGCTCGCTAGCTCCTTGAGTACCCTGGGGTGTAGATTGTCAGAGCCAGCTGACTTGAAGGTATCCAGCCTCTCAAGGTCTTCCTTTACAAGTTCAGCATTGATGCAGGGCAGGGGATCTCCCTCACTTGGACCTCCCCGTCCCGTAGTGGGCATGGGCATCCCATGGGACTGATGAAAGGCCGACGCAAAGTATCCAGGCTTGGCTTTCCTGGTTTGCTCCCTGCAGGACCAGACCAGTGCAGAATATTCCTCTTTGGAGGTGAATCCCATCCTCCATCCTTTGTAGGCCTTTCTTTTTAGCCTCAGGAGGTCTGCTAGATCCCTGGAGAGCCAGGGGGGGTGCTGTGCCCTCTTGCTGCCTTTCCTCTGAGATGGAATCGAATTAGCTTGTGGATTGAGGATCACTCCCTTGAGGAGCAACCACTTTTCCTGAACTCCCCTCCCCCTGGGGTCATGGTCCCTTAGGGCCTCACTGACAAGCCTCCTGAGCTTGTCAAAGTCAGCTTTTCTGAAGTCAAGGGCTTCTGTGTTGCTGACTGACTTACCAGCCTTACGGCAGATGGTGAAGGTGATCACCTCATGGTCGCTGTCACCCAGCTTCCCATTGATCGCAAGGTCACTGATTAGGTCATCTCCAGTTGCCAGTACCAGGTTGAGCAGCGCTTCACCTCTTATTGGCCCTTAGACTTCTTGAGTCAGGTAAAGGTCATCCACACATGATAGGAAGCTTTGCGACCACTCGGATTTTGCTGAGTGATCCTCCCACGAGATGTCTGGGTAACTGAACTCACCCATGACAACCATGGTCCTGGAGCATGTAGCCTCAGCCTGTTCCTGGGTGAACTCCTGGTCAAGCTCTTGACTTTGTGTGGGAGGTCTGTAGTAGATTCCCGCCGTTGTGTCCCCCGAGCCATGTTCCCCACGGGTTTTAACCCAGAGCATCTCCAGTCATCCAACCTGGTCACCAATATCAGCTTGCAGGGACATGTAGCTTTCCTTAACTTAGAGAGCTACACCCCTGCCCCTTTTATCTGCTCGATCTCTCCTGTATAGGGTAAAGCCATCTATACCCATGGTCCAGTCATGGGTGGAGTCCCACCAGGTCTCTGTTACCCCTATGACATCATAATTATTTGTGTTAGAAAGTCAGTTTTGTTAGGATCATTTGAATCCTCAAAGATTAAAAATTACTAATCACCCTATTTCTCTCAAAAAAATCACAAATCTAGACCACTTGATCAGAAACCAGCTCCAAGAGAGTTTCCATCTCCTCCCACAAACATATTCCAAAGAAAATGGCATACATAAGGTGGCTTGTCTCATCAGTAGCAAACCTATGCTATGACCAGAGAATGCAAATATGCAGGAACTCGTCCTCCTGCTTATTCCCCAAGCTCCTGGCATTTGTGTACAGGCAGACAAGTGTCCCCTTGGGGGCTCTTGCCTTGCCCACAAATTGTACCAGGGCTGGGGCAGGGGTGGGATCCCTTGGCCTGCTGGCTTTGCAAGGGTTGCTCAGCAGGCCAGCAGTGGTGGTAGTCCCCCTGTCCCACAGCAGGTGGAGCAGGTCATCCAGTCTGGCTGAGAAGAGTCTCCTCCCCAGGGGAGAGAGGTGGAGGCCATCTCTTCCCAGCAGCTTGCTGCCTCTGTCACCAAAAAGCGGGCTGTGGTCATGGAAGCCAAAGCCTTCCCCATGACACCAGCACCGCAGTCTTGTCAAATCTTCAGCTGACTTAATGGCTCATTGTTCTTCCCTCCAACCTTGTTAACCATCATCTCTCCTTTTAATGGTCTTGATGTTCTAGTAATAAAGCTAAGCTTTTTTGGGCAGTTTTTTTCTGCTACCTGCTCTTGGTTTTTCCTTCTGTTTCACAGTCTTGAAAACTTTCTGAGTCTTTTCATAATCATAGATAGACCCATGGGGAGACCAGCCTTCACCAGCAGCTATGGTTTTAACTTCAGTTAATCAGGAAATGGAGGATGAGTCAGCTGAATATTAGACTCTGTCCCTGCTTTATTGCAGCCATAACTCCTGGAAAAAAAACATTGCTTCATTCTGCCATTCTAAAACAAGATGCATATTATATTCTGGGGTGTGTTGTAGTTTCATAGTTTCATAGTTTCTAGGGTCGGAAGGGACCTGAGCAGATCATCTAGTCCGACCCCCTGCCATGGTAGGAAGAGCACTGGGGTCAAATGACCCCAGTAAGGTGGTCATCCAACCTCCTCTTAAAAACCCCCAGGGTGGGAGCCTGCACCACCTCCCTTGGAAGCTGGTTCCAGACCCTAGCCGCCCTGACCATGAAGTAGCGCCTCCTGATGTCCAAC
>NW_017728992.1:107663902-107717032 GCF_001723915.1 Gavialis gangeticus
GAGAGACAGTATCAAAAGCCTTCCTGAAGTCTAGGAAAACTATATCCACTGCCACCCCTGCATCCAATGATTTAGTGACCTGGTCGTAAAAGGCCACCAGGTTGGTCTGACAGGACCTGCCGCTGATGAACCCATGCTGGTTGCCCCTGAGCATACCGTTCCCTGCTGGCCCCTCCTGGATGCGTGTACAGTAGTGTTGTATATGAGAAAATCCTTAATCTTGGGGATTTAGTGTACTACCTTCTTCAATATATGGAGGAAGTCTGTAATCAGTGAGATTATTCCTTCTAGGTAAGAGGAGCAGTAACAAAGGATTTATACATGCAATGAATGAGGCTTCTTCTGATAGATGTGCAATCTGTGGATCGGTTTTTTATAGGATGATACAAATCCACCATGAAGCAAGATGATTAATGGTTAACAGGAGGTTCTATTAAGTTAGTTTTCTACAAAACAAGTCCTAGTCCACTAAGAAGACAGTGCAGCATTCCTTTATGATGGCCTGATAAGTGTTTTAAAATTTCCATTCAATACCTCAATCTTGCATATCTCTATTTGTGGGACCATTCCATTCTCCTGAGATTAGCTTCACTGAAGGATATGTAGCAAGTAAAAAAAATGAATTTTGACAAGTTTCTTATGGCTGCTTAGTACTCACGCATTCTTTAAAATACTTTTAAAGAAGGAATTAGCCTGACAGTGTTCCTTATGGTAACACAAACCTGAGTGCCACAGTTATCTGCACCTTAGGGACCAAGGTCCCACTTCTGTAGCCCATATAACAAGCCAATATACAGACCCTTACTTATGCAATTTTTTTACCTGAAATCAATGCAGCTGCTCTTGAGCTGTACAGTAGGAATCTGGCCCTGAAAGTCACAAAATCAATTATCTTGAAACAAAGATGTTTTTGCTTTTCTTAAATGGAAGGGGAAAGCAAGCCTGGGTAAAAGGGCACAGAAAGAAGCAACCGTGGTATATCCTGCACATTTCACTAAGTACAAACATTCAAAAGCCCAAGGTGGAATCTATCAAACCTACACAGGTTTCTGTAAGCAGTGTAGGTTAAATCAGGATAAGGCAGAGTACATATTTGCCCTTTAGTTGGGGAGGGCACACAGGCTGCCTATACTTGCTGAGACCAGCAGGTTGGGGGCCTTCCATGTGCCTCCCAGCTTGCACCACAGACTTCCCAGGCTTCTGGAGAATGACAAGCACAGCTGAGCATCTGGGTCACCCCTGATTGGCTTCTAGACATGGGTGAGCATAGCCTCACCACCATGTCATGTCACTGTAGATCGTATCAGATGTACATATATTTTCTGTCCCAGGAGAAACTCTCCTGGGAGTGATTTAACCCTGGTTGTTCCCAGATTCTCTCCTAGAATGGCCATTTTTACCCTGGGAGAAAAAGACTGAACATCTGTACACTCATGGTTTCTCCTGGGAAAGCAATGACTTTTGCAGAAGAAATTGAATGTCTGTATGAGGGAGAGAGAGAGAGAGAGAGCACCCAAAGCTTGGCTTAACAAGTCAGTAGCTCAAGATTAATTACTAGAAACTGCTAGAAAGTTGTCAGTCAATTAGGGCATTTTTAAACACTGGAGGACACTTGTCATCTTTGTACCAAAAATGATTGAAAACAATTAAGTTAGAACAGAAAATACTGATTAGCAGTCTGTACAAAAGAAAAGAGAAAAACCAATTATCCAAATCAAAGACAAAATTGCAATATAAGCAACTGAGTGTATATGAAATAGGAGACTGCTCTTGAATTACATTTTCTAACTTAAAGTACAGCCAATCCACAAATTACGCTATTAAATATAGTAAACATAGCACAAAATAAAGGCTGGCCACTACAGCATGGCATATCATCCCCCTGAGCTCTTTAATAAGACTTTGAAAGGTAAGTGTTTACTAAAGTCAGTAAAGATTCACATTTGAAAGAACTTTGGATTTTTATTTATTTCATCTGTCTTGATATTTTATGGTCATAATGATTTGATTTCAGAATTTTAACTTTATTAGATCTATTCAAAGCTCTGTCTTTGATGTGGTGATAAGAAGGGAAAAAGGAAAGACTAACATTTAGACACATAGGATATGTACAGACATTTGGGGAGGTTAGTGGAAGGTTGGATTGAGTTTTAAGTGGCCACCCAATCTAAGGTAAGTTGGGATGTGGGGGGACTAAGTGGGGGGGACCTGGTGACCTTGCTATCTCCCCAACTGCCCCTCAGATAAACAACACAGCCTAGAGAACATAACCCGCCAATTCTGCCCACACCCCTCCCTCCACCTTGACTTACTTTGATTGGCTCTTGGCACAAATGGATGCCAGTTAAACCAGCACCAGGAGCAGCTTGTGGGATGTGAGGTTCGGTGGGCCTGGGGTGGAGGGGGGGTGTCCATCTGGGGGAAGCATGAGGGGCCAGGGGGCTAAAAATAGCCTGGTACCAGGGGGCAGGTAGGATAAGCTCAGCTCCAGGGTTAAAGCCAGCAGCTGAGCTTTCCTATTCCCAGGCCTGTGCTGGGAACTGTACAGAAATTCAGTTAGATCTGTCTCACCTGACATGTTCTAAGTTAGACTACCATGGAGGTACAGTAAGCTTAGATCAAGTAGGTCATATTTAGGCCAGTCTAAATTTCCTGAACTTCTGTATAGTTCCCACTTAGATCCCTAATTTGGTCAGTCTAAGTGTAAGGTCTGCACGTGGGGTGAACTAAGTTAGACTGTGTGGCCATTTTGAACATGTTCTAACTTCCCCTAACCTGCCCAAACACCTGTACCTAGCCATACAGAAGCTCTCTCAAATGAAGTGACAGTCAGGAAAAGTATTTTAGCACAATTCATGTTAGACAGTAATTTCAATGGAGCTGCTTTCAGTTCTAAAAGTTATGCGTGTGATTTACTGCTCTGTTGAGTCATTGCCTAAAATGTCATTTGTTGATGAAGAAGTCCCTGAGAATTTAAAATAAAATGGAATACATTCATTGTACAAACAGCAAAAATTCGTTCAAACCTTTTCAAACTGCAAAAAATTACATGGCTCAAGAATGGATTCATTCTCAATACACTTTGTTAATTTTAAGCCAAATGCCTGACTAAATAGTCCCTAGGCAGTGGGGGCCAACCTTTTTAGCAGGCATACCACAAATGAGTCCCTCTCCAACTCTGATTACTGGAAAAACTTGCCCAATCTGTTGTTTAGTTTCCTGCTCCCTGACCAAGTTGTTGCTTCACTTTTTGCTTCCTGATCTGATGCTCTGTTTTCTGTTTCTTGATCTTGCTGCCTGTCTCCTCCCCACCTGCCCTGCGCCACACAGAGAGGATGTCCTTACTACTTGTGGCACATAGAGAGGCCACCCAGCCTTAAGTTGGTCATTCCTGCCCTAGTACAACATTCACAGAGGCAATTTCATACAGAAGTAACAAACCCAACCAATTCTCCCCATTATAAAATATATCTGACAGCCTATGGTTATGTATTCATGTTTCTTCATGTATCAGAACACTAGCACTCACACTTTAGCTAAAGATTATTTTCTTATTCACTCTTGTGCATGTAATAATTCAAAATATACTATTAAATCTCAGTCAAAAGTAAGCTTTATCATTACTTTATCATTACTTGTTACAAGCTTGTTCCCACCGTTGGAAGGCATACATGATGGCTTAGATAGTTTTTTTTTATTTTTTTAAAGGAGTTTGCTTAAAGGTTTTGTACTAGAAGCAAGGATTTGTGAACTTGTTTAGATAAAAAAGCTAATGCTTAGAACTAATCCATCTGTGGTTCAGCTCTAATTATTTATCACAGCAAGTCTGAAAATAATTTGCAATTACCACAGCCTGCAGCAACAAGGAGCTTAAAAAGGGATGTATAACTGATTTTGAATTATTTATAAATCTGAAGAGAAGGGGGGGAGAGGGGGAGAAAAACAAAAAATACAAACTCTCCTCCAAAAGCAAGCTACCAGGGCAAATGCATACTGTATGAATACAACTAGAGCCAAACTGCTACCATTTATTTTCAAAGGTCTGAGCTTCTTTGTGCCAAGAGAAAAAGGGAGAAGATAACTGCAATAAAACTAGATATGCACCTAGCTCTTCTAAAGCTCTCATTTCTTAGGTAGAAGACTCCCATGTTAATAACAACAATATGGACAACCAATTCTGTGAATGAAGGTGAATCATGAAAATTAAAAGAAACCTGCATTGGATAACAAATTAAAGAATGCAAATCAAGGAAAGTGATTTTTCCACTCTCTTCAGCACTGGTGAGGCCTCACCTGCAGTACTATGTTCAGTTTTGAGCTCCACACTTCAAAAAGATTGTGGACAGATTAGAAAGAGTCCAGCGCAGACTGAGAAAATGATTAGGGGCCTGGGAGGCAAGACTTAAGAGAAAAGGCTGAAAGAACTATGGTTCTTTAGTATGGAAAAGGGAAGACTAACGATGGATTTGATAACAGTCTTCCAATACCTGAAGAAAATTACAGAGGGGATGAAGATGGACTATGGTTGCAGGAAACAGCACTAGGAATAATGGCCTCAGGCTGTAGCAGGGGAAATTAAGGTTGGAGATTAGGAGGAACTTTCTGACTATGAGGGTTGTCAAGCATTGGAACAGGCTGCCTAGAGAAACTGTGGAATCTCCATCCTTGGAAGTTTTCAAGAGCAGGTTATACAGACACTTGGCTGGGGTGGTTTAGTTGTGGACAATCCTGCCTTGAGCAGGGGGCTGGATTAGATAATCTTGTGAGGTCCATTCCAGCCCTACTTTCCTATGATCCTGCACCTAGGACAACAAAAACATCCTCATCTTTAGCATTTCCCTGAGCTGGAAAAGATAACAAAAGTGCTCACCAAATGTTCTCTTTCACTGAGAGTTAGCTTTCCCTTACGTGGTAAAAGCCTATGTATGGGCAGTTACTTGTTGCTTTGCTCATGTGCTCATGCCCCGAATTCTTCGTACCTCAAGCACTGATTTGTCAACCCCTGTGTTACTGTCATCACAGTGTTTCCTTGGCTTAGGCATTTTTTGCCTGGTCAGTCCTTGGCATTACCTTTTCTCAGAGGACAAGGTGAAAGACACCCTGGCACTTTTTTGTGTTCGTTTAGGATGAAATTCTAGTCCATCACTCAACATCTAAGTGAATACTTCCTGTGGAGAATCAAAACAGCAGTAGATGGAAAGGATTTTTTTTTGGTTAAAACTCTAAGGAAGAACACTAAGTTAGTGGGTACCCATGAGGGCAGATCCAGAGACAGTACATTAGCACTGCTGCACCCTGCTTTCAGACTGGACCACTGTGGGAGCCCATGTGCACATTTTAAAAGTCCTTAATACAAGTAAGAACCTCCCCCCACTTTCCACTCTGTGATTAGAGGCATGTCTCCCAGGGCCCCCCCCCACCACCACTCCTGTTCCTCTGCTTGCTGCTGCTGCTTTCGTTGCTGTCTTGGGGTCAGGGGACAAGCCTCAGAGCTGCCCGTGCCCTCTCTAGCAAGGCTGCAAAGGAGCTGGCCTCAGCTGGGACAGAGGCAGTGGTGATATGGGCGTTCCCCTTCCTGTGCCTTCTTCCAGGACCGGGCAGGTGGGGGAACCTACCCCACATCTGCTACTAAACCCAGTCCCCATGCAGCCCAGCTGCGGTGGCAGCTCTGAAGCTTCTCTGCCACCAGACAGCACGAAAATCACAAGAGGTGAGTGGGAGAAGTGAAGGAGAGGGGACATACTTCTAAGCATGGAGGGGAAGGTGGGGTCAAGGGGTTCTTAGCTGCTTTGGGGACTTTAAAACAATCTCTGGAGGCCCCCGTGGTAAGGTCTGCTAGCCCCAGTGGGGGTTTGGGGAAGGAGGCTGGGAGCTGGGGGTGCAGCTACACCTGCAGCATGGGCTGTTGCTCCTGCACCCCACCTTTGTCAAATCCTGGATCTGTCTCTGGGTACTGGCAACTCTAGGTCAGTACTGCTGCTACAAACAGTAGCAACATCTGTATGGTATAACAGAGGTGAGAGCTACACCAGAGCTATCCATTTTGTAGTGGATTTTGTCATTTTAATGTTTGTGTTTGTTCCAGGTCAAGAAACAACACCAAAGCTAAACTAAAAAAACAAACAAAAAATCAGGACCCTGGAAGTGTTACATTTCTTGTTAAAGCAAAAGTCCTGGGCTTCCCAACTCCTGGGCAGTTTGTATGGCAAAATTACCACCAGGGAGCACTAGAGGCCCTATTCCCTGACATGGTTGGCTTTCATGAAGTTGCAGATTAAAAGAAATTCAAGCTCTCTGCAGCACTCAGTCTGCTGAGGAGCTAAGCAGGCAAGCTAGCAGGTAAGCTTTATGACAGCAGATGAGTTTCTATGTGGGAGACAAGATTTTGTCAGAAGCCCCACCTGGTCTCCAGAGGAGGTTTTTAGAAAGTCACTCCCCCCCTACCCCTCACCTCATTTTTTTTCAATTTTGACAAATCAGCAAATTCTTAGGACAAAAATGTTCCTTGGATTTTTTCTAACTAGCTCTCTATGCAACCCTCAGTACAGATGACCAATTCAAGAGGTATCCTCAAGGCATGGCTCATTAGCTATTGACTCATCCCTCAGTAGGGCTTACCACAACCTCCCTCTTTTGGTCTGTGAAAAAGCAAATGCAGTTTCAAATGCCATCTTCATGTAGATGAATCACATTATTTTTCCACACCAAATCTGCCTTTCCCTGCCCAGAATAAAATCTCAGTTTGTCTTTTTGAAAACATCTCCTTGTGGATGTCCAACTTAAGCTCAAACACAATCAGAACAAAGAGGTTAATCTTTCCCTCTTGAACCCTTCCTCCTTTCTGCAAAACTGCCAGCTTCCCTGACAGTCAAACCCAGGAGTCATCTTTGACTTGGCCAAGATGTGAATATCTAGAAAGAGATGTCATGCATGTCTAGGACCTCCCATTTGTATCCACACAGCTAAATCTCTCATTCAGGCCCTCTACAATTCCCAGTGCAAATCCTGCACCTTCCCCTAGTCTCAGTGCTTGGGGAGTATGCTGTCTTGCCTCACTTACCTCCAGTTTGAAATACTGCTGTAGAGATTAGTTCTCTGGTTTATTGCTTCCACCCTATCAATCCTCCCTTTTTGCAATTCCACTGGCACCTCCTTTACTCCTACATGAAACACAAAGCTCCTTCATGGTATATCCTTGCCCTATTCGTTACTTTAAGTCAGGGTGACCGGCTTCTAAACTGTATCCCACACAGGCCACATCAGCAGGGGCCTCAATACCGGGCCGAGAGGGCAGCCCCATTGTCCCACTCCAGCGCATGTATGGGCAGCCTCCTTCCAACTGCTACACTGGGTGGTGAGAGCGGCACCCCCCTCAGTTCACTGGCCATCGGCTCCCCTGCTGCACCATGATGTGGGCTTCCTCAGCACTGTGTGTGTGCAAGAAGTAGAGACCGGAGGAGGGAGAAGAAGCCCAGAGACCCTGGCTGCAGCAGAGGCTGGAGCAATAAGGGGAGTAGCAGTTTGGTAGGACCCCAGGGCACCTCAGATTAACCCCTCACAAGCTTCACGTAGCCTCCATGCTGCCAGGTGGACAGTCCTGCTATACATCATAAAACACTGGATCTGTACCACTGCTATATTCTCTTTTGCACCCAATGTACTAAACAAGAACCCTGCTCCTTATTATCCTTAAGTGTGCCAGCAATTGCCTTTCTTTCCCAATGTCTCTAACTTCCATTAGCAGCTTTCTACCTTTCAAAACATATTGACACTTCTCCACTCCTTCCAAGCTGTCATGCCTTTGCTTTTTTAATTGCTGCCTTTACTTTACCATTGAGCCAGGATGGACTTACTACCAAAGTTATCCACTTTCTTGACTGTGGGATCATAACCATCTGGCCGTCTAATTAGCTCTCTACTGATATCATATCAGAAAGTTTTTTCATAGACAAGCTATAAACTTGCAGACCTTGTAGTAGAAAAGGGCAGATAATACATATCTATTCCAAGGGTTTTTTTTCTGAAGAAAGTTTTCTAGTATACACATGCCTCTTTCCTTTCAGCATCCTGCAAGAGCTGTGTTTCGATTTCACCCTCTTAACTCCCACTTTTCATTCACATTTTTGTTTTTAAGTTTTTTCTACAACTAAAGTTTTGCTTAGCATTTTCCTCAGCTTCAAGAAACAAACTCATCTTATAAGCAAATGCTAGAGATACAGCACTAATTTGGACTGCTCTCAATTTGTCCATATTTTATTTTAGTAGATCAATGTCCCATAGGCAGAAAACTTGGAGTCAGGCACTGACATACCCAAAGCCCATACAAACACAAGGTATTTTAGACATCTAACTCACTGAAATTCTATGAGCTGCTGAAAAGATATTGGGTCAAACTCCACTCAGTTACATGGGAGTTAAATCCAATGTATTAAATTCAATGAAGTTGCTGTGGTTTTACTCTTACATAGATAAGCAACAACTGCCTGCCTCATTTTTCTATGATACCTATGTCACATCAGACTTTTCTATTTAAACAGGCTGTTAACTTGCACACCCTACAAAAAAGGCACAAATCTATTCCAAACATGCTTCTGCAGAAGTGTTTCTAGTCTGCACATGTATTCCTGCTCCATGTGAGCTCTGCATATGGATTTCACCACCCAACTACTGGTCTATTGTTTTGTCTGCTAAAAAGAAAGAGTAAAAAAAAATAGTCTGTGAGGGCTCAAAGGCTTCCTATTTTCAGAGCGCCACACATCTCCAAATGCCTAGAACTGTGGCAGTAATTGCTTGTAGTGATCTTTCAACAAGCTGAAAGTGACAGGCAGGGCAAAAATAATTTCTCTCTCAGGAATGCTTATTAATTATCTGCAGCAAAAAAAGCAGGTTGAGTATGTGACTCAACGGCATAGGCTGTAGTATTCATTCAACAGCCACTATCTGGAGCAAGTCGTGAGCAGCTGCATGTGCCTGCTTCAAACATTTCTTCCATAGCAGTACACACTATGAATGAATAATATGAGCATAAGAGACATTCTGTAGTTTCATTGAAAAAAGGCTTCCCTTAGCAAAGAAACAATGCTCTATCAGCTGCAGTTGAGACCATAATTACAATGTTTCTTTAATGATTTTTTATTAACTTTAGAAAAGTTGCAAGCATCATCATTTTCTGTTCTGAGCAGAAGACAGTGTTAATACCTACAGGTTTGTTGTTTATTTTGTTTCTACAGCTTTACTAATAGTCTACTACTATGGAGAGGAAGAATGAGGAACTAGCCTGGGATTTGGCAGCTTCAGCTTGGATTCGCTGCTCTGCCTAGCCTTGGCCAAGTCACTTAGTCTCACTCTAACTCTGTTTTGCACCTCTGAAAATAGGAGAATAGTTATTCCCTTCCTACCATCATTGAGAGGGGACTTGCATGCTCTCTGTGGAAAATCCATGGATCAACACAGAAGGGAACCCGAAAGCTGTATGGAATTTAGACTCCCAAAGTAAGAAAAATCTCCGACTTCCTTGTGGACTTGATTAAGCTTCCTATGCATAGCATGCATGGCAAAAATCTGGGGTAACTGCTCTTTTTTATCATGTAATGATCACCAATATTAAGCCTCTTTCTCCAATGTGCTGGCATTACTATAGGTAAGGACAACAATATGATGGCTGTACTCTTTCTTATGTCCTTTGTATATATCTCCTTCTTGTGGAAAAGTGATCTGTAAAAGAAAGCTGGAATGTTGCTTTTATTGCTAAATGAAACAGTCTTCCCAATGGTCCAAAACCCTGAGAATATAGCACTGCAGCACAGTGCATGCTAATTTTGTCACCTAATGGTCCTAATCCTCCCCTTGACCTCCAAATCCTTCATTTAACAGTGCAAATGGTGAGCGTTTGTGTAAGAGCAGCCATGTTTGTGTTTATCTGAATCTGGGTTGACTATACCACACTGATGCTGAGCATCAGCTGGAAAGTTATTCTAACTAGCCAAGGCTGCCAGTGCCAGTCCCAAAGTTCAGAGGTTGTCCTCTCCCCCCTACCCTATCATCAGCAATAATTTTGACATGGGATCTGCTGTTTATGTCAATGGAGGCACTCCATATAGTGGGTGATCCTCTTATAACTGATTATGGCAACTTAAGGGTTGGTCTGAGCTTCCTCCATCACAAAGAATATCCAGAAACTGTAGCTCTGGTTACAATAGAGGGGAAAGTATAGCACTGGTATCCAAATAAACACATATCTGGGTCACTCTTTAGTTTTCATCCATTTCTTTACAAGATAGCAAAAAAATGCTTGAAGTCATGCATTTGCTCCTTATTTTAGCCATTTTTCTGAGATCTTATTTTTGAGACTATCACTACTGCTGCTGACACAACTAAAGAAGCCAAATCATGATGCATAATCCATGTCCTGAAATTACAGCTGGAGAAAAAGTGCTTTCAAAGAAAAAAAAAGAGGGTCTAACAGCAGAAGTTTACAGCTTAGAAGTCAGAGTGCCAGGAGCGGGAATCCAACTCTGAAACCAAGAAACTGAGAGAGAGGTTTAAAGGCACGTGATGATTCTGTCCTTCTTTCATATGACAAAACAGTGTCCATAGCTTTATCTTCGTGTGCTTTGGCGTTTTTGTCAATTCAGGAGCTCTTGGTCATCAGAGACATTACCAGGTATCACGACTTGGAAGTGACTCTTATCGATCCCTGGTGCTTCTCTGAAGGAAGGCAATACAGTTCTTTGTTGGCACCGTACAACCTGTGCAACCCAGACCAGGAAATGGCTGACAGCTTGAAGAATTTGTTCTGCCTCTTCTCAGCGATCAATATATTTGTTTTTATGAGAAATATAACTATTGAGGTTACATCAGTGAGTTGAACCATCCCAGTCAGATTCATGATTCATATGACAGATACCACCTCATTTAATGATGTTTTAGATGTGCTGGGGAAGCTTGGATCTTCTCTCTGTAAATGGGATGTTGACTGAGGCATGTCTATGATACTTCAGTCATAGACTGGCAAAGTAGTAAACTTTACAACTATAATGAGCTCTTCCACCCACTGTTCTGTTCAATCTAGAATTTGTACTAGTTTTTCCTTTGTGAATGGATAATTGTAGGCATAAGACATGGGTTGATATACCTCCTGTAGATTTTCCAGAATGAATCTCAGGGACTTCTGCTACTGTATGTTGCTTCATGCCTTCTCAAGTTGTCTCTCCTGCTTGATGCAAGAGGCTGGACCCAATGATCTTGCAAGGTCCCTTCCAGCCTTACAATCTATGAATCTATGAACAGACTAACCTTCAAGTTCAGAAAGCAAACATTTTTTACTCCAATTCACTGCTTTCTAGACTTTACCATTTTACATCATGTATAAGACTCAACTCCAGAGGGCAGTAGCCAGTACAAAGTCAGGATAGCTTTCCCCTTCTGAATTCATCCAAGAATTGGTCAAGCTTCCAAAATAATTGTTTATATGAAAAGATTTCAGATCATGTTGCATGAAGACTTGCCTTTCCACTTATGCCATTTTACCTCAAGTATAAAGTATGAGAAGAGCAAACAGCATTCTTTAAAGTAATATATTTCAGTGGAGTGAAAAGATTTTGAAGGAAATTAAATTAAATAATGCTCATTAGCCTGAGATGCCATGTGATGTTTTCTTGGGGGAGGGGGAATGAAGGGAGAAAAGTAATGGGGAGAGAACACACACGAGCCAAAACATCAAGAATCTGAGTGCATTCATTTTGTTATTATAAAGGTAAAGCTAAGTAGCACATATTTTAAGTAACCTTGTGTAGAATTACACTGAGAACATTTCCAACATTCTCCCTCAGTTGTCATTATGTCAGTCTTTCCTTTCTCAGCCTTTATGTTTAGAGTATATTCTGAGCCCCCTTTTTCCTCACTCAAGCTTCCAGTCCCCTTCTTCATACACTTGTCATAGGGCTAGGGAGTGCCTTTTCCTTTCCAACTTTTCTTCTTCTTGTATGAAAGTTGGAGCATCTATGTCCGGACAGATCAGTTCAGTCTGGCACTTTCCCCGAGAGGTGACCATGTTAGTAAGAGAGAGGAAGAAATGCTTTGGGAAGTTCAGTGCATAAGAATATTTCCAATCTTCTTTAAGAACAAGTGCAGATTCACCTCTAGAAGAGATTTGATGGGACATGAACTCAAGATGCGGAAATACTGTTCCTCTCTACTGTTCCACTAGTTTCTATGAAGTTACCATACTGGATAAGACCAGTGGTCCATCTACACTGTGTTGATGGTATGTCTGACTTGTGTTGAAAGAATATGGAGGAAAGTTTTCATTAGGCAGCTGATTTAAAATAAAAGTTTACTTTTATACTTTTTGACCTTCTTGTTATCCATATTTGTGTCCAATGTTTTAATGCAGCTAAGCCCTTGGCCTTACTAGCAGTTTATTAACTAGAGGCACAAGGATTTATTTTACTTAAACTCATTTTACTACCCACCTTCTATGTCTTAATAGTCAGTTGGAAATTGTTATTGTACAAGCTTCCTTGTTTTATGTTAAAATGTAGTCAATCATCATATTAGTGTTATTACAGTATTCCTGATTAAGTCTCAGTGAATGAAACAGATATAAAGGGTAATTACATAATTACTTAATTGTGATTAGTTATTATGCAGGCATTCTTATTAAAAAGAAGCATGTAAGATAAGGAAAAAACAAGGATTGTTATTCAGCCTTTTAGAAAGAAAAGTAGGTTTGTAAAATACTGACCCCATGCCAGCCATCAAATAATGTCACAGCGCAGATGTGTGGCTCATATAGGTTTTATGGTCAGAGGCTAATTAAGAGAAACCAGACACTCATTCTGCCCTAACTACAGGCTTGTTTCTGGGAATCTCACTCTTCGCCAGCAAAGTTAGTTCCTGTTTGTTGAAGAACAGGAGCCAATGCCTTCTAACTAGCTGACTTCCATTGCTAGGTAACGCTTGAGTTCATTGTCCTTTTTTATGAACAAATAAGAATTGTGTAACTCTCTTACTATATAATCCATCCATTTACTTCAGAGATCAAATCCAGGACCCATGTGGTATATTGCACTTTCTCAACAGGAGAAAGAAAAATCTTCTCCTTGCATGGCTGAACTAATTTCCAATAGAACAATTGGCTTGGTTCTGCATGATGTATTTAATCCTTTACTGAAAAGCAAACCACTAAACTGATCTTTTAAAAAATTCTACTTTAGTCAGATACGAGAGCCTCAGCAGATTTGTCAGTCTGAAAAGCTATTAGAGAGGAGTTTCTTGTTCATATTAAGCTCCTGATCCAAAGTCCATTGAAATCAATAAGAAACTTTCTCTTTATTTCTGTTGGTTATAAGTCAGGTCCTAGATAAATACGTAAAAGCATGTTAGTTCACATTCAGTAGAAGTAGTCTGGTATCAAGAACTATGGATTCAGTGACCCCAACCTTGAAGCTTTGCTCATAAAGCAAACAACCTTGAACACTATATAACACTGAATGACTATGAAACTTGGCAGCTTGGGTCCATCTCAAGTTTTCTGCTTTCTATTGAATAACAAATTACATTCGTTTTCATTAATGATCATTTTGTGTAAGATTCAATGATTTAATATGGTCTACTTCACATCTTGGAGTGCACAATCAACTGGTTTCTTTTTATGCATAGATAAAAATTAGGAGTAGCAAGATATTTAGAAGGCTAAATCTGACTCACCTTATTCTGGTGCCTGATCTTCAATGCTCAGACCTCTTGCACAACCTCCAATTTCACTTAATTCTGTTTTGTATTTAACCCTCAAACCACGCCTCTCAAGAATTAACATTAAGATTTCTACTGACTGCAGCTGAAGGATCTAGCTTTTTGTCTTCAAGCTATGTTTCAGTCTCCAAATTGCCACGCAGTGGGTGCATCTACATGAGACATGTTACTGCGCATTAGCCTAATTTACTGTGCAGTATGGATGAGCTTCTACACATGTGCACGCTTACAGTGCAGTAAATTCCCTTAATTGTATTTAAATCTGCTACTGCTGCCCCACCTGGGCTTGGGAGGAGGTCTTCTGACACTTCCCCCTCACAGGAGCCCCTGGCCTGGCCCCTGCCCTGGGTCTGCTGCCACCTGCCTGGACCCAGCCCCACCACTTGCCCCAACTCCACACAGGCATGGAGCTGCCTGGAGCTGCACCAAACCGGACGCTGGCCCTGCTGAGCCTGGAATCTGGGAGCTGGAGGGGGAGCCACCTGCCCCACAGGACCAATGGCCACCGTCACCCCTAGCAAGGTCCCCACCCACCACAGTTGCCATGGCCCTCAGACCTGCGGAGGAACAGCGTGAGGCTGGGGTGTTGGCCACCTGCCCATAGGCATGTGCTTAAAAAGAAAAAGAAAAACCTTCACTGCTCCCAACAGAGAAGTTTGCACTATACCTGCAGGGCCGGATTAACCCTTAAGTGGGCCCTAGGCAAACAAATTCATAGGCCCTATGCCAGTCAAGACCCCCTGCCCGCCCCAGCACTGCCGCCAACAGGGAGCAAGGCTCAGAGCAGTTTTGCCAAGTCTTGCGGAAAAAAAAAGCAGCACTGCCTTTAAAAGCAAGCCCAAAACAAGTCCAACAAATTTCAAAAAGAGGAGCATGGGAATGGGAGGTGGGAGGTGGGGTTGTGAGGGGGTGTGGTTGTGTGTGGGGGGGGCAATAGGTATGTTGGGATGTATATGTGGAAGGAGGGTTATGGGGGCAAGGTATGGGTGTGTGGGGTGTGATAGTGTGAGAACGCCCCCTCCCCCCCCATGCACACTCTCCCACAAGGTGCACAGCCCCTGCCACCAGCAGTAGCTGCCCTCTGGGCCCATGCAGGCACCAGTTGCCCATGACATGCAGCTCTGGCCAGTGCTGCATGGTGGTAGAATCATAGAAAATTATGGCTAGAAGGGACCTGAGAAGGTCATCTAGTCCAACCCCTGCTCAAAGCATGACCATCCCCAACTAGGTGATCCCAACCAAAGCTTTGTCTAACTGAGTTTGGAAAACCTCCAAGGATGGAGATTCCACCACCTCTCTGGGTAACAGGTTCCAAAATTTTACTATTCTCCTAGTGAGAAAATTCTTCCTAATATCTAACCTAAACTTCCCTTGCTGCAACTTGAGACCATTCCTCCTTATTCTGTCATCTGCCACCACTGAGAACAGTCTAGCTCCATCCTCTTTCAAAACCCCCCTTCAGATAGGTGAAGGCTGCTATTAAGTTCCCTCCCAGACTTCTCTTGCCTAGACTAAATAAGCCCAGTTCCCTTAGTCCTTCCTCATAAGTCATGTCCCCCAGCCCCCTCACCATTTTTGTTGCCCTTCACTGGACTCTGTCCAATCTGTCCACATCCTTTCTGTAGTGGGGTGCCCAAAACTGAACACTCCAGATGTGGCATCACCAATGATGAATAGAGGGGAATAATCACTTACTTTGAACTACTGGCAACACAACTACCAACGCAGCCCAGTATGCTGTTAGCCTTCTTAGCAACAAGGGCACGCTGTTGAGTTGTATCCAGCTTACTGTCCACTGTAACCCCCAGGTGCTTTTCTGCAGAGCTGCTGCCCAGCCAGTCAGCCCCCAGCCTGTACTGGTGCATGGAATTCTTCCATCCTAAGTGCAGGACTTTGTACTGTCCTTGTTGAATCTCATGAGATTCCTTTTCTCCTAATCCTCCAATTTGTCTAAGTCACTCTGAATCCCAGCCCCACTCTCCAGCATACCTACTAATCCCTCCAGCTTGGTGTCATCTTCAGACTTACTGAGGGTGCACTTTATGCCATCTTCTAGGTTGTTGATGAAGACATTGAATGAAACCAGACCCAGGACTGACCCCTGAAGCACTCCAGTTGATACTGGCTGCCAACTAGACATTGAGCTGTTGATTACTACTCTCTGAGCCCGATGCTTCAGCCAGTTTTCTATCCACCTTACAGTCCATTCATCCAGCCCATACTTCCTTAGCTTGCCTACAGGAGTGCTGTGGGAGACTGTACCAAAAGCCTTGCTAAAATCAAGATACACCACATCTACCAGTCTTCCCCACATCCAGAGTCAGTCATCTTGTCATAGAAGGCAATCAGGTTGGTCAGGCATGAGTTGCCCCTGGTGAACCCATGCTGACTGTTCCTAATCACCTTTTTCTCCTCCAAGTGCTTAAAAATGGATTTCTTGAGAATCTGCTCCATAATTTTTCCAGGGGCTGAGGTGAGGCTGACTGGCCCATGATTTTTCCAGGGAATGAGGAGAGGTTCCCTGGATCCTCCTTCTTCACTTTCTTAAATATGGGCACTATGTTTGCCCTTTTCCAAACATCTGGGACCTCTCCTGATTGCCATGAGTTTTCAAAGATGATGGCCAATGGCTCTGTAATCACATCAGCCACTTCCCTCAGCACCCTCGGGTGCATCCCATCCAGCCCCATGGACTTGTACATGTCCAGCTTTTCTAAGTAGTCCCTAACCTGTTCTTTCACCACTGAGGGCTGCTCATCTCTTCCCCAAACTGTGCTGCCTGGTGCAGTAGCTGGGGAGTTGACCTTGCCTGTGAAGACTGAGGCAAAAAAGGCATTGAGCATTTCAGCCTTTTCTACATCCTCTCTCACAAGGTTGCCTCTCCCATTCAGTAAGGGACCCACAATTTCTCTGAGCCTTCTCTTGCTAGTGACATACTCGTAGAAACCCTTCCTGTTACTCTTCACATCCTTCCTAGCTGCAACTCCAAATGCGCTTTGGTCTTCCTGACTTCATCCCTGCATGCCTGAACATTGCTCTTATATTTTTCCCTAGTTATTTGTCCATGTTTTCACTTCCTCTAAGCTTCCTTTTTGTGATTTAGGTTACTGTAGAGTTCCCTAAGCTAAGCTGGTCTTCTGCCGTACTTGCTAATCTTCCTGTACATTGGAATGGTTTGTTCCTGCACTCTCAGTAAGGCTTCTCTGAAATATAGCCAGCTCTCCTGGACTCCTTTCCCACTCTGTCTGGCTTCCCTGCGGAGCCTACTGATTAATTCCCCACTTACATAGTCGAAGTCTGCTTTTCTGAAGTCCAGGGTCCTTACTCTGCTGCTTTCCATCCTTCCTTTCCTCAGGATCCTGAACTCTATTATCTCATGGTCACTGCTGCCCAAGTTGCCATCCACTACTACATTCCTCACTAATTCTTCCCTGTTTGTGAGCAACAGGTCAAGAAGAGTACGGCCCTTAGTTGGCGGCTCCAGCACTTGCCCTAGGAAGTTGTCCCCTGTACTCTCCAAAACATCCTGGGTTGCCTGTCCACTGCTGTATTGCCCTCACAGCAGTTGTCAGGGTAATTGAAGTCCCCCAAAAGAACCAGGGCCTGTGACTGGGAAACTTCTGCTAGCTGTCTGAAGAAAGCTTCATCCACCACTTTCTCTTAGTCTGGTGGTCTATAGCAGACCCCCACCACATCACATTTGTTATTCTCCCCTCTGGCCCTAACTCAGAGACTCTCAACAGGCCTATCCCCAGCCCCATACTGGAGCTCTACATAAAGCTCTACTGGCTCTTTTACATAAAGTGCTACTCCTCCTCCCCTTTTCCCCTGCCTGTCCTTCCTGAAGTGTTTGTACCCATGCATGACAGTGCTCCAGTCATGTGAGCTATCCCATTACAGTACGTTGGAGCAGCTTTGCTGCACATGTATAGGCACCCTTCTTCTTTTCTCTGCAAAGGTTATTCAGAAGCTTAGATATGCTTGTGATGAGTGGAATATAAATATCCCCTAATTAAAAATAAAGTTTTTTCTTGAGAAAAATGATCAAGACCAGGATTGTTAAAGCTGGATAAGTGAACAACTACACAATTACACATTTAACCAGCTATGGCAGAAAAAATAGTCTTTGAAATTTTTAAAATTTTGGCTCAAATCTTAACGGACTATATGCTATAAGGAGTGGACATATATATTTAGAAACAGATTGAGTGCTGCTTGTGGGGCACTGTAGGTAAAATCCTGATACTGGATCCTGTTAGTTTAAGAAAACACAAGGTGCAGCTCTGATATGCTTTAATCAAAGTTTCAAGTTAGTTGATCAAAGTATAGATTAAAAAGTTTATTTTAAAAAGTAGTGGGAAGCATGAGATGCTCATCAGTCTCCCAACAATGCCATTAGGTGGTTCGTCCTCTCTTCCTGAATACTAGCTATATGCAGGAGCTCCAGGAAACTGGATGAGTAAACTAAGCCTTCTTATGCCGGGTGCCATTTATGAAGGTGGTAGGTTAGAAAAGAGTCATTTTCTACAGCAGAAACAAGAAGACAGAGAATGGTAGTGTCACCAACAGATTGTGAGATAGATTGCGCGTCTTTCTCATGAAGGCAGTTGGGTGTGTGAGTCATTATCTGAATAAGTTATTTTGTTAAGCAAATCTCTGCTGGTGTAGGCTCCCTTTGGGGCTCAGTCACTAGTCAGAAGGTAAGCTGCCTGTCTGGCACTTCCTGCAAGACTAAGTTCTTCTAGTACACTAGGAGTACATGTGATGGAGAGAGGTACCGTCTTGGATAGAGAGAGGTGCCTGTGTCCATGCTATGGACAGCTGTTGGAGACTGAATAAGAACAATAGTCTGATTTCATTTCTAGTCCATCACAATTAGGGAGCAGTAACATGGCTCCAACAGAAAGCTGTCATAGTAGAGTAGGGGAACAGATGCTCTATCACCAGAAACCATCTCCTAGAAATTCACAAGGACCAAAAACTTTACTACATTGGTTATATGGTCATTTTCATTTAGTATTCGTACCAGAAGACCCATTTCTTAAAGAGATCTTTCCAGAACCATCCATACTAGCCTTTAAACAAGCACTGAACCACACCAATCTCATCACCAGAAGCAAACCTCCTATGGCCCAAACCACACCAAATGGATTCAGACAATGCTGGGACAAGAAATGTAAAACCTGCCAACACATCTCCACCACCCCCACAATAACTACACCCCACAACAGAACCATCACCATTCTCGGATTTTATATCTACAGCTCCAGAAATGTAATACATCTTCGCCAGTGCACTAAATGTACAGATGGAAAATATGTAGGAGAAACCAAACAAGCACTGCATGCCAAAATGAACCCACACCAAAAATCTATCAAAGACAAAAATACCCAACTACCTGTGGCAGCACACATCTCAGAAGACAACCACTCTCTCTCCAGTCTCTCAGTTCTAACTCTCTAATGGAATTTACCAAACACCTTTCATAGAACTTCACTTAAATCTACTGGATACAAAAAATCATGAACTGAATATAGATATTGGATTTATGGCACAATATAATCTGCCTAACACCCGATAACCCCAGGTAACCTGTCTGCATTTTACCAGCTACATTCTATCACCAGGTCAGATTTTCCCTGTCTCACACCTGTTGTCTCACAGGGCCTCTGACCCTCACTGTTAGCACCACTGTCTACCAGGTAGTGCTTAGGGATTGTTAAAGCACAATTAACCCTTAAATAAAATGTAGAATACGAATGCAGACAACTTTGTGTCCTAAAATCAAAGTTTCACTTAAATGCAGACAACTCAGTGTCCTAAAATCAAAATCTAACTTTTTTAGTACACCAAGTATTATCCTAGCAGTTTCTATATTCAGAGAGAGAAAAACATATAGTACAATAATCTCACCCAGTCCCAGATGTTACTTTGTTCAACAGAAAAGATGGCCACTCAGTTCCTGGAAGCAAAGGGTCATGGGCTCGGACAGTCCAGACAGGTGCTGAGGACTGGATTTATGATGACAAACTTTCTTGCTCCCCTTTCTTATGTTTTTCTTCAACTTCATTCCTTCAATGACTTTTTGCTTTTAGATTGGTCTCTCTGCAGTTAGGATACTGTCCATTTTTTATCCTGTCAGGGTATTCTTTGTCTAACAGCCCCTTTACAAGCATACCTCTTAATTTGGCCTTTTTCTGGTGTCTTACTTTGGGCATTGTCCATTGGTTTCCCTTATCACCTTTCATTAATATAGTCAATTCTTTCATCCCTCTGATTCAGTTGGTTAGTGCCAAATTCAGTTAATTAGAGCTGACAACAAGGCCATTGCTATGTTATGTTAAAAGATTGCAGAGGGATCTGGATAGGTTACAGGGGTGGGCTAACAGGAACAGGATGCGTTTTAATACGGACAAGTGCAGGGTGCTGCACTTGGGCAGTAGGAACCAGCAGCACACTTACACAATGGGGAACTCCCTACTTGAGAGCACGGAGGCAGAAAGAGATCTTGGAGTCATTATTGACTCCAAGATGAACATGGGCCGACAATGCGAGGTCATGGTTGGCAAGGCTAACCGGACCTTGTCGTGCATCCACAGGTGCATCTCGAGTAGAGCCAAAGAGGTGATCCTCCCCCTCTATGCGACACTGGTCAGGCCACAGCTGGAGTATTGTGTCCAGTTCTGTGCGCCCCATTTCAAGAGGGATGTGGACAACATGGAGAGGGTCCAGAGGAGGGCCACCCGCATGATCCGGGGACAACAGGGCAGACCCTACAGTGAGAGACTGCGGGACCTGAACCTATTCAGCCTCCACAAGAGAAGGCTGAGGGGGGACCTGGTGACCGTCTATAAACTCACTAGGGGGGACCAGAAGGGTTTGGGGGAGACGCTGTTTCCCCTAGCGCCCGCTGGCATAACAAGAAGCAATGGGCACAAGTTGATGGAGAGGAGGTATAGATTGGACATCCGCAAGAACTACTTCACAGTTAGGGCGGCTAGGAGCTGGAACCAACTTCCAAGGGAAGTGGTGCTGGCCCCTACCCTGGGGGTCTTTAAGAAGAGGCTGGATGCCTACCTGGCTGAACTCATTTGAGTCCCGTTTCTCTTTTTGGGGTTTTTTGTTGTTCTCCCGCCCTGGCGGGGGGTTGGGCTAGAAGATCTACTAGGTCCCTTCCGACCCTTAATCTATGAATCTATGAAACTTCTCACAGTGATAAAAAAGAAAAGATATAGTATAATGAGCACCTATGTGCTCTACAAAAACAACTCAAGCCAGCTAATAATAAAAAACAAATAGTTAATAAACTTAAAATTTAAGCAATGATTAAATAAGGCTAAATATAAGCAATACTATAAGCAGGTGCAACTTCAAAGCATTAAACATAACAAGCTACCCTAACACTCATTGCCATGTATTTGCATTTTCACAGGCCTACATTTTGCATATTGGCTTCCATTCCACCCAGCAGAGCACACAAAGCAACAACAGACTCTTCCTGTGCCTAGAGAAGCATGTTTGTACCCAAAAACTTGCAAAGACCATTTTTTTTCAATGAGTTAGTTCATCTAATAAAAGATATCACATTTACCCAAATAACCTTGTCTGCCAATGGTCATTTTGAATGCATTCTAACTTAGCCAATAAGTCATTCATTTAATCCCCAAAGAGAAACTCAAAGGATAGATTAGGAGGGAACCAGGTGAGCTGCATGGGAGGAAGAGGGCTGGAGGTAGGAATAAAGACATTGCCTGAGAGAGGTTAACCTGGTCTTGACTATGCTAATTCAGTAGTCACCAACAAGTCAATCATAATTGACTGGTCAGTCTTGGAGCCTCTGACAGTTGATCTCAGTCGGGGTGGGGGGGTAAGTGCATGCTCAGCTCCCCCAGACTGTTCAGAGACTCCATGATCTGAGATGTTTAGACCCTAGGCAGCTTGTCCAAGGACAGGGGCTGCCACTACTGTATGCATTCTGGTGGAGGCCCAGGGGGCATGTGCTCCCCAGTCTGTGCACAGGGAAGAGGTGACTGCAGCTGCATGCTGGGCTTTGCACCCTGAGTCCGCTACAGCTGCCCCGGGAGCAGCATGACACCATGTGCATCCTGCCGCTGGGCTGAACTATGCCCCCTGCCCACCCAGCAATGGGATGTGCGTGGTGCCATGCCACTCCTGGGGCAGCTGCAGCAGGGTTCGGGGTGCAAAGTCCAGTGCACAGCAACAGCCGCCTCCACCCCACACACAGAGTGTGGGGCACATGCCCCCTGCACCTCTGCCAGGGTGTGTGCAGGGGTGGGACCGCCCCCCTCCTCCCCGCCCCAGTGCCTGGATGAGTTGCCTGGGCTCCGATCATCCCACAACCTAGCCTGGCTGAGCCTCTGCTCATCCCAGCCCCTGCCTCTGCCCCACTCTCTCCCTCACCACAGAGGACTTGATCTGACCCCCTCTACCCCTTCCCTCCTGCACAGACTGACCTGCTGGGCAGGGGGGAGCAGGGGTGGCACATGGTAAATCCTGGGTTGCACTTTAATTCAAAAAGTGATCTGGTACTTAAAAAGGTTAGAACCCATGTGGCCACTGATCTAATTGAAGTGGCCACATGGCTGTTGGCAGGAATTTTACATCTTCTGGTCATTAAGTGGAGAGAGGAAGACTAGTTGATATGAAGCATCTATCAGTGGTGATAGAAATAATTCTTGACACATAGGCTGGGACAATATCATTTTATTTGTATATGGGAAAATCTTAGTGGCCAACTTTTACATTTCATAGATTTTATAGGTGTTATGGCTGGAAGGGACCTCGGAAGATCATCGAACCCAGCCCCTTGCCCCAGGGGCCGGAAGTCAGCTGGTGTCAAAGGATCCCAGTAAGATAAACATCCAAATGTCTCTTAAAGGAGTCCAGCATAGGTGCTTGCACCACTTCTGGCAGCAGTGTGTTCCAGGCCTTGGGGGCTTGGACAGTAAAGAAGTTCTTCCTTATGTCCAGTCTGAAACAGTCTTGGAGGAATTTGTTTCCATTTGACCTTGTCATCCTCTGTGGCACTCTAGTGAACAGGCATTCCCCCAGATCCTGATGTACACCCCTCATATACTTATAGGCAGCCACCAGGTCCCCCTTGAGCCTGCGCTTTTCCAGGCTGAAGAGTCCCATAGCTCTCAGCCTCTCATCATAAGGCCTGTCCTCCTGCCCTCTGATCATGCATGTGACTATCCTCTGGACTCTCTCAAGCTTCTCCACATCCTTTTTAACTTGTGGAGCCCAGAATTGGATGCAGTACTCCAGCTGCAACCTCACCAAGGCCAAGTACAGTGGGAGGATGACATCCTGGGATTTGCTTGAGAAGCATCTATGGATGCATGCCAGAGTTTTGCTTGCTTTACGAGCTTTATCACATTGGCGGCTCATATTCATCCTGTGGTCAATCATGACCCCCAAGTCCCTTTTGGCCATGGTGCTAGCAAGCGTAGTGCTGCCAAGTCTATAAGCATGCGGTGGGTTCTTCCCAAGGTGGAGTACCTTGCATTTTTCAGTGTTGAACTCCATCAGGTTTTCATCCGCCCATTTTCTGAGCCTGTCAACTACAAATTTGATAGTTTTAATTTTAATTAATTTTTCTAACATAGCATATTGTTCGTTCTGGGCAGTGGGGTGGGGTGGAATCATATCCCTTAATCAATATGCTGAAATTCCAAAATGCAAATGGGAATTGAAGGTTGAGGTGAACATCAAGTCCGAGAAGTAAAATATCAAAAGAGACACTTTTTTAAATAAAGATAATTTTTAAAGTATTTTTCTTCTGCTAGAAAATATTTGCTTCTTATGGTTATAGAGCTAATTCATCTCATTGTGTATGAGGATGCAAAAGGTAGGAGGAGAGCTCAAGGTCTTTCATATTTTCCTAACAGAGTCAAGTACAAAGGCAGCTCATGTATTCTGAAGTGCCTGTGCAGGCCTCCTCAGAGACCATTAGTCCAGGTCTCTACTATCCCTCCATGTCAGCCAAACAAACTAACCAGGCACATTATAAGTGTGCTGTTTCTGTAATCCAGGAAGCAGTATACCATGAGAAGCAATATGTCCATGGGATTCTTCTTTACAATGCCAATTTTCATAAACCACTACCAAATGACTGTAGTATCCTGTGTGTATACAATTTACTTTTCATTTTATAATATCTTTTATTTCTAGTACTTGTGGTATAGATTTTAAAGACCACTTTTTAACAAGTTTTATTTGGAAAATTTTGTACAAAGGCTGCAAACAAATGTTACATGTATCCCAAGAATCTATTTCATCGTGGGACAAGGTGTAAGTGCACAGATGTTCATGGCTGTTATTCTGGGGTAAATCATAACAAAAGTTTCCTGTATAAGAGACAGTAACAATTTATTCTGGGGTATTGCAAAGTATATCTGCTTAGTTATCTTGGAACTTCATCACTGAATCAATGGCAGAAAAGTGGCATTGCATTCAGCCAGTCAGTAAACCCTGACGTGTGAACATGCCAATCTGACAAACACAGGCACAATGTATTCAGGCACAATGTATTCAGGGCTAAAGACAACATCTGTTCCAAACCAGAGTGTAAGAACAAAGATATTTCAAGTAACATTGAACGATATGGTTTGGAGCAAGATTCTCATCTCTAGTAAACTGATACAACTGTTTGGCACAAGTGTTCAGCTTTGATAAATCTGCATCAATTTATGCCAGCTGAGGAGCTGTCATATGCAACTGTCTCAGTCATCTCACACAGGGATTATACAAATTGTTAAAATAAAAGGATGCAATGTTATTAATCATATGTATTGCCATAATGTATAGGAACCCCTGCAATGGGCAAAGACCCCCATTGTGTAGTACATCATTCAAAAAGAAAAAGATGGTCCCAACTCCAAAGAATTTCCAGGTCAGTTTTAAGTAATGTTGTTTAAGAACCCTTATTTTCATTTTTATATATATTTTAGTATTTTATTTTAAGTTCTCTCTCTCAAGGTACCTCAATAATGTAACACAGCAAGTTGCTGATTATCAAAGATGCTAACAATTTGTCTTTAATTCTTATTAAAGAATACCAATGCTGTAGGACCATGAAAGTAAACATTCCATTTAATTCTTTTCTGATACTAGGAATAAAATTAATTATGGACCTTGTCTACAGTTTTACTTGATGAAAGACTAAGTAGATACTAGCATTCTGAAATTATTTCTTGTGTAGCAATGAATTTGATCACTTAAATTTCACAGAGCTTCTTTAAATGCATTGTTATGTGAGCTGCTTCTCAAGTTATCATGGGATGATTGTCTGTGTTAGATGTGGATAAGATTCTATAAATAAACTGAAAGCAAAAAGCATAAAGCTATTTCCAGCACATAATCAAGTGACTTCTAAGTTATACCCAGATTAATAGCATTTTGTAATTTTAAGAAAGTTGATTCCACAACACAAGTTTCTGACACCCCCCAAAAATGTGTAGGGGGATTTGCTAGGTTACTACACCTTTCAAATGTATGACTTGGTACTGTAATCCTCATCTTTTCTAAGGCAAATTCACATTGCTTTCTCCTTCTTTATTCTTCAAGGGTGCCTATATACGTGCAACAAGGCTGCTCCAATGTGCTGTAATTACAGCACATTGGAGCAGACTTGATTAATCGAGTCTGCTGGAGTGTGGTAATTACTGCACTCCAGCAGACGCCAGCATCACATGTATCAGTGTCCCCACAATGAAAAATGGCAGTGGGGATGCATTAACTAAAACTCATTTGAAAAGCTTTAATTAAACTACCCCCACTGCCATTCTTCATTATGGGGATACTGATACACATGACACTCCAGGTGTTTTAATTAGAGCAGCTCTCTGGATTCCCAGAGCCACCTCCTCCCCAGAGCAGCCAGCTCTATGATAAGCAGGGCAGCTGCTGGTGATCCTGATGCCCCCCCCCCCCACCCCAGCAGGAGGCTCACTCACAGCTGCCCCACACCTGAAACAGCTCCCAGAAACTCTTCTGCCTAACAAGGGGCTTGCTGGCAGCTGTGTATCCAGATGTGCACAGGGCCAAAAGTACTCTGTCTGCTGCAGGGGCGGGGCAGCTCTCTCCTGGCCCCATGCACATCAGGTGCCCTCCCAATGTGCACAGGGCCAGAAGGCAGCTGCTGTTGGCAAAGCTCTCTGACCCCATACCTACTTGGACCCCCCCATGCCCTTTGCCAGCCCTTAGGCTAGTGGGGATGGGGGAAGAGCCTGGAGCTCCTCCTAGCTGCTGCAGGGGGGCAGAGCAGGGTAGGAGCAGCCCTATACCAGGCTGCTCCCCCTTGGGAGCAAATCTGCTCCCAAGAGGGAACACGTGTAGATGTGCTGCCCTGTAGGCTCACTTCATAATATTTTTCTTGGGCATATCTACAAGTGCATTTGCTGTGCAGTAAGTTACTGTACAGTAAGCATTTTTTAGGCCAGTGTCTACATGTGCAGCTGTTGAAGTGCAGTAGCTCTGCATGGACTGAGCTGGGACTAAAGTTAGTCCCAAGTCAGTCCACACACCCAGAGTTACTATACAGTAGGGTGTCTACATGTGTGTTTCTGTGCAGTAACTAATTGGGCATAAATTTAATATTTGCATGATCAGGTATCAAATTTATACCCAAGTCAGCATAAGTCACCATAGTTGCTGCACAATACAGGCATCCATGTGTATCCATGTGCCGTACTGCACAGTCATTTTTGGTTACTGAGCAGTGACCTAAATTACTGTGCAGCAAATGTGCACATGTAGATGCACCCACTGTGTAGTAAGCCTACATCGAATTAATAGCATGTTTAGACATGCCCAGTGGTGGCAGATGACAGAACAAGGAGCAATGGTCTCAAGTTGCAGCAAAGGAATTTAGGTTGGATGTTAGGAAAAAAATTCTCACTAGGAGGGCGGTGAAGCACTGGAATAGGTTACCTACAGAGGTGGAGGTCTTTTAAGGCTTGACAAAGCCCTGGCTGAAATGATCTAATTGGGGATGGCCCTCCTTTGAGCAGGGGGTTGGACTAGATGACCTCCTGAAGTCCCTTCCAACCTTAATTTTCTATGATTCTATGATATGTCTATACTGCAGTACTTTGGCAGCTCGTAAGGAAATACCTGAGAATGCCTTAAACTATTTAGCTTGGGTACTTGTAGCAGTATACCTGTGGCTCAGTGAAAGCTGTAGAGCTTCCTCATGGTGGGTAAATACCACACACAGAGGACTGATCCCATTTAACTCTGCTCTGCTGCAACTACACTGCTATCAGAACCCGACCTAGCTAGTTTAGAGCCAGCTTGTACAGGTCTACATGAAATGCAATTACTATAATAATCTGTTAGAGAATTTCCTGGAAAATTATGACAACTTAAGTCATGGTTGGCTTTTATAATGGGATAGTATTAAGAATCAAGATATGTGGTACTCTTCTTGATAAGAACAGCAATGGCAACATTTAACTGGTACTGTTAGAGTGATGGTCCATGCATTATGTGAGTGGAAAGGATTTCTTAGGGTGGTATCTTTTACTGAACCAGCTGTACAGTTGGGATAGAGTTAGACAAGGTTTTGAATGCAGGGCTAAATGCTCTTCATCTGAAAGCTCGACTAACTCTATCCCAGCTATGCAGTTGATTTAATAACAGATATCAGCCTAAGAAATATTTGCCTCTTTTACAGTGTCATTGTTCATTTTCAGAAATTCAGCCACATGCTGGATCTACACAAGAAAACCAATGTACTATAGGTACTTTGAAACTCAGATTCATTCAGAGTTCTTCCAAGTTGTTAATTTCCTGGGATGTAGATGTGGTAATGTTTTCCCACGGTCATACAGGCATAGTAGCCTGACTGTAAAACAACATGGGCTGTCTGGATAGATACCCAACTTGAAGCAGAAGCTCCTGGGCAGAGTTTTTGCATTTATGACCACTAAAGGGCTGCTCTGTCCTACAACCCAACCAGAGCCTTGGCCAAATGTAGGCAGCTCTGTATGGGTATGAGGTTTTGGGAATACAGTGCAACAGAACAGCTGCTGCTGCTGTTCTTTCCATCCATAAGTTCATCCACTAAAATCCCAGATTTTCCTACCATGCAAACTCTAAGTAGTATGGGGCCTCAGCTTTGTCGATTCAAGTAGAAATCCATAGTCTCTTTGTTAAAATCAGACTCATCCATGCATACAGTAGGGCTTATGTAAAACATGGAATGAAAGATTTGGGAGTAGTCCCAGATCCTGCTTAGTAATGTAAAGAAACACTCCCTAGCACACTAACTGCATTGCATATAGTGTGGTAAGTAGGCAGGGTATTGCAGAGGTTGACCAAATTTGGTCACTTTTTCATTTGCATATATACTTTTTGACAAAGTTCAAATAGAGGCCTTTATCATGGTAACAGTTTTCCATGTAAACTGAGTTTACATAAAACAATGAATTCACTTTGGTGCAGTAATAGCAAGACCATGATTTCCAGGTGCTCCCTTCTATTCAGAAATAAAGTAGGCATGTCTCTTTACTAGATTTTTTTCTACTTGTGTGTTCACTTTCATATTAAGCAACCTCTCATTTGCCCTATTGTATTGTAGAGTTGCAACAACTATTACATCTTTAAAACAACTGCTAATTCTGCAGCCATCTTGCAATATAATATTTTAATTAATCCCATCAGAAAGAATAATTCTGCTTTCTATTCCAGTTTAAATAACCAGTTATTTGGATAACACCTGAAAAGATCATTAGTAAAAATATTAAATTTTAGCCACATTGGAAATGAAATAAAATACAAGCCAGATGATGAAAATTACTTTTCATATAGCTGGTTAAAATTTCAACCACAGTTACAAAACTGACATCAGTAGTTCCAGGCTTATCCAGCCTTCAGATAACATCATTCCTATTTAGTATTTCAGGCATTAATTACTTCAGTATTTTCCTGACCTCTGGTTTGAGACACTGACTTTAAATGGGATGATTCACTGCTGGATCATATATATATAGAGAGAGAGAGAGAGAGAGAGAGGGAGAGAGAGAGAGACCAGCAAGTATGTAGTATGTATATATTAGGGTTTAAAAGCCAGCAAGTTTTGTGCTGGCTTTACAGATCTTGGGTCCTGGTATACATTTGATAGAGAGCTCTTGCTTCCTCTTAATTTCCACCCGGGAGTAGAGAGGTGAAGGGGTGAGCTACAAATCATGGCCAGAACTGCCACATACTCTCCAGTCACTGGCCAGGGTTCTTCAGGCAGTGCAGCATGACTGGTGCCTTACGGTTGGTGTAAGGCAATAGGAAACAACAACCTATGCCAGAAGCAAGGCAGAGGCTGGAAAGGCATTGAGGTGTGCTTCTGGCCTTCATGGAAGCACTGCCTTGAGCTATAACTTGGGTTTTGCCCTAACTCACCTCATATTTGCACACAAGTCTCTAGTTCAGATAAAGTAGGGATTTATGCTTGACCTAGATGGCCTGTTGGAAGGGGAGAGTGAACTGTACCTCAGCTAAATACAGACAGTCAGAAAGCTTGAGGCTGAACTGATTCAGTCTTCACAGGTTTGTCTAAGCTGTGCAGATTGAACTGATAAGCAAAAGAACAGACTTTCACTTTTGATTCCAGAAATGCAGCTATATGCCTGCAGTGGCCCAAGCTAGAAGCCAGGGGGTGCTAGAGTGTGCCTCTCTGCTTGGTTGGAGCAGAGAGCATGGGCCAAGGCTAGCCTGCCCACACTGCAAGGTGGAGATTGTGGGGGAGATGCAAACCATCCTGGGATGCAGGGGAGTGGGGTCTGTGAGTTAGCTTGAATCTGGAGGGGATCTGGGACAGAAGTTCAATAAACCAATTTAACCTAAATCAGTTAAATCTGATGCTACAGCCATCCAAGTTCATTTTAAATTAGTTTCAGCTATTTTGAAAGCAGCTTATATGCACTAAACTTATCTTGTTACAGATTCAAACCAGTTTCTGATCATTTATACTAGTCTGCGTGTATTTTGTGTCCCTAGCCCAAGTGCTACTGATAGCCCACCCAGGCTCATGGATGAAAAAGCTCAAATCACAGCAACCATCATCTTTTAATACAAATATTCTGCTAATCCAGTTAGGTGGGGGTAGCTCAGCTATTGTTACCTAGCCCAGCTGCTCACATGTAAGCTAACCAACTCCACATAAGGTCGCCTGTATACAGACATTTGTGGTAATCACAGCAATGAAAATAAGATGTGTCTCTGGGGGTGTGTCCCATGCTGCAGTCACTGCAGTGTATTGTAGCAATACCAGAGCTAGCTCTAAAGGTAGCAGTGTTGCTGACCAATGCAGAGTTTGGCATGGAGGACCTTCCCAGGTTTTGCAGCCAGTGTTGAATCCCATGATGCTGTGGCTAGACTGCTCCCAGAACCTGTCTTGGTTTGGTTACAGAAAACTTAGTTATATCTACACTGCGCTGCAGTCACTGTAAATATATCCCAATACTCAACGCTTTCTAAAACTTCACCAGGTTTGTTGCAGCTTACATGCTGTCCCTTGCTCAGACCTACAGTTACAATTAGTCCTAAATCATTTATTCAGGTTTACCAAGAAAAAACTGTATGGTAATGTAGTACTCATACTTTTATTATTTTTCTGTGTATGGGATGGTTTAAAGTTGAAAATGGAGACCTAACAATAACACCCATCAGTCCACTCAGATCTCTCCTTTTGTACTATAGGATATTTCAGGATCTGTTAGCACAGTCTTTCTGAATGGCTTTGGTAGAAAAGCAAAATATCAATAACTCAAAAAAAAACCAATTTTTTTGTCATTTCATGGTCCTTACATGACTTGCTCCTGGGTGATAGCAGAGGATGAGTACTGCTGGATGAATTTCTTTCTGCAAAGAACATCCTACAACATTCACACAAAAGGTCACACGTATACCATCCACAGTGCAGTAGATGAATTGTCAGAAATTCTTGAATCCTTCTCATAACTCAGCCATATGTGTCAGGCTTTGTGATGCCATTTGCTGAATCCAGCACCATTTGAGAGCTGTTCTGTGTTTTGTAAGAGAAACTGTGGCACTCCTGTATTGAGGAGGCACTGTACTGAGGAAGACATTGAGGAGATGCTCAAAAATGACCCAATACACCTTCTTCCAGACTCTTTCTGGATAATCCATTAGAACCACCGTAAGTACACTTTAAAGTCACAGGATATTGTACACTGGGCACCTCTACACAAGACGTTTACTGCAGAGTTACCTAATAAACTGCAGCAAACATCTCAATGTCTACAGTGTGTGGCCCTCTTAGGTTGCAAGGAAACAATTTCACTCCACAGCAGGTAAATACAAGTATTATTCTGCCGTGAAGTTCTCATGCACAGCAACCCACGTGCAGATGCTGACTCGGCTAGTGTGGGGGCTACCTGCTAGCTGGCCACACACTGAATCACCCTTGTGCCCCTGCCAGCCCCTCTGCAGCACACTAAGATGGGTCAGAGCAGCCTTAGGCTGGCAGGCTGATTCACCCAGCCCGCTGCCTTCTGGGGCTGTTCCCACCCAACTCAGCACGCTATGGTCCCAGGCATACGTGTAAACACAATGCCCAGGAGCAATAAACTCTGGTGTGATATGTGCTGGAGTTTATTGCCACACATTAATTGCTGTGTAGAGATGCCCACTAATTATTTGAAAGGCTTCCAAGTGTAACGATCCCTAGGGAAACCACACATTTCATCAGAAGAGATTTTCATGAGAAGACTGTGCCCTCTTCTCACTCTTGTTATTGAATTTGAATGATTCAAAAAGATATTTTGCCAGCCTTACCAATTGATGGAGAATATCATGAAAAATTATTAAACACTTTCATCCTCTTGAATTGGTTCTAGATAGGCTAGGATCTGGAACCAACTTCCAAGGGAAGTGGTGCTGGCTTCTACCCTGGGGCTCTTTAAGAGGAGGCTTGATGCCAACCTAGCTGGGATCATTTGAGCCCAGTTTTTTCTTCTGCCCAGGCAGGGGGTCAGACTTGAAGATCTACAAGGTCCCTTCCGACCCGACTTCTATGATTCTATGAAAATCAAGAATGCTAGGGAATTGAATGATACAATATTAATTGAAAACAATCTTAAAGGTGGCTGTTTCTTCCTTTGCTAGTAAACTGTTATCTTTTTCTAAGGTGTAGTCTCTCACCCTTTTAACTTTTGACATTTACTGGACTTACTTCATATTTGCGTGCATGTGTATGTGTGCATGCATATGTCCATGCATGTGTGTGTGTGAGCATGTGAGAGAAACAGAAAGAGACAGAAAGATATTTTTGACAAAAGATACCAGGATAATTAGCCTGGTATTTCAGTTGTTTATTTGAGTGCATGCCAAAGAATGCATGCTGTTTGCTGTCTCTGAGGAAGACCATATGGTTCAAATCAGCAAAGTAAATCACTGTATGCGTGTAATCTAGAAATGTCTTCCAAGTAGAAAGGGAAGAAACATAAGCATTTAATCTTCTCTACTAACACTTCTCCCATCCTTTAATACAAAACCGTGGCAAGAACCAAGAACCATAGACCATAGCTGGAGACAAGTTACATTCATTGGCTAGGGACAGACATTCAAACAGCTGGAGCCTGAATTGATTCAACCTTTGCAGGTTAGTCTAACCTGACTAGGTTGAACTGGTTTGTAACAGGACAAACATGCTCTCTAGACTGAGGAACTGTGAGCACATGCCTGCAGTTGCTCAGGCCACAAGCTGGAGGGTGCTAGAGTGCGCCCTTGGCTGCAGGGAAGTGTGCTGGGGGGAGAGGCATGGCCAGTCTGACCCCAGTTTAACTCCAACCTCCCTGTGCCACGGGCAGGGACCAGAGCCAGATCTGCTGGGTGCTCCCCTCTTGCTGCTGCAGCAGTAGGGCACCATGGCCCCTGACACAGAGCGGGGCAGGGAGGAGGGTTAGTCTCCTCTCTACCGGCAGGGGCAGCTGGGTCTGTCCACCATCGCTGCCACACTCACTCCCTGTGGCGGAATAAGCCCCCTGCTCTCTCTTCTGCCAGACGCCAGAGGGAGGGGGACTGACCCCTGTCCCTGTCCCAAGGGGCCCTGCCAGCAAGTGTCTGGCTATGCCCCTGCCCATCTCCTGCAGTGGGAGGGGGCTGGGCCCTTGATGTCATAATGCTGGGGTGCGCGAGCCCCTTCCCAGTGGGGGTAGTGCACTGTAGGACTGGCAGAGCTGCGGTGGGCTGTGTGTGGCAGCACCACTGTCGGGAGAGGGCCAGACCCCGCCTAGTGACACTGCGCTCTGCAGTAGTTTCCCTCAACTGCAGTGCGGCTCTCGGCCAGGAAGAGGCTTGTGCTTGGTGAAACCATAATGCGGGCTGCTGCCTCTGTCACAGTTGCTCCCCGCTTGCCGCTCCAGTGGCAGGGCAGGAGTGGGGACAGGGCCAGACCCTACCTGCAGGGCCTCTGGGGAGGCAGGGAGTGGGGTTATTCCCACAGCTACAGCTGCCGCTTGGTCTGCGCTCGGGGCAGCATCGAGAGGAATAAGCCCCAAGAACAGACTGAATCTTCCCACCGCTCAGTCTGCAGCTGCCACTCAGAGGAGGCTTATTCCACCAGATGCTGCCCCCAGCGCAGACCAAGTGGCAGCTCTGTGGTGCCCCAGAGGCAGAGTGGGGAATAACCCCACTCCCTGCACCCCCCCACCCCCGAGGCCCTGCGGGCAGCATCTGGCCCCACCTCTGCCCCCACCCAGCTGCTGGAGCAGTGAGGGGGGAGCAACTGTGACAGGCAGCAGCCCCCGTCATCATTTCCTCAAGTTTGAGCCCCTTCCTGGCAGGGAGCCGAGCTGTGGTCGAGGGGAAACTGCTGCAGAGCACAGCAGCACTAGCGGGGCTGGGAGGGCTCAGCCCTCTCTGGACCCAGGTGCTGCTGTACCCAGCCTGCCACAGTTCTGCCAGCCCCACAGCGCAGCGCCCCTGCCAGGAAGGGGCTTGTACTCCCAGACATGACAGTGGCTGCTGCCCCCAAAAGCCCTGCCCCCTCCTGCTACAGTGGCGGGGCAGGGGCACAGCCAGATGCAAGCCTGCAAGGCCCCTTGGGGATGGGAAAGGATGGGTGTTATTCCCCCTCCGTTTGGTATCTAGGGTGGGGGAGACAGCAGGAAGCTTATTCCACCTCAGGGAGCAGGCGTGGCAGCAACGGTGGGCAAACCTGGCTGCCGGTGAGGAGAGACTAACCCTCCTCCCTACCCACCTCTGCCTCAGGGGCCATGGTGCCCTTCTGTTGCAGCAGCGAGGGGGGGGTGCCCGGCAGACCCAGTTCAGGTCCCTGCCAATAGCACAGGGAGGGGGGAATTAAATCCTTCTCTGGCTAGACCCCTGACTCTGCCTGCCCCTGCTCTGGCTGGGGAGCAGAGGAGTGGGGCCAGCCCCACTGGGCTGGAGCAGACAGCCCAGCCCAGAGAGCATGCTGGGATACTGGAGGAGTCTGGTTTATCTTAAACTAGGAAGGGGTCTGGGACAGACACTGCATAAACCAGTTGGAGCCAAATCAGTTAAGTCTGATACTATATTCAACCAGGTTTATCACAAACTGGTTTCAGCCATTTTGAAACTGGTTTATGTGCACTGAATGTCTGTTCTGTTACAGGTTTAAACCAGTTTCTGATCACTTTAAACTGGTTTATGTGTAATGCCTGTCCCTAAACATTGTGTTCCTCTCTCTTAGCAGCTCTGTTTATACCCAAAATTTCAAGCAACTAAGTAGAATGGCAATTGAGAAAGAGGACTTATGTGATTTGTAGTATTACACTCACCAAACGGTGGCATGGAGCACGATGCACTTAAGTATAACAAAAATGTCATTCCTTTTGCGAGCATTCATCTCCCTCATGCTTTTGAGCAAAGAAAGCCCTCAGAAATACCATGCAACAGTGCTAGAATAAGACAACCTGGTCCTATAAATAAACTGATATAAATGGCCCCATTTCACTGGTGGCTAGGTGTGCACATTCAAGAGCCATGTTTAGCTGCACTGGAGTTTTCCTCCCCTACAGGCCTCTTCCTTTTATTCTCTACTCCACATTAACTATTGCCCCCTCTCTACCATTCACTGTCACCCTTGTATTTCACAGCATCTGATGATGTGAGCTTCAGGCCACGAAAGCTTGTGCTATATATCTATCACCCTGGCTAGCTTGGAAACTGCAGATCTACCCTTCTTACTACCCTTTTATTTGTCTCCCACCTAGAGACAAAATGGATCACTTCTGAGAGCTAGCTACCAAGAGGTTCACCAGGAAAATATTTTTTATTAGAGGGCAAAGTTGTCTAAATTGTAGATGGGAGTGCCACAACACTCTGCCTCTCTCCCTCTCCAGGGTTTCAGTTGTGTCATACCACCATAGCACAATATTGTCAGCCTTGACCATGAATAAAACACTAAAAATATCCCAGCATTATGAAGTTAGATGTAATCTTAGACAGATGAAGTGAGCAGACACATATATTAATTTACTATACCCTGCCTTTGTTCACAGATCGCACCAGTGACTGATGATGTGATATTGCACTAGTTCCTGGGGTAGATATGTGCAGCCAGCCACTGCAAAAGTGACTGTTTTCAGTAGTTTTCCAAGACTCTGTGCTGCCATTAAAGGCCCTGATATTTAATTCCCTTTGTTAGCATGAAAGTTGTTAACAGCTGGCCTATTCTTTCAATGACTCATCATTTGATGGCAAATACAGTGTAGAAATGCCTCTCCTTCTTAAGTAATCTTTGACAGACGTTTGATAAAAATAGATGCCAGAGACTAAACGGTTAGTTTCTTGACATGATGTACTCATGTCTTCTGCATCTTGTACAGTGCTGGGATTATTAAGGAACTAATTATAATCAATCAGACAATTCAGTTGCTGCTAAGGAAAATGAAGGTCTCTAACCCTATAAGGAATTGGATATGATAGGGGAAGCTGTGGATTCATGAATAATTTAAACACTTTGAAACATTGTTCACTGTCTTTCAGACTTGTCTTTGTACTCTAATATTTAAGGAGGAATGGCACCAGAACCTGGGGAGGAGGGACAGTACTGTCCCTTCCCTGCCTCTACAACTCCCTTGCCCACGACTGAATTTGGTGGAAGGGAAAACAGGGCGGAAGGTGAGTGGTGCTGGTGCTGCTGCCCCCCTCCCCAGGGTCTGGAGCTACACTGAGGAGCCAGTGAGATTAGAGAGCTTGCTGTGTGCACACTGCACAGTTAAAGGTGATACAGCTGCATTCTGTGTCTCTCTGGGATATGTACACTGTCATCTGATTTTCCTTGGTAATTCTACAGAGTGCTGATAAGGGCACTTAATACTGGTGTAGACATCTGAGAGCATCATATACAAAGTCCTTGCATTACAGCAGAGCTGTTCCCAGCCACCAATCCCTCGTTTTCAACCAAAAAATCAGGTTGTTTCATACGTTGGGGCTAGAAACAGGTGAATTGTCTCCAAGTAAGGAATTTTTCTTGAATCTCTCCTCTCCCACTCCTCAGTGTTCGCTTCTCCTCCTCCGGTCTGCTTCTCAGATTGGCATTGTATTCATTCAACTTTGGAAATCCAGCAATTTAAAATCAATGTTCAAATCTCCCTCCCTCACGGATGCACAGCTCTGTCAGCAAGTACTGCTGCCAAGGTGGCCCGGAAAGCATTTCAGAAAAGAAATGGCTAACCTAGCACCAAGAATACATTTGTTCATTAGTCATGTCAATAGAGGCTTACATCTCTCCTATTTACTAGCCAGTGATCAGTACCATGGCAAGGCAAAGCCTGCAGCAGCAGCCCGCCCTTGCCATGCGCACAGATTCAGGGGCATAGGCCTCCTCCCAATGTTTGCCTGGGAGTGCATGCAGTGGTGGGAGCTGCCCTTCTCCCATTCCCACACCCCTCTGCCCTGAAATGAGCCACTTGTGGCGCCATCCCGTGCCCCGCCATGGCTGGGCAGCACCTGCTGGTGCCCTTTTGCATCATCTCCTGGGGCAGTCTCCCTACTCACCCCCACCCCCTTGCTATGGTACTGCCTGTGATGATGGAAAACATGAAGCATTTTGTTTCCTTGAATGATGTTCACATTTCTTAAAATGTTCCCCTCTCATTTTTTGTTTTTAACAGTCTTGACCATTGCATCATTCTTCAATAGCAACTTTGCCTCCTCTTTTTACACTGACTTTTGACACAAGTAACATATAAATGGAAAGAAAAGAAAGAGCTGGTTCAGGCAGTTGCCACAAGTTTCTGTGAGAAAAACAGTCCTGTGAAATGCTGGTGCTTAGTTTTCAATTCTCAATAGGCCTGTATGTTCATTAGGCAGCTGGTATCCATTACCATTCTCATCAAAACGTCCAAACTAATGAACTGTGCCTCCAGAGAATCAGTCTTCTTGTATGCCATATTCCCAACAATAACAATGGCCCAAGCCCAATTCACTTGAAACAATTTTATCTAAAAATACAAAGACCTAAGGCTGCTGCCTTAGATCACAAATGGCAACATCACCTGAAAAGGCTGCATCTTCTTCACACGGGATGAGTAGGAAACCCCAACCCATCAGTGGCACAAGGACAATTTTCTAGAATGGAGAATCTGCATCGTGAGCTTTAATCCCATCTCTCCCACCATCCTGCTATATGGCCTCATGCAGTCATTTAACATTGAGACTTTTGAATATAAGTAGTTCACATTTGCAGAGTACTTTAAGAGTATAAAAATTCTGTGTTGTTGCTGAATATTATTATTTGTGCATCTGCTCCATTTAAACAAAGGGACCAATGCAGCAGGGAAGAGTGGGAATATGGTGGTTATTACTCCTGAACCTATTTAAAGATTTCATAATAGAACCTTTACTTTCAAATGAGGTAGTTTTCTTTTTGAACCGTTCCCTGTGTCAAGGCCTGTCCTCCTCCATACTGGGAGGATCCAGAACAGAGAACTAGAAAGTTTCCTTACTGATGTTTATGTCATCACAGACATCCTGCTTGTCGTTGCTGACCTAATAGTTCACCACTATTACAGAACATTTCAAGATTGTTCTAAGGAACATTGTTCTCTTTTTAGGTGAGAAATCATGGATACAAGATGAGTGTCTTCTTGATGTGTACAAAGTTTCATTTTCCTAAACAGAAAAGAAACACACACACCAGGTGCTTTCCTCACTTTGAGGCTTTAAATAGACTCTCGAACCTCATTGTCCTGGGGTTTGACCTGAACATGGACAGCAGTGGCCCAGTCATTATGCTGCCCTTCCAACTTGCATTGCTGCTCCTCTGCCAGCAGGTAGGAAGCAAAAGCAGGTGGAATGACCTGCAGTAAGCCTAATTAGGAGTGGTGTAACAACTGAATCTTTCAGGTAGAGGAAGCTCAACGTCTGTTTCATGCACATATTCCTACCCCACATACAGCCTAAAGAACATGCTATTGCATTGCCTTAGAGAGTATACACTTCTCTATTTTAAGATAACAGACTGTCGAGGCATCATTAACAAACAGACTGTGGTAAAGACTTCATTAACAAGAACATAAATCCCATCTTGCTGGTACATTATGTACATAATAGATGACACCATTCAAGTCCTGCAAGTTTTAGTAGTAGAGTATGGCACAAATACAAAGCATTCAGGGACTATGTTTAACAGCATCTGAGACTGAAGCAATCTACACAAGTAACGTTCAATTTTTCCATTTTGATACATCTACATGAGTTTCAATGATGCTTTGCTATCAGGTCAGAAACCATACCTCTTTTCTCATCTGCCTAGCATAGTCAGATATCAGACCTGCCTTCAGCTTCCCTATTTGAAGAATGTAACTGTTCACTATCCCATTTTCAGGGATTGAGAAGGACAGCTCCTTGCAATCTTTTCTCATCACCACATTGCACACTCGCACAGGAGTCAACCATAATCTCACCTGCGCATAACAGGCAATGGTTTTTTTAAATACAAGTTATGATTTTTGATTTACACATTGGTAAGAAGATGTCTGCCAAATTTTCCCTTTCTGACACTTGGAGAATACATATTTTCCAAGTGTTTAGTTATTATACATCTTGCTTGTATAGCTGACTATCTGTCAATTGAAACATTTTCCTCACAGACAAAACTAGATACAAAAATGTTCTGAGTTTTTTCAGGCATAAGCACTCTTCTACAGAGTGCAGATAACTGCAATAGATGATCTTACTGGGAGAAGAATAAGATGCTGTGATTTATGATTCAGGAAGTTCAACTTCTTTACATGAGTTGAACAGCTAGTATACTGAATTATGGAAATGTACATAATCAGCTGATGGGAAAGAACTTCATTATATGGTCTGGATAGCTGGTTGAAAGCTCTTCTGCTGATTAAAAGATGGCAGTGGATGCTTCTAAACTCTGACTTCAAAAATGTTGAAATCTATAAATGGAGTTTAAATAAAATTCCTGCAGTAAAAAAAACAAAAACAAAAGGAACTACTCGATGCCTTTAGAATTCTTACCTGAATAATCAGAATACATGACCTGAATATCTTGGGGGCAAAAATCCCTGCACTTTTTTTTTAATAGACCTTATATTTATAATCAATATCAGTGTTTCTGCCTAAAATATTTAGGAAAATGTTGTTATGTAAATTATTTGAAATATCATCCTAATTGAGAACAAAACAAATTGTAAGATGCCAGAATTTCCCATTAGCTCATTCATTAGAAAGGTTATTCTGTAGTCATAAAAAGTACTAACCATAGTGAGCCAGCCAAATTCAGACAAGTATAATTCAATTCTCAAAGTTAAGAACATGCCATACTGGCCAGACCAATGATCCATCTAGCCTGGTATCCTGTCTCTGCCAGTGGCAGGAGTGGATGCTATAGAGGGAGAGCAGTGAACCAGATCTCCCTAGAGTAATCTTATATAATAACCCCCTGGCATCCACTGTAATTAAATGTAGAGATGTCACAGGAAACATCTCCAACCATTTTGTTTAATAGCCATTAATAGATGTATCATCCAGGAATTCATGTAGTCCCCTTTTGAACCTGGCTATGTTATCCACCACCTCCTACGGCAATATAAGCACATAAGAAGCTGGATATTCTTTTCGTATTAAATAATATTATAGCCAGTTGTCGTGCATACTGGGAGTGCTAACTACACTTCAGTGGGACACAAAAGATATACAATTACTAGAAATGCCTCTTTTTATAACTTGCACTCCTTAAGCAGAATTTTGGTCCTGGCTTAATGCTGTATTTTGGAGAACTACTTCAGTAATATGGCTCCAGACATTTAGTGTTACTTGAAAATGAACTTCTGCTCACTTCTCCCTAGTTAAATTTCTTTAGGAAGAATTCAATTCCTATAACCTCCTGCTTCCACAACTACAAGTCTCAACTGTCATGACATTCAATCGGGGCTATATCTAATACCATATTACCTTGATTCCAAGGTGAGGTTTTTTTCCTCCCATTCAACATGGGATAAGCAAAGCCTTGTCTTAGAATAGAGTATGGGACCACTCCAGCCAGTGTGCTGTGGGCACCAGCAATGGCCTTGACTGAGCCAAGTGCAGAGGGAGCCCGAGAGCTGTTTGTGCCCCATGCTGCAGGGAGCAGCTATGCAGAGAGCCTAGGTCAGCAAGGGATAGCAGCAGCTGTGCACAGGTCCCTCTCTCCATTGCCTGCTCCCTGCCTGACTTCCTCTGCTTCCCTTCCCTACTAGCAGGGAGCAGACACCAGAAGGAGGAACCTCTGCTCCAGTGATCCCTGACTGGTGCAGAGATGGGCAGTGGCAGGAGCTCCAGACCCAGCCCCTGCTCCTGGCCTGCAGAAGAGATAGGGGTGGGGAGGGGGCAGGCAGGGAGCAGGTACTGAACATTACTGCTACTGTCCCTGGCTGAGCCAGGCTCCCTGCACAGCAGTTCCCTGAACCCAGATCAACTGGAGACACCAACAAAATTGAGGACAGGTGTCAGGGGACAAGGTGGGCGGGGGGCCGGCCTCCTGCTGCCTGCTCCTCTACCACCTACCCACCACTGCTGCTGTCCCTGCTACTTGCCTCTCTGCTGCTGTTTTCCCCATCTCAGCAGTGGAAGGGACTAATTTAAGATGATCTTCCAATATTTAGATTCCAGACATGGAAAATGATAACATATTTATAATTTTCCATGTCTAGAATCTAATTATTGGGGACCATCTTAAATTTAGTCATCTTGGATTCAGGTAAATACATTAATAGCTTTTCAGACTCAACTTCAACCAGCTGCAGAATTTGTATCTTATTACAACTGTCACTGAAATTTTTCTAAGTTTTGTACTGCTAAGCCAACACTTTCAGAGCAATGTTCTTCTGACAGCAACTAAAAGAAATTGCAAGTCTTCATTTAGTCAAACATATCATCATTGCAGAAAAAAGCAACACCTGAAGTAACTGAACCTGTAAACACAAGTAAAAATTTTTGCAGCTGAGGGATATTTGCTTGAGCAGAGGCAAACTTTTGGGAAAAGACTTTAAGACTGAGGTCAGATTGCAAGTAATACTGTAGTTTAGGGATGGCTCTAAAATTGTCTAGGACACTTGCTTTGTCACTCTTACACTATTTCATCCAACTCAGGGGTTGTCAACTGGGGAACGCATACCTCTGGGGGTACTTGGACTGGTCCTAGGGGGTACATGCAGATGGGCAGGGACAGAGCACCGCCACCCCCCAAGAGCAGGGCCGGGGCAAAGCAAGGGCAGCAGAGCCCCTCTGTGGAATGGGGAAGCTCGTACATGGAAGCCGCCACCAACACATACCATCTCGGTGAACTTCCCTGCCCCACCCTGGCCCTGCTCCTGGGAGGCAGCGGTGCTCTGCCCCTGCCCACCCACGTGCTGTCCCCGCCTCCCTACTCAGCACTTGGCCACACATCATCCCCCATACCCCTGCTCAGTGTCTGGCTGTGCACCCCTCCCAGCACACACACACACTCAGCATCTGGCCACTGGGTGTACTTAAACTAAAAAATGTTGAAAATGCCTGATCCAACTGACCAGAATGATATCTGCAGCACATAGTGCAAGGCTCAAATTTCATTACATAGATGCTTCGCCAGAACCCAATCAGGCAATCAATTTGTTGGTGTTATAGTTTCATAGTTTCTAGGGTCGGAAGGGACCTGAGTAGATCATCTAGTCCGACCCCCTGCCATGGCAGGAAAGAGTACTGGGGTCAAACGACCTCAGCACAGTGTACATCTAGCCTCCTCTTAAAGACCCCCAGGGTAGGAGCCAGCACCACTTCTCTTGGAAGTTGGTTCCAGTTGCATCAGTAAGATCTAAAGGTGTGTGTGCTGCAACTGACTGTGTTTTACTAGTATGCTTCTGAAATGCCAAATTTATCATGGATAGACTTACAGATCAATAATTTCTTCCCTCTCATCACCAAGAAGAAAAACAATACCATAGGTCATCTGGAGTTCATTCTGTGAATTGAGTGAAATGTACTTTTTAGGGTGACAGTATTTGGATCTTGGGGAGCATTGGATTTGCAGCTGAATAAAAAGGCTATGACCTGTGGCCTAGCAAGCTGCTAACCACAAAGCAGAATGGTATGTTAAAAGTAACATTGCAAGACACTTAGGCGAGCATTTTCCTAACAATATAGTAGTGCTGTAAGATATATAGCTCATTGTGTAAAAGAACAGGATTACAGGCTATTGTTGGAAGATTAGGCAAATTTTGTTTATGAATACTTATGGTAAGCCAGCCATGTGCTTATGCTAAGCAGCCATCTTAACTGTGTCAATCATTTTCAAGTAAGTCTGTGTAAGTCTATGTGTTGTGAATGAGGTGAAGTCTTAGGAATGTGGAGGTGGTAGAATATGGGACTGAAAAACAGACTGGAATGTGAAAGACAACACGTAACTGGTAACAGAATCTGAGATAAACATGTGAAAAGGTGAACAGTGATTAGTAAAGAAGCCTCCAGAAGCTTCCAGGCTTTGGTTGAAGTCTGCCCAAATGACTGAAAGAAGCAGGGGTCAGGGTCTTAGGTATATGCTCATAGCAAAAAAACATGTAAAAAAGTGAAATACATAGGCAATTCCATGCTAATAAAACAAACAGTAAACTGAGGCAGAGCTTAAAATGGGAAGGACGAAGTGTGAAAGAAAGAAGGAACAAAGGTGGGGTAAATGCTAATGAGCATAAATAAGGTGTATAAATATGGAAAAAAATAATGTTTGTGGCAGCTGCCCAGTTTGTTGGAGCATTGCCCAAAGCTGTCTCCATTTTGAATAAAGCTGTTGATGAGCAATGTGTGCAGGTGATGCGTGAAGGCATCAATCAGTTGTCTCCCTAGTTGCTGGGTATCACATGGAGTCGGGGTCTAACAGTACTCAATCAAAGTCTGCCACAATCTTTTTTTTAACCCTTTGAGAACTAAAAAAGCCACATCATTACTAAAAATGAGGATGTCAAGAAATCTTCCTAAGTGGGAGAATATTAAGGAATTCAAAGCCTCCTGCCACCAGGGAAATGCATGCACTGTTCCCACCCCTGGTTTTTTCTCCTTAGGCCTTTTGCACTCTCTCACAATTTAAAGGGTACTAGCAATGAGCAACCCAATAGCTGCCAGCCCTTGTTCCTTAGTGAGAAGTAAGAGAAGGTTCTTCCATGCAGAGCTGTGTCACATCCAGCCACAACTTGGCTATTAACTCTTACAAGGATCCTTTGGTGCACATTTCACTAGATTCCCCCAGTGGTGAAAAAGTACTTTCCTGTGAATAAGCTGCAAGGAAAACTGTAAAGCAAATGACAAAGGTGAAATCCAGATGGGCCCTTTTAAGGCTTTTAGCTCTGCACTAAGAGATCTTTGTAATCCAAAATGTAGATAACTGTGGCATTTTCTGGTCACTGAACTAGATCACTCCTGTACTCTGGATCACTCATTGTGACTAAATTCTATCTAAATTCTGTTTCGGCACCTGGTAGACCATTCTGGATTTTGCCCAGAGTTCTTAGAAATGGTGCTTCACGCATTTCTTTAACTTTATTACTTCTCACATGAAGCCCCAAAAGTCCTCGAGACCAATCTGACACTGTTTATAGCCTCCAGGAAACATCAAGAAAGCCTTTATATGTCAGGCTGAGTTAGGCTTGGGTGTTTACTTTCTTGGAGGGTAGATGGTCAGTTAGAGCAATTTGCATTGATTATCGAATACATTGGGTCAAACAGGTTTTTCTCCCATTTTTTCTACCAACCTTACCCTGCAATTCTAAGCTACACTGTCACATAACATTTACATCCATTCAAAGTCTCTTAAAGTGGTGAACAAAATATGGAAGAATGATAAAGAAGGCTCTCTCTCAGAAACCAAAATACTTCAACATCTCTCTGATAGTCTACCAGATTTCAAGGACTTTCCTTCTATATAGATGAACATTCAGCACAATCTATACGCTTCTCCATTTCTTACACCATACTTCTGTGTCTACACCAAGTCACCAATGCTCTGGTGAAATGTTGCTCCAAAGTATGGTGCAACTCATTCACATCAAACTCAGATAAAAGACAGAAACCGCCTTGGAGGTGACTTCTGTCACCACTCTCAACATCTGCCTCCAGTGTGCTGGACAGCAACAGCAGAAGCTGGGGATCCATTCCCAGAAATGAGTCACTGGAGCATTTCTGGAGTTGGCATATGCAAGCGTCAGGTCGTAGGGAGGGGCAGAGGCCATGTTCAAGAACAACCTTTACCCTACTGGAAGTGCTAGGGAAAGTGTTTAGACCTATCTTTTGGCTGTGCAATGGGACCCTACTATAGACAAAGCTCTGGCTGCCTTCAGCCTTTTAATCAGTATATCAGCTAAAACCATGGTTCTCCTGTATGACAATTTGAACCTGGGAATCTACATCATGGTTTCACCTGCATGAACTCTGAGTCACTTGTGGGTTTTTGGTTATTATTAAATTTAAAATCTGCAACCGAAGAAAGGAGAGAAAAAAAGATATCCCACTTTTTATTGCATCAGTCACTGCTGGCAGTGTTAAATGTGGGCTTCTTAATATAGCTGCCAAGTTACCAAGATCATTTCACAGAGAACTCAGAGAGAAGTAGAGAGAAGGGGTATCCATAGGTCATCCTGTCCAATCCTCTGCCTGAGGCAGGACCTCCTGAGTTAGTTGCCTCATGCTTTAAAAAAGTTATGGAGCCACTATTCATTTGGCAATGCTAATATATGCATGTATACATGTATGTGAGCTACACCATCAGGTGGTACAATCTGGGAGGATCATGGAAAATTAAGGTTGGAAGGGAACTCAGGAGGTCATCTAGTCCAACCCCCTGCTCAGAACATGACCATCCCCAACTAGATCATCCCACTCAAGTCCAGGTCTTAAAAACCTCCAAGGATGAAGTTTCTACAACTTCTCTGGGTAACCTGTTCCAGTGCTTTACTACCCTCCTAGTGAGAGTTTTTCCAAATATCTAACCTAAAATTCCCTTGCAGCAGCTTGAGACCATTGCTTCTTGTTCTGTCATCTGCCACCACTGAGAACAGTTTAGCTCCATCCTCTTTGGAACTAACCTTCAGGTAGGTGAAGGCTGCTATTGCATCCCTCTTCAGCGTTCTTTTCTCCAGACTAAATAAACCCAGTTCCCTCAGCCTCTCCTCATAAGTCATGTGCCCCATCCCCCTAATGATTTTTGTTGTCCTCCTCTGGATTCTCTCCAACTTGTTTACATCTTTTCTGTAGTAGGGGTCCAAAACTGGACACATTGCTCCAGATGTCGCCTCATCAGTGCCAAATAGAGGGAAATAAAACAGTTCCCTTGATCTGCTGGTAATGCTTCTATTAATGCAGCCCAGTATGCCGTTAGCATTGTGTTGGCTCATATTCAGCTTATTGTCCACTGTAACCCCCAGGTCCTTTTCTGCAGAGCTGCTGCTTAGCCAGAGTCAGTCCCCAGCCTGTACCAGTGCACAGGATTGTTCTGTCTTAAGCGTAGGACTTTGCACTTGTCCTCCTTGAACCTCATGAGATTTCTTTTGGTCTAATACTCCAATTTGTTGAGGTCCATCTGAATCCTAGCCCTAACATCCAGTGTATCTACTAGGGCTGTGTGAAGCTTCAGGCGCTGATTCAATTCAGAGGAGATTCTGCCTGATTTGGCAACCAAATCTCTGAATCCAAATCGAATCAGGAGATCAATAAAAATGTCCAAATCGATTTGAAGCCTCTGAATCAATTTGGAAAAAATTTGGAGAAAGATTTGGAGATTTGGCAATTTGGGCAGTCCCTGCTCACTGCCCCAGGAAGCTGGACCTGGGCTCCATGCCAGTAAGTAGGGGAAAGGGGACCATGGGGGGACCCCCACCAGTCCCTATCCCCTGCCTGCTGTCCCAGTCCCCCTGAGAGCCCCCCGACCCCCACCCGCTCTCCCATTTCTGTCAATGGCTGCCCTGCCTGGCCTCAGTGTACTGGCATTTGAAAAAAAAAAAAGGCCCGCACTCACCAGCTGCTGCAGTGGCCATCAGGGAACTGGGGGCTTATGGCAGAGCTCCCCATGCAGTGCGGGGCAGTGGGGGGCAGCAGGGATCAAGGCCCCCTTCCCCCCCCCAACTTGTCAGCAACTAGCGATTGTGGGGCTTTTTTTTTTTTTTTTTTTTTTTTAAAGAGCCAGGATGCTCTGACACTGGGACTGGGCAGGGCCTGTTTGATTCGGAGATTCAGCAGTGGCCAAATCTCTGAATCAGATTTGGCCAAATCGATTCGGAGCAGTGATTTGAATCACCGAATTGAATCACTGTCCCCCAAATATGCCGAATCTGAAGCAAATACTAGCTGCTTTGCACAGGTCTAGTATCTACTACTCCACACAGCTTGGCGTCATCTGCAAACTTGCTGAGGGTGCACTCCATCCCATGTTCCAAGTTGTTGATGAAGATATTAAACAAAACCAGCCACAGGACCAACCCTGGCACATTCTACTAAATACTGGCTGCCAATTAGACATGGAGCCATTGATTACTACCCTCTGAACCTGATGATCCAGCCAGTTTTCTGTCCACCTTACATTACATTTATCCAGCCTGGACTTCCTTAGTGTGCTTGCAAGAATGTTGTGGGAGACCATATCAAAAGCCTTGCTAAAGTCAAGGTATATCATGTCCACTGCTCTTCCCACATCCACAGAGCCAGTCACCCTGTCATAGAAGGTTATTAGGCTGGTCAAACATGACTTGACCTTAGTGAATCCATGCTGACTGTTCCTAATCACCTGCTTCTCTTCCAAGTGCTTAGAAATGGATTCCTTTAAGATCTGCTCCATGATTTTTCTGGGGACTGAGGTGAGGCTGGCTGGTCTGTAGTTCCTAGGATCCTCCTTCATCCCTTTCTTAAAGATGGGCACTATATTTGTCCTTTTCCAGTCATCTGGAACCTCTCCCAATCACTATTAGTTTTCAAAGATGATGACCAGTGGCTCTGAAATCACATTGGCCAACTACCTCAGCACCCTCAGTTCATCCTGTCTGGCCCCATGTCCTTGTGTATGTCCAGCTTTTCTAAATAGTCCTTAAACCTGTTCTTTCACCATGGTTGGCTGCTTACCTTCTTCCTGAACTGTGCTGCCAGGTTCAGCAGTCTGGGAGCTGCCCGTGCCTGTGAAGACTGAGGTGAAAAAGCCGTTTCTGAGCCTTTTCTGCATCATCTGCCACAAGGTTGCCACCCCCATTCAGTAAGGGTACCATACTTTTCCTGATCTTCCTCCTGTTGCTGACATACTTGTAAAAACCATTTTTATTACTTTTCACATCTAGCTAGCTGCAGCTACAACTGCGCTTTAGCCCCCCTGATTTCATGCCTGCATGCCCAAGCAATATTCTTATATGCCTCTCTAGTTGTTTGTCCAAGTTTCCACTTGTTATGATCTTTATGTGTTTTAGCTCACTGAAAAGATCCCTGCTAATCCAAGCTGATCTTCTTCCATACTTGCTAGTCTTCCTGTACATCAGGATGCTTCATTCCTGCACTCTCAGTAAGGTTTCTTTAAAATATGATCAGCTCTCCTAGACTCTTTCCCCCCTCCGATAAGTCTCCCCAGGGATCCTGCCCATCAGTTCCCTGAATGATTTGAAGTTTGCTTTTCTGAAGTCCAAGGTCCTTACTTTCCTGCTCTCCTTCCTTCCTCTTCTCGGGATAAATTGGTCTGTATTTCTAAAGCTAATGTGAATGTTTTTGAGGGAAGGAATAGAGACTATTAACACAGCAATAGATATACCTCAGTAATTGCTGGAAATTTCACAAATGGAAAGATGGTATGTCATATGAACTTCTGGGACCAGGTCACCTCCTTTGTGTGATCATGAAGGCACAGCAGGAGGGGAAAACAGGGACTAAAGGGAGAGAGCTGCTGTAGGATGTTTCCAAGGACTTTATCTCTACCAACCTCAGTCTAACAGAGTCAGCATTTGTAAAGCAAAGTTTGGGTATGCTGCAAGACCTACCTTTTTCCTTAAGTATTAAGGGAAAGGAATGTTATAAGGCTGTGGCCAAGTGAAAGGAACTACTTGGTCATCTGACAGTGAACAAGTGATTTGTCTCGATGGTAGAACTAGTTAGAAAAAAAATCATCAAATCCCCTTTTGATTAAATGAGTTTTTAAAAAGAAAAAAAAATCTTGAAAAACTTCCCATTGCTTTCAAAATTCCCCATTTTTTCTAATGCAACAACAACAACAACTCGGTGAAAAAATATATTTCAGGGGATTTTTTAAAAAATTAAAGAACTAAAAATGCTCAGAAATTCATCTCTTAAAACTGAGCCCCTTCCCATTTTTCTTTAAATGAAAACATATTTTTCCCCAGAGAAAGCTTCAAAAATAACTTTTCTCCAATGTTTTCCTGGAAAGCATTTGGCATGTTTGATAGTTTTCAGTGGGCAGAGGTCATTGTCTTTTCTATTTTGTTTGCTTTATTTTCATGGTTCACATTTTCATAGCATTTGATTAATATTGCAGATTACAAGGACGGAGTGCCTGAGGCTGCTGTTTGAAATTTGGATAAATAAATAGTAAGTCAAGCCAGCATTTCCTGTCAGTTCTGACACAATGGTATTTGAGAAACTGCCATTGTTTAAATACTCTTTCTAGGAAGGAGACAAGACATCTCAGATATCCATGTTAGACATTTGTATGCTGGTGAAGTTTTAATAGCAACTACTGCATGTGTATTTTCACGTGAAAGGGTCATACAGCATCTTGTCCAGGTACCCCCTCTTCTGCCAAGAATATTATACCTCCATTTACATTGGTCTGTGGCAGAACACAAACTGCAACAGTAAACATGTTGAAAGGCTTGTTAAACTTTCCCAGTGAGATTTCAAAAATATTCAAAGACCGGCCTTGGTGACAATAACCAGCCCATTTACCAGAACGTTTGATATTTTAAGCAATGAGATTCTGTAACGTAACCAGATCAGGTTGCACTTTACTGGACAGCTGCCTTCTCCTCTGCTTAGTTATTTTTGGCATGCTACATTTTGCTTATTTCAAGGATTAACAGAGGGATATTTCATTTTACAAAGTTGGAGTGTCACTGACAGACCTAAAGTGCGCAGACCGCATACGCAGCTGGATGCTAATGGTGCATCAAATGGGAGCCAAATAACACTAACGTGTTTTGTTAAATGTAGTGAAACAGAAGGTATGATGGAAAGCAACAGTTTGTAGGTGGAGCTAATCAATCCTCTGTGGCTTGAAAGCACCAGTAACAGTTCATTGAAAAGTAACTTCTTTCAAACGGTGACAAAGCCCACCTGATCCTTATGTAATAGAGACATTTTGGAAGGATTTTTAAGCTGTTGCTCTTTTATTTTTTAGTATTTTTTGTGTGGGGAGGAGGAATTCCATCTAGTGTATTTAAATGTTAGTGCTGTTCTGAAATTCATTGCTCACCAACTCATAAGTTTCATGCTGCATTACATTTTTAGGACCAACACCTGTCTTTAAGCATTGCCTTTAATGCCTCTAAGATCCCTGCCAAGTACCCCTATGACTGCTTACTCCATGGCAAGTAACTCTTTGTGAACAAAACATATACCATGTCAGTAGCTTTGTGTATAGTCAGTGTCTAGTTTACCCAAGACTGTTGTCTCTTAGTTTATCTTCTTCCTTTGGGGTAACACTGTCCCATGGATGGATTCATGGAGCAATGTGGATGTGGTTTCAGATACCAAACATATCAACTTCTGAAGCTTCTCTAACTCATTCCAAAGAGCCCCCTTGCTACCGCAAGTCAGCTCCAGAATTCAAGGGAAGGGAAGAACATGCGATACATAACAGTATGCAAAATACACACAGTGGATGTTTAAGCATATATGGATTAATCCAACTGAAATACTGTGCCCTCACTTCTGCATTCCCTGACTTGGAACAAGGCAACTTTAATGCAAGTCTTATATTTAATATTTAAAGTATTCACACAAGTAGAAGGGAATGAAATAAAATTCTGTTAACCCAGAACAAAAATGTTGTTCTGAAAGTAAAGAGAAAGAACTCAAACTATTCAGATCTGAACTAATTTGGTACAGTTGATCTAAAAATGTATGATCATCAGAATGAACCAAGATGACTCAGAGGTCTGGGATATGAAATGCAGCCATGAATATAATTAAACAAAAAAACCCAACAAAACCAAGTCCCTTCTCTATTGACACCTGCAGTGAATTTGACATTGCTGATTTACAAACAGACTAAAAAGGTTCAAGTAATTCAGTTTCCTAAGACAAGAAGCCATCATGCAAACTAGGGATAGGTGCTGCCAAAAAATTTGCAAAGGTTTTAAGAGCAGGTTGGACAAACCCTTGAATTTGATGTTTAGATAAGATGATCCTGTCTTGAGCAGGGGGCTGAACCAAGTGATCCCCTGAGGTTCCTCCCAGTCTTCATTTCTATAAGTCTTTGAATACATGAATATTTATCATAGTTGGGAGACACCACAAGGGTCATTTAACAAATGCATATGCACACAGACACAAGATGTGCTATTCCTAAACCAATCCAACCAGATGCCTTTCTAGACTCTTATTTAAAATCTCCAATGAAGAAGACTCCACAGCTTTTCCCAGAGCAATTTTTCCCACTGTCCTACTCTAAGATGGAGGTTTTTCCTGAGATTTGATCTAAACCTGTTTTACCATGGGTTAATATCTCTGCCTGTATGGCAATGGAAAGCAGTGTTTCTCCACCTTTTTCTGGTCAGTTTTTCAAATAAATCTTCTCTTCTCCAACCTAAACAGCTGTAGCTCTGTCAGGAGCTTTACAAACATTGAGCTAAAGGCTATCTCAGGCCCAAAAGTTTTACGATGCAAGGAATAACCTAAATATATTTCTCTTTCCATCTTGATTTAAAAGACTATAAACTATATTCTTATGTACAGCAGAAGCTAGTTTATTTATCTATAAACTATAGCTTCTACACTGGGAATTCAAACATTTGCTGATAATAGTTTTCAGCTATAAGTTTTCCTGATTTCTGGTATCAACACAACAGAGCCATTTGCTGTACAGTTTCAGAAGAATGACTGTGGTTTTGGTACTTGTTCAAGTGGGTTTCTACTGCTGGATAACCCTGGCAATAGCAGTTCAGTTTCTGACTGCAGACAGGTCATATAATTCCCATTGAATTGCCTTCCATGCTTCTTTTATCATATGTGACTGACATACGAGTAGCTGCATTACTTCTAGCTGGAATGACAGCCATGATGCTGGGGATCTCCACAAAATATGAATCTTTAAAATCACCTCCATCAAGTCCAAGAAGATATTTCATTTTGTCAGTGTGCTGAGACTTCAAGATGAGCTCAACACTTTTTTCCAGGAAATCTCTCATGCAAGCAAAAGGAAAATCAACTCCTGATGCTGAACAACTTATAATTCACATGAGAAATCAGGTAAGACTCTGCTGTTTTTCACATTTCACTTATTTCTGCAAAGGAAAGAATTACAACAGCTGTGAGCAGTATGCCAGCAGAAAAGACAGACTCAGGACCCAGGTCTCTGTTTCTGCACCTTCTCACTCTCACGATGAATGTCTGCCCCAGAGCCTGCTTAGCCCATAGTACAAAATAGGCTGTTATTGAGGCTGTTCTGAAGAATTTGATTCCCCTCCTCCAAAAAATTATACAGTCAGATCCTCCAATTCCTTAGGTCCTCTCCCCTCTTCTCCTCTTCTCAGCTGCTTTATATGATCATTCACAAGGTTGCAAGTTCCTTGGTTTCCCTCTTTCAAACCTCACTCCTCCTATTGCCTCACAGATAACTCTGCTCCAGTACTGCCAAACCAAGCACTCAAAATCATGTGGCTTGACTTCTCATTTTCAGGTTTATTTTCAAGCTTTACTCTTTGACCATGAGAGTAAAAAGTTTAAGTTGAGAACCTCATCTAATTGCATGATTCTCAAAGACGAGACACTGGCAGGAGAAGTGGAAAGGACAAAATATGTTAAGCCATGTCAATACAACTGCCCCCCTACTCTCACTTCTGCTGCTTCCTTGGTAGACGGCTTCCCGCTCACTCCCTTGGCCAAGTCACAGTTTCCCTGCTTCCCAGCCACATGTCCCTACCAGCTGCATTGTACTGAACCAATCAGGTCTTCCTTTAGCATCTGCCTTAGGAAAATGCCATTGCCATAGATGAATAAATCATGTAACAGATAGTGGATCTTTATACTGTGCCTGTTAGGAGCATCCATATTTTATGGATTGCATCCTAAACATTGCCGTAAATTGCTTTGGTCCCCTGCCCTTCTTGTGACAGCCCCCTCTGATGGCACCAAGGAGTACATCAAGGAATGTCCCAGGGTACCGTTTCTGTGGTATTATTACAAATGGACATTTTTCTGTGTTATTTACCCATACATGTGGCCCAAAAGATTGTGTGAGAACAAACTCACCACTGTCAAATCTTAATTACATCTTGTGATTTCTGGTTGACATGTCTTGTTCACTAACCAGGGCTATAATAGTCAGCCACCATCTTGCCCTATCCACAGTCCCACAAGAGTCTCATCCATCATAGTTTCATAGTTTCATAGTTTCTAGGGTCGGAAGGGACCTGAGCAGATCATCTAGTCCGACCCCCTGCCATGGCAGGAAGAGCACTGGGGTCAAATGACTCCAGTAAGGTGGTCATCCAACCTCCTCTTAAAAACCCCCAGGGTGGGAGCCTGCACCACCTCACTTGGAAGCTGGTTCCAGACTCTAGCCGCCCTGACTGTGAAGTAGCGCCTCCTGATGTCCAACTTAAACCTTCCCTCCGCCAGCTTGTGACCATTGTTCCTGGTCACTCCTTGCGGCGCTCGGGGGAACAGGGACTCCCCCAG
>NW_017728992.1:107717052-107727995 GCF_001723915.1 Gavialis gangeticus
TGCTGTCCCTTGATCATACAAGTGGCCCTCCTCTGGACCCTCTCAATGCTGTCCACATCCCTCTTAAAGTGCGGCGCCCAGAACTGGACGCAGTACTCCAGCTGCGGCCTGACCAGTGCCGCATAGAGGGGGAGGATCAGCTCCTTGGACCTGCTCGAGATGCATCTGTGGATGCATCATGTTCTACCCCTGCTATATCCTCCACAAGTTACAAAATCGATCTTATCAACTGATTACTCTGGCCTTTACCTCTGTGCTCTGCAGTCCCTTGACAGTCTTCTGTTCTGCTCCTTTTACTCCAGGTCATACTCCTCAGCCTGAGCTCTCCGGTCTCTTTAGTAGGAACTACAACTGCCTGGCTTTCCTCTAGCTTCGTCTTATATACCCCTAAAGGGGAAGAGCTGGAAGGGGGTACCCAGAGCCTTAAAAGGCCAACCCAAGCACTTTAATGGGGAAAGAAGGCACTGGACCTGAACCTGGACCTGTTTAGTCACTCATTTAGCTTCTGTTATGTGTGTCTTTCCTTTCATCGCTAATACTACTGTTTATGGCACCGTATTGCTTTGTGCACCTGGGTCCAACTTTCAAGCTAGTAGGCAATTAATCTTCTTCTGCAACTTTGTCTACTGCTCCTATGAGATAGTGCTGCTGATGCCTGGGACTAGCTTCACCCCAAATGCAGTAATGATTTTGGAGGTCATCTTATCTCATGCATACTTTCCCCAAATAGATCTACTCTTGTTGCATTTGGTATCTATGTCCAACTACTTCAAAATGAGCTCAACACTTTGTTTTTTTTATGCTATAAGCTATGTTCAGTCTTATGTGTAATAAACCACATTTGTATGTACTATAGTTTATGTATATTTTATTAATCTGATCAGATGACTTAAGCATAAGATAGGCAGTGAATCCCTTTAATTGAATAAGTGTTAAACAACACCCCCTCATGCAACGAGATGAAGTCTGTCCACAGTCCAAAGGGAAGAACCATTGTCAAAGAAAACCCAGACTCTGAGGCACCAAATCTTGGAGGCAACCAATCTCTGAAATTTGTGTGTATATATAAAGGTATATTTATCAATCAGCCAGGAATGGGGAGTGTTGGCCTCACAAAAAAAAGCAAGTACATTTGAGGCAGAAGGGTCATTGTCAAGGGAAATCCAGAACTCCATGAAAAAACACTTGGTCTTGAAAACTCTTTTGCTGACTGAGAATTGGGTAGAAAAATAAAGATGTGTGGAGGAAGCTGGCTCTCGGTTAGAGCTGCAAGGTCTGATTTGAGGGCAGGGGTGGAACTAGGGTTTATGGGGATGAGAAGTTGTCCCAGAGGCAAATTTAGTCTGTTCCTTGTGGACAAGCAAAAGAACAGTGGTGGTACCCAAACAGTGGTTTGTCACAACTGGCACTTGCAAATTATTTTAAAGTGTTGCAATTCATAGTAGATCTTGTATCTTCTTTTCAAACATCAGGCATTGTCTTGGCTTCTCTTGTTTGCAATAAGTTCCCTCTTTCTGTGAACTTAGATTTGAGCTCCACATGCCTTTTGGTCTCTTGTGCCTTCATCTACAAACACCTAATAAGCATCTCATAGAACATTTTAGGACACATTAGTTTAGTTGCCCTTTATAATTTATTACCCAACAAGCTTCAGTCTCAACTTGGTAAGTTCCTTTGTCCAGCAAATTACAATGGCTTTGCCAGGGGTTAATTCCAGGTCTTCCAGTAATTCTTTAAATTTTCTCTCTTATCCTGTCACAAGTTTTTCTCTTATCAGTGAACCCCCTTGCAGATGCCAAGGCTGGCTCTTCTACTGTAGATCTGTTCCAAACTCTTCAGTTCTTCCATCTTTTCTTTTGTCTTTCTGTTTGAAAACATACTATTCATATGTTTTGTGTTTACATAGAGTACAGTGATCCTTGCTCATCTGTAAGAGACTTGCAAAGATAGCCTCCTTTATTTGAATTAACTGAAAACTTAAAATCACTGTCATGACACGGGGTCCCTAGGGATGGCTGTGATGCCCCTAGGGCTCTGTGACCATGTCAGTTCTGCCCTGTGGTCACCTTCTTTTCCATGTCTTGTTGGTATCAAGAAATAATAGGGAGGATGCCCATGAATTTCTGTTGGTCAAGTCCTGTTGGACCGCACTAACCCTGCAGGTCCTTGGACCCCTTGCTGGGTCCTGCTCTAAAATGGTGATTTACAGGTCACCCTCAAGCCTTATGGGCTAGATGTGTGGCTCCAAATCCTCCCCTTTACTATGCCCCATGCCTTGCAGGTAGTATTTCAGTGTTATCTTCTTAACAAAGTCCTGGCCCAGCTAGGCCTCCTGTAGTCAGTGGGCTCTCTGCAGCCCCTATAGCAGCGCCCTCTCCAGCGCTGGGCTTGCTGCAGCCCTGCTGTGCCGCCTTCTTTGGTGCTGGGGCTCTGCACTGTAGTGTGCCCCAATGAGGCTTCCTCCTCCCCAGTTAGCCTCATCCCAGTCCACCAGTACAAAGACCACCATAAACACAAGCCCCCGGGCTGCAACCTCACAACAACCATAACAATAATGCTGGAGGCTACACTCTGCCCCTTTTGGAAGGTAAGCTTCTCTCTCAGTATTGTGCCACCTAGCCTCAGGTACCTTATGAGCTCCTGGAGCCCTATCAATCTTGTAGGCAGCAGATCAGGCAATCAAACTTCTCCAAGTACCTCTTTTATGCAGGAGCTGCTTCCTCTGGTGAGTATCAGAGAAATAACTCCTGCCAGCTCGTGCCCTGAGCCTTATGTGTGCCCAGGGCCCTGGCTCCTTCCAGTCAACTAATGGGTGCTTTTTCCCTCATTGGCCTGCTACATGGGCCCTGCAGCTGTGGAGCTCTGCTTTGCTCAGAGCACTCTAGGTAGCTGCTTTTTCTCTTAAAGAAGCACGCTCATTTTAGCACCCTGTGACAATCACCATGTGCTTCAGAAGCAGATATCAACAGATACAGAACTACTTTCTGATTGTCATTGTTTGGGGTGACACGGGTTGCTCTGCAGATACAGAGTGTGTGAGGAGGGCTCAAGCATTTCTGCCCACCTGCTCTCATTCTCATTTCCTCTGCTTGAATTTCTGTTCACTTGCCCTCCTCTTCCACCTCTTCCCAAGATACTGATATACTTTTCCACCAAACCTATATGGGCGTGTCCACACATGCAGGCAAATGCACTTGCAGCAGCTCAAATATAAGTGCTGCAAATTTGAGTCGGGGTTTTTTGCCTCAGCACACTTGCCCAGATATGGATTTTGTTGTGGAGCAAATTGTGCCATTTGGGGCAAAATAACCCTGCCCAGCTCCTCCCGGATCTGTAGCAGGGGGAGCTAGAGATAGGGGCCAGCACCTGTGCTGGCCCCAGCAATATAAAAAGCCGCCCTGGCAAGTAGCTCAGGGCTACTCACTCTCAGGAAGTTCTGGGGCCCAGCCAATTGGTACCTGGGGACATGACCCCTTGTGCCAACTGGACTGCTGCAGCAGCATCCCAAATCCATTTTTTCATAGTTTCATAGTTAGTAGGGTCAGAAGGGACCTAAGCAGATCATCAAGTCTGACCCCCTGCCATGGCAGGAAAGAGTACTGGGATCAAATGACCCTGGCAAGATGTTCATCCAGCCTCCTCTTAAAGACCCCCAGGGTAGGAGCCAGCACCACTTCTCTTGGAAGCTGGTTCCAGATCCTAGCCGCCCTGACCGTGAAGTAGCACCTCCTGATATCTAGCCTGAATCTACCCTCTGCCAGATTGTGACTGTTATTTCTAGTTACTCCCGGTAGCGCTCGGGGGAACAGGGACTATCCCAATGCCTGCTGGTCCCCTCTGACTAGTTTGTAAATGGCCACAATGACCTCTGCTGGGCCGAAACCAGAGCATTTTTTCTGGAGGACTGACTCCTATGTTTGCTCCGCTGGTCTGTGAAGAGGTTTTTTTACCCCTGGATATCCAGGGGTATAATTTTGTCCCTGCACTACAAACTTGCAGCATGGGGAACATTTTTTTGTTCCAGCACATGCCTCTTGCCATGTCTCAAAGGGGTCTGAGATGCGGCAAGAGGCATGTGTACACTCATGTGGATGTACCCTATGAGGCTATACTAATTCTGCCCACAGATGACTAAAAGAGGCCACTTGCAAGCTTGCTCTGATCTCAGTTCTGCTCCATAGCTTCTGTAGCAAGAAGCACCCTCTTTGATGCTTCCACCAACCTCACCTGCCAGCCCCTTTCCTAGCTGTACACTAGCCCCTCCTCCAGTCATCTCTTGCAACATGGTGGTGTTGAAGACAAAAAGGAAGAGAGAGCTCTGTTCCAATGCTTATTTAAAAATATAAAGAAGGGCAGATTTAATTGGTGGGCTTTTACTCCATTATTACCACCCCATTCATGGTATAAGATTTGTGTGGGGTATTTATGATCCTTTTAAAAAGGCTGTGGGAAAGAATGGAATAAGGATTTTTTTTTAAATAAATATTTACAAATAATGAGGTGAGCTGAGTCCTTTAAAGAAAAAAAAAACTGATCTCATCTTCTATCCCTCAGCTGGCAGGTTTGTATCAATGTTACTTACTACACTATTTATTAAAGGAGAAGCAAGGATTTCTTTGGATTCTTTTATTGGACCAACTGCATAGTTGGGGTAGAGTCAGGGCCGGACACAGACATGGGCAAATGGGGCAGCTGCCCAGGGCCCAGACAGAAAGGGGGCCCAAAATGGTAATTTAAAAAATTATTATTATTATTATCATTATCTCTGCCAAAGGGAGGTCTGATACTAAAGTTTGCCCAGGGCTGCCAGGAGTCTAGGTATGGTCGCAGGCAGAGTTAGGGAAGATTTGAAATGCAAGACATTCCTTTTCAGGTCTCAGGAGAAAAGCCATTCACTAAAGAAAAAGTCCAGAAGGCCAGACTGACTAAACTCAGTTAATTGATTATGACACCTAAGATCGAATTATACAGCTGTGACATAGATAACACGTCACCCATTGTATGTTGCAGTTCCGACATTTCATGGAGCAAGGCTGACATACCTATCTAATAGGTATCTTCTGGACCATTTGTTTACATCAAATTGATCAATAGGATAGTTTGTGCATCATCAACATTTTTCATACAAGATATCAACATGTCGCAAAACAGCTTCTGCCAGTTTCTGATTTAGTTTTGAACAATAAATGCAGCAAACCTAACTAAAGGATAAGGAGAATTGAGCTTTTGACTTAGCATGAGTACAGGGATATGAATATTTATTAAATTAGTTATGAATACTGATTGTTATCACTGATTAGAAGAGAAGCCAATAAGTGTATATATCTTGAAACAACACAGAAAGAGATGAACAGGAGCATAAATATAACAGTAAATACACCAAAACAGTGTATGCTTAGAACATTTTGGGCCCCATATGTCCTTTAGTCTTCCTAAAAGGGTGTTGTGGCATCTTAGTTGAACATCACTGTGCAAAAGCGTTCTGGGTGAGTCCTGGCATCCTTAGGCTGGGGCAGTTCTGACAGGGCGACTTTTCTTCAATTGCAAGACCAAGGAAGGCAAGCATAACTCCCCATAGCTCATGAGAGAGTTATGAGAGGTTGTTATAACAGATAGCCTGGTCAAGATATACTCTGGTCCTTCAACCAAGATGCAACAGAAAGGTCTCACTGAAAATTCCTTAGCTGCTCCTATTGCCCTGGGTTTCACATTCTCACCTTCTACCTTTATTTAATGTTAATCAGTGTATGAAAATCTTTGGCTGAACTTGCTACAGACATAGTTGGGTGGGGGGCAGAATTAGTGATTTAAAGCCACTTGGATTGCTGCTAATCTTGACATTGAAATGTTACTAGCAAACATAAATGACTCAACTGAGCTACCACAGTAGAAGTTTTATTGATTGGGTCCTTTAGTTTTACAAGATGGCTGGTAAAAACTCATAAAAAACCTACATCAAAAATTAATATGCATGATTCATACTGTTGAAACAATATCACAGTATTCGTAAGCCAAAACTTTTTAAAAGCCCTGGCCACATGCCTTCCAAATATCATCTGCTAGAACAGTGTTAACAACACAATTTGATTATTTGAGCAGCTATATTGTTGTTATGTTAAACCAGCATTTCTCCAATATTTCATGTTTAACATGTAGTTTCTTTTATCAAAATAGTGTATACAAACAGCGTAGTAGAGGTGTAAGAAAGATGAAACTTGGAAAGACACTATGAGCCACTTAAAAGGTGTAAAATTATAGAATGTTGCTGTAACTCATCACCTAAGGATCCCCATAGCCTAAATTCTGCACTTTTTTTGGAATAAGGCAATTTTAATTGGGGATTTGTCAAGAGTGGAGTAGAGTCCATTTACACACCATTAAGTCTGAAGAAAATAGTAAAGCAAAATTTTTCTGATTTTTTAAAGTAGTTTTAATTCTGCTGGAAAGAACACATTTTGCCGAAAAAATTAATACAAATTTGAAAAGAAAATCTCTTTAGATAATGCTTTTTTGTCTTTTCTCTACTTTTTAATGATTCTTCCCTCCCTTCTTGTCCTGCTTCTGTCTTTCTTCACTCCTTTTTGCCACAAAAAAAAGGGTTGGAAGGAAAAACCCTAAAAACAGCCACTTCTTCATTTTTAATTACTGAAAAAAGAATGGGAAGTTGTGAAACTAACCATTGCTTTTTGAAGCAGCAGCAGCAGCAGGCATTTTTAAAGCAACAAAATTCATTTGACTGGTTCTATCTCTTTTTCAAATGCCAGTTGCTAGCAGACCAGCTGATAGAAATTTAGGAAAAATAGTTGTTAAGCTGCTTTTATTTCCCCTTACAGCTACAGTGAGAGCAACTTGAGAATCAGGTGGCTGCTACAACTTCCTGACTGCCACTTCTCCTTGTCCCGGGTTGGTTTTGGTACTTGACTAAATCTGGGCCGTGGTTTTTACTATGAAACTCCCTGTACTGATCCGAAGCAATTTACTGGGTCAATGTGCCTTATCTCAGAAAGTAAATTATATTAATGGAATAAAAACCAGACATGGAAACTATGGATACTGAGAGTTCCACCTGTTTTGCCAACAGAATTCATATAATTAAAGTCAGTATAATACAAGGGAGAATAACGCACAACCTGTTTTTTCATGTCCAAAACACCATTTTGCCCTCAACAGCCTTGTTAATAATTCACAGTCACTTTGGAATCCAATGGTACTCCTCTCAATGACAAACTAGCCTAGATAGAATAATGTGGAAAATATTGTTCTACAGAGATATGAACTATTTGTGTGATTTAATCTCCAGTTGCCATATGATGCCTTCAAAAAACTCCAAGATAAAAATGGTCATTTGGAAAAGCCTAGTCACAAATTGGGTGGTCACTCAGTGTAATACACTGCCATCCCCAGCACTATTAACTGCTGAAGTAGCTCATCTCAAAGCCAGAGTAAAGACATGGAGCATCAAATAAGCATGTAAGAGTAACACATGGTGGAAGTAAATGAAGACATATCCATCTCTCCCACTTCCGGAGGAAAATATGTGGCATTCAAAAGACATTTAGACTCTCTCCTATTAGTCAGTCCTCCCACTCCCTCCTCTGTCAAGCAGTGACAGCAGTACAGATGTCCAACCAGAGCTGGAGTTCTGAGCATGTGATTACTTACTTAATTTATTTAGATAAAATATATAACGTGCTTTATGGATTTGTAAGGAGCTGGATCTCTTGGCTGCAAGGTTTACAGTCCTACATGCTGTCCAGGATTAGGGTATGGGCACAGACATGTGCCCCTGGGAACTCATTGGGCGCTTGTCCACGTTGCACTTTTCCTGTGTCCCTGTGACAAAAATCGCCATTAAGCTAGCTACATCACGTCTGCAGATCCACAAAGATCAGTGGAATGCCATACAGGTGCAGAGTGGTACACCAGCCAATTCCAGGGTAAGCTCATGCCATAACAGATAACATATAGTCAAAGGAATGGGATACACAACAAACATACAGAATGCATAAAATGGAAAAAATATACTATCTATGTATCAAAGATAAAGAAATACTTACAGGAACAATAAATAAATTGGGACATAGTTCTCCAGTTAGGAACAGTGTCCCATACCAACAGAGTGAGGAGTCCTCTGCTCTCAATGCACAGTAGTCCCAGCTGAGTTAAACCTTTGATGGTCAATCATACACGAATTTTGACTTGGAGGAGAAACAGAGGTGAGAAGGACACAGTCAAACATGTCATAAGAAGAACTAAGGAAAAGTTCTACTGAGCACAGTAAGATTTCTGTGGATCAAATGGGGATTCTACAGCAAATTATTCAACTTGCAGGAAATTCAAAATTCCCAGATATGATAAATCAATACAGCAATTTTAACAGCTCTCATTAGGAGGCAGCTAACTGCATGGCTTTTAAAACCTTATTATTATTTAAATAGTCATTATTTAGTAATTCACCAAAAGTCCCCATATAACTATGACTTTAAACTTTATGGCAGCTAACCAACCTTTAAAAACATTGCCAGTGTGCTTATTGCCAATGTATTAAAATTAATAATATATTTTCATAGTATCATAGTACTTAGGGTCAGAAGGGACCTAAACAGATCATCAGGTCCGACCCCCTGCCCTGGGCAGGAACGGGTGCCGGGATCATCTTACCTCAGCCAAATATCTGTCCAACTTCCTCTTGAAGACCCCCAAGGTAGGAGAGTGCACCACCTTGCTTGGGAGCCCATTCCAGAGCCTGGCAGCCCTAACTGTAAAGTAATGTCTCCTGATGTCCAGCCTGAACCTTCTCTTTAACAATTTGTGGCCATTATTCCTAGTAAACCCCAGTGGTGCCCAGGAGAATAGAGCCTCCCCCAATTCCTGCTGGTCCCCCCTGGTGAGTTTGTAAACGACCACCAGATCCCCTCTCAGCCTTCTCTTGTGGAGGCTGAATAGGTTCAGGTCCTTTAGACTGCCCTGATGCCCCTTAACCGTGAGAGTGGCCCTCCTCTGGACCCTCTCAATGCTGGCCACATCCCTCTTGAAGTGTGGTGCCCAGAACGGGACGCAGTACTCCAGCTGTGGCCATGACCAATTGTGCACAGAGGGGAAGAATCACCTCCCTGGACCTGCTTGTAATGCATCTGTAGATGCACGACAAGGTGCGGTTAGCTTTACTGACTGTTTCCTTGCATTGGTGGTTCATGCTCATCCTGGAGTCAGCAATGACTCCAAGATCCCTTTCTGACTCCAAGATCCCATTTGTCAATAAGTATTTTATTAAAATACAGGTGTGAATGCCTCGGACCTGTGGCACCATATGCACTTGAGCTGATTAGCAATACAAGTTTTTAAGTTCTCTGGTCCATCCAAACCAGAGCCAATGACCCAATGCAGGGTTGGGAAGCAGGACAAAGGCCTTAGCATCTCAGGGACTCATGGCAGAAAAGGTGGCATATAGGTCTAATAAATAAAAACATTACAGCTACTTTAACTGCCACCATCTGGTAAGTTCACAGGGGCCATTATGTTAGGTGGAGACATATGAAGTGCAGGAGGTACATTAGTTCCTTTTCAACTAGGACAGGCGTTGAAAACAGAAGAATTTGTCCTTTGTAGATTGTTCCTCTTTTTATCACAACATTAATTGATTTAGTATGTGGCCTGGTGACCGGTTAAGGCATGATTAACTGGTTAAGTGTAACATGTAGATAGGGCCTCAGAGTAGAAATGCAATGTTAAAGATTAACCAAGATAATGGAACAGATCAGTCAAACAGCTTTGAGAAACAGACTGCATTCATCTTTCCCTACTTGGACAAAATCCTGAAGTCCTTACTAAGGCAGAACTCCTACTGGTCCATTTGGGAAGCTTATGTTGTCATACCTTGGTTTCTGAAGGCCTAATTAGCATTCCTCATCTGGCAGAAACTTAAGTTTCAATGAATGGTAAGTATTATATTAGTTCAAAGGCCTCTTTGGGAAAAAAAAGTATTTCTTTCACTTATGTTCCTTTATTTAAAAAGTAACCAAATATTCTGTCTACTTAATTAATAATTACAATTGATGTAATTTGTTCTCTTTCTTCAATTTTTTGGAGGGGAGGGATAAGAGGTTGGCTTTATTTTTCTCTCAAATAGGACAGATTAAGTATCAGTTATACATTCTTCGTTACATTTAGAAACCTGCTCTTGATGCCTCTCGTTTTAGCCCGTTTTGTCTTTTTAACAGTTTGAGATTAATACATTCCATTTCCAATGCCTATTTCCAATGACATCATTCATTATTGAACAATCAGCTTGGATGCTCTGAGGATTATACATTATGCTGACATGGGACAAAACAGAGTTTATGAGTCCACAGCCAGATCTCCATCAATGTGTCTACACAGATAGGCTGTGCAAACATGGTCCAAGTACACTTGGTACCTCCTTCAAATTTGGCAAGTTACTCAGTTTCAGTGCAGTTGTCTGGCATCTTACAAACAGAGCAAGCAGAAGCACCAAGCACCTTGCAATTATCTAGGGATAGCATAGTTCTTCCTTGCTGATCCTCCTGGTGCCCCAGACACACCTGTGTTCCTAGTTTGGGACCCTGAGCTACAACAGTGGAGGGGGCAAGCCTGGGCTGCCCCGCAACTTCTGCTGCCTCATGGAGGTCTATCTGTGGCAGGGAAATGCATTCCGGCCTCCCACTTCCAAGGTCACACATGCACACTCCCCAAGCACAGATCCCCCACCCCACACACACATAGGCTAACCTGGCTCAGCCCCCCGCCAAAAACAGGGTAGCAAGTAGGGCTGTAGGGTAGCCCAGCTGCAGGCTGCTGCAGCAGGTGGGGAGGAGTGGGCATCCTGCGCATTCACAGCCAGGATCACAGCCAGCCCAGTTGCAGGCAGGTAATTTTTTTTCCAATCTTTCTTTATGACTTCCTGGGATTGGGGGGGGGGGGGG
>NW_017728992.1:107728112-107737031 GCF_001723915.1 Gavialis gangeticus
CCCGGGGTTGGGGGGGGGGGGGGGAATGGAAGATTGAGACCCCCACAGTGCAGGAGAGAGTGAGGTAAGGGCAGGGTGAATCATTTGCCTCTGCCCCACTCCCTGCTACACTGTGGGGATTGTCTCACCACCCAGCCTGGTTGGGGCCCCATTCACAGTGAATCAGAGCCTGGTGGCTCATCCAGAGCCAGCGTGGCACTGGGGAGCAAAGGTAGGGGGGAGCACATGTCCCCCTCCCCAATCTTTGCACAAGGCAAGGGCAGGCCAAAGCTGCAAGCTTGGCTCAGCCTCTGCTCCCTGCCCCTCTGTCTCACTGCTGCCGCATCTGCTGTTTTAAGAATGGTGCAGCGCAATGCCATGTGCCTCACTGCCTGGCTCACCCAGGCAGGACGCACAATGGTGCCACGCTGTGCTGCTTTCAAAGCAGCAGTGGCAGCAAGAGGCAGAGGCAGGGAACAGGCAGAGCCCAGCTCACAGGTGCAGCCCACCTTTGCCCATGCAAAGACTGGGGGGCCACATACCCCCTCCCTTGGCTCCCCAGCACCATGCTGGCTCTGGACAAACCAATGATGTCTGATTGTCCCATGACCCGGCTCAGCCGGGGCCCCATTCATCATGAATGGGACCCTAGCCTGGCCAGGTTGTGGGACAGTCAGAGCCCAGTGGCTCATCCAGGGGCACAACGTGGGGGAGCCAAGGGGAGGGGAAACTTCCCCCGCCCTTGGCTCCTCACCCTGCACACAGTGGTGGGAGCTGCAAGCCCATGCCCCATGATGAGCCTCTGGGCTCCAATTGCCTCACAACCCAGCCTGGATGGGGCCCCATTCACAGTGAATCGGGCCCTGGCCAGGCCAGGTCACGAGGCAATCGAAGCCCAGTGGATTGTCCAGGGATGCAGCGCTGGGGAGCCAAGGAGTGGCAGTGAGGTGTAGAGGTACAGAGCTGAGGCTGAACCCAGCCTGCAGCTGCAGCCTGCCCTTGCCCCATGGAAAAATGGAGGGGGCATGTGTCCCCCTTTGGCTCCCCCCATGTTGCGCCTCTGGAGGAGCCACCGGGCTGCACTGGGCTCTTCCCGGGGATGACTTGGGGTGGGCTCAGGGGTCCCGGGGGCTCTGACCTGGCAATGCAGCCAAGGCTGGCCCTGGTCTGGCCCCAAGCTACAGGCCCCCCCTGGGTGGTGCAGGGCCAGGGCAGGTGCAGGGCTAGGAAGCAGTGGTTTGCAGGGCCCACTGGTGCCAGGCAATAACTCCAGGCACAGGGGACAAGGCAGCTGCATGGGCACAGCAGGCCCTAGCCCCAATCCCGATCCCTGCCCAGTCCCAACCCCACTTCTCCATCCCACCCAGGCCCTTTCTTCTCCCCCCTCCCCTTCCCACACAGACTCTCTCTCAGGGGTGGGTGGCATGCACACACACATGCACTCAGCCCCCACCAATTTTTTTTTCTCCTTCCAACTATGCATACTTACCCCCTTAGGCCCCACATAATATACAAGAGTAAGACTGCATTTTGAGCCCTTATGCTGTCACTGATCTATACGCAAGGCAAACACACATAAATCAGGATAAAAATACTTTTTTGAAAAAAAATAAAATAAGTTACTGTAGATATTTTATTTTTTTGTATATGGTTTGGGTTTTTTCCCACTTCCAAGCTGACAACCTCTCGCCCATCTCGAAAGGAGTACTTTCAGGGCAAAAGGAGGGACTTCCAGTAGCAAGCGTCAGGGGCTAAGGGCGGGACTTCCGGTCCCAAAATGGCATACATGGAGAAGGCAGAACTACCTTTGCAGCCTTCAACAGAGCATCAAAACTTGTTAAGTGGCCCTCCAGCTGAGATATTGCCCACCTCGATCTAGCCAGAAACTCAAATATTACTATAGACTTGCCAAGTGGAATGGTTTTGACATTTCTGAAATTTTTCCTCCAATACTATTTACTGAATTCAGTCAAGCCATCTCAGAAAAAGATCATCATCCAGTCCTAGCGAAGGAGTTCATGCACAGATGTCAGAAGCTGTCACAGTTTGGTAGGTAATACTGCCCTAACTCTCAGGAATCTGTTGGCCAATGAAGGTTTGTTCTCCTGTTGTCTCTCATAGGTCCAACATTTTCACTGGAAACCTTGGACGCAGGTGAACTGCAATTCCCACACCAACTTGCCTGTTCAGTTGAATGTAAGCACTTAATAAAGAGATATTTTCTACGTTTCTCGTGGACTGTAACTAGTAACATTAAAACACAGAGAATTTCTGTTCATAGATTCCATGAACTCATAGACTCTCCTTGGGTTGTTTATGCCAGTTGTCTTTTGTAGAGAAATGTGATGTGCTTGAAGGTCTCTTACCAGTGTTCCTGAGAATCTCAAATCTGTACAACAGAAGGCAGCTTGACATCTGCTGCTTCTCTTGACACCACCTCCTCTCCACAGCCTTCATTTTAGTTTAAATGGAAAAAATATATCAAATCCTCTGGTCTCCCATTACCCTGCCCACAAGAACACAGTCCTGGCTAGCGTACAAGAACATTGCAAGCTAAACAGAAAAGCTTCTGTGGTACCTTATTAAAATCCTGGCAGTAAGTCAATGAGAGAACTATAATCTTGACTTGCATGAGTGCTTTTAATCTTATAGGCAGGCTGATGTGCCAGGAGGGATCCTTATTTCTTCATATGTGGGTAATAATTCAAAAATGCAAAAAACAATTGTTCTCTCCAATAAATCCTTAGTGGTTCCACAGGCTACATTTCAGGGGTTCAGTTGGTCCTCACTTTGCAATTCTGTGTTGGGGGCAAGGTGGGTCCAAAGAGCCTTCCTCAGATTAACACAGCAAGAAACATATTTGCAGTTCCTGAGCCCTGAGTACAGGTTTGGCTTCACCCTAGTGCCAACAGAATATACACCTCCTAAAGAGCTGTCTTCTCCTGCACAGGTCAACAAAGCCACAACAGCATGCATCAGAGATCAAAGGCCACTGAACCTTACTTCAGTGCAGCCTACATGCTCCTTCTGCAAGTCTGCTTGGGGTAGGGATGGGGGTGGGGTGGGACAGAAGGGCTACTGCTCTGCATTGCCTTCAGTCTGGCACCTTAGGGTGCCTACAGAAGTTCAGGGCCCCACTCTAATTCATAGTACTTTACAAAAAGTGCCATGAGTTAGACCCCCCTGACACAATAGACCAACCTATTGGGTTGGGGGAGAATCAAGTCTGCCTGCATTGGCCCTGGCCACTAGGTGGGGGTTCTCCAGCAGCCTCTGAGGAGGGTGCTGTACCACATATCTCCCCAGCCAAGCTCTCCCCTCCCCCCCCTGCAGCTCTGGGTCTGTCAGCAGTGGAGGGAGGGTCAAGGGAGCAGCACAGAGCTGCCAGCTGTGCTTTGCCCAGCCTGAGCTGGAGCGGGGGTGGGGATGAAGTGCAGCCCCTTGTCTTGCAAGCTCCCCCAGGTGGGGTATTAGGGGTAGCCGAGCTAGGCCTGTGAGGCAAGGGAGGTCTGTTCCCCACCCCTGTGCCCCACCACCCAGCTCCAGCTTGGCATCTTGAGAGCAGCAGCAGCAGCTGGGGGCAGGGGGTGCAATGCAGCTCCCTCACCTCACCAGCCTGACCCAGCTCCCCGAAGTACCCCAGTTGGAGTAGCTAGGGGGTGCCCTTGAGGTGAGGGGTCTCCACTTCACCCCCAACCCCATCCAGCTCAGGCTGGACAAAGCTCAGCTGGTAGCTTCATGCTGCTCCTTTACCCCTCCCTCCGCCACTGATAGCCACAGAGGCAGGGCTGGGCTGGTGCAGGCCCATATGAGCATCAACCCAGCCCTGCCCAGGTGAAACATTAACCCTCAAGTGAACACAAGTTCACTAAGGTGCTTTACTTTAGAGGGACTTAATTTAATACCTGATTTGATGAGTGTTAATTTTTCACATGATCAGGCATTTTAAAAGTGCTCTACAGCCATGCACTTGTGTTACATCACAGCTGGACAGTACTTTCAGGGCCTGATTGTATGAAAAATGTAACTTGTGTAAGTGCCCTTTATTTGCTGAAAATCATCTCACTTCAGAAATACTCCTTTCTTTTTATTAAATGGACCAAGTCTAGTGCCTAAGAAGTGTGTATACTTCAGGAGCAGGAGTGAATAAAAACAGGATCTGGTTCCCTGACATGTCAGTCACAGTGCACTAGCCTCATCTTTGCAGTTTTTACTCTCCTTTCTCCCACTTGGTGGAATTTCCCATTGTTTCAGAGGGTGCAGGGTTGCATCTATTTTCCTTTTAAAACCAATTACTTTGTCCTTAAAGGTGGCAAAGGGCATTGTTTTACTCTTTGTGGCAATTAGCCTTCATCTCTATGAGCTGCTCCTTTCCATTGCCTTGTGTAGTGAAAATACAGGTCTGCAGAGCTTTGCAAACAGATCTTAATTTGGCAATACCAAGGGAGCCCAAGTAGACTTACTAAGGTTAGTTTTTACTCACCTGCTAGGACCTGCTGGCAGCTGCTGTGCAAATGAACATCTGAGTCCCCTTGCTGAATGCCCAGCACCTCTGAGTCCTCTTGGGCTAGGTACAGACATTCAAAAAACCCTAGGCAGAATCAATCTAAGTTAATAGTTTTCTGTAAGTGGCTTATTTTAGAAAACAGAACACACATTCACCTTTTTGGATGGGCCGGGGGCAGGGAATCTTAGACCGGGTTCTGCCATTTTTAAACCAATCTATGAGTGCCACACTTCTGTTACGGGCATATACCAGTTTCCAATCACTTATACCAGTAAAAGTATAATGTCTGTATCTGACCTTGGTGAATGCCCATCTCAGGATACATTTCTTTTTTCCCTTTGTTCAGTGTGTCTCTGTAGTACACTAAACAGGGTGAAAAGGCATTCAAAATAGATGCTGAGATGGACAGAGCGCACTCTAAGCAGGCACCAACCAGGTGTGGAAAGTAATGCTCAGCTGGTCTGATGATAACAGTAACATCTCTTTTCTCCTCAGGCAAGGCCATGGAAACAGAAGAGTGGAAGACACAAAATAGGGAGGGCAATTTAAAAAGAAGAGTGGGACCAGAAAGGGGAATAGGCAGAGTGCTAAAGATAGAAGAAGACAGCAATGCTGGGGAAAGGATGTACACAGGATAGCAAGAAAAAAAAGTCCTTCCCAAACTCTTACCTTACTGCCTCTCCTCTTACCCCACGTTTATGCAGTTTTTTTGCTTGCTTTATAGAGCTTCTAACAGAAGGTTCTGCAAAGAAGGAGCTGCTCTGGCACTGCAGGACACATAATTATTTTAAAGGTCATGTCTAAAGATGATGCATTGACAGCCTTGAAAGCTTAGCTCTGCATCCACAGAAAATGAAGTAAAGTTGATAGCAGCACATAGTTCTTCATACTACCTCTGGGCCATCCTTGCTTTGAACTCTCTTTCCTAATGTAAAAGTTATTGAGTTTCTATGACCAGCCCACACTCAACCTCATGTTAACTTGCTAATATTTATTACAAAAAGGTACAGGATGCGTGAAGTACTGTACACATAAGCAAGTCCCAAGCCAGAGAACTTACAATCTAGTTTAAAGTTAAAACATAGCGAATAGATGTAAGAAACAAGCAAAGGGCTGAAAGAGGGTGAATGAGTGGAAAGTTACATAGACTTGTGAGATGCATAAGCAGCTGTTTTCCCAAGATGCAAAGAAACACAAGACATTAATATCAAAGGCAGGAAAGCTGCCTGTCAACAAAGATGACAGTGGTCAGCAGGATAGAAGGTTAAGACAAACTGAAGATGCAAAGACACCTGATGTACAACTATCCTGCAGCATACAAATAAATGTCTGAAGTCATGCAGGAGCTTCCTTACCAGCACCCAACCTCTCGATGCCACACCCAAGGAGACACGACTACAGATGTGGAACAAGAGGTTTCTAACAAATGAGCATCCCAAGGCCAGTCTAAATGTAGGCCTACCCACTTGTCTCTGGGCAAACAGCTCTCCATCTTCTCCTGCCATGCCTTGATGATAATGATTCATAGTTTCATAGTTGTAGGGTCGGAAGGGACCTGAGCAGATCATGAAGTCCAACACCCTGCCATGGGCAGGAAAGAGTACTGGGGTCAAACAACCCTGGCTAGGTGACTGTCTAGCCTCCTTTTGAAGACCCCCAGGGTAGGAGCTAGCATCACTTCCCTTGGAAGTTGATTCTAGCTCCTAGCTGCCCTGACTGTGAAGTAGTACCTCCTGATGTCTAGTCTGAATCTACTCTCTGTCAACTTATGGCCATTAATCCTTGTTACTCCCAGTAGTGCTCGGGGGAACAGGGACTCTCCCATTGCCTGCTGGTCCCCCTTGGCAAATTTATAGATGGCCACCAGATCCCCTCTCAGCCTTCTCTTGTGGAGGCTGAACAGGTTCAGGTCCCATAGCCTCCCCTCATAAGGCCTGCCTTGCTTCCTCCTGATCATGCGAGTGGCCTTCCTGTGGACCCTCTCGATGCTGTCCACATCCCTCCTGAAGTGTGGCGCCAAGAACTGGACACAGTACTCCAGCTGTGGCCTGAACAATGTTGCACAGATGGGGAGGATCACCTCCTTGGACCTGCGTGGGATGCAGATCTAGTTGTAGCCTGTCCTTCTTCTCTAGTGTGCCCACTTCTCCCCACATCTTAGTGTCATCCGCAAATTTTAACAAGGTGTTTTTCATCCCCTTGTCCAAGTCGCTCATGAAGATGTTGAACAGTGTGGGCCCAAGGACCGAGCCCTGGGGAACCCCACTGCCCACATCCATCCAGGTCGAAAATGACCCATCCACCACCACTGTCTGGGTGTAGTCCTCCAGCCAATTTGCGACCCATCTGACTGTGTAGGCGTCGACACCACAGTCACCTAATTTTTGAGAATGGAGAGAGTATCCAGCAGAGTAGCCCGGTGCTGCAGAGTCATGGCATGGGGTGGCCCAAAAAGCATTTCCATCTCTAATCCAAGCCCACCAACCAATTCCTAATTCAAGACCATATACTTAGCACAGTGGCTGTGGTGCTGTCTGTTGGCAGCCTGGTATGGCCAAACCGCACTTTGGGCCAGGCAGGTCTCTGTTCAGAGATGTCCAGAAGCATCCGCTGGTGGCAGAGAGATGTGTTCCAGGGTGGCCCAAGAAGGATTTCTGGGTACAATCCCAGCCCAGAATCCAGTTCCTTATTCAGGTCCAGATACTTAGCACAGAGTGTGGGGGTGGGGGATGTCAGTTGGTAGCCTGATGCGAAACCCCACTTTGGTCCCAGCAAGTCTCTATTCAGAGATGTCCAGAAGAGTCCCCCAGTGACACAGAGATGTATTCTGGGGTGGCCAAAGAAGGATTTGTGGGTATAATCCCAGCCCAAAACCCAGTTCCTTATTCAGTTCCACGTATTTAGCACAGCGGCTGGGGTGCTGTCTACTGTCAGCCTGGCACGGCCTAACCACAGTTTGGGCCGGGTAAGTCTCTGGTCACAGATGTCCAAGACAGTCCCCTAGTGGCACAGCAGTATTCTGATGGGTGGCCCAAGCAGAATTTCTAGCCATAATCTCAGCCTGAAAGCTAGTTCTTTATTCAAGACATTATACTTAGTATAGTGGGCATGAGGGCTGTTAGTTGACAGCCTGGCACAGCCAAACCGTGCTTTGGGCCAGGCGGGACTGTGGTCAGGGTTCTTTGGGACAGTTCCCCAGTGGCATCACCATGAAATTTGAGAAGGCCCAAGGAGTATTTTGCCCCATAATCCCATCCTACCCTGACCTTCATTTAGGGGTCTGTACTTGATGTGGAATATTATTTTACATATTAATTAGTACATATGCATAGCTAACAAAATTATCTTTCATTAGAATGTGGAATTCATTAATAACAAGTTTTTATTCGGTCTAGATTAGCTTTGAAAATCTTAACAAGGCGGGAGGCTACCCATTTACTTGCCCTGCAGCCAAAGGCTGATACACACTGCTCCAACCACCCCTGTACCATGTCCCATTCCTCACAGATGGCATCCATATTCCTCCAGTGCCTTGCACTGGGACCCGTGCTCCAGAGTCTCACCAGGACTCTCACTCCCCACTGGAGCTCATAGTCCCAGTGCCTTCTCACTGGGCTTTTCTTTCTTCTTCACTCAGGGCTCCCAGCACTTACTCCTTCAGGGCTCCAAGCCCCCTTTCCATTCAGGGCTCCCAGCCTCACTCTGGGCTCCAAGCCCCATTCCCATGCTCTACACTCGGCTTACGTTTCCCTTATGTCTTCGCCCCAGGAGCTTCACTCATAGCTCCCTGCAGGTTCAGGGCTGCACCCTCCTGGAGCCTTGCTCCCAGCTCCCTTAGTGCAGCCTCAGATCTTGTCATGAGTCTGGGCACCATCTCTGGTCCCTTCACCTGGCCAGGACCTCACCTCGGAACCTACAGTGAGTCTGGGCCCTTGCTTTGTTATTTGGGGTGTGCTCCTCTAGCCTTCCCCTCCATTGGGTTACTCACAAGGCAGCAAGGGCTGAGGCTTTCTAGCACCCCATACTCACCCTTCACTGGGGAGGCCCCAGGTGTGGCATTTCCTGGAGACTGCCCTACCACTGGCAGTCCCACCACACCATCCAGCCCCAGCAGGGTGTAGTTTTAGGTCATGCCCCAGGACCAGGAGCCTCCAGCCATCCCCATAGCTCCTGCTCTTACCTCCAAGATGTGAGCAGCAGCTCCAGCCAGGTGCTGTTCTCTCCATGGCTGCAGCCAGCAACCTTCTGGCTTCGCTGTTCAGGGCCCTACTCTTATAGGGAACAGCTGGGCCCTGTTACAATTGGGCATTGCAACTAGCTGCAGGCTGCCTTGCTGCTCCCCATGCCTCTAGGAGTAACAGAGCACATCCTGTGCTCTGTTACAAGGCTGAAGAAAATACCTGACAGTGAAAAAACGTACATTCCAGCAGCCG
>NW_017728992.1:107742031-107743614 GCF_001723915.1 Gavialis gangeticus
TCAGCCTGAAAGCTAGTTCTTTATTCAAGACATTATACTTAGTATAGTGGGCATGAGGGCTGTTAGTTGACAGCCTGGCACAGCCAAACCGTGCTTTGGGCCAGGCGGGACTGTGGTCAGGGTTCTTTGGGACAGTTCCCCAGTGGCATCACCATGAAATTTGAGAAGGCCCAAGGAGTATTTTGCCCCATAATCCCATCCTACCCTGACCTTCATTTAGGGGTCTGTACTTGATGTGGAATATTATTTTACATATTAATTAGTACATATGCATAGCTAACAAAATTATCTTTCATTAGAATGTGGAATTCATTAATAACAAGTTTTTATTCGGTCTAGATTAGCTTTGAAAATCTTAACAAGGCGGGAGGCTACCCATTTACTTGCCCTGCAGCCAAAGGCTGATACACACTGCTCCAACCACCCCTGTACCATGTCCCATTCCTCACAGATGGCATCCATATTCCTCCAGTGCCTTGCACTGGGACCCGTGCTCCAGAGTCTCACCAGGACTCTCACTCCCCACTGGAGCTCATAGTCCCAGTGCCTTCTCACTGGGCTTTTCTTTCTTCTTCACTCAGGGCTCCCAGCACTTACTCCTTCAGGGCTCCAAGCCCCCTTTCCATTCAGGGCTCCCAGCCTCACTCTGGGCTCCAAGCCCCATTCCCATGCTCTACACTCGGCTTACGTTTCCCTTATGTCTTCGCCCCAGGAGCTTCACTCATAGCTCCCTGCAGGTTCAGGGCTGCACCCTCCTGGAGCCTTGCTCCCAGCTCCCTTAGTGCAGCCTCAGATCTTGTCATGAGTCTGGGCACCATCTCTGGTCCCTTCACCTGGCCAGGACCTCACCTCGGAACCTACAGTGAGTCTGGGCCCTTGCTTTGTTATTTGGGGTGTGCTCCTCTAGCCTTCCCCTCCATTGGGTTACTCACAAGGCAGCAAGGGCTGAGGCTTTCTAGCACCCCATACTCACCCTTCACTGGGGAGGCCCCAGGTGTGGCATTTCCTGGAGACTGCCCCACCACTGGCAGTCCCACCACACCATCCAGCCCCAGCAGGGTGTAGTTTTAGGTCATGCCCCAGGACCAGGAGCCTCCAGCCATCCCCATAGCTCCTGCTCTTACCTCCAAGATGTGAGCAGCAGCTCCAGCCAGGTGCTGTTCTCTCCATGGCTGCAGCCAGCAACCTTCTGGCTTCGCTGTTCAGGGCCCTACTCTTATAGGGAACAGCTGGGCCCTGTTACAATTGGGCATTGCAACTAGCTGCAGGCTGCCTTGCTGCTCCCCATGCCTCTAGGAGTAACAGAGCACATCCTGTGCTCTGTTACAAGGCTGAAGAAAATACCTGACAGTGAAAAAACGTACATTCCAGCAGCCGAATCCTTACTACCAGGGGCTGACAAACCACGGCAAAGGTGGTGATGTCTCAGCCACCGATGTACTGGAGTCAGATGTTCCAAACAAGTAATGAAAAAGTGGGCCTATACCAGTGGTCTCCAACCTTTTTATGGTGAAGGACACTTTTTGTAAGTAAAGGGCACCCCAGGATCTACTGCCACTGCCCTGCCCCCCATCCTGCCACTG
>NW_017728992.1:107748901-107754031 GCF_001723915.1 Gavialis gangeticus
CAGTCAATCGAGATCAACTGGCTGGTTACCATTGGGCAATACCCACTGGTTCAGCCACCTGTGTCTATGGTACAGCCTCAGACTACACAACACCTGCTGCAATGCCCACTGCTCGAAGGCACATGTACAGTGAAAGATGTTGCAAAGTACAATAAATGAGCACAAGCACGTGAAACAAAATGGTCAAATGTGGTCAAACGAGAAGAAGAAGAACAGAGGTGCCATTTCAGGCATTTGTCTGTGCCTGAGTTACTCATCTAGGTCCTGGGCTAGGTCCAGCTTGTATCAGCAAGCTTTCAAAACAGCAAAGCTGACAGTTGTGACTTTCAGTCACTTTAGATCAGGGATGAGTAAAAATTGCTAACTCTGACAAAAGAGAGCTAAACCACTGTTCCACTTACCAAACATAGGCAGCTACTGGGGGACAGCTGATGCACAGCAGGACCCGATTCTGCTTTTACCTGGCTGGAGTTTAACTATGTGTCCATGTACTGAGTAAGACCATATCCCAGAGCAAATTGCCTGGGCAATCAAATTCTCCTACAAAATAACATTTAACTTTTGAGAACTGCAACATAAGAATGATCATATTCTGTGTACAAGCATGAAAAATAGGATTACTAACTGCAGTAATCCTTTCAGCTGTTATTGCTTTGTTTGTTAAAATGGTAAAAGTTGATTTTACTCCATGTATTTAGAATTTAAATATCAGCAGCAACAATAATTACAAAGTCACTCACTCCCCAGATATGAAATCATGCCTTTTATTATTTTACTTTTTAAAACAAAAGATATTTTTAATACCAATAATTCATACCACTAAATTTTTCATCTGACCTTGATGTATAATATCAAGAGAGCTTATAATGGCATGATGATTGCAAACACATTTGTAAACAGTAATTTATAGCAAGACTTTGACCCTGCCAAATGACAGAACTCTCCAAAAGCTGGCAACTTAGAACAAGTTTTTCTGTGGATGCGATTACCCTGGTGAAAACACTCCACACAGGAAAAAAGTATTTTCACATCATTGTGAGATATTCTGAATTGGACTGTCACTCTGAATGTCTCTGAACATTGTCCATTGCTTCATCCTTCTCTCCAGGGGCACAGTCCTACTTCCAGGAACTGCCAAAAAGGAATAGGCTTGGGGAGAGAAAGGCGGGGGCACATATATTTTTAAACAAATTTTTCTACCTGGCTTCAGAATTATGGATGGTAGAAAGAATAAATGTTGAATGTGACCTGGTGTTGATTTTTAAGGTAATGTGTCTACACCACCTCTGAACAGGGTAAGAACACAACAATTAAAATGAATGTGCACCACATGGTGAAGAAAATGTAAGCAAGCTGCTGTCTGTCATGCATCCAGGGGACACCAACACCACTCTCAGGCTCAAGTGCATTTCCTGGCATGCACCCAGTGGCCCTTTAACAGCAACTATGTTACATTTCTTGGTGTTTGGCTCATGCACAGCAGGAAATGTGCTGATGGGGGCGCGGCAGCGCTGGGAGCTGGGGCTATGCCCTGCTGCTGCCCCGAGCGAGATGCACCTGCATTGCACCCCCCCAACCCATGCCAGCTGGGCAAGCAGCAGCAGGGCAGAGCCCTCGCAGCTCCCCCCACTGGGGCACAGACAGGCACAGCTGGAGGAGCCACGGGAGAAGCCCCCATGGCTGTCCTGCCCAGCCCCAACCTACACCCAGCCCAGCATCCTGGCACTTTAAAAAAAAAACCAAAAAAACCCCAACCCTGTACTCACTGGCTGCAGGAGCAGCCATTAAGGCCTCAGGGCTCGTGGCAAAGCTCCCCCCCCAGCACAGTGTGGGGCAATGGGGGGTAGCAGGGATCACCCCATTCCCCCCCCATTTGACACCCATGTGGCAGCTGCCCCATAGCGCAGGTGCAGCGCAGCTCAGCTGGGCATCACACACTGTCTGGGAGCTGGGGCAGCTCCACCTGTCAGCTGGAGCCCGGCACCACTCAGCCCCGGCAGCTCCAGCTCCCAGGAAGTGCATGGCACACAGCCAAGCCACACTGCACCTGCACAATGGGGCAGCTGCCATGTGGGTGCCAGGCATGGGGTTGGGGGGAGCAATCCCACATGGGCTTTTTTTTATTATTATTATTTTATTTTTATTTATAAAGTGCCAGGACTAGGCTGTGACCAAGCAGGGGCTGGGGCTGGGCAGGACAGCCATACTCCCGTGGCTCCCCCCACCCAGGGAGAGGCAGACACAGCCAGAGGAGCCACCCAGCTGTGCCTGCCTCCCCTGGCTGATCAGAATCACAGAATCTGTCCGAATTAGCGCTGAATCTTCCAATTTGGCTGAATCGATTCAGGATAGTGATCTAAATCTCTGAACCAAATCACTGTCCTCTAAATTGGCCAAATTCAAATCGACTGCTTCCCTATTTGCATAGGCCTAGTAGATAGACTCTTTCAGAGCTTATGGCTGCTTCCAGCAATCCAGGTAGGAAACAATCATGTATCCTTTTTCATTCTATGCCATTGAATAGCAGTCTTTATGTAAATTCCCACTAGTGTGTTTTCCAGGAAATATAGATATTGTGCTGTGTAAACTATTCTTGTCACCACCCCCCCAGGTTGGATGTAAGGCTGAACACTTAACTTAATCCCTCCAAGCACAATGCATGTTTGGTTACCTCATTTGCTTATGCAGATCTACTAGGTAAGCAATCTTCACAATCTGGCCAGTTCTTCAGAACATTAGCTCCAACTGACAGCCTGGCACAATGAGGAGTGATAATGCAAGGCTTCTGCAACTCTGGAATGGTCTAAATTGGAAAAAGCATTGTGACTAAGATGGGCACCTGACTCCCCTGACTCATAAAATCAGGGCTGGAAGGGACATCAAGGGTCATCTGATCCAATCCCCTGCAGGAATCCTACTCCAAAGTCATCACTGTTCAATGCTTATCTGGCCTCCTTTTGAAAGTCTTCTATGAAGGAGATTCTGAGATCTCAGATCATCAGGTTCTGCTTTTTGCTTTGATACAGCCCTCATTTTTAGACATAAAAGTTATGTTTAAAACTGTTTAAAACCCCCCATTGTGTATTAATTTAAAAACACATTCATTGTATATAACTGAACCAAACGTCTAAAGATCCCAGTCATCCACAGCTGCATGGCAAGTGGTTTCATTTAATTCAATAGGGTTACACATAGTGCATCGATTTCAGCATGTGTATAAACCTTTCCAGGATCTAAACCCACTCCCTCTTTATTTAATGTCAATGGTAAAATTGTCTTTCTGGGACAATCTTTAGGGAAGCAGAACTGGGCTCTTGGCTTGCTCAAATCTCTAGCTACACACTGAAGGTTCTGATAAAACATGAACAGAAACACCAAATTTAATTTTCAAGCTTTTAAGAAATGTATTTTATTTTTATGTTTTTATTGTTTGTGGTTATTAAAGTGGCTTGGTATATCAGCCATGTGAGGACTTCAGTGCATTCTAAATGTTCTCTATCCTCAAACTGCACAAACAGCTGCTTGTTTCAGACACACTGCAGATGTGGGAAATTAGCAAAACTAGCAGAAGTAACATACCCAGAAGTGGTTTTGAAAAACGAATGGAAAGACAGTTTAAGCAGAGGCTAACACACTACAGAGCATGTATAAAGTAAATATGCACAACGCACTGTTCACAGAATCACAGAAAATGAGTGTTGGAAGGGACCTCAGGAGGTCAGCTAGCCCAACCCCCTGCTCAAGGCAGGACTATCACCAACTAGATCATCCCAGCCAAGGTTTTGCCTAACCAAGTCTTAAAAAACCTCCAGGGATGAAGACCCCACCACTTCTCTGGGCAACGTGTTCCTGTGCTTTACTACCCTCCTGCGGGAAAGTTTTTCCTAATATCTAACCTAAGCTTCCCTTGCTGCAACTTGAGACCATTGCTCCTTGTTCTGTCATCTGCCACCCCTGAGAACAGTCTGGCTCCATCCTCTTTTGAAACCCCCTTCAGGTAGTTGAAGGCTGCTATTAAATTCCCTCTCAGTCTTCTCTTCTCCAGACTAAGCCCAGTTCCCTCAGCCTCTCCTCATAAGTCATGTCCCCTAGCCCCTCACCATTTTTGTTGTCCTCAGCTGGACTCTCCCCAATTTGTTTACATCCCTTCTGTAGTGGGGGGGCCCAGACCTAGACACAGTACTTCAGATGTGGCCTCATCAATGCTGAATAGTGGGGAAGAATCACTTCTCTCAATCTGCTGCCAAAACTCCTACCAATGCAACCTAGTATGCCATTAGCCTTCTTGGCAACAAGGGCACACTGTTGGCTCATATCCAGCTTATTGTCCACTGTAACCGCCAGGTCCTTTTCTGCAGAGCTGCTTCTTTAGCCAGTTGGTCCCTAGCCTGTTCGGGTACTTGGGATTGTTTCATCCTAAGTGCAGGACTTTGTACTTCTCCTTATTTATCCCAGGATATTCATTCAAATTGCTGCTATGCAGATTCCTTGTCAACTTTAGATGACTCCAGGTTGATAAGGCCATAGCAGAGAAGCTAAATGAAGTCTTGGCATTGGTGTTAACCACAGACAATACTAGGGAAATTCATATGCCAGATCAATCCTTCCTAGTAGATAGGTCTGAAGAATTAGCCCCCATGGAAGTGAGAACAGGACTTTTAGAACAAATCAATAAATTAAACACTAATAAGTCACCAGGACTAGATAGCATCCATCTGAGAGTTCTGAATAACTTAAAGGTGAAATTGTAGAGTTGTTGGTAATAGTTCATAGATTTCATAGACCTTAGGGACTTCGGAAGATCATTTGAGTCCAGCCCCTTGCCCAGGGGCAGGAAGTCCAAATGTTTCTTAAAAGAGTCCAGAATACGTGCTCGTACCACCTCTGGAGGGAGTCTATTCCAGGCCTTGTGGGCTCAGACAGTAAAGTTTTTCCTTAAGTCCAGCCTGAAACAGTCTTGGAGGAGTTTGTGACCATTTGACTTTGTCATTCCTTGGGGCACTCTGGTGAACAGACGTTCCCCCAGATCCTGATGTACACCCGTTATAGGCAGCCACCAGGTCCCCCCGAGCCTGTGCTTTTCCAAGCTAAAGAGTCCCATAGCTCTCAGCCTCTCATCATAAAGCCTGT
>NW_017728992.1:107759031-107762161 GCF_001723915.1 Gavialis gangeticus
GTTATAGGCAGCCACCAGGTCCCCCCGAGCCTGTGCTTTTCCAAGCTAAAGAGTCCCATAGCTCTCAGCCTCTCATCATAAAGCCTGTCCTCCTGCCCTCTGATCATGCACGTGGCTCTCCTCTGGACTCTCTCAAGCTTCTCCACATCCTTTTTAAATTGTGGAGCCCAGAATTGGATGCAGTACTCCAGCTGCGGCCTCACCAAGGCCAAGTACAGCAGGAGGATGACATCCTGGGATTTGCTTGAGAAGCATCTATGGATGCAAGCCAGAGTTTTGCTCACTTTACCAGCTGCAACATCACATTAGTATTAGTATATATAACCTAGTGTTACAAACAGACTCTGTTCCAAAGAACTGGCAAGTTGCCGACATAACACCCATCTTCAAAAAGGGCTCAGAGGTGATCCTGGAAACCATAAGCCAGCAAGTCTCACATCTAGCTCTCGCAAGTTGGTAAAATCTAGTATAAAGAATAAAATCCTCAGTTCCATGGACAATGACTCTAAAGTCTCTGTCAAATAGGATCTGTTGGGAAAGAGTCAGCATGGTTTTTGAAAAGGGAAATCTTGCCTCACCAATCTTTTGGCATTCTCTGAGGGTGTTAACAAGCACATGGATAAAGAGTATCCAGTTGACATCATATGTTTGGACTTCCAAGCTTTCAACAAGGTCTCTCACCAAAGGCTTTTAAAAAAACTGCATTGCCTTGGGATTGGAGGAAAGGTTATTTCATGGACTGAGAGCTGAATTAAAAGGTAGGAACTAAAGGGTAGAGCTAAATGGTCACTTTTTAGCATGGAGGAAGGTTAAAAGAGGGTCCTCCAGGAATCTTTGCTGGGCCCAATTTTGTTTATTTTTTTCATCAGTGATCTAGAAAAGGGGTGAACACAGTGAAATCTCCAATACCAAATTATTCAGCATAGTCAAGTCCCAAGCTAATGGACAGGAGCTGCCGAAAGGCCTCATAAAGCTAACTGAGCAGGCAAAAAGAATGGCAGATAAACTTCACTGTTAACCACTGCAAAGTAATGCACCTGGAGAAAAATAATCTCAACCATACATACATTATGCTGGGTCCTGAACTAGCTGTTATGACTCAGGAAAAGGACCATGAAGTCAATGTCGATAGTTATCTAAAAACATCATCTCAATGTGCAGGGTGACCAAAAAAACAGTAGAATTTGGGGCTTCATTAACAAGGGAACAGAAAACAAAACTAAGATCAATATCATGCCATTATACAAATCCATGGTGTGCCCACATCTTGAATCCTGTGTGCGGTTCTGGTCTCTGCATCTCAAAAAAGACATAGTAGAATTAGAAAAGATACAGAGTAGGGCAACTAGAATGATCGGGGCCTGGAGCAGGTGTCATACCAGGAGTCTCTATAAAAAGTTAGTAAAGGGGAAGGCTGGTGGATGATAGAGTTCTAAAAAATCATGAAAGGTGTAGACCAAGCAAACAGGAGACTGTTGGTCACCAAGTCCCAGAATACTAGAACTAGGGGGCACCCACTGAAATTAGTAGGGCTAGGGACAGACTGATTTAAACTGATTTAAGTGATCAGAAACTGGTTTAAACTGGCTTGTGCCTGGGGCAAGTGGCAGAATAAGCCCCCTCCTGCCCTGCTCCCTCTTGCAAAAGGGGGCTTATTACGCTGCTTATCACAGGCACACAGCGAGTGGCAGTGGGTGCTGGGGCAGGCACACCCCACTGCTGTGCCTTGGGGGTAGAGGGGGGAATAATCCTGCTCCCTGCCCCCGAGAGGCCCTGCCCACCGGCATCTGGCCCAGCCCCCGCCCAGTTGCTGAAGTGGCGAGGGGGGAGCAATCGTGACAGGGGCTGCTACCCCTGTCATGGTTTCCTGGAACACCAGCCTCTTCCCGGCAGGGGGCACTGCAGGGTGGGGAAAGCTGCTATGGACCATGCCACTTGTGGGGGCTCTGGCCCCCTCTGGGCCTCAGTGCCATCGCGCGCAGTCCACCACAGCTCTGGCCACCCCGGAGTGGGGCTCCCCAATGGGAGGGGGCTTATGCTCTCTGACACTATGACAGGGACTGCTGCCCCAATCAAGGGCCCTGACCCCTCACTACTGCAGTGACTGCATAGGGGCATGGCCAGACACCAGCCGGCAGGACCCCTTGTTGGGGGGAGCAGGGACATTCCCTCTCCTTCCGGCGTCTGGCAGAGGGGACAGGAGGGGGTTTATTCCACTGCTTGCCCTGTGCAGGGAGCGAGCACGCTGGCAGCCATGGAGGATAGACCTTGCTGTGGTCCCCTGGAGGCAGTGAGGGTAGAGGAGAGACTAACCCCTCTCCCTGCCCCCTCTGCCTCAGGGGCCATGGAGGCCCACCACTGCAGCAGCAAGGGGGGAGAGCCTAGCAGACCTGGCTCAGGTCCCTGCCAGTGGCACAGGGAGGGGGGAATTAAACCCCTCTCTGGCCAGTTCAGGCTACATTGGCCACACACTCCCCAGCACAGCTTCCCTGCAGCCAATAGTGTGCTCTAGTGGCCCATGGCACCTACCCTGAGCAACTGCAGGCATGTGCCTGCATCTCCTCAGTCCGGAGGGAATGTCTGTACTGCTACAAACTGATTCACCCTAGGCAGGTTAGACTAACTGGCAAAGTTTGAATCAATTGAATTGAATGTCTGTTTCTAGCTCAGGAGTCAGGTTCAAAACTAACAAGAGAAAGTATTTTTCTATGCAACATGTATTTAATTTGTAGAATTCATTGACACAGGAGGTGGCAAAGGCAGAAAGCATAGTCATGTTCCAAAAAAAAAGGACCGGAGAAATTCATAGATGATAGATCCATTAATAGCTTTTGAACAGAACAATTGAAGGTATTTCCACTGGCCTCTCAAAACCAATGATGGAGGATGACAGGGAAGGTAATGAAGAGGGGATAAATCACTCTAGGTATATCCAGTTCAACGCTCTCCCTGTAGCATGTATTTCTGCCACCATCAGAGACAGGATACTGGGCTAACTGGACCATTGTTCTGACTCAGTATAGCACTTATGTTCTTGGCAAGGCTTTAAACATGTGGCCTATTGCTATTCAAGTACATGCCCTGAAGGACACCACAGATGTGTCAATGGGACATATTTACATAAAATAAT
>NW_017728992.1:107767161-107771049 GCF_001723915.1 Gavialis gangeticus
TTAAACATGTGGCCTATTGCTATTCAAGTACATGCCCTGAAGGACACCACAGATGTGTCAATGGGACATATTTACATAAAATAATGCATGCCATGTGTTTCCCTGACATGCAATGGGTACCTCTTGGGGAATGGAAATTAATTAAACAGCATAAGCCACAAGATCCTAGTAATAGGGATTATATCTTTGTTTATGCAGTACCTAGCACAATGCAACCTGTTACTGAAATGGGCACTACTGCAATATGAATGTAGCAGGGCTCTGGGATGTGCCTCTCCTTTAAGAGAGCAAGGGGGAGTTAATAAGGGGCTCACCTGACTGGAAGAGGGCTCTGGCTTGAGCTATATAAGCCCAGAGCCTGTACCAGTCAGGTAGTCTCTTCCCAGCAACCATGAAGTGAGGAGCTCCTGGCTGCAAGCCTGCAGGACTTCTGAAAGGACCTGGATTTTGCAGAACAACTCTGCCAGTCTGGGAACAGAGGCAAGTTCCTGGGGCTGAGAAAGGCTGGGTTTTACAGGCAAGTGGCCTTTATGTTAAACCTCTAGAGGGCTTGAGGTGCCTGCCAAAGGGCTGAGATACTTTTTGTTTATTTGACTTACACTGGTAGTTTAGCCTTGAACCTTGCTGGGGCAGGCTCAAGGCCTATCTAGAGAACTGGTAACCCAAAAGCTCTCAGACTGAAGGTAGGGCCCAGTAGGAGGTCCCAGTGCCTAGAAAAAGGCTGAGACCCAGACCAGAAGGTCCAAGAGCCCCAGGGAAGGGCTGAGCCAGGCCAGAGGGTCCACAAACCCTGAATGGGCTAACCTAGACTAGAGGATCCAAGAGCCCAGAGGAGGAGCTGCATATGGGACCAAGGATCCAAGAGTCTAGAGGAGGGGCTGTTTGTGGGACCAGTGGTCCAAAAGTGCAGAGAGAGACTGTGTAAGGGGCCAGTGGATGGCAAAACCCCAAGGGGGCTGAGTATATAAATAGTTCAAATCAGAGGAAGAACATATGTGAGTCTTGGGGTGTGGTGTAGGGGAGGAAATGGATCCATACATTGAGCCGTTAAGGCTACGGGTGCACTGGAGGGGCACAGGTATGCATGTAGCCCTCAAAGCTACAGGGGCCCTGCAGGGGCCCAGCCCAGCCAAGAGTGTCTATTCAGCTGAAGGGTTGAATCAAAGCCAGTGGGGGGATCCAGGAGAGACCCAGTGGTACTGCAAGTGGACTAAGGCTCATATTAAGCCAGTGGGCAGCCTCCCTTATTCAACCTCTAGTAAGAACAAGGCATGGCAGGAGAGCAATTAAGAGAGGGCTGTAATAGTGATTGAGCTGGGCAGGAGTCATATGGCCACCAGGGGACTTCCTGGCTGCCCCTGGGGCACAAACCTGTCACAGTGAAGTAATAATACCACACTTGAACAGGAAAGCTATGGTGCTGCCAAGTCAGGAGCCTGGCATTGTCAGTGGATGCCCTCTGCTTTCATGATACGAAATGATATATCACTTGCTGCTGAAACTCACAAATATGTAGCAAAATAGATAAAGGATGCTGGTGTTTGGTGAATCAAGCTCCAACAGTGGCAACTGATAGGTGTCAGCCATCTGCAAAGCCTCCCCTCCCTCAGAAAACAAAAAACAAAAATCAATGTCAGGCACAAGGACATAGTTGCTGCAGCTCCACAAACCTGACTGAGTTTCCTCCTATGCTGAAAAATGGCATCCCACTGAGGAGGAAGGATCATAAATAGGGAGGGGAGAGAGACTAGGAATATGGAAAAAGAAAAAGGCTCGAGCAATTTTGATCAGTAACACTATTGCTGTAACCTGAATAGAAGATCTGTAGCATAGAGACCAGATCATCACTTGCTAAATGCTCCACTGACTTCAGGATACAGCTGCACCAATTTATACTAAGGACCTGAATCTCAGCTGGTATCATCTCCAAAACTCAGAGTAATCTTGCATCATTTCTGAGCTCAATTCTTCTGAAAGATACAGTGGTGTCATTATAGAACATATCTGTTTAAAATGTTAGTTTGATTTTTTTTTTTTTTTTCCCTAGTGGAAATCAGAGCAGAATTTGCCTTTTTGTCTCTTGAATGCAAGCAACAAAATGTTCTTTGCTGCCAACGCTAGCATCAGTGACATAATGCCAACTTATCCTATATACGTTCTTGGAAAACAAGCATTCCACATAGCATTTATCTTTTAATTTTTACAATACTTAAAACAGCAGGCCATCTTTTAAAACTTTCTTATTTACATTAAAGTTGTGTGTCTTGAACTCACAGAATACAAAACATTTTAACAGGGGACATGGAAGGGAGTCAGGAGAACTGTATAGAAAAGGGAATGGTGGAAGGGATGTTTAGAAAAGGTTGCATTCATAAGTTCATTACTTTCTGGAAGGTTTTATTTAACAAACCTTAAAGGTTTGTAAATCTACTGCACACAGGTGTTGTTTCTAAAGTGATTTCCAAATGGTCAGTTTCAGATCTTTTTTCTCCTCGAACAACCACTCTTACAGATTTCTTGGTACCCTGCTTCACTTTAACTTGGAAGTTATTCTCAAAGGACACATTTTCTTGAGTAGTGCACTCTATAGTACTTAACCTTTCAGGACAGCATTTTGGATAGTTCTTAAAGCATTCAAAAGTATCATTGCACTTTTCACAAGGGAGAGAGGGGGAGCATCCTTCTACTGTCTGCACAGAGTTACAGCTGGATTCATTTCGCCCTTTAAATGTTCTCAGGCTGACCTCCAGAACTGATCTGTAGCTGCAGTTCGGTAGGGCTTTGAGACAAAAGCAAGTCCTGATGCATAATTGCTGAAGATCTGCACAATCTTGGGCAATGGTATTTCGGAAATGAGGCCTCAGGAGAAGATAAACAACAGGGTTGTAGAGTGTTGAGGATTTTGCAAAGACAGCTGGCACCACAAAAATTAGCGGAGAAATCCTCTCCATGGATCCAAAGACCGCCCACATGGCTATGATAGCATATGGACTCCATGCAGCAAAAAATCCAGTGCATACAGCAACACTCATCTTACAGTGCAGAGAAAGAGAGAGAGAGGAAAAAGAAGTACAGTAGTATTAATTAAAAGCATGTATGAGAAACATACTTTCAAAACAATGCATTTATAAGACATCAATTTAGGTATTTGTACTGCTAAAATGCCTCTCCATGCTTTTCATGACTTTACTCTCCACAAGGCTACTTTATACCTGAATAATTGTTTCAGAGGAAGGCGAGAAGCCCATCACATCTGGAGCCTTTTGAGGGCAGGTCTGCCATCTTAATCCCATCTCTATTTACACTTCTCAAGTTATACAAGCAAAAACACTCACTTATAAACAGCTGATGACAATTTAAGGATCAGAAGAATTTTTTTCCTGACTTTCAACACCGCCAGGCATCCCCACCTGCTGGTCCAAATCCTTAGTTTATATTGAATTTACTATGTATAGAATTCCTTTCGTTTGTTAATTTGTCTCTTCTGTTGTCTCTCTAAAGACTTCTTATAACAATCTCATTACATAAACAAATATATAAATAACTCAAGGGGAGTTCCACACAGCTGGCTGATAAATTAGTTGGACTACTGACTCTGAACACAATTAGTTTTTCTAAAAGCACTTAAAACAATTAAACTAGCAATTAAACTAAATTTAGCAATTAAACTAAATTGCATGCTAATGTATATGAACTGCTGATATACCATTGATTGTGATAGTAAAATAGTCTTTGTGTAGTTTTGATAACTGTTTTTAAAAATGTTAAGCGACTCTTTTAAAATTGATATACCACAATATCAGAGTAAATACTAAAACCACAGTAACAATTTTAACCCATTGGGTTAGAATACAAGGCAGTCGAAGGGAAAGAGACTTAACAGTGGGG
>NW_017728992.1:107802671-107804472 GCF_001723915.1 Gavialis gangeticus
CCTTCCGACCCTTAATCTATGAATCTATGAATCTATGATAAAATTACTTTATCTACTTCAGAATTTGTAGATAAAGCCAAAAGATATCCTCTTCAAGTATAGTGTGCTATATAATTTTAACTGCTTCAAAATACAATTATAATTGAAGTTAACTTCTTTACTTTTTAATTAATTTTCTTACCATTCTTCTTGCCTCTTCTTAATAATAGCAGCTACATTAGGCGTGACTGTCACATATTTTATCATTTCTATTGTTTATAGAAGTCTTTTCCAGGGTCACCAACATCATTAAATCACTAAAAGCAGCAGATGAGAAATGTATCATATGTAGGACAACATAATATCCATTATGTTGTTCCATGCTGTTCTCATATTACTGTCATTATCAGTTTTCAGAGCAAATATATTTCCCGCTTCCAATCTCCTCTAGTAATTCTCTTATTTTGCTGTTAAGATTCTCTGTAATATGCCTGTTCTCTCCCATTTCATACTCTTGTAAAAAACAAAAAACTCACACAACTTTCTAGAGGTCAATCACACAACAAATATCACTTCTGTCAGGGCCCTGTGGCAAGTGGCTGACCAGGCTTAATCAGAATGCAGTATTCCTGCTCTGTCAAGACCACCAGACTTTCTCTCTACATTCCTCTCCTCTTAGAGCCTGCTCAAATCTACTAGGTCTAGTTCATTTAGAGAAGTTGCCCTGCTCACCTTTATCCATTCCTTTTCCAGTAGCTGCCAAATGGCTCCAACACTAGAGCACTTACACTCTCTATCAGGACTGTACTAGCAGGATTCACTACCATCACTCCATTTCACCAGGATTCAGCTTCAGGCAGTTGTGTTGCATTCAGACACTGAAGAATGAAACAACAGAAATGCCAGCAGCTGCTGGAAAGGAAGAGAAGAATGTGATGGAAGACCCAGGAAATTTTAGTGATCTTACAGGAAAAAGCAGCCTTAGAGGACAGATATACAAGAAAACTGCAAGTGAAATAAGCTAAAGAGAAAATTTTGCGGGAGCAGAGAATCTATCAGGAATCTCCTATTCAAAACAATTTCTTTGCTTGGACCTCTGAGCCATAAATTAATCTCCTTTGAACACAAAATTTGACTGGAAGGCCCAGGATTTATTTATGCTTAGACTGCTTTAACACTTAAGCAATAAGGAACAGACCTTGCAGCCTAAGCATTCTTGACCTTACTTTTTCACACAGTAAGGCCCAGCTGTACCTTCCCCAGACTCAAAGTTGCACAATTTCATTGGCTGCCAGAGGAGGTCCAATCCCTAAGCCTCAGTATCTGTTCTTTGGCTGAACCTCAGTTTAGGATAATGGGGTCTCTTTGTTCTTCTCACGCCTTAGTTTTATTCTTCTGGCAGTTCATATTTTCTCTCTAGAAAGAGGGGAACAGCTATTTTACTCACTGCAGCTTTGCTGTTGCTCCACTGATGTCAACAGCAGAAATTCCACAGCCTCCTGGGATCAGACCCTGTAGTGACTGTAATTCACAAACCTGAACTTACTGTTTGTATAACCACCACCACAAATGATAAACAGACACTGATATTTGCTCTTAAGATATAGATTTGGTATATTTTTCCCCATTTTGTGAAGTTTTTCTAGCTGGGGCCATTAAAAATATAAAACAAAAATTAAAAACTGGAACATTCTGTTCTGTTTAATTTAATGAGCAACCCTCTGCCATTCACCTTGCTTCCCTCTGTAACCATCAGTTTCAGCTTACATGTCCCAAAGTGCTGTGGAATTTACAAAGTTCAGAGGACTGTACAAAAGCAGGG
>NW_017728992.1:107809472-107816684 GCF_001723915.1 Gavialis gangeticus
GCTCTTAAGATATAGATTTGGTATATTTTTCCCCATTTTGTGAAGTTTTTCTAGCTGGGGCCATTAAAAATATAAAACAAAAATTAAAAACTGGAACATTCTGTTCTGTTTAATTTAATGAGCAACCCTCTGCCATTCACCTTGCTTCCCTCTGTAACCATCAGTTTCAGCTTACATGTCCCAAAGTGCTGTGGAATTTACAAAGTTCAGAGGACTGTACAAAAGCAGGGCTGAAAGGGACCTCATGAGATCATCTAGTCCAACCCCCTGCTCAAGGCAGGAGCATCACAACCAAGTGTCTGACTAATTTGCTCTTGAAAATTTCCAGGGATGGAGATTCCACAACCCCTCTAGGTAGGTAGGCAGCCTGTTCCAATGTATGATTGCCCATACACTCTAAATTCTTCTTAATCTCTAACCTTAATTCCCTCTGCTGAAGCTTGAGGCCACTACTCTTAGTCCTGTCCCTTACAGCTACAGAAAGTAGTCTGTCTCCATGTCCATCCTTCAGGTATTTGAAGACTTTTATCAAATCCCACCTGTCTTCTCTTCTCCAGAACAAATAATCCTAGTTCTTCCATCTTTTCCTCACAAATTTTTAATCATTTTTGTCACTCTCTGCTGGACTCTTTCTAATCTGCCCATATCTTTCATGAAATATGAGGCCCAAAACTAGACACAGTACTCCAGATAAGGCCTTATTAATGTCAAATAGAACAGAAGTATCACTTCTCTTGATCTGAAAACAACACTCCTACTGATACAGCCCAGTACGTGGTTGGCTTCCCTTTGCAAAAAAAAGACACTGCTGGCTTATATTCAGCTTATGATCTACTGTAACCCCCAAGTCCTTCTCTGCAGTACTGCAGCCTAGCCAGTCATTCTCCATTCTGTATTTGTGTATGCAGTTATTCTGTCCCAAAGTGCAGGACTTTGCACTTGTCCTTGTTGAATTCATCTGGTTGATTTCAGACCATGTCTCTAATTTGTCCAGGTCATTCTGAATCCTAACCCTTCAACTCTGCTCAACTTAGTGTCATCTGCCAATTTGCTAAAATGCCAGTGATTACTCTCTTTAAGCTCATACCTAACCAGAAACCACTCAAACTATGCGTCTTTCCAGCCTTAAAGGCTAGCGGAGAGGGAAGTTTATTGGCTTGGAGTGTTTTTTTTTAATAAACTTACTTGTAAGTAAAATTTGATGAATTACTGAAATGAAAGTAACATTTCATAGAGCTCCTGTCTTGCAACACAAATGCTGAATGTACCTTTCTAGAAATCATTTTATCCACATTTCACAGTAAAGGTAAAGTCTAATCCACTATCGAACAACAGAAAGTGTAGGGTGTGGTTAACAGAAGTCAGATTCCAGGATATTTCTGGTTTACAGAAATGACAGATTAGATGAAAAACAAGGATGTTGTGGTAGTACTGGTCTGCAATAAACTGCCACAAAGTGGTGGTGGGTGAGGCCTTTTTGAGAAATCGGCAAATGTGTCTAAAGGACAGAACCAGGTAGTACTGGGGGACTTTAACTATGCAGCGATGTTGGGGAAAAAATGTGGGATGACACAAACCATCCACCAAGTTTTTAAAATTTGTAGCAAAACACAAGTGGCCACCCAACTCAGAATTACTAAAGGGTGCAGGGGGGGAAGGAAATGGTTATTTTAGATTTAATACTAATTACCAAGGAAGCTCTGTCTGAGAACCTGGGTGAAAGCAGCCACAAACCACCCCCCACAAACAAAAGCATAGCATAGTTAACAGTGCTAAGAAAAGTGAAGAGTGAGAGCAGCAGGATGGCAATGGACTTCAAAAAAGGAGAATTCAGCAAATTCAGAGTACTGGTAAACAGGGCCTCCCAAGCAGAAACGCTGAGCAAAAAGCAAAAAAGGAGGACTGGAGAGTCAGCAGCTCTTGAAAGAGAATATTTTAAAAGGCACTGTGGAAAACTATCCCCTGGTGGCAGAAATACAACATAAGTAACAGACCAATGCAGTTGTAGCAATATCTTTATATTTAATAAAAAATGGCAATGGTGCTATTTCTTCATACCTATCCTCAGCCATGTAGAGATAAAAGTCAGAAAAGCTCTGGCATAAGATAAGTTACTGCTAATAATGGGCAAAAAGGTGATAAGAAGTAGAAGACAATTTAAGCAAAGTATAGGTCCATTACTCAGTGAAGAGGGAGAGTAAATAACTAACACAAAAGACTTATCTTTTAAATTCCTTCTTTGCTTCAGTCCTCACAAAAAAGATGGTCTTTAAGAAGGAGACAATCACATGGGACAAAATATGAAAAGAACGGGTTAAGAATATTTGAGAAAAGTTATGCATTCCAATGGGCAGAGCCTGATGAAACTCACCCTAGAGCAGGGGTGCTCAACCTCAGGCCTGCGGGGCTCCCCATGGGTCAAAAACTTTGGCAGCATGGGAGCAGGGACAATGAATAAGGCTCCCCTCCCCGCTGCCAAATTTGCAAAGCTCAACTCTGCACACCTGGTTGGGGCCTGGTTGGGGCTGCAACCCCTTCCCTCATGGGGTGGGGCCACACACCTACCCCCTGCTTCTGGATCAGTGCCGTGCCACACCCCCTTCCCTCCCAGCAGGGACAAGCTGGGGCCTGATCATGTCCTCTTCCTGTTCGGGGCTGGGCTAAGTCCTCTTCCCCCCATGGGACCAGGTTGGGGCCTTGCCACACTCCCTGCAGGGCCAGGCCATGTCCCCTTCCCTCCCTGCAGGGCTAAGTTGGGGCTTGGCCATGCCCCCTTTCCTCCACTGGGGCTGGGCCATGCCCCCATCTCCCATATGGCTGTGTTGGTGCCTGGCCACACACCCCTCCTCCTCCACAGGGTGAGGCTATGCCCCCTTCCCTCCTTACAGGGCTGGGTTCAGACATGGCCATGTATCTCCGCACCACATCCCCTTCCTCTCCACAGACCCAAGTCAAGCTCCTTTCACCTGTGGGCTGCACTGGCCTGCCCCCTGCCACACAGCCACACATGTGGGCTGCATATGCCTGGGTGCCAGATGGGAAACACCGGCTGGATCCAGCCTGTGGATGGACCAGGCACTGCCAATCTAGCCCTCTGAGCAAAAAGGTTGCGTACCACTGCTGTAGAGTATTTCTTGACCTAGATTAATCAAATCTCTAAATCATTAAGAAACAGATTCAAGAGCTTGTGGAGAAAAAGATCCCTAAGAACTGAAGAAGGGCAAACAAAATATCTTTCAAAAGACAGACATGGGGAATTATAGACCAGCCTGACTACATTTTTTACCCAAAAAGATACAAGAAAAATGTATTGATAATCAACTTATAATCACCTAGAAGAAGTAAAAGTATACCAGCTAATACACCTTTGTTAAGAATAGATCATGTCAAATCAATCTAATGTGTTCTTTTGACAGTGTAGCTGACCTAGTGGATAATGGGAAAGTAATCAATGTGCTAGATTTTTAATCTAGTAAAATTTTAGCACACAACTGGTTGGAAAAAAACATCTCTCTCAAAGAGTAGTTATCAAGGTTTGCTGTCACGCTAGGAGGATCTCACCTGTTGGGTCCTGCAGGGGTCTGTCCTGAACCTAGTTCTATCTGGGATCGGCATTAATAATAACTCATATGATGGGATACAGAGTGCTTCAAAACCTGCAGATGGCAATCAATCTAGGAGTGATTGCAAGCACTTTGCAGAAGAGCATCAGAAATGAAATAATCTTCAAGATTTTTTTCCAATTTAAAACATGATGAAGCTCAGACACAAGTTCAAACTACTGTACTCAGAGGGCACATCCAGATGATGGCAGACATCTGTTTTCATGGGGACAAGTAGCAGTGGCACACCTTGTGCCGTCTGGAGCACAGCATGTTTCCCTGAGTGAGGTATGGGAGGCTGGGGCCAGCAAGTCTGCTGGCCCCAGCAGCTTTCCCTGGGATCCTGGGGGGCCTCCCAAGGCTGCAGCCAAGGCAGAAATCCTGACCAGCAGCTGGAGCATAGTTCAACCTGGCCAGGTTCCGGTTTTCGGCAGCGCACTCTGCCACTGTGTGTGCCACCCCACTTTTTTTCGCCATGGGTTTCAGACCATGTCTCTAATTTGTCCAGGTCATTCTGAATCCTAACCATTCAACTCTGCCCAACTTGGTGTTTTTGACCCCAGGAATGCCTGCATGTGCGGTGTGTGGCACTGCAGATGGGTCCTTACTATGCAAAGCACATGTCTGCACTCATATGGACACAGCCAGACAGAAGAAATCAAATGTACAAGCAAAAATGGGGCAGTACTGAAGAAATTAATCTGAGGGTTACAACATATTGCTACTCAACATGAGGCAACATTCCAAGGTTTCAAAATAGGCAAATTAGGCCTACCTCTGTGCCTCCAAGAAGACTAGGGCTGGACACAGGCATGGGCGAACTGGGCGGCCACCAGGGGCCCAGACAGAAAGGGGACCTGAAAATGGTAATTTTTTTTATTATCATCATCTCTGGCAAAGGGCCCAATACTAAATGTTTGTCCGGGGCCACCAGAAGTCTAGATACAGTGCTGAAGAAGAATTGTATTTGCATGGACTTTGTTCTCTAATATTAAGTTCAGCCTTTATCTCAGGGGCAGGCAATTATTTTGGGAGGAAGGCTGCTTAATGAGTTTCGGCAAGCCATCGAGGGCTGCATGACAGGGAGCCCAGGCCAGATTAATATTAATTTTCAAAAAATTTTAGGGGCCCTGTAGGCTGGATAGAATGGCCCGGAGGGCCACATCTGGCCCCCGGGCCACATTTTGCCCACCCCTGCTTTATCTGCTTCTCTTTGAACCTGAGAAAAGACACCTGATGCCTGAAAGTTTATCCAAGAGCTCCCTCAGCTATGCTCTTGGTCCAATAAAACATAGCCCAAAAAGCCCTGCCCCTCCACCATTTCCTTGATCATCAGAGCTACAACATTCCAACTTACTACAAAATTACTTTTGAATGAATTAAACAGGAGTATTGGATGCAAAATGTAAATATAACCAAGGAAATAAATAGTCAGTCAGCTATACCTGGCCATCGTGAGACCACAGCTAGAGTTCAGTACAGTACCCAGGATTCAGCACCCCAGTTTTAGGGTATAGCTACGCTGTGGCCAGCTCAAGCTGCACTAGCAGAGAAGATAGGCCCAGCACAGGTTAACAGTCAAAGGATGTAGCCTGATTCCCAAAGGGGTTTGCTGCTAGTCCTACACTGCCAGAGTATCCAGCTGTCTTTAAGGAGGGTTCAGGTAAATCCATTTTACACTGTCATCACAGAAGAGTAGACAGTCCCTAAGAAAGAGATAGGCAAATAGTACAGAATTCAAAGAACAGCAAGCAACTAGAAGGACAAGAACGACCTGTAAGAAAAGGTGGAAAGAATTTTATTCATTTAGTCTGGGAATGAACATTAACTGGGAACATGCCAAGTCCTCAAATATGGAAAAGGCTGTTATTAAGAGGACAGTGATCAATTATTCCCCACATCCTCTGCATTTCTATGAATTTCTCATGATCCTGTGCTTGTCTTTTATTTGGTCACATCAGAAAAAAATCTAGAAATGAAAGCCTGCCATATCACTAAAGAATTTAGACAATGCTTTGGACCAAATGAACAAGCAATTATTCACATCAGAAGTCCCATAAAGCGCGGGTGTCAAAGACCTGGTCTGTGGGCTGGATCTGACGCATGGAACTCTATGCTCCAGCACCCAGCTGCCTCTGGGTCTTGCAGGTGACCCAGATGCCACAGGCGACCTGTGCTGCATGTGCTGCCCAGTCTAGTCCATCAAAGGCGAGTGCTAAGTGCAACATACATCCCAGCTAGGGCAGGTGCCACAGGGGCTGGAGCAAGCATCTAGTTCAGCACAATCCCAAACTGGTCAGGTAGGTGCCACATACACTGGATCTGGCATGTGGGAAGGGCCTCCATGGGCCTAATCCAGACCACAGACTGGCCCCGCACCTCTCATCTGGCCCATGGGACCAGATAAATTTGACACCCACAGAATCAATGAAACTTCTTACGTAATTGCTCATCAGTGGGAAAAACAGGTTCACCATAATCTGTCCCTTTCAAATCAATGGCACCTTCTACAACTCCTTAATTTCTAAACGTTTTGGGGCAGGAAAGATTCTTAGTACACTTCTAGTAGAGTTACTGAACAACAGACAGTGTTATTTTTCCAAAAAGAAGTGTTGTTGTGTGGTAAATGCACACACTTCAGGATGTGATAATTTGGGTGTTTGCTTTCCTCACCATACTCACAATAGATTTTTACAAATTGATTTACCCTCATAGATTTTTTCAGAGCTCCTTGAAGCAAAGTATGTTCTGCTTGCACCTGTTGATGGAGTTTGTGCAAAGTTCTACTGCAAAACTTGCAGACAAACTTCCCTGAATGTGTATTTTTCAAGCCCTGTGCTGTACTAGACTGATAAACATAAGGGCATAGAACCAGAAAGACCTGCTGGACTTGAGCTCAGTCCTACACTGTCAGGCAACCGCTTCATATGAGCCATGCTAGATAAATTAAAGTAGCGAAGACCCCTAGCATGTCTGTAAAAATGCATGCCATGCTTTTGTTGACCCCCTTGGAACTTTCCTGTGTGTGGCTAATGTCAAAACAACCAGTTAGAGCTCACGAGCCAAACAGTAAGCTTCCTGAATGGTAAAGTCCAAGTGTTTAGTCCGATTTTGTTTAGTGCTAGCATAGATACAAAAAAAATTTAACTAGTTGAATGCATGTGGCACTTACTTTTTTAATTAAATAAAGTTAAGGAATTTAAAATGCACATTAACATTATAAAATAAATAAAATTAAAATAACATTATAAAAAATAGAATAAATATTAAACTAAAAGGAAACACACAAAAGTTACTCTGTCCCATGTACAGAGGAAGTATAAAGGTCAGTGGAGAGGGAGCTGGTGGGGATAGAGCCCTGCATCTGGCCCCACGCCCCCCCCACCACTCCTCGTCTGGCCGTACTCCCACGACTCGCCCCACCACTTCGAGTCTGACCACGCTCCACCCTCTCCTCCCTCCCCACCCCACTTCAGGTCCAACCCTGCTGCGCTCCCCCCCAGCCGCTTCAGGTCCACCTGTGCTTCCCCTCGCTACCGAGTTAACCCCACTCCACCCCCGACCCCCTGCTGCTTCAGGTCCAATCCCACTCCACCCAGCCACACTCCCC
>NW_017728992.1:107816734-107818293 GCF_001723915.1 Gavialis gangeticus
CACCCAGCCACACTCCCGCCACTTTGGGTCCACCTGGCTTGCATCCACCTGCTTCCCCAAACCCCTCCCTCCCTCGCTCCTTGCCTGCCACCTCCCCCTGCCTGCCAGCTGTTCTGGGGGGCAACACCACTGTGATCCCCCACTTCGCCCTCAGGCAGGGAGGCAGAGGGGAAGCCCCACTGCTGGGATGGCGTGTTCCCCACCATCAAACTTCCCTGGCAACAGCTCAAACTTGGGCCGACACAGCCCGGGCCACACAGCCAATCGTCACACACCCTCTCAGTGGCACATGTGCAGTTGGCCAGAGGCATTACGAACAGACAGACAGACAGATTAAGCCTTTTATTACAATGGCTGAGTTTGACCTGTGCCACATCCTCAAGCTGACTGGTCAGTGAGCAGAATAAGGCATCCAGCCCATACCACGTTCCCAGTGCTGAATGGTCAGCAGATGAAACTAAGGGGGCAGAGCCAATTCTATATTCTTTGTGTTGGGCCAGCGGTTGGATATTTTGACTGATGTGTGCTAACAGGTCAGAGGACGGTGCCAAAGGCCTATGGTCAGTTAGCAAGTAAGGATGAGGGAGCAGGTTTCATTGACTGATACATTAAAGTATCACTAATAATCATGTTAAAACAGAAAGGCAGTTTTCAGTGTGGCTACTAAGTACATTTCTATTTCTACTCCCTTTGTATTCATTTCCAAGAAATACTAATTGAGTTCTGTTTTTGACATAGCTAGGCATCTTTCAAATATCTTTTGATCTAAAAGAAAGACTCTCCAAGGAAACCTCCAACAACTCCAAAACACGAAGCCTGTAACAACAGATAGTCTTCTTACAAATCACAGTCCTGTGTGAAACAACCATACAAACCATTCTTTATAACTAACCCCGAGTATGTACCCTCATTGCTTAGACTCCCCTCCTGGACCTACTCGTTCCCATCCAGCGTGATGCAGTACTCTCCCTCTTACAAACAGTTATGGCAAAATTTCTGCTCCTAATCTAGATGTTACTTTATGTGTATGATTTATCACAGTATTAATTCCAACAGTTGTGGGAACAAATTGAAGACTAAAGTGAACTGATATGTTAAACCATATATCTTTCTTGGCCAGCACTGTCTGATCATAAATACCAGTACAATTTCTTGGAGATGCTGAACAGCTGAGTGAGGAATCATAACCAGTGCAGTCTCAGGCTTCCAGGTGGGGGAGCAGAAACTACTATGGTCTTTGATAGTATTGGGATTCATTGATAAAAAACTAAATGAGAACTCTCATAATTCTGTTTATATATGAAGTTGGTTGGAAACAGGACTAACTTGAAAACAGCTGGGGGCAACCTGATTGCCTTCTACGATCAGGTCACAAAGGCCATGGATGCAGGTGTCGCGGTGGATGTAGTCTTTCTGGACTTCAGCAAGGCCTTTGACACCGTCTCTCACCCCATCCTAGTTAAAAAACTAGGTGACTGTGGCATCGATGCCTACACAGTCAGATGGATTGCAGATTGGCTGAGGGGTCGCACTCAGAGGGTGGTGGTGGATGGGTCATA
>NW_017728992.1:107818945-107830090 GCF_001723915.1 Gavialis gangeticus
TCGGGCTAGAAGATCTACTAGGTCCCTTCCAACCCTTAATCTATGAAACTATGAAACTATGAAACATTCAATTTGATTTCTGTTTAAAACAGTCCAAGATTCAGTGCAGCCTTCTTCCATCAACCTACTACACAAAAGATACATTTTCCCACAGAAGAAAAAAAAGATTGGATCTCTAAAGAATGAGACAATTGCAAACAGATCCAAGGCACTGCATTTTCTTTGACGGGAAAAATGTTATCTCCAGAGTTCTCACACTACCAAATTCTATTTGGGGTACTATCCTACCCCATATGACTTTGTAGCATGATCGGCAAACATCTTGTTGTCACTTCAACCTCTCTGAAAGAGACCAGAAAGATGTGGGAGTTCTCTGCAGCTCCAGGTTTGGCAGCACTGTCTAAACCACCTTAGGCAAGAGCCTCAGACACACAAATAGTGAAAAGATTGCAATTATGGGAATATCTAATATCAGATTAAGACTGGATTTCCTGGCAGCTAAGTGGCATTACAGCAAAGGCTCCTAAGGAAATGTTATTCTTCTCAGATTAACTCCAGGGCAAACGAGAGGAAAAAAGTGGAGTTATTTTGGGATCATGAATCAGCAGAAATGTTTTTGGAAGACTTGGATAATCCAATGGAATAAGGAAAATATGATAAGAAGCAGAATCCAAGACTGTCAACTCAATATGATGTGATTTAAGAGAATGGGGCTTGCTGATTTTCCATGTGATCTCGGGAAAGCCGCTTAATCTGTGTGTCTCAATTCTTCATCTGTAAAGCAGAGAGAATAGTAACTTTCTCCCTCTGTTTGTCTGTTAATCCATTGCAATATCAAAGGTCAGCTCCAAGGCATTACAAGGTTAATTGCCCATATTTAACATGTTGGGTTTTTTTCTGTGAAAGTACTATGCAATATAAAAAAGGCTAATGGGATCACCTTTGCCATGCTTTTTCTAGTCATAGATGCTAAGATGACTCCTTCAGGGAATAAGATCAGGAAGGAAGAGGTCACACCAATTTACTATTCTACTTGAAGATAGGACCTAATAATATGCTGGGAGAAATTCTCAGAGGAGTGAAGTGGTTTTCTTGCATCTGATGGGCCTCTTGAGATACTGCAGTCATTTCTACTGGGAGCAAGTTACCACAGAACTTAAAATATTTCTGAAAAGCAAACATCTTTGCCATGGGAATGGAGCAGTACATACTAAGTGTACAATGCTTCAAAAGGCACCTCAGGGAAAGAATAGCAAACCCCGTTTCTTCGCTTTTCCCATTCCACAAGTGTGACAGTGTGCTGAACTATCAGTGGGCTTAATACAGTTTTTGACAATTGTAAGAGACTCCCAACGAAATCCATTATAGGAATTGGTGAGGCGACAACACATTCTTCTTCAATGCTGCTTATGAAAGGGGCAACAGTGCCCATCTCTCTATCTGTGCTGCACATCTACCCTTTATACCTGGACTTTATCCACAGGCAGAAGGAATTAGTTTTAAAGGAGCTGCTCACTGAGGTACTGGTAGCATGTTGTGCCTATGCCTGCACACAGAAGGGACAAGCAAGCTAAGAACCTCTCCCCCTTGCACCTGGTCTAGGGATCAGGCACGAGCCTCACTACTTTGCAACCAACACCAACGGGCTGTTCATATAAATGTACTTAAGAACCAAATTTCACATCAGAATCTGCCCCTACCAAACCTGCTTTTGACAAGTGTGGGAAGGAATACTTTGTGCAGATCTTATGCCTCACATAGATTATTCCCCAGGGTAAGGGAAGGAGAAGGAGAGAAACAAACCAAAATATCCACCCCCCTCCCCACCTCAGCTTTTACCCTATTGTGGCAAAGGGGAGATGTAAATACAGACTACTACATGATCATTGGTATTGTGTCAGTACACGTGCTTCACCAAGCCCCTTACGTAGGTGTGCTGTTAGCCAGTACACATCCATGAAGGGGGAGTGGGGAAGGGAGATCACCTTTTGAAAGCCCTGTGCCGATTCACATGCACTAATGACCCTCTATCTGCTGTGATTTCTGAAAGAGCTGGTGAATATTTTGCTCATGCAAAACTACAAGAACACAGCTGGCTTCATAGCAGAAGCCAAGTGTTAAAGAGCAGTGAGCTCAGCTGTATGTCAAGTTTGAGAGTAAATGTAATCAGGATAATTGCTTTGGAGCCAAGCTGATTTCTGTGAAATTAAATAAAGCTACTGCTTTATTTGTTGCAGTTTCATGGATTCCAAGTGAGGGGAAGGAAAATAAAACCAAATTCTGACTATTAAAAACTCATTTTGTATTCTTCAATGTGACTTAACTGGTAAGTTGAGGGAGCCTCTTTTAAAACTTCCCATGAAAGTAGTGCTCCTGGGACTAATCTACTCTCCTCCAGAGAAGAATCTAAATTCTGTCTTCATGAATCAGACAACTGACATGGGCATGATTAACTCTCAAGTGTCTCATTCTGAGTCCAGTACCAAGTTCTTCAAATACTATTTTGTACACAGTACAATGTAGTACACATAAAAGCCTTAATACATGAAGTCCTCTTGTTGGAGCAAGGAAAAATATTTAATAAATGACAGTGAGCAAACCTGAAAATGCAGATTTTAAAGAAGCAGCCTCCTACATGTGAGAAGGGAATTTAAATCCACCCCTTACAAACCAAAAATTAAGGCTATGATGAGGGTAAGAGAACACCATAAATTCATTATATTCAGTTTAGAATCTGAACTGTGTTTTAAAAATTAATGCCTTCCATCCAGTGGAACAGGAGCTGCAGAATGCCACACTGCAATCTCTGTATCCTTTTGTTCCAGGAATAATATGGGTTGGTTCAAGACACAGCAACAGTCCTCAGCCAAATTCCTGTCAGCATGTCTGTAGCCTTCAGAAACACGTTACCCAAAAAGATCAGGGCAAGAGACAGGATAATCAACAGCCAAGGCCCTGATTCTGTAAACATGTAACACCATCTAGATGAAAGATACCTTCTAAAGGCACCTAAGAGACTTGGGCATCCAACTCATATTACCAGTACAAAAATCCATGTATGGCACAGTTATAACCTCTTTAGTTAACTGAGGTAGTCATTTGCCTAGAGGATGCAGTTATACCCAGATAGCTTAGTGGTTGTCTTACAATACAGACATAAAAACAATTTATCATGAGACAAGAGAGGCAGAGATTTACCATACATCAGCTGCTCTATAGTAAATGCCCATGTATGTGCACAATTTTACCTCGTAGTAAAGTGTAAACTAAATCACGGTAGCTCAGGCCTCAGCATGGGTAGGATTAGAGCAGATGCAGTAGCACAGACACACTCCTTTCCATCAATGGTGCCACAGAAGCAGCAGCAAGGGACACTTTTTATGTCCCACAATGGGTAAGAATTCTCTCCTTCCCTTCCCCTCTGTGCTCAGTGGCACCTCCCCCATGTCCCCTCTCCTCCCTGCTCAGTGGCTGCCCTGGGGAAAAGGGCAGGGGAAGCTCCAGAGCTGCTCCTGCCCACTTCAACTAGACTCTGCAGAGAGAGAGGCTCCGACAGGAACAGTGGCGGCAGCAGTAGGCAGATTTATTTAGCAACTATTTATTAAGCAAAATTAGTGCAAAAAGGTAATGTAAACTTATTTGTGCCAGACTATGATGAAATAGTGTTTGTGCCAAATACATCAGAATGGTGATCTGAAATCAATCATCATCAAGAGGCAGCTGTAGGTAGCCATGGATAATCAATCATGTAAACAAAAGGTGCTAAAGCAGGCTCAGTCTTGCTGCCAGCGAAGGAAATGGCAAAATCATCACTGACTTCATTAGAAGAAAGACCAGGGCTAATAGATTTATGCCCCTGTAAATTAGTCCCATTTGTTTCCTGTTCAGATTTGCCAGGAAAGTAAATTTTCCAGCTAAATCAATGGTATATTTTATTACCCATTTACATAAAAAAACAGTTCATCGCCAAAAGTCAGTTCCTATACATTATAGTAAAACTACTACTTTTAAAAAGATGTTTCACTAATTTTGCGAACCTCAGATTTGGGTGCTCAATACATTTAGTCTAATTTTTCAGAAGTGCAGGTACTGTCATTCCTGTCAGCTGAAGTAACTGTCAACAAAACAGGCACCATTAAAGGCAGGGAACACTAAACATTTTGACATAAAAATTATATTTCTGAGGTACTTTGAATTTTAAAAATTATACAAACAATAAAAGAAAGTTCTTGGATGGAGCCTCCTACACAGAGAACTCATCTGGAATTTCCATAAATGTATTCTAAAAAGCACCAAACACATGTTATAGTTCTTTTCGCAACCACTTAATAACTGACACTTCCATATCCAGTGTTCATAAAAATGAGCTACTGATAAAATAAACCCATTCAGTAACTCTCAGGTCTTTTCCCAGGTACAGCTAGGCAAAACCCATGATGCCTCCTAACATCACACCATTGCCAAGCTAGCTACGATGGCAAGATAGATAACATACATACATATCCAAAACAATACTAAAGGAGAAGCTACAGTGACCCATTTAAATTAGCACTGGGGGGGAAAAAAGGCTATTTGGAATAATCCAGTCCATTCAATCCAGTCCAGTCCATTCAATCCCAGCATGGCATTTACATGCTTTCTTCAGTCTAGTTTTAAATGAACTATGTGAAAGCAGGTCTTTACTACTGTCTAAGCATACTCTTCTAGGCCAAGGACAGACAGTCAAAAAGCCCAAGGCTAAACTGATTCGGTCTTTGCAGGTTAGTCTAACCTGCAGGGACTGAACTGATAAGCAAATTAACACACATTCACTTTTGATTCAGGAAATACAGCAACATGCCTGCCGTGGCTCAAGCCAGAAGCCAGGAGGTGCTAGAGCATTCCTGCCAACCACTTCCAAAAGGGAAGGAAGAGAGAAAGCCCTGCTGGAGCGGAGGGGGCAGGGTCAGGCCCCAGCCCATGCTCTGCCTGAGTGGGGGGGAGGGGGAGGTAGTGGCATTGAATTTATAAAAGCTTGAACAAGACTAGTTCTTTCTCTGAAAAACTATAAACTGAAGAGCTATAAACACAGCCTGGGCTGTGTGTTCACTTACTTTTCCTGCTGTCCCCAAGGTCTCTGGAATTTGCAGTCCACAATCAGAACAGCAAGACTCTCGGGGTTATTTGTCACTTCTTCCTGGTTCCAGGTACCCCTGAAATTTGTAGTCCACAGTCGCACTAAGTTTTAGCAGGGCAGAGCAGCTCTGTATTCAAGGGAAATTAAGTTTAAGCCCCTTCCCTCACCCCACACCCCAGCTTGGGTTTGCCTGGAAGGGGCCAGTGAGCCAGCCAGTGAGACCAGTGAGCCAGCCATCACTGCTCCAGGTAGAGAGCAGAGGGTTTGCACCAGTCTTGCTCTCTGAAGCAGGCAGCACAGCCTAGCCCAGCCGAGAGCTACAAAGCATGCTAGGATGCTGGAGGACTCTGACTGAAGTTGAACCAGGAAGCAGTCTGGGAGAGAAGTTTCATAAACCAGTTTGACCTAAATCAGTTAAGTCTGATACTACATTCAACCAGGTTTATCTTAAACCAGTCTCAGCCATTTTGAAACTGGTTTATGCACACTGAACTTATGCTCTGTTACAGGTTTAAACCAGTTTCTGATCACTTCAACTGGTTTATGTGTAACTTCTGTCCCTAGCCCTATAGTCAAGTATGCTAGTGCTAGGTGTGTTTTGCACTGCTAAAAGTATCTTTCTATAACCGTTTCTTGTTGCTTCTAAGTTATACAGTTCAGTCTGAAGTATACATTTTCTGTTTGAGGAGGAAACACAAAAAACATTTTTATAAACATCTATAAGACTATTTAGACCAAGTCCTCCCAGGGTCACTCAGGCCCCTGGCAGACATTCAGCTAAAGGTGCCATAGAATCTAATGTGCAATCTCAACAATCACACTTCCTGACTTGCTACATGTGTATGGCAAAAGGCAAAACTGTAGGATCAGGGATCAGATCCCCATCACACCATATTGCCGGTGTAGGGGGAGCCTGGGATCACAATCCTAGGCTCCCCCTGCACCGGCAATTAAGAAGCCAGTCAGCTGATCCCTGCTCCCAGCCTCAAGAGCATTTCAGACTCAAGGGCTCCAATGCACCCCTGAGGCTGGGAGCACAGATCAGATGACTGCTGTTCCCCGCCTCCATGATGCAACGGAGCCCTAGATTCTGATGCACTCCTGAGGCTGGGAGCCCCAATTGGGTGCTGCTCCCAACCTCTGGGGCACAATGGACTCAAAGGCTCTGCTGTTCCCTGGAGGCTGGAAGCACAGAGCAGCTGCTACTCCCAGGTGTACAAGCACATCTGAGCCCTTGACTCTGTTGTACCCTGGCTGGAAGAGGCAGCTGATCAGGGCTCCCAGGCTCCAAGGCACAGCTGGAGTCAAGGGCTCCACTACACTGTGGACTCGGGAGCCTCAATCAGCTGTCACTCCCAGTCAGGGGGTCGCAGTGGAGTTAAGAGCAGCAGCTAATTGGAGCGCCCAGCCTCAGGAGCACATCAGAGCTCTTGACTCCAATGTGCCCTGGAGGCTGGAAGCAGCAATCAGCTGACTGGCGCTTCCTGCCTCGGGAGCTCCCCAAGCTGGAAGCCGTGAGCAGCCTGGCCACATGCAGTTTAAGGCATGATGGAACCAGCCACTAAACTATTATACAATTTTTGTGCAATAACTGTGGCTTATGCCTTATTTTATTACACCATTAACTGTATTAACATGTGGCTGGATTACTACTCAAGATGTGATTAACTGAACAGCGTGATGCTATTCAATAATGTTACTGTAAGTAGGCTGATGAACAGGTTTCTTGTTTCTCTCTCTTCCCTGCGAACAGCTTGCTTGATGGCTACTTCCATCTCCATGTTCCAAGATAATCTATCGTGTAGACATGCTGATGATTGTGGCACCATTTTTACGTGCCTTGAATGCGGACTGTTTCTAGTCTGCAGTCCCATCTTGAGGGTCCCAGATCTTCTTGTATAGCTTCCTCAATAACTCTATACCTTCTCCTATGCTCTTCCAGAATGTTACAGGTCCCTTTCATTCTTTATTCACGAAAGAGCATCTCAGATTTTATCTTCAAGGAGTGGGTTCTCCAATAAGCAATTCCTTCTGGTCACATGGACTCTGAAATTCATTCTAATTCCAGCAGCAAAAGCCCTGCAGTAGTCTGGTATGTCTTTCCTTTATATGAATTTCACTTTCAACCAAACAGGAGCCTGTGATCAGAATTATGATGGAGAGGGAAAAACTCGCTCTCTCCCTTCCTTTTCCCCTGAAGCTTACTTCAGCTTGCTCTTAGTGACCATTCCACCTTCTCCTCCCCACCCCTAATCATTCTGTACCTTTATTCCATGTGTGGGAATTTATCCTGGTTTTTCTTATCCTACCCCTAGGAATTTCTCTCCCCACCCCTCCCAACTGTTTTACAATGCTGTGCTTGCTTTTACTCCTCCTTTTACCTGATGAAAAATGTCTTGCATTTGAAACCCTGTCCAACTATATCCCAACTATACAGTTGATCCAATAAAATATATCACCCTAAAAACTCCTTTCCTCTTGCATAATTCCTGGACCATCACAGCTATAACATCACTCCTGTTTTTAAGGCATTTTATCTGTTTAATAATCTGAGTTTAGATTCTCCATGTTGACTAGTCCTCAAACTCTGACCTTTTCATATCATCTCTCCATATTTCTTATCTTGTTAGCTGCAAAAGTTTTGGCTCTGTCTCGCTTATAGAAAGTCGGGGGTGGAGAGGAGGATTCTTTTCAAGTTTAACAATTTTTGAAACTGGTTTTAACCTCAGCTGAGATTGTCTGGAATGCCTACAACATAATGCATCACTGACTTGATTCCTGCATGAGCAATTAACCATTTATGATCCGATCCAGTCTGTATCTGGAATGTTTTGACATTCAGAATGGTGGAACATCTTAGTGTCTAAGCTAGGACATACCGTCAATCCAGAGACACCTATGTGAATAGTTTACTTGGAAGTATTAAAACTATGGTATACAACTTGTGATGCAAGTTATTCAAATTTTGAACATCTTATCCATCTCACCCTAACCAGATGGACCAATAGCTTCAGTAAGCATGCTTTGATGACCAACTTTTGTAGTAACTTATCAGTCAAATCTTACCAAAAAACCCCCAAAAAACAAAAAACAATTGCTTCTCAGCCTGGAACAAAAACATTTCCAAAATATAATAATAATAATTAAAAAATTGCTTCTCAGCCTCTTGTGGGTTAAGATCCAGTGTAGTCACTACACTGGTATGTTGCCCTGACCAAGATCACTTTAGAATGGCATTGTGCAGTACAGGGTTCACCCCTGTCCAATGCATTGTGGACAGGACACCTTATGAGAGTCTGGTATAGCCTCCCAGTGGGAGGATCTCAGCTACACATCTACCTTATGGAAATGGGGAACTGCTCCCTAGCTTGCTCCTGTAGCCATTGGCTAAGGGCATGTGAGACTCAGAGGGCATCCGAATCCCAAGATCTCTGGGCTTGAGCCTACACCTAGGATGCCTGCCAAATGGATTTGGGAGTATCCTGAAGCCCCGGACTTTTCAGATTGTGTCTAAGGTGTGACTTTTCAATCTGAAAAGTCTGGGGTGGAGGATACTTGCTGGTTGTAGCACCACATACGGTGTTTGAACAATTGAGTTTTGCTCAATTAATAGGATTCGGAACTGATGGGCTAATTTGACCTGGAATATGAAAAACTTTCCCCCCACAAAAAAAAAAATTGTTTAAGGCGCCCTGCCACTGGTGATAGGAACAATGAAAATTTCTGTCCCCTGGCTCTGACAGTAGTGCATACCCTTGGATCTAATATGATATTCAGTGGATCTAGGGTGAAGTTACATGTTATACTTACACCATACTAAATCTATGGAAATGCCTGTATTTCAAGAATATCCTCTCAGTACTGCCAATTTAGGTGTGTATTCCGAAATGGAGACTCAAGTGTATTCCATAGCTGTCCCCTTTTTGTTAAGTGGTGTTACTGTTAAAATGTGCTTGAGCAGTCCAAGGTGCAATACAGAAATCCTTCCACAGAGAAATGCTAAGTCTTTCTGCCTACATTTCAAAAATATTCTCCTAGTACTGCCAATTTAGGTATCCACTCCTAAATTGCCAACTTACACTAGCCAAGAATTTTGTCCTGAGCATTTAAGGAAAAGCTTATGATGCACCTGCCTCCTCCAGACTGCCATCTTCTCTGCCCAGCTCAACCTTTAGTAAGCCTATGCACTAATGGCACCAGTGGCTCAGTCTCACCATTCTGCAGGCAGGACACCCATTTCTCTTTCAGCCTCTCCTGAAATACCCATTATCAGAATAGCGGGGTGGAAGTGGGGGACCTGGGACTTTGCTTCAGTAAAGAATTGTGGCATAATGAGGGTGCAGTCATAGGGGAAACTGCCCTGGGCACCAACTGGGGAGGTGGGGGAAGAAAAGTCTGATTTTTGCAGCAGCTATGCAATCGTGATCATGGCAATAGCAATGAGAAGTCACCCCAAGCGCCCACCACAATCTTATGTTGTGGGCAAAGAATGCAGAATCAGGCAAAAGATGAAAGTCAGTAGGCAACACTGGGCAGACAAGTAAGAAGCTATGGATTCTACCTATAAATTTATCAGGGGAGCTCATCAGGATCTGGGGGAAGGTATGTTCACCAGATCGCCTCAAGGGATGACAAGATCAAACGGTCACAAACTGTCTCCGCCGCGACCAGTTCAGGCTGGACATAAGAAAGAACTTCTTCACTGTCCAAGCCCCCAAGGTTTGGAACAGACTGCCGCCGGAGGTGGTTCAAGCACCCACTTTGAACACCTTCAAGACGCATTTGGATGCTTATCTTGCTGGGATCCTATGTTCCCTGCTGACTTCCTGCCCCAGGACAGGGGGCTGGACTCGATGATCCTCCAGGGTCCCCTTCAGCCCTAATGTCTATGAAATCTGTGAAATGGAGACTTGAGTGTATTCCATAGCTGTCCTCTTCTTGGCTTGTACCATATTAAAGACTTGGAGATCATGGCTCAGAAAACCCACCGCCCCCACCACTTCCTCATCCTGGTATTCAGAACTTTCCTCTTCTGGAAGGTAGAGTAATTGTTCAACATGAGGTTCAAAGACAGAAATAAAAGTAAAGTGAGCTGGGAATCTCAGTTTTGTACATATAGAACAACAATGAATTAAGGATCATTAGTGAAATAAGGCCAGATATTTATGACAATCTAACTAAGCTTTAAAAAAGGAAATACCACGTGCTGCATATACACTAGGGATAGGCAAAATGCAGCCCATGGGCCGGATGCACCCCACCAGGCCATTCTATCTAGCCCGTGGGCCTCCTAAAACATTTAGAAAATTAATATTTATCTGCCCCTGGCTGCCTGTCATGCAGTTCTCAATGGCTTGCCAGAACTCAGTAAGTGGCCCTCTGCCCAAAATAACTGCCCACCCCTGATATACACAGTGCAAAAGCAACACAATCTTCACTGGTACATACAAGTTCTGTAAAGAGCATCCACCCAACAAACCATTCTGTTTGTAGCAGCTACAGTGGACAAGAAGGAAAGTCATTTAGATTTGTTAATACTCCAAGCTAACATATTGGCTTTAATTCTTCTCCCCTCCACCTCACATTCCAAACAAACTGAGGAAGAAGGAAAAAGAAGAAAAAAGTGCATTTATAAAACATATACAGAAGCATTAGTGTAGCCCTGCCTACACTGAATTATATGTTAATATCTCAATATTATATCTTAAAAGGTGGTACCTATGGAGGTAAAGTCTACGCTCCACAAAGTCCTGGGCAATAAGAGAGTTAGCCGACCAACACAACACACATCTAGGTTAACATCTGACCTAACCATGTTTTTCTTTCCCAATTTGGAAACCCTAAGGAGCAAAGAGATAATCATCATGCTGATTGAAAATACTTAGAAAAACAAAAACAAGAATAAAAATAAAAAGTCTCCATGAAACAGCATGCAAACACACAACATCCTGTCACACTGTGAAGTGCACTGAGAACAAAATAGCTTTTGAACTCTGTGCCCACAAAGAGTGCTTAGAAACAAAGGGGAA
>NW_017728992.1:107835090-107837876 GCF_001723915.1 Gavialis gangeticus
ACAGCTATAAAATTGTCATTTAGGGGCACAAAAGGTAGTATAATACCACCTAGAAAGTCTGACAGAGGGGACCTGCAGAAACTGTTGGGAACTACACAGAGGACAAAAGCCATCATAATGGTTATAGCTACACACAAATGTAAGGCCAAAGGCAAGATTTATGGAAGTCTGTAGAGGGAACAAGGTAAGAAGGCAGTAATAACCCCGAGATGCTGGAGCCAGGATTAGCAGCTGTAAGACTCCAAACAGGCTACCAGCATTCCAAGACAGCTCTTGAGAGAGAAGATGCACCAGAAGACAGCAGTAGGCCTGTGCAAGTCAGCAGCGATCCAATCCGTCTTCAGATCTGGCCGCTTCGGATGGCCGCGATCCAATCCGGAGCTCCGGATCAGTTTGCCGCTTCAATCCAGACAAAGCAGCTCTGAAGCTTCAGAGCCATCTCAGAGATCCAGCTATAGGTTATAATGGGGGATGAATGAAATACCTATAACTTGGTTATTTTAGCTCCGATTTGGGTGCAACTTCCAAGGCGGTAGCCTCTGCTGAGAGCATGAAGCCTGCCAAGTTTCAAGAAGAGTGTTGCAGGGGTTTGGGGAGAACTGCACCTCAAATTCGTGGTCCTGCCTGACCAACCTGGTTGCCTTTTATGACCAGGTGACTAAATCCTTGGATGATGGTGTTGCTGCAGACGTAGTCTTCCTAGACTTTAAGATGGTCTTTGACACTGTCTCTCACCCCATCCTCATCAATAAATTAAACAACTGTGGCATTGATGCCTACACAGTTGGATGGGTAAAAAACTGGCTGATGGGGCACACCCAGAGCTCCCGGTGAGCTCACCTTAGCTTCCCGGGATGCCAGCTTTAGGGTTGAAAACCCCTTTGTCAGGCTGAGGAAGTACCTGCAGGTGGTCCTAGATGGAAGGAATACTAAATAAGCCAGAGGCTGGCCTGGCCCGCAATGCAGGCAAGAAAGCCAGTCAGTTAAAATGGCAATGGAGACGTCAGGTGGGGAGGGACAGACTTCCTCACAACTGCACTGCAACCAGCAAGCGTCACGCCTGTCAAAGACATGACAGGTCTGGGCGTTCCCCAGCCAGGACTCTGTGCGTGCATGTATTAGCTGGAAGTTATGGTGCCTCCTACCCGCCTTTCACCAGGGGATCATTGGTGCTGGCATTTACCAGGCTGTCGCACCACCAGCAGTCCCACCAGGCCTCCCTACCTGGGAAGGGTGCAGTTTTAGTGGTCATGCCCAGGACCTGGGGCCTTCTCCTTCCCCATTGCCCCAATCCCATACCTCCAAGTTTGTCCTGGCAAGGTAATGAGCTCAGCAGGGTCATGGTCTTCTCCTGCTGGCTGGTGATGCAGTTTGTGCCCCCTCCAGCTGAGAGTGGGGCATTACTTGGCTTTTAAAAAATTCAGAAAAGGAAATTGGTCCAGACAGAGTGAGGAGGGTGGCACTCAGTCTGTCTGCAGGTGGAGCTTGGGGAACCCCAGCAGCAGGAGGTTCACCTTTAGGAACATCAGCCGCTCCACCAATGTAGGATCCAAGCAGGTGCAGTGAGATGTCACAACATCCCCAGCAATTCTGAACACCCTCTTGCTTGGAACACTCGTCGGTGGACAGGATAGGTGTTGCCGGGCAACTGTGGCAGATGCTGCCACATCTGGCTGCAGTTTGCCCAGTAGGCCAAGGGGTCATAGTCCAGTGGCTCCACATCCTCAGCAAGATAGATAGCCACCGAAGCCTCAGTGCTACCTACCTGAGGCTGGGGTCTGGTGTGTTTGGACCCCACCACTGAAGCCATGCCTATGGCTCACATTGGCAGTGGCTGGCGTGAAGGAGACGGGCTGGTGCTGGTGCCGGTGCTGGAGCCAGTGCTGGGAGCGCTGACATGGGAAAGTGGATCCCCTTCTTCCACATCCCCTTGCCTCTGCACTTCGGCGTCCCTGACTGTTCACCAGCACCTACATCCAGTGATCAAGGATTTTGGAGCTACCAGTCGACATGCTCCCCTTCACCATCGGGCCACACATGCCCACCAACATGTGGATCATACTGGACCAAGGGGACCAGCTGTCTCCTGATGCCCTCCTTCAGCCGCCTCACCAGTGCCTGCACGTCTGGTGACAGCGGCCTACCCCAGCCAGGAACACTGATCCCCTGGACTTCTCCATTTGGTTCTCCAGTTCCCTCACTAGAGGGATCACCTGGCTGAGGAGGGCATCACCAGTGCTAAGGGTCTCGGTGGCTTTGAGGAAGGGCTTGAGGACCAGCAAGATCTGGGAGATGGTACCCACTCAGCTCTGTTCAGGGGGGTGCTGATCCCAATCTCCCTGAGCAAGGCCATCTCATGGATGGCCTTCTTTTGCTCCACCAATCTTTCGAGCATCAGGTACGTGGAGTTCCACTGAGTCTCCACATCCTGCATGATTCTGTGCTGCAGGATGCTCAGCTCTGCCTGTTTCTCCCGCACCATCTTGCCCCCCTTGATGCTGCAGTGGAAGTAACCTGCCACCTTTCTGCATTTCGAAATCAGCTAGCTTGTAGCAGTACTGGTACCGGCACCATCACCGGTAGCCCTGTCCCCCTCCAAGGCATCCCTCACTATTAGGTGCAGCCTGTGTGCCACACAGTGGATGCCAACAAAGTTGACATCACGGACAGCCTTCACCATATTGGCTCCGTTGTCAGTGACCATGAACCACGGGTGATCTCGGCCTGCCCAATGAGCCACCCCTGCACTATGAGGTTCATGGCCCCATAATCTCCCTTGCCATGTA
>NW_017728992.1:107848054-107860007 GCF_001723915.1 Gavialis gangeticus
ATGGCCCCATAATCTCCCTTGCCATGTAGGACTCATCCAGCACCTTGGCTTGCAGTAGAGCCCACCGACAGCCTGACTGAGTGCACCAGTGCCCTATGAGGCTGCTCCAGATGTCAGAGGTGAAGTGCAAAGCTACCTGTGGCCCTGCCTTGCACAGCTCCTCCCTTAAGTACTCCCTGCATGCCTCATACAGGGAGGGCACCACCACCCTGCTAAAGGGGGTGTATGCTGGCACTTTGTAAAATGGGGCCAGAAGTGCTACGAACCACCTGAACCCTGGCCGCTCAACTAGGGAGAAGGGCTGGCTATCCAGAGCAAGCATCTCCCCAATGCTCTGGGTGATCTCACTCATGCCCCCTTTTCTGTCTACCTTTCCCCCACTGGTCCAGGGTGGCCTGCCTCTGCCTGGGGGGTAAGGGGGCTTTGGAGCGAGTGGGGGCCTTCCCTTTCGGCACACTTGCACTGGTGCCAGGCTGAGCAGGAAGAAGGGCAAGGGGGTGATGCCTCCTCAGATGCAGCAGCATTGCTGTGGTGGTGAAGGGTTTCACCTCCTTGCCCCGCCTCATGTGCCTTCGGCAGTGCTGGCAGATGGCAAACCTGGCATCATCTGCCACCTCAAAATAATCCCACACTACACTACTCCCCCACTTCTGGGTTGAGGGCAAGGATCCTGCCTTTTCCCCCTTCTCAGTAGGCTGAGGCTGAACAGCAGGAGGAGCTGCCTCAGCTGAGCCACTTGCCTAAACAACCTCAGCCTCCCCCAAGGTGCTGCTTTCTGGAGGAGACCTGGGTCTAGGGGAAACTTGAGGGGTGTAGAGCACAAACTCTGATTCCCCCTCAGTCCCCAGAACTGCTTGAGCCAGCACGCTCAGCATCCCTGGTTCCAGCTCCAGCTCCTCTGGCAATGGGAGGCTCATGCTAGAGCTGAAACTGGGGTGGAGGTAGCAGTGATTCCACTGCTGGTGCCCACTTCTGGACTGAGCGCAGGTGATGCAGGTACAGGGATGTCAGGTGCAGACGCTGCTCCCACCGCCTGGCTTCCACTGGCAGCACCGATGTCATGGCTGCTCAGGAATAGAATGTGTTCTAATTGTGAATCAAGATGGCCGAAGCGTGTCCAAAGCAGATCCTAAGTGCTTTGGATGCTCCGACCCGCTTTGGATATCATTGCTGGGACCCCGCTTTGATCCGGGTGTGCCGCTTCGGACACTGAAGCGTCTGAAGCGGCTCCGGATCTGAAGCAGGATCCGAAAACTCGCACAGCCCTAGATAGCAGGAAGACTTCTGGAAAGAAACAAGGAACTTCCTAGGATTTCTTTATTTACAAATCCACAGTGGTAAGACTGAGTCCAAGCAAATGGGAGCAGGTTTGATGTCAGAGTACATTTTCACTTAAACTCATTGGTAGCTAACATTCATTTTTTAATCTCTACACAAAGAAATGGAAGATGTCTGCTACAGCTCCCCTAGGTGGGTAATGTGAGCAAAACAACTCCTGGACAGCCATTTCCTATCACTACTTCATTTCATGGAACAAAATGCAATGCAACTATTATGTACAAGAGAGTCCTGAAACAGATAGACTATAATGGTTTGGGGGAGGTTTATGGTGTTTGGGGGGAGGGGGGTTGCCATATTTACAGTACCTCACCATTTCCAAAATTAGCTGCTACCCTTCAAATAGACAATCAATTACACTCAATTAAGATCTCAAAACTCAATGACCCTCAAATGAAGATTTACTGTAACCAGAGGTACATGCGTAATAGGTACTCAAAGCAAGGGCAGCACAATGATACTTTATTCACTGGTTTGTGAAAGCACGGACTCACAACTTGCACTAAGCAGCTAAGCTACCAAATGGATAGAGATGATGTACACAGAAACCCATTGCTTACTTTACCACATGTATAAATAATCATTATATACATCTTTAGTGTTACTAAAGGGTATTGAGCTTAGTCAAAATCCATATGAAAAAGAGCACGTTATACAAGAAGCCCACAGACCAACAAACATATCTGCACAAAACCAGCAATCACCCTACACACACCAAAAAAGTTGTGATATACAGCCAAGCCCTCAGATACCACCGAATTTGCACTGAAGAGAACACCCAGGATTGTTACCTCACCAATCTTAAAAAGGCTTTCACCCAACAAAGACACTCTTCCAGAGAGATAGATTGCATGTTTGAAAGAGCCACCTGGATACCACGTGAAGAACTGCTGCAGTACAGAAGAAAACCCCCCACAAATTGCACACTGTTGGTTATGACATATCACCACTCCCTCGAACCAGTTCAGAAAATCCTCAAAGAATTGCAACCCATACTCGAAAGAGACCCTATTCTTAAAAAGATCTTCCCAGAGCCACCGAACCTCGCTAACCTCATCACCAGAAGCAAAATTCCTCAAGCCCATAACACACCAAATAGATCCAGACCATGCCATGACAAGAAATGCAAAACCTGCCAACACATCTCCACCACCCCCACAATTACTACACCCCACAACAGCGCCATCACCATCCCTGGATCTTACAGCTGCACATCCGGAGATGTAATATATCTCATCCAATGCACCAAATGCCCCGATGGAAAATACGTAGGAGAGACCAAACAACAACTGTGCACCAGAATTAATGCACACCAGAAATCTATCAATGGCAGGAATACACAATTACCTGTGGGGGCACATTTCTCACAAGAAAACCACTCTCTCTCCAACCTCTCAGTCCTGATCCTCAAAGGAAACTTACAAAACACTTCCCAGAGACAAGCCTATGAACTGCACTTCATCAACCTCCTGGATACTAAAAATCATGGACTAATATAGACATTGGATTTATGACACATTATAACCTGCCTGACATCTGACTCCCCAGGTATCTCTCCACTATTCATCCCTCTTCTCTCCTCCCCCCCGCACCCCCAGCCTGTCTCTCACCCATTGACTCCTCAATCTACATTTTCACTGACTACCTGCCTTGTATGCGTACCAGCCCAGCCTCTGGCTTCTTTACTTTTCATTCCATCCAGGAAGAGCACACACCAACTGCAGAAACTTCCTTAGCCTGATGAAGGGTTTTTGAATCCGAAACCTTGCTTACTAATTGTTTTCCAACCATTTAAGTTGGTCTAATAAAAGATATCAGATTCACCCAAAGAACCTTGTCTGCCTTTGTCCTTAGACCAACACAGCTACAACCTACACCCGTACGAAAAAGAGCACACAACACAAGCATGTAATAACTGCTTCAGGCAAGGTTGGTCTGCAGGCTGAAAGGCTATTCATAACAGAATCTCTGCACTCTCTCTGTCACTAGATCCCCTAGTGCTGGGGTGATGCTTCCAATATTAGACATGTAGAACAATGTCCCGGCCCCACCACAAAGTCAATGGCAGATCTCTCATTGACATGCAGAGAGTTAGGACTTCATTTGTTGGCTGTCTAGTTGGCAATGGAAAGGGGCATGGAACAGTTGCTCCACTGTGGATACATGTAGCAGGCAAAATAATTTCTTTTGGACAAACTTCAGATAATTCTCCAATTAAACATGAGAACTGGGGACTAAGCCCATTGAAAATGGAAAGGAAGAGCAAATGTTGCCATTTTTATGGCAGGTTTTAGGGATGAAAAAGTGGGGGGTTTTGGTGTCCATTTGTACTACCATAATTCCACCAGTACCAGCCTCCTGGACTCTTCCCCCATCAGGGTATGCTTTTTTACTCTTGGGAGAGTGGCTAGGTGATCTTCTCAGTATTGGGATGAATACTCCTTTGTTGCATTCAAGAGCAAATGAGAGCAGCCAGAATCAGCATGCAAATATGGCACTGGAGTAGTCATCACACTGAAGGCACATAGAAGGAGGCCAAAAGACAAAAGGAAAGCCACCATGTTCTGGGACATGCAGTCCCAGTTTCAGTTGCCACATCTCTGTCAAACACTCCTTTTCTGTTAAAGGAGCTCATTTTCAATAACGCTTTTTCAGTAAGGGAGAAAAAAATGCACTTCTACAGTTCACACAGTTAAAAACACTTTCTTGGTGGACAAAACATTAGATTAGGATGCAAGAAAGAAACAAGTTCTATCCTTGGCTCTGCCACCAATCTTCTTTATGGCACTGGGCAAGTCACTTCACCCCTTTGTGAATCTATTTCTCTTCCTCTAATTACCTGCCCTATTATATAGGAACGATCTTCCAGGGTGAAGGAATCTCAAAGTATGTGTGAGAGAGCTATAGAGCCCTTACATAATAGGACCTCAACCTCAGACCCCAACCATGATGTAAAGAGCAGTAACAATAAGAAGATTACATGGTTACTTAAGTAACAACTGCATGATCTGAGGATTCTTGAAGGTACCACATTTTATGATGATTTAGTTAGAACCATCCATCCCTAAGCAATATACACTCAATCCATCACTGGTTGATGAATTTCTTGTAAGAGACAAGGGGGAGGCAAACTTGGGAAGGGTGGGGATAGGAACCTTCTGGACTGATGTAGAAATGGGATTCTTTAAATAAAGGATAACATGGAAGGTGCTGGTAGAGGCTGGCTTCAATGGCTAGGATGAGCAGGAGCCCTTTTGAAATAAGTGTGATGAGATTCCCAAGTGTTAGAGCAGGGATGCTCAAACCCTGGCCTGTGGGCCAGATCTAGTCTGTGGTACCATGTCATCTGGTCTGTGGGGTTCCCCATGGGTGCAGAAATTTGGCAGCAGGGAGTGGGTTTCTGCTAAATTTCTGGACTCATAGGGAACCCCAGGCCATGCACATGGATTGGTCACTTGATCCTCCAATGCAAACCCAAGAAGGGACAACACTGGGCACTAGGGCCCAATCCCAACACACAGGGCTGGAAGGGGGCAGCACCAGGCCCCAACGTCTGATCCCAGGGCAAAGGGCCTGATCCTGGCACATGGCTTAATTCAACCTGTGGACTGAGTCCACACCACTCATTTAGCTGTGCAGCCTTATATTATGTGGAGTTTAAGCAAGATTACGTGCACTGCACCACTTCTGATAATGGCAATATACCACCTTTCAAAGGTGGCAATAAAAAAATTGTGTATCAATGTGATGGACTACAGGTTTTGTTGTAATATTTCTGTGTGCATTCATGTTGCAATAGCATTGCATGCCTCAGCTTCCCTAACTAGCTTGTACATGGAGAAAGAAAGGTTAATAAAGTTCCTTCTAGGAACATGAGATGAGTAATACAGAGCAGAGATAAACCTGCCCTAGAGCAGCATAACTTTAAGATGCCTAAAGTGTGCTTAAAACTAATTGCAGGTGTTAATGTGTGGATAATTCAAGGGGAAGAGCTCCAGGAGCTGCCTAAAAGTAGTGTGTAACAAGGCCCTACAACATAGTAACTTTTGCTTTGCAGGATTGTGCACATCCCATCCCATTTAAATTCAAGTAATCTTGCTTTCCCCAGCAAACTTCTTTTGTACAGTATTTGCAATACCTGGGACCATTATATTGATGAACCTTGGAAAATAATCAAGAAAATGTTTTCCTCCCCCTTCTCTTCAGGGAAATAGGGTAAATATTTTTGCAAAAAGTCCTGCTTTGTTAAAGTTGACAAAAATATATATTCCTATGAAATTTTCTCAACTCACTCTCAACACACTCTTCCAAATTTTCATAAACTGAGCCAAGGTTTACACACAAATGACTTCATCAGATTTCTTTCAATACACAAATATAGTAGAAAAAGCTAATAGACACTTGTTTAATCTTATATAGGAGCTAGATTAAAATAGTTATTTTCATAGAGAACCTAGATTAAAATTTCCCCTGTAGATTATTTTAATAGATTCAAAACCAAAAAAGCAGTAGGGAATACTACAAAATCATTTCCATATCTTAATTCCAACAGAATAGTAAAGAAAACATTGCAGAAACAGCAGCTATAAGCACATGAATAAATCTCAACCCTTCTCACAATGAAAGTTAGAAGCTCCACCAACCTCCCCATTTGTGTTTGGCTTTCCAAGGGCTCCTAACTGAGGAAATTGGATAAGGAGCAAGAGAACCTGGACGGAAAAGATGGTGCTAGAGGCAGACACAGTTTCACAGGAAAAGTAGTCTCCTTCAAAGCTTTGCTTAAAAACAAGGGTTTCTAGTAAAACTGTGTTGCCAAAGCCCTGAATGTGGGGAGCTCTGGGCTGCTGCTTTTATATCTTGCAACAAATGTCCTTGAAGGCTGGACTTGCATTTATTCTGCCCCTAAAAACAGAGCAATTTGTGAGGAACTCCAGGAGGGGATTCCTGGGGAGTTTCCCCTCCCCATCTTCTCCTGCAGTCATCCTCATGGGAAACTCAAATCTTGAATGGCTGACCAACCAGAGGATCCCATCATAATACTGTGTGAAAGGTGGTATACTTGATTTTTCACATTTTAGAGATTATCTTTACAGCATCATTCACACTAGCATGATCTTCAAGACAAGTTCTGCATGGTTACCAATGGATGCTCTTATGAATACTTTATACAGGAAAACAGATATTTCTCCACATTTTATCAGCGTTGTATCATCCTCCACAAAGCCTACATGTAGCAGGGAACCAGATGCAAACAATAAAAATGGCAAGAGCCTAATGGAAACAAACTGCAAGTTTTCATACATTGAAAGTCCCAATTTTTACAAGGTGACAGACAAGATTTAAGTTTCAAAAGCTGACTTGCATCATGGTAATGAGTGATGAAAAAAGGATTCAACATATGCAATCTTTCAGATTTGCTTTACAAAACCCAGGGAACCCTTACTCACTTGTTCCACTGTTTGGATAAACCTTCTCCTCCCCAAAATACACCTCACCCCCATCTCTGCTGGAACAGCATTGAGAAGGAAAACTAGAAGTAATTCCCTGCACTTTTCCCACAGCTTACAGAGAAGCACAAGCTTACAGAGAAGCACTCCCTCATTCTGTGCAGAATTGATCGCAGCTAGGAACAAGAATTGTTCAGAATTGTTGTCCATCAATGATTATGAGGACACAACACAAGTTATACCTTGAGAATGAAATTTATCTGTCAGGAAGCAATCTATAAAATCAGGCTCTGGAGTTACATAGGCAGGGTCTCCTACTTCTGAACAAAGGCAGACTTGCATGTTTTTCAGCCTCAAACATGACTTATAGGGAAGCACCACACCCTGTCAAACCCACCAAGCCTAACCCAAGTCCTAAATCAGGCCTCAAAAATAACCTCATTTTTTTAAGTATATGTTTGCAGTTCTTTCTACTTCCGTTGTAGCATTTGAGACTTAGATGCCTTCAGGTTACAATTTTAACTTTTTCATCCTAGACACCATTTTTACATGACTCTGGCATTCACTCAGTCATATGAGTGATAGCTACAATTTCAGGAAAAACTACAAGTATTGTGATAAAGTCGCAAGTTGGCACTACTGTTCCTATTAAAAGAGACTGATTCTGTTCAACCAAAATACAAATGCAATAGCAAAAAATAATAATAACATAGCTTCCAAATACACTTTTAAATGTAAAATCATTCCAACTGTTACTCGACTGACATTACATATAGGCATGGAGAGGTATGAACATGACTCGTGTTGGGGAAATAGGTCAGCTACCGCGTAGCACCCATACACCAAAGGGTGTGCTCATACACCGAGGAGCACTGGCCACGTCCCGTCTCTGGGCTCGTTCCTAGCTGCGATCAATTCTGCACAGAACGAGGGAGTATCTGCATGCGAGTTGATTGCTCTGCAGAGGGCTAACTCAATGTCACAAAGACAGAGAGCTCCCCCAAACTGAGTTTACAGCTTGGTATTTATACATTAAGCATTGCATTGCTACATTGTTGCACAGCATCTAGGTTTTTCCTCTTGCCATTACAAAATTACAAAACACGGTACAGAGCAAGCTTGGGCTAGTTGAGACTGGTTTCGCAGTTACACGTTACTGTCAGCGAGAAGTACACGTCACTTACTGTCAGCAAGAGGCGATCTTTAATCTTAGGGGAAAAAAGATCATCTGCTTTTTCAAGGGTCATCTGCTTTTTATGATTGTATTGCCATTTTCTCTTACACATGCAAATAGGCAGCTTTGGTCTCTTCCACTACTCCAGCTATAGGTCCAAGCAGCAGAGAGTATAAGAGCTTGCTTTCTGTATATGGAGCAGCCTATATAAGGTGACAGTAAGCATCACCAGTGAAACGTACAATTATGTCAGAAGGCAACAAAATGATGAGAACTAAGATTCTTGTTTTACAGTCTTGGATCTGGGAACCAACAGTCATTTCATGGTTAAGGTGACGCAGTCAGAAACATAAATGCCTCCATCTGTCATCAGCAGAGACTGAACTTGGGACCTCTGAATGTTTAAAAACATATGATATAATATCATACCATATCATGCCTTTCCTGCTCAAATTAAAGAATCAACTCACTTAGCCTAACTACAGAATCCAAAGGGTTTCCGGTTTAGCCACAATGCTTCACTGTATTACCACCATTTGGTGGGTTATTTGTAAAAGCTGTGTGGCAAACTTACTGAGACTTGGCACCATACTCTTAGACAGTTAGACTAAATTCCCAGCTCTACTCAATTTCCAGCTCCCATCAAGCAAGTTCTCAGTATTCTTATCTGTGAATCATAATAACTCTGAGTATAATTGTAATAAGGGTTATGAATGGCTCAAACATTAATAGCCATCAATGCAAAAAAAGGATTCAAACTCAAGCCATGAGTCTGCAGCTTACCACACCTTTTCTCAAAACTGCAGGCTGCTTTGGCTAGCAGAACCAGTCCACAGAATCAGTTTGCCCAGATAGCCATATTATCAGATCTCCTCCCCATTCCTGGGCAAACAGCCCTCTGCCCTCTTAAGGGTCATAGAGTCCTTCAGCTCCTCCACGCTGAACAGCCTTACCTTGAGGGCAGAGATGAAAAATTTACTCCAACCTTTCAAAGCTCAATGAGTAACATGGTTTTGACTGGCAGCTTTTCTGTAATCTTTTTCACAGTGCTGAGAACTGTATGTACAGATGCACTATGAATAGAGGTTCATAACTATATACAGAAAATACAAGCAGGTTGGTATATCCAATTGTGACTCCATGCATAAAAGCAGATAGAGTGTCCTATCAGCATCTCCATAAGTATTATGATTTCTAGAAAGTATTCCAGTACAAGTTGGATTAGATGCAAACTATCTTAGAGTGGTACAACAGAATGATCATTATATAAACTCAAAGGCAGAGTGCACTGTAAACTCCTGAGCAGAATATCTGGGCATAGCTTTATTCATATACCAAGTAAGTCATGGATAGGTGTAAATGTCATTAAGATCTTGCTGACAGTGCATATGCACATGAAGGCAGAGGAATTCTGCTTTGATGGGGAAGAGAGAAGTTACACAGCCATCTCTTCCTAATGCATCCTCATACTGGGGTTTAGTGAAGTCAAAATCTCTTACCCTAGGTTGGAACTGCAAGCAACTTTTTTGGACTGGAACAACCACTGTGTATGTCTGTGCATTGCCACAGCATGGAAAAAAGGGATGCAGACATAAGTAGGTAGAGTATATTCTATCTTCTGGTTGCTTACCCAATGGTTGCTTACCCAACAGAAGTCACTTGCTTCAGTACAGCTACATTGGAGATTTATCCTCAATCCATTACTAAACATGAAGTTGCTCTTATTCCACAAAGACATTTTGAGCATCAAATGTGATGCATAGTCAGAACTGGTTTTAGGTGTGAGTGGGGTGGATCCAAGATTTGGCAGGATGGAAGGGGTGCAGAAGCAGCCACCTGTGCTGCAAGGGTGGCTGCACTCCTGCTCCCATCCTCCACCCCTACAACCCATCCGTGCAGGCAGCCTGTGCATAGTAGGAGCCTCGTGGGACTTTTTTAAGTTCCCAAAGCATGTAAGTATCACCACCTTCTCCTCTGTGCTCAGAGGCATGTCCCCTCCACCTCCTCCAGTTGCTCCTGCTTTCCCTGCTGTCCTGGGGGTGGGGAAGCTTCACAGCTGCTCCTGCCTACTCCAGCCAGGCTGCACAGGGGCTGGGCTCAGCTAGGACAGCCACAGAGGCAGCAGCAATGGAGAGGGGGTGGATTCCCCCACACTGCCTAGTCCCCACAGGAGCAGGTGCAAGGAGCTGCTGCCACTGTTGCTGCCCTAAGCAAGCACAGAAAAAAAACAAAAAACAAAAAAAAAGCAAACAGCTGGAATAGGAGCAGTTCTGAATACTCCCCGACCCCCAGGACAGTGGGGAAAGCAGGTGGAAAGGAGAGGGACAGAGAGGGAGGTCGGGAGGAGGGGAATATGCCTCTGAGGACAAAGGGAAAGGGGAATTCTCTTTGGCTTTGAGGACATTTTTCAAGTCCTCATGGGATCCAGCATCATGGTCCAGTCTGGAGAGGGGGTGCAACCACACCCCTGCACCACCTCTGGATCTGCCCCGAGTGTGACCAATCCAAGTAACTGCCCTGAGACCTCAGAGCACCACTCCTCACGAAGTTATGGCAAGTTGCCCATATGAGGAGCCCATACAGGTATAACACCAACCCAGCCCCTTGTTGCATTACTGGGATGCTATACAGCCTCCTCAACCGCATCCTAACAATCCAATTGGGCTGCAGAGGCGGATAACCAGCAAATAAGATTTGCAAACTTCTTTAAATTGAACTTCACTCTCCCAGTGTTCACAACGTTTCAACCATCTCCTCATGACAAGTCAACTGAACAAAGTTTGGTTTGTGTGACTGTATGCAGAAAAGTGACTAGTTTCAGACTTGCACCTGAGATTTGTTTAATCACTGAAAAAAAAACTACACTCATCTCTGAGCTAAATTCAAATCTGTTTCAGGTAAAGAAACAACAACTGTTTAATACAAATTTTGGGAAAAGGGAACAAAAAAGAGCATGTACCTTCATCAGCCAAATCTCCCAGCTGCTAATACTCAAAGGAAGTTTCAGAGCAAGCAATCTGCTAAACTGCATAGTTTTGCAAACAAAGTCATACAGGCACAGTTTTGTTACACCCAGATGCTCAAAGATCATGAGACTCTCCCCTCAAAAAAAAAAGGGCTTAAGACTCATAAAATTAAGAGAAAAGTGGGATCTTTTTCCTTGTCTTCTGGTATTTTTGAAATTGTGAGCACAGGAGGAAACGTGTTTCTAATGGTTTACAATCACAAAGGAATTAGAGCTGGGAATTTTAGGTGAAAACTTCATGCAATAAAGTTGTACATGTAACACCTTTCATCCAAGACCTGGGACCCCAAGTAAAAAGCCAAATATTGCAAGATTCAGGAGAGCTGGCAACCCTGGGCACGTTCACACCAGATTTACAAAGAAAGGGGGAGAAAGCCAATGATAAAAAATGAAACTGAAGCCGAGAAATGTGCCGTCTCTCTGAGGCTCCCTGAAATGGAAACGTGACATTGTTCTTCTTATTCTGAGGCCTCCAATAATTTGAAGAGGGAAGTGCCTAAATATTATTTGAATTAAAAACACAGTATTTAAAATTAAAAAAAAAACAACCAAACAGGGTTGTTAATGAATTTACAACCTGTACAAACTGGGTGCAGAATTATAAAAAAAAAAAGGGAGGGCGGGGGAAACAGCTTTCTTTCCATGCAGTTCAGAGCTGGTATCCCTTCCTGCACAGTTCAGTATATCAAGGCATCTCTTACCTACCTTCATCTTTACAGGGACACAGGCCGGTGCCTGTCAAGGAACTGAAGAGCAGAAGCAGGGCAGAGACTAGTCATGAGAGAGGAGCGCGCCAAAGCCGGGCTGCACGGGATGGAGCCGGCTGTCACCTATAGGAAACCTCATGCCTCTCAGCCCCGGTGCCTCCCCCTCAGACTAAGTGGACGAAGTGCCCCTCTGGGCCGGATCCTGCGCCGCCCCCGGCTGCAGGGACACGTGGAGGCAGAGCACGGCGCTCCCTCGGAGCCG
>NW_017728992.1:107865007-107866337 GCF_001723915.1 Gavialis gangeticus
CCGCCCGGCACCTGCCCCCAGGGGAGAGGCTGGGATGTGCAAACCTCGGCCTCCCCGCTCTGCTCGGGGATGTGGCAGCCTCTGGTGGGGCTTGGTAGCCCACCTGGAGGGGGGGCCTTGGTAGCCCACCTGGAGGGGGCTCACCTCAGCAGGTGCCCCCCTGCTGGGCCCAGGTGGGCCTTCCCCCTTCTTGCTCAGGGAAGTGTGCACCTCTCTGAGCTGCTTCCCTGTGACCCACTGAAGTCAGCCATAGGGCATGGGAGAGATGCACCTGATGGACTATAACTCCGACTCTCTCGCCCCATGGTCCTCAACCAGGGGCTACGACGCTGCAGTGCCTGGAGAGCCTTTCAAGGGTGCCGCGGGGTGCCATATGCTGTGGACACTCTTCAGTGTGCCCACAATTCAGGAGAGAAGCCCAAGGATTTCACTGAGGCATCCAGAGCCTGAGCTCCCTCCTACATATTACGTATATATTACACAGTTCACTGGCGAAGCATAATAAATTCAGCCCGGCCACACGTGCAAAGTAATTCTCACACAATTAACTGGTGGCAGATGGGTCATTTTCAACCTGGAGGGATGTGGGCAGTGGGGTCCCCCAGGGCTCAGTCCTTGGGCCTGCACTGTTCAACATCTTCATCAGCAACTTGGATGAGGGGGTAAAAAGCACCCTGTTCAAATTCGCAGATGACACCAAGATGTGGGGGGATGTGGGCACGCTAGAGGGGAAGAATAGGCTGCAATCAGACCTAGACAGGTTACAGGGGTGGGCGGATGAGAACAGGATAGGATTCAACACTGACAAGTGCAAGATGATGCACCTGGGGAGGAAGAACCAGCAGCATACCTACAGGCTGGGGAACTCCCTTCTCGTCAGTGCAGAGGCAGAAAAGGATCTTGGAGTCGTCATTGATGCCAAGATGAACATGGGCCGGCAGCATGGGGACGTGGGTCAGGAAGGCCAACTGTACCTTGTCATGCATCCATAGATGCATCACGAGCAGGTCCAAGGAAGTGATACGCCCACTCTATGCAGCACTGGTCAGGCCACAGCTGGAGTACTGCGTCCAGTTCTGGGCACCACGCTTCAGGAGGGATGTGGACAACATGGAGAGGGTCCAGAGGAGGGCCCCTTACATGATCAGGGGGCAGCAGGGCAGGCCGTACGAGGAGAGGCTAAGGGACCTGAACCTGTTCAGCCTCCACAAGAGAAGGCGGAGGCAGGATCTGGTGGCCATTTACAAACTAGTCAGGGGGGACCAGCAGGCATTGGGGGAGTCCCTGTTCCCCCGAGCAGTACCAGGAGTGACTAGGAATAACGGTCACA
>NW_017728992.1:107866493-107868830 GCF_001723915.1 Gavialis gangeticus
TACACCTTGCTGGGGTCGTTTGACCCCAGTACTCTTTCCTGCCATGGCAGGGGGTCAGACTAGATGATCTACTCAGGTCCCTTCCCCTGTTTGGTTGTTTTTTAAAATTTTAAATACTGTGTTTTTAATTCAAATAATATTTAGGCACTTCCCTCTTCAAATTATTGGAGGCCTCAGAATAAGAAGAACAATGTCACGTTTCCATTTCAGGGAGCCTCAGAGAGACGGCACATTTCTCGGCTTCAGTTTCATTTTTTATCATTGGCTTTCTCCCCCTTTCTTTGTAAATCTGGTGTGAACGTGCCCAGGGTTGCCAGCTCTCCTGAATCTTGCAATATTTGGCTTTTTACTTGGGGTCCCAGGTCTTGGATGACCAGGGGTTACATGTACAACTTTATTGCATGAAGTTTTCACCTAAAATTCCCAGCTCTAATTCCTTTGTGATTGCAAACCATTAGAAACGCGTTTCCTCCTGTGCTCACAATTTCAAAAATACCAGAAGACCCACATCCTACTTATAGGCTCAGCAGTGCTACACTCACTAGCACCACGACTGAAAGAGACTTGGGTGTCATGATTGACCACAAAATGAATATGAGCTACCAATGCATTGCTGCAGATGGCAAAGCAAACGAAACTCTGGCTTGCATCTACCAATGCATCTCAAGCAAGACCCAGAAATTCATCCTCTCACTTTACTCGGCCTTGGTGAGGCTGCAGCTGGAGTTGTTGGCTTAGAAATGGTATTTAAAGGCCTGTTTTTTTGATAATTTGCTTATAGGTATAGATATATGCATTATAAGGGGTCAAGATGGGCAGCAGGGTTTAAATGGATTTCTAAAGAGCTTGGGAGATGCTCACACAGCTTCTCATGGCCCTGAAAGCACATGGGCTGTCTAGCACAAGGCCAACAGATGGAGACACAGCCTGAGAATTAAGGGGGGGCATGCCATAACACAAGATCACAGCCTTCAAGGGAGACAGGTTGTCTAACACAACAAGGACACACAGCCTGGGAACCAAAAAAGTATGTACCATACTGTCCCATAACACAAGATAAGTTATACCAGCCACAAGGCCCCAGAGCAGCAGGGGGGCTAAGTCCCAGTTTGGGGGGAACAGACCAAATTAGGAAAAGGCCTGGAAGGCTCCATGGACCACAGAGAGACAACCAACCAGAGATAGCCACAGATGAAGAGTCATCAGGAGCATCAAGGGGGAAGGAGAATACAAAAGCAGAGACTTGAGATTAACAAAGGTCCCCCCCTTTGTTCCATCCCTCCCTGTCTTGCTCCCTGAGAAGGGTCCCTGTACGCATCTCCTGGGAAGGGTCCCCGCGGTCACCATTGACCAAGAGCATACCAGCAGCCTGTCTCATGCACCCCATTGGAGTGGGGCTGTGGGCCTTGGCATCCCACCTCCAGACTGCTGACACCTAAGAGAGAGCCTCAGAGTGGATCTTGCATCCTGACCACACGTACTTTGACTCTGATGACAGCCCTAGAATTGTAGATATAGAATTGCTTGTATTGTTGCTTTTTTGTTATCACTTTGTATCAATAAATTTGCCTGTTATCAACTGGTAGGTGCTGTGGTCGGTCTGAGTGTTGTGCCCACCCAGAACAAAGGTACAGGGGCTGGGTTCCTAAAATCCAGTGTCAACAGAGTACTGCATCCAATTCTGGGCTCAACAATTCAGAAAGGTTGTGGAGAAGCTTGAAAGAATCCAGAAGAGAGCCACATGCATGATTAGAGGACAAGAGAACAGGCCTCCTGAGGAGGGGCTGAGAGCCGTGGGACTTTTCAGCCTGGAAAAGCATAGGCTCAGGGGTGACCTGGTGGCAGCCTATAAGTACATAAGGGATGCGCATCAGGAACTGGGAGAACGTCTGTTCACCAGGGCACCCCAAGGGAAAGCCAGGTCCAACAGTCACAAACTCCTGGAAGACTATTTTAGGTTCGACATAAGGAAAAACTTCTTTACTGTCAAAGTCCTCAGGGCCTGGAATAGACTCCCTCCAGAGGTGATGCAAGCACCTACTCTGGACACTTTCAAGAAACACTTGGATGCCTACCTTGCTGGGATCATCTGATCCCAGCTGACTTCCTGTCCTTGGGCAGGGGGCTTGACCCAATGATCTTGCAAGGTCCCTTCCAGCCCTTATGTCTATGAAATCTGTGGTTATGTGGTTACTCTGGTAGCATAGCTTTAAAGATAGATTCATAGATTCATAGATTAAGGGTCGGAAGGGACCTAGTAGATCTTCTAGCCCGACCCCCCGCCAGGGCGGGAGAACAACAAAAAACCCCAAAAAGAGAAACAGGACTCAAATGAGT
>NW_017728992.1:107869493-107899299 GCF_001723915.1 Gavialis gangeticus
CCTAGTTTTTTAACTAGGATGGGGTGAGAGACGGTGTCAAAGGCCTTGCTGAAGTCCAGAAAGACTACATCCACCGCGACACCTGCATCCATGGCCTTTGTGACCTGATCGTAGAAGGCAATCAGGTTGGTCTGACATGATCTCCCCCTAATAAATCCATGCTGATTGCCCCTGAGCATCATGTCTGGGCAATCTTTCTCGGTGTAATCCAGATGTCTGATTACACCGAGAAAGATGTTGAGAATGATAATCTTGACCTCAAGATCTATTTCCATTCTGTGCTCATGGTCCCAATGGGAAACAAAATGCAATTTGATGCTTGATGAAGTTGTTTTCTACGGCTGAGTGCTTCTTTAGGTATTAACATATGCTAGCTAAATGTGACAATCAAAACTATTTAAAATACCAAACAATGCATAACTATAATATGGCTGTTTGACTTATAAATGTGACTGTGGACCAACAACAACAAATCCTTTTTCTTCACTGAAGTTCTTTTTTGTTTAGTCTTTTCCTGAGTGGTACATGCTTGAGCAGAACTACTTTGTTATATTTCTGGTAGATAACCAGTCTGATAGATCGCTAGCAGCCTGTTCTCTAAGAATATATTCACAAACCATCACCTAAGCCTTTATTTAAAGGCCAAGATTTACAGGTTATTACATGGTTTCACAAGAGGAAGAAAGTTTGGGATATAGTCACCAACCAGCTACAAAGATATTTTACTGGCACAGTGACACACAGTCCTGACTCGCTCAGGAGCAGTCAGTAGTAACAATCAAAGAACCCCAGATACATGTATGCCCCTAAAGAATGGCAACAAACAATTTCCAGTCCAAATGCAAAGAACTTCCAGTATGGGCTCACATACGTATTACACTCTCCACAGTTGCAGGAACAACATAGCCAATGTGTATAGAATAAACAAACAAAACCCCACATTCAACTTTCAAGATGTTTTCTTCAAAAGGAGTCAGAGTTGATAAACTGAACTAGCCGAAATTAGGCATGTTCCATGTTTGTTGCATCAGTATTAAAGCATTGCTAAAGTATTCTGTTCCTAGAATGCCATCAGAATGCCATTTCCAGAGCCATAATTTTCCCTCCTGCAAGGGAGGAAACACAGAGGAAGCCAAAATCACCCTCTCCTCTGAACTCCAGCCCAGGAACCTCATGTTAAATAGCAAAAAACTATGCCATCCTATCATTAGCACTTCCTGGGGCACATCCTATCTTCACACTCTTTCAGCACTTCCCACATTACTACTTCTTCAGCGTCTCTCAACTTGTGGCTCTAACACCTATCAAAAGTAGTCCTCAACCTCTCCACCTACTGCCCCAGTCTACCTGGGTTGCAGTCTTCTGTAGCAGCTGTTTCTAATCAGCTCCTTGGTCACAGCTGAGGCCCTCCTTCAGCCCTTTCCAGGGTGTTTTTGGTAAGTCTTTATACCTTTGTGTATACCTAATCACATAGACTTTCAAGGAATTTTAAAGGTACCATGTTGGAACACAGAAGTCAGTAGAAAAGAAGGGCTCCAAGTTGTCTAGTGAGCTTTTCCACCTCACTACATCCTCCTCTCAGTCCATCTTAAGCAGTAGTATACTAAACTTGGTAAATAAGTCCTCAGCAGCACACTTACTGATTGGTAAATATCAAGTTAAAAAATGTTCTAGTTTATGTTTGGAGGAAGGGACATTCCTCCTGTATTTTGCCGAAAGAGACCCTGATCCTATGTGAATGTAAATAAACGGCAAACCTACCTGCCATACCTGCCATTCACTGCCTTCCTCTTGCCATCTGTAAAATAGGGATAAGAATACTTGCATATCTTAAAAAGGAGTGTATTTGTTCAAATTATTCATGAGGAAGTGCATGGTTGCCCTCAACCCCAGCACCGTCACCACCATTCCTCAAGAGATTCTCCCACAGATTCTCCAATGCATTCAAAAATGATCATTTTTCTAAATGCAGATGAATATGAATAGTGCCTAGAGCAAGCAACTTCAGTTGTCCATAGGAATGTGCCATACTGGACCAGAACCCATGTACACCCAGTTCAGTATCCTGCCTCTGAGGGTAGTGTACTAGGTACTTTAAAGGAAGATGTAAGAATGCCTAGGTAGGCAGATGTAGGATAGTCTGTCTCCTCCCCACATTAGGTGTAATACTGATTTCTAAAGTTGGAAAAGGCTTTGTACCCTGAAACTCCACGACTGCAATAGGAATGTGTGGGGACCTGAAGGCTACATAATACTTGTTTATGTAGGAAGCATCTGTTCATTTTGAAAGGTGTCCCAAAGAATCAACTAACTCGCAGACACCAGAATCTACCAGCTGAACTGTACTGTGATCTGGTAGACAAAGAGTTGGCTGTGTTTAGTGCAATATACCAAAATATTTTATTTGTTTAATTATTAGATATATGGTTCAAAATGCTAATACTGTACCTGATGAATAATTAAGATAGAGATAAACCCATTTTTACTAGTTGAGAGTACAGGTGACTTTAATTCCTTGTAGATTAAAGGCCATGTATCCTGATGTTTGCTTATGTATCTATTTTCCTATTGGTGTAGCACAGGGGTGGGCAATTATTTCAGGTAGAGGGCCGCTTACTGAGTTTTGGCAAGCCATTGAGGGCTGAATGACAGGCAGCCAGGGGCACATAAATATAAATTTTCTTAATTTTCGGGGGGCCCCGCGGGCCAGATAGAATGGCTTGGCAGGCCACATCTGGCCCCCGGGCTGCATTTTGCCCACCCCAGGTGTAGTATGAGGTTTTGTTGTCTTATAAAGATCAGCTACAATCAGACAGAGGTGAGTAAGTAGGCACCAAATTTTTGCCACCAAATTCAGATTAGCTGCCACATTCATACAAGATAGATTTACTGGATACTAGCACCAGTAGTGGCTAAATGGCACTTCTATCTTGAATAGAGGGGCTTTAAGCTTTTCTGAATGAATCAGCTCACTACAAAGTTATAGCTTTAATGGAATTTTTCTTATTTCTATTTTTTCCAGACTTTCAGATAACAAGGTAATTTGAAATGAGATACAAAAGCCTTGGGGGGAGAGAGGGGGGTGTGGTGTTTGCACAAGCACCATGCACACCCCATAGCTTCGGTGTAGGAACCTAGTAGGATTGTTAGCATATAGCATATTATCAAGGTCAAAAATTATAATTGGGTTGGTATTATGTTTAAAACAGGGTTCTGCATATATTGCTTTGGAACATAAACTCTGATTTCATTATGTATTAGAAAGATAGATTTAAAGTAACTTACTAAATCTGGTCTATCTGGGTACTAATAACCATTTCAGTGGAAGAGCATACCTCTTTTAGCAAAGCAGGATATCATACTGGGGGCAAATTCAGTAATGAAATCTACAGTGCTAATCTTAAATAAGTCACTTACCAAGCATGTGTTTCTTTTATTCTTGTTTGGAATAATAATAGAAGAAGCTGTTAAAACATGAAATTCAGAAACCTCAAGATTATTTCATACACCAAATAGTCTTAGGTTACCCTGTAGAAAGCTTTAGTCTTCTGGATTGGAACAGCTCCCATTTTTAATGCTGATAGAGAAGGGGTGAGAATGTGAGTCATATCACACACTTCTGTGATAAGCTAAAGCCAAACACCAAATAGGCCACCAAGATATTCCAGGAAACTTTCATCGTTTACTTTGTTGAAAAAGTCACACACTATTTTTCTGGAAGATGCCCCTCAGATCTGCCAAAAGTAGAATGGTATTTTTTCAGAGCATTAACAGTAGCAAGAAAGTCCATATCTACATTCAGAAAAGAAAACCCTATTATTACAAAATGGGTATGGAAAGGACAAGAAATATAGATGTAAAAAAATGACAGTCTGCTTCTTGTATTCTATACTAGTAATAAGAGGAAATGATTCCATGTTTGTAAAATTAAACTGCCTAATTATTAAGAGAACTATTTACAGTGATGCTGTAGCTTTTCAGGTACGTGCACACAGACTAATACCTTTGTGGCTCCTGTAAACTGTTCCTGCAGCTTATGATCCTGCCTCTAAATTCCATGCTTTCCTTTAACAATTGTCATCCCTTCTGTACACAAATTCACAGACTTCTCATAGCCACAAGCTGTAAGTTCATAACCCACCCCAAGGATGGCCTTTTCTCTACATCGCAAACTATTAAACCTCATAATCCTTCAAATCCCATGTTCTTCGAACCATCTTCCAGTTATTTGTAATATCAAAGTTGATGGGGACATGATTCCACCCTGTTTAAAGCTTGTGTTCTATTTGGTAGAATCCTGTTGGTCCATTTTGAATTAATATCAAGTCTTCCACTGGCTAGCCTACAACAGATCTGAGCCAAAAGGATGAGAAATGCACTGCACTGAATCCAGCATGCAAAAGTTCTGAATCAGGAAGGAAGCTCGTGTGAAGAACTGGATGACCAGTTTTGTTTCAGGAAGCATTTCAGGACTATTCCTGCAAGTATTCTAGCACTAGCTGACTTATTTCAGTTTTTGGCTATCATAGAATCATCATCTCTCTTATTTTTGTATTGTACTTTTGGTTAAGAACACAGGAGGAGACAAGCAAAGATAACCATAATGTCTTAGCCAACAGGACCGTAGAGCTACATACACAGGAAGTGGTTCATGCTATTTTTTGTCCATTTGTTATGTTCAGTTCCATTGCAAAGGTGTGTTACCAAAACCCAGTGCAACAAATGACCATAGTTTCTGATTTTCTTTACTGTATGTTCATTCATATTTACAATGTAGCAGTTCAGTGAAAATCATGACAAAAAGCAGCACAATCTGGACACATTTCACCTTGACCACTTTCCACCTCAGTATGTATTTTGTATTTTGGATAAAACAGTAAACAAACTTTCACTCTTTTCTTTCCATGATTGCAAAATAAAACTCTGCTAATGGATAAAATTATAGGTCAGTCAAGTATTCTTGTTATTACTACATCTTTCATGCATTGTCTCACATTGCCGACAAAAATGAACAGATTTTCAAAAGGAAGATGTTAAGGAACAAAGGGAAAAAAAGGAAGATGTTAGGAATAAAGGGAAAATGCTAATGGATGGAGGAGGGAATTTAATGTCTTTTTTCACTTCACAAATCCTGAAGACCTTCCTCAGTTTTTATTCAGTTAAAACTCCCATTTAATTTTAATGGATGTTTTACTTGAAAAGGGAAACTCAGGCCTTCAGGACATGGTTGTTTCTTTAAAAATTGTAGCTGTCTCAATTCGTTTGAGAGACAAAGGATTTTATCACTCAGTAATTCACCATGTTTAAAACTACTGGACAAAGGTTCATAAAATGTGTCAAACACAATTTGCCTTGTCCAAATAACACAAAAGCAACGCCATGAAACGGAGATATTGATTTTTCCAAGCACAAGCTGCCACTATGTCCACTACCATGCTGTCAAGATTGAAACCATCTCTGCTTTTAAGATCTTTAGGAATGGTACAATGCTTAACACCTATTGTGCAGCTGCTGACCTAGAGAAAAATCATGCTGAATTTGCATTTTATCATTCCTAAATAGCCGTAGCTAACTAAACCCAGCAGGCAGAAGTAATTACCTACTTAACCAAATTAATTGTCTTCTGCTGTCCACCATGTTGGTTCTCAATGGGAAGTGAAATATTTGCAAGGAATAGGATTTTACTGAATTGGTATAATTAAAATTATAGGTCATGCTCTCCCAGGGAATAGGAGTGCAGCCCTTCAAAGAGATGTACTTGCTTTTCTGGACAGCTATTCAATCTCCTCCTCAAGATGTTGAGAGCGGTTACAGAGAAGCTGGTTGTGGTTGTTTATCGTTATTGAAAACCAAGATCAAAAGGAATAAAAGTTTTGTCTTTAACCTGTTTCTCCTAAGGTCTCCTGCCCTTGCTGCTATAGGACTAATGAGCTTCTACCAGCTTGGGAAAATGCTGCTTCTCTCTCCATATTCTGTTCCATCCACACAGGCAGAGAAATGGTGTTCCTGAGCAATAATTCAAGGCGGCTTTAATTTACACATCTTCTACCTTAAGACAAAAAGTACACGTGGTGTTCTGTTGTTTTACCACCTCCTCTCATACTCTTATCCATACATAGCAGACAGAATGAGGAGGGACACAGCAACACAGTGAAGACATTTTCTACTGCTTTTCTGACTTCCCATTTCATGGGCTCCCCACTGCACCGTACTACAGAGAGAAGGATATGTGGGTATGTAAAGTCACCTGAGAAAGAAGTGAAGACATCCCATACTAAAGGGAAGTTTTCCATATTGAGTGAGTCTGTTATGTATTGTGACTGAAGACTTTGCTCTGAATTTTATTAACCTAAATGCACAGGAATTGAATATTTCCTATATTCTAATTTATATTTCTTTCAAAGCACTCCATACAATTTGAAATGTGTATATTCTTCTGAAAACATATTGTCAAAGGGTATTTTTAATTTAAGATTAACTCTGTCCTTAGCTAAAAACATTCAAGACTAAAGGAAGCTAACTGTGTTCACACGTGTTGCTTTAGACCAGTGCTTGTTCCTAATGTTTATGACTGTTTTGATTTAAAGACACTCAAAAAGATTCAGAGATTGAATTTGGAGACATAATCATGTGCTGAGTTTGAACATCTAGGGCTGTTGTGCCTAACCTACAATCTGCAACACTAACTTGAGGCCCTCAAATTTAGAACATTTTTTGAATCAGGCCCCCTGAACTTTAGTTTGATGCATCTGAGTTGCTACTGTCCCTGTAGGGAAGAATGAGGCTTCGATGCCACGTCACATGTTCCCATGACATCCCCATTACTTTTAACAGATCCATAACTGCCTGCCTGCAGCACTGTGGAGGGAGGAGAGAACCTAGGGATGTTTCATTGCAGGGCTGTAGAAGTTTTAGAGAGGGCAGGAATCTGATTGGTTTAGCCTGAGCTTGAGGTTTGCTCCTTTTCTCCAAAAAGCTGCCCAGTGTAGACCAGAGGAAAAAATAATAAAAGAAAAGAAACAGCTGAGAACCAACAGCCTATTGTAGCTCTATTGATTCTCTGCCACAGGCTGTCCTGCTGCTCTGACAGGCACCAATGTGCAGTAATAATCACATAGATAATGTAAAGTATCACCAGTCACAAGAGTCAAAACACATAAGTTGGAGGTGCAAAATAATGAGTTTGGATACCAAAATGAGGATTTTTTAAAATGGATTACATTATGGATTTCAGTCTCTCTGATTTTTGGGCTGTCCCTGTCATCCCTAGAAGGGTCTGTCTGTGACAATTTGTGTCTCCCATTCATTGGATCCATTCCATGCTGCAGGAGCTCTGTCTCTCACATCCACTCATCCCATACCCAATTGATCCTCCAACACAACTTCCAAATCAGTGTGGTGTTCCTATTCCCTGCTTCAGTTTTGCTCCCACATCATTGTTGTCCTCCAGCCTTGACATCTGCCCTTCCCTAGGCACCCATCCATTCTGCCCCTAGCCTCCATATCTGCCCTGGTCTCCATTAGTTCTCCCCTTGCCCTTACCCCAAGGTTTCCTATCTGAAAACCTACACATATAGTCATTAGTCAAAGCCACTTCCCACTTTGTCAGATACAGATTGTGGAGGGAAGTTAACTCCTCTATTACAGTTTGTAAAGACAAAACCCAGAAGCGTAACAGAGGGGGGTAAGGAGGAGAGAGAAGAGAGAGGGACACCTGCCCTGGGCACCAAGTTAGAAATCACCCTCTACCCTTGTGATATCCATTCCCTGACACTATGCCCATACCAGAAACTCCAGAACAGTACCCAGCTGCTGTTCTTTTAAGAGCAACAGCTGGGGTAGGCAGAGCATGCAGTAGCAGCAGCTGCCCAGCCGATACTGTTGAGGAGTTCCCGGCACAGGTAACTACTGCACCCCCTTCCTCCACTCTCAGAACCCGTGTGCCCCCTGCCCCTGCTTGCAGGCACCCCTGGCTCTCCTGAATGGTTTGCTCAGGGCACCAGCTCTGCTTGTTATGCCACTGACAAAACCTGCTATTTCCTGCCATACAATCATAGACCTCAGTTGAATTTAGATATAACATTACAATTGGACCATTTAATAGGTCTTTCAATTGTGGTAGTACCTTCTATTAATCTAATGATCATGGTTCATTGTTCCAATTACATTTTTAAAATTAATCAGTTTATCCTTGCAAATTTGTATAAAAACAAGAGGAGTCCTCATTCTGCTGGTATAAATCTTGGTTTGGATCTTATCACTGTTTCATTAAACAGTAAAAATAAAAAATCAGGGATTGAAGACCATGATTTGATTTTCCTCTCTTCCACCTTATCTTAAACCTCAGAAAGCCCAGGTGAATAATTTCATGTCACAAGTACCAAACAGTTTGAAAAGACTTATAAGATGCCAAGTGGAAGCAGTGCCTGCTTTAGATCTAATTCTAGGTAGTGTTCCAAAGAACTTGCCAATGTACAGTATAAGAAAGAAATCACTTAAGCTCCCTCAGTAAACTGCTTTAGAGACTTTAACAACAAACATTTTTGTTTTTAAAATATTCAAAGATAATCCTTTATCTATACCTCCCAGATAAACTCTAGAATGATTAGAATAAGGACAGAAATGTCTGACAGTGGCTGAACCATCTCTGGTCATTCTGAGAAGTCCTATCTTAGTTCTAGGAGAGGGGACACTTTAGCAGACTCAGAACTTTATCATGGTGCAGGTTGTCTTTCCGAGATTCTAGTTTTTGACTACAGTGCTTGGGTCTCCATTTCATGATCTCCTTTGGAAAAGCTGCTGTTTTTGGATGGGAACCTGACCTCACTAGCTTAACTGAGGGGTGGGGAACAACCAGGGCAGCAGCCCCAAGCACCGCATGTGTGTGGGTGTGTGTGTGTAGGGGGGGAGAAACAAAAATGAACACCATGACCAACACCTCTGCAGTCTGGTGCTGACCTGTGTATCACAGCTGGCCTGCTCTGCTACCTCCATTCATGTCAGTGACCAAATTCCCATTGATTTCAATAGGCCCAGGATTTGTCCCTTTGAGCTGATTTCCAAACTGCCTTGAATGTTCTCATGGACAGGGGTTTTCATTTTTCTCAGTGAGGTTGAAATTCTTACTAGTCTGAGAGAAAAGCAATGTCATGGCTTAATATCACAGAATGAGAGTTTGTATTAAAGTAGTTGTGATGTTTCTACATTGCTGCTCATGCCATGTATTTATTTTAAAAAGAATAAGCTAAACCATGAAAAAAAACTTTTGAGTCCGGACATGAAAAAAATAGCAAACATATTCCACCCATTCTAGCATCTTGCCAGAGAGCACATTCTAGAGCCCAGAAAAGAAAGGTTGTTTCACTCCTTTGCTTATCATTGCAGAACTGGTATATTGTACCTAGAACATTCTGTGTCTTGCAATTTGAAGTGGTGTTTGGGCAATTTCTTTTAGAGAAGAATGAGCACTCCCCATTGGTTACAAAAACACTTCCAAAGCCATAAAGATAGTGAAATATTTTTAGAATAAGAAACTTGCATCAGCAATGCCAGAAACTAAACATCAATATGAAGCTTCTTCTGTTCTGATTACTATATTTTCTCTGTACTTGCTTTTGGAACAGAATAACTAAATAACTGCCAAGTGTATTTAGGAAAGCAAGGGATTTTTTTTCTCTTATTTCCCCAACCTCCTCCCTCACCCCCAGCTTTTTATATTAATCAACTTGTCGGTTTTATTGGGTTTGAGTTTAACAAAAACCTAATTCAAAATTGAAGCCAAAGATTGGTTCATGTTACATTTTGAGAAATTGAACAACTTTTTACAGCTAGGCATTTCTGTTTTTTGGTGCTGAGCAAAAGCATAACTGGAAGCACCATAAGAGGCTTGGCTCTTTATCCTGAAGAAAAATACATCGTTCTGAGAAAACCACTAAGCTGTCTTCCAAACAAAGACAAGGCTTTACTCAAATTATCCTTTAAAAAAAGTTTATGATAGGTAACTGAGGGCCACATACCCTTCTTTTTGGAGGCGAATAAGGAATCTCACTCTGAAAGATACAGCTCAGTAGAGATTTTAACCCTGAAGAAATCCTAATCGTATTCAAAACTGAGATTCATTTTTTTAGTTAACTTGATTTCCGAGTGTCAGTGGCACTTAGCAGGCTTTAATGAAATGAAAGAGGGAAGAAAGCATAATTTTGCAGCTTGCTGATAGATTAAGTTTGCTGTGGAGAGTTTGACATTGAGGGAAAAAACCTATGTTAATTGCATCATTGCAGATCTACCAGGAGTTTTCCTTCCTTTGACCTTAATTTTTATATACATTTTTCAAGGGAAAAGAAAGAAAGTGATGCTTATTTGCTGGTGAGGCACAATAACAGATACTTAGGAGCTAAGTGGGAATCACTAGATGGCAGCAACGTTCAAGAATTCCTTACTGGTATAATTTGAATGATCAGGTGAGGAAGCAGCCATCTAACAATAGACACAAATATATACTTTTAGAATACTAAGCTTTAGAATACTAATTAAAATTACTTAGAACAATAACTAAATTGTTGTGATGGGGCATTTCCTATTTTTGTAAGATAAGAATTCAGTAATCAAATGCAATAACAGATTTTATGATGTAGAAAGCTTGAATACATGATCTTGTATAATTCAAATCCAGTAAATGAAATAGAACAGCAACTGTAGAAATCCAAGTGATAGGCCCAGCTTCTACTACCACAAAAAGAGAAGTGGTAAAAGGACCTAATTCACCCAACATAATTCTCTGTACCACTCAGAAAATATGGAGTACAACTGCAGTACAGCTAAGCAGATAGTATTAAATACATTGTATGAAATTAGTCATTATGGACCTGACCAAAGTTTCTGAAATCTCTGAAAAAATTCCTCTAGTCTTCACATTGGATTAGATTAGGCTGTATACAATCTCTCTGTAACAGTTTATTCCAAGATAATCACTTTCAAGAACTAAACTAAGACTTCATTCACCTGCACTACTACACAATAACCATAATAGTAACAACATTTGTACTCAAGGCACTTCATAAAGATAAATGAAAACTGTAGCTGGGCCCTGAACAAGCTGCTTAAAGGAAAGACAAGTTCCTTGCTATACCAAAATATATGAAAGCAAGAGACCAACAAAGTCGTACCCTTTTGTGTAAGCATGAACCACAGACAGATGGACTGTTAGAAAAATAAAATTAATAACTTTGAAAAGTCAAATAAAATACTTGATTTCAACTATTAGTTCCAGCACAAAAGGATAAAATACAGCCATGCACATGCTGAAAAACAGGACACTGAAAGTTATTGTGATCTAAAGATGGGCCTTATTTATTCAGTACAGACATTCAAAAGGCCTGATGTGGAATTGATCTAAGTTACGCAGTTTTCTGTAAGCAGCATAGTTTAGATCAGTAACAAACAGAACATACATTTCCCTTTGGTGGAGGGGGAGGGCGCAAATTTTAGACCAGCTTCTGTCATTTTCAAACCAGTCTATATGTCCCAAGCTTCTGTTCTGTTACAAGTATAAACTGGTTTCCAGTCACTTATATCAGTAAAGGTATAATGTCTGTACTTGGCCCTGAAGTCAAGCATAAATAATAGGGGTGCAAAGCGAGCCCTATTCGATCCAGATTCAGCCTGAATTGGGGACAGTAATTCGATTTGTTGATTCGGATCACTGTCCCTGATTGGATTTGGCCAACTCCAAATCTGAAGATTTGATGCTAATTTCGAGAATCAGCGATTTGGCCATAGACACAGCTTTAAATGTTTTTTCTACATACCTCGAGGTACCAAGGCAGATTGTAAAAGCTGCAATGCTGGGCCAGATGGAGCATCCCACAGGAGTGTGAGGGGGCCCTCCATGTGCTCAGTGGGGAGCACGCAGGGGTCTCCCCGGCTTGGTGATCAGCCACAGGGAGACCCCGGGTGCCCCACCAGAAGCACCTGTGGCCAAGCTGGGGGTGGCATGGGGGGGCCCCCCAAGCAGTCCTTCTGGTCCACTTCTGGGTCTTCTGCCAAGCACACTGGGGAAGCCCTTGCACTCCTGTGGGACACTCCATGCGCCCCAGCAGCACAGTGTTCACAAGCCACCTGCTACCTGGAGGTATGTAGAAAAAACATTTAAAACTGTGTGTACATCTGAAATGCTGAATCTTTCCAAATCTCTCTGAATCAACTCGGAGGGTTCCAATTCAATCCAGAGAAATGAAATGGTCCTCCAATTCGATTTGGATTTGGAGATTCGGCCACCAAATCAAGCCGAATCTCCACCAAATCAAATCAGGGATTGAAGTTTTGCGCAGCCCTAATTTCATAGATTTCATAGACATTAGGACTGGAAGATCATTGAGTCCAGCCCCCTGCCCAAGGGGCAGGAAGTCAGCTGGGGTCATAGGGTCCCCCTCTGGGTCCAACCACAGAGCCAATTCCCCAACCAACAGATTGTGGTGGACCCGAGGCTGCAGTTGGCAAGTTTTGCCAAGAGGTGATCATGGGATACCAGATCAAAGGCTTTTTTGAAGTCAAGATATATGACATCAATCTCCTCTCCCTTGCCCAGGTGATAGGTCATCTGGTTGTAAAAGGAAATAAGATGGGTCAAGCAAGACCTACCCACAACAAACCCATGATGGCTATCCCTCAGGATGTTGCCGTCAGCCAGTCTGTTAAGAATGGCCTCTTTAATAATCTTTTCTAAGACCTTCCCCAAGATAGAGGTCAGGCTGATGGGCCTGTAGTTTGCCGGATCCACTTTCTTCCCTTTCTTGAAGATAGGCACCACATTGGTCCAGTGGGTGGCAAATTGGCTAGAGGGTCGTACCCAGAGAGTGGTGGTGGATGGGTCAGTATCGACCTGAAAGGATGTGGGCAATGGGGTCCTGCAGGGCTCAGTCCTTGGACCGATACTCTTCAATGTCTTCATCAGTGACTTGGACAAAGGAGTGAAGTGTACTCTGTCCAAGCTTGTGGATGATACAAAACTGTGGGGAGAAGTGGACACACCGGAGGGCAGGGAACAACTACAGGCAGACCTGGACAGGTTGGACAAATGGGCAGGAAACAATAGAATGCGATTTAACAAGGAGAAATGTGAAGTGCTGCACCTAGGGAGGAAAAATATCCAACACACCTACTGCCTAGAAAACGACCCGCTTGGCAGCACGGAAGTGGAAAGAGATCTAGGAGTCCTAGTGGACTCCAAAATGAGCATGAGTTGTCAGTGTGACAAAGTCATCAGCAACACTAACTGCACTTTATCATGCATCAGCAAATGCATGACAAACAGAACCAAGGAGGTGATACTTCCACTCTATCGGGCATTGGTGAGACCACAGTTGGAATACTGTGTCCAGTTTTGGGCGCCGCACTTCAAGAGGGATGTGGATAACCTGGAGAGGGTCCAGAGAAGGGCCACTCATATGGTTAAGGGCTTGCAGCCCAAGCCCTACGAGAAGAGACTAGGGAACCTGGACCTCTTCAGCCTCTGCAAGAGAAGGTTGAAAGGTGACCTTGTGGCTGCCTATAAATTCATCATGGGGGCACAGAAGGGAATTGGTGAGGCTGTACGCTTCTTGTAACCCCTGGGGCTTACAAGAAATAATGGCCATAAGCTAGCAGACAGCAGATTTAGACTGGACATTAGGAAGAACTTCTTCACAGTTAAAGTGGCCAAAATATGGAATGGGCTCCCAAGGGAGGTGATGCTCTCCACTACCCTAGGGGTCTTCAAGAGGAGATTGGCTAGGCATCTGGCTGGGGTCATCTGAACCCAGCACACTTTCCTGCTTATGCAGGGGGTCGGACTCGACGATCTATTGAGGTCCCTTCCAACTCTAACAACTATGAATCTATGAATCGGCCTTCTTCCAATTTTCAGGCACTTCACCAGAGTGCCAGGAGTTCTTGAAGATCCATCCTAGGGGCTGGGCTATGATGCTAGCCAGCTTCTTGAGTACTCTGGGGTGTCAATTGTCAGGCCCAGCTGACTTGAAGGTGTCCAGCCTCTCAAGGTGTTCCTTCACAAGGTCAGCATTGATGGAGGGCAAGGTATCTCCCTCACCCAGGCCTCCCTATCCTGTAATGTGCAGGGGCATCCCACAGGACTGATGAAAGACTCATGCAAAGTACCTGTTTAATAGGTTGGCTTTTTCCTGGGCATTGGCTGTCAGTTGTCCCATCTGGTTTAGCAGGGGTCCAGTGTTGCCCTTGCTCTTCCTCTGTCTCCCCACATATCTAAAAAAAGTCTTTGTTGTCCTTGATACTCATAGCTAGTTGGAGTTCTGTTGCAACTTTGGCTTTCCTGGTTCGCTCCCTGGAGGTCTGGACCAGTGTGGAATATTCCTCCTTGGAGGTGGATCCTGTCCTCCATCCTTTGTAGGCCTTTCTTTTTAGCTGCAGGAGGTTCACTAGTTCCCTGGAAAGCCAAGGGGGATGCTGCACCCTTTTGCTGCCTTTTCTCTGAGATGGAATAGCATTAGCTTGAGCATCAAGGATTGCTCCCTTGAGGAGCAACCGCTCTTCCTGAACTTCCTCCCCTTGGGGTCGTGGTCCCTTAGGGCCTCATTGACAAGCCTCCTGAGCTTGTCAAAGCTTTATGACTGCTCAGATTTAGCTGAGCGCTCCTCCCATGAATGTCTGGGTAGTTGAAGTCTCCCATGACAACCATGGACCTGGAGCATGTGGCCTCAGCCAATTCCCTGGAGAACTCCTGGTCAAGCTCTTGACTTTGGGTGGGAGGTCTGTAGTAGACTCCCACCATTATGTCCCCTGTGCTGTGTTCCCCACAGATTTTAACCCAGAGGGTCTCCAGCCATGCACCCTGGTCACCAATATCAGCTTGCAGGGATGCGTAGCTCTCCTTGACAGAGAGCTACACCCCCGCCCCTTTTGTCTACTCAATCTCTCCTGTACAGGGTATAGCCATCTATACCCATGGTCCAGTCATGGGTGGAGTCCCACCAGGTCTCCTATGACATCATAATTATTTGCCTTAAGCAGGAGGACAAGTTCCTCCTGTTTATTCCCCAAGCTCCTGGCATTCATATACAGGCAGGCAATGCAGATAAATAACTGCCATGGCAGGGGGTAGGACTAGATGATCTTCTCAGGTCCCTTCCAACCCTAGAAACTATGAAGCTCTATCTGCATTACATCCACAAGAGCAGGTTAAAACAATATCCAAGTCAAGAACTCAAAAGTTGAGACAGTTTAAAACTGGTGTGTGATAGTGAATTTGCCTATAATGATTTATGGAAAACGATCTTGGTTGGGTTACTGGGGTGTTTACTGTATATTGCAGGGATGCTCAACTTCCAGGCTTCAGGCCAAATGCAGCCTACAGAGCCATTGCATCTAGCCTATGGGGCTCCTCATGGGACAGAAAATGTGGTGGTGGGGGAGCAGTGGCCATTACTATGGTTACTCTCCCCCCACCAAATTCCCAAACCCCAAGTCCCATACTGCCAGTGACAGCCAGACCACACTGTCCCCCTCACATCTAGACAGGGACTGAGTCGTATACCCTTCCCCACCATGGAGTTGGGTTGGGGACAAGCCATGCTCCTTCCCCTGACAGGCCAAGCCACATCCCTTTTTGCCCCACAGGGCCAAGCCATGTCCCCTTTCCCCCAGTGGGGCTGTGTTGTGGCTAGGCTGCCCTGCACTCCCTTCCATGTGGCTGGATGGTTCCCACTGCACTGGCCCCAGTACCATATTAGGACCACTGGCAGGATCCAGCCTGCAGATGGATAGGTTACTGCCCCTCTTGCCCACCAGGGAGAAAGGTTGATCACCCCAGTATACTGAATTATTTCCCTAGTAGGACTGTCAAGAAATGCACACAGGAAAGAAAGGAGAATCAGATACAAACACTTAATGGAGATAAACTCTTAACAAAAGTGTTTTTTCCTGATACCCTGGCTTACCTCCCTTGCTGGGCCTCTCAGGCAGATAGGCCCAGGAGGGACTGGAAATCAAAAGACTCATAGAATCATAGAAGTAGGGTCGGAAGGGACCTTATAGATCTCAGTTGCATTTAAAGAGATTCTCCCTCCAGGAGAGAGGGGATTTTGAAACTGAGCAGAGCTTGTTGTGTGGGTGTCTGGGTTAAATTAAACTTACTGGAGTCCTGGTCAAGAGGATGGTCATACTCTAAATAAAAGACATGCACCTAAACCTTCTGTTGTTTAAAATCTAAAAATTATGGATAAGCAATATTTTTAAGAAAGCTGTTTGCAATTGCTGTAATCCAGCAATCACAAACTCTCAGGGGATTAGTAATTTTCTAAATCAAAGCATACCCACACTGGGTTGAGCTAGTGGTTACATCTCTTGTCTCCCCCCTCCCCTCCCCCCCTCCCGGTATTGTTCTCTGTCCCTTTCATAACTCCTTATCAAAAGTCCTTCTTTCCCAGTATTGCCAACTCTCATGAGCTTTGGAGTTGTTTTTAAGTCCACGCTTTGGGAATGTGAACAACTTAGCTCTTTCCTGTATATATATTCATATTTATATATATGTATAAAAGAAAAAGCTAAGTTTTTCACATTCCTGAAACTTACACTTCAAGAACACCACCAAAAATCATGAGAGTTGGCAATACTGCTTTCCTTGCATAGCTAGTTCCAGGCTCCTCTTCCCAATCCCACTCTTCTTGCCCAGCCTGTTTGGCAAAGTTAGTTGGAAGCAACTGGAAACAGAATCTTCTTATGGGAAGTGTTGGACAACCTTAACTGTAGGCACCCTAAAATAAAGATATAATGGAAGAAAAAATATGTTAGTGCTTTAACCAGCTTTTTGCGATCTAATTGATGCAGCAGTTCTCATTAAACAGACATTGTGAGTGCCTCATTCAGGAGTGCATTTGATAATACAATATTAAGATAAGTTTAGTTCACCAATGGTGTAAACAGATTTTCAGTGAACATGTTGGGAAGCTTCAGTAAAAAGCCAGTTAGTATAATTTCACAGGACTAAAATTGAGATGTGGCTAGAACCATTTTCAAGGCAATATATTAATTTGTGTGTTAAATTTAGCTTGAAACTGATGGGTAGACCAGGCAGTCTATTATAGAAAGCTGTGGACACTTTCATTTATTTTTATTGGTACACTCAGAAATACTTCCAAAAAGTAAAACTTGAAATAATTTGTTCCAGGATCATAAAAGCTAATAGATTGGTGCTACAGTGCTTCTCCCAACATAATGCTGTCCTCAAGAGGCCGTGCTCCTGCAGGTACTCGCATCTGGAAGAAAACTTGATCAATGACAATGAATAAATAACTGAGTGCCAGAAGGTTCCAAATTCATTTTTCACCTCTGCACTGACTCGTAGTGAAAGCCAGCATGCAACTTCAACTCTTGGCTTTAATTTCTCTATCTGTAGTATCAAGATAGTAACCTACCTTCCAAAGATATTATAGGTCTACAGTGTTTTGAACATGTAAAGTGCTGCTAACTATCACAATTGCTCTAGACACAATGCTGCTGGGAAAGCAGGGTTTGAAGTTGAGTTAGGCATAGCCATGAATGGCACGTGCCCCCAGTGGCTGGTGGGGCACGGCTGCACCAGCAGTGGCAGGAGCATGGTGGCAGTGACGGGAGTCCAGTGGCAGTGAGTGGGGAGCTCCCGCAGACACCACCGGCACTGGCAGCGATGGGGGGGGTGGCGGCGAGTGCCAACCACGGGTCGGCAACCACCTGCAGGTGCCGCCGGCAGCAGCAGCAGTAGCAGTAGCAGCAGCAGCAGCAGCCAGGGGCAATCATAGACTGCCTGCAGACGCCGGCGGTGGGGTGGCAAAGGGCAACTGCTCACAGGTGACACTGACACTGTCACCTTTTTGCAGGGGGTGCACCGCCACACACAGGGGGTAGGGGGTACATGTGCACCCACATGCACCCCCTATGCATCACCCCTGGGCATAGCCAGGGGCAGATCCAGGATTTGGCAAAGGTGGCTGTACCCCTGCTCCCAGCTCCCCTCCTCCCCAACTTGTGGGAACACACCCCACCACAGAAAAGTCCCCAGAGGCTCCTGGGCTGGACCCAATCTAGAAGAGGGCAGCAGCCACACCACTGCACCCAGCTCTGAATTCACCCTGGGCATGGCAAGTGTTTGTGAGAAACCTGTTTTTGTCAGCACTGCACTGCTGAGCTTTAGCTCTTTGCCTGCACACATGGGCTGTTGATTTAACTAAATTAGTTTGATGAAACCTGTGCAGTTTCCTTGTATGGACTCTGAAATCAATTTAGGAGTGCACTACAATTGTTTCCTTATCAGTTTCTTTTTAACTAGGGGTGTCAAAGATATGGCCTGTGGCGCACAGGAATTGACCCAGCACTTGAAGTGCTGCATGTGGCACAGGGGGCCAGTGTAAGATGTAGACAGCATGCAGCGCTGGTGCCAGATTGGCCCTGCATGCCACCTTTGGGGCCAGTCCACATCAGGCCTACAGACTGTCCCTGTTTGCTGCAGCCAGCACACAGAACCAGTCCAGCACAGGCACTGCACACAGTGCATGTCCTATGCCAGTCCCACATGCTGCATGTAGCACAAACCCTGGACTAGATATATATATTATATATGGTGTGGGGGGTGAGACTTCCGCCAGCTTCTATGTGCTTGTCCCCAATCCTATAGTGATGTACTGTCTAGTAGGGCTGTGTGAAAATATGGCAACCATTTCATTTCGGAGGTGTTCGGAGCCCTACTATCTATTCCTTATCTGTTCTGCCTATTCATTACCACCTCCCTCCAGTTTTTCAGCTCCAGGACTTTTTCTCCTCTGCCCTGGTATACCTTATCTGGAAAGGGGGGTGTGAGCAGTGCTGCACTGAGCTGTTGTACACTCCCCACTCCCCTCAACTTGTGAGAATGGCATCTGCTGCCCCATCCACCTCCTGCCTCCAAAATCTCTCAGTTACTCTATGAAAGGGCTATGACTGCCTACTTCCAGAAGTAGCTGCTCTCTCCCTGGAGGCAGGGTACTGAGGAAGATGGCAGGGCTGAGAAACTTCAACAGGGGTCCAATCACATTACTAAGTGTGGGTTACCAACAGTGCAGTGGAAAGTGGCAGCCATCGTTACTGGGGGAAGCCTTACTGTCACTAGAATAAGTGAAAGTGACCAGGAAGCCATTTTGCTGAGGGCAACCTGTATCTTCTGACCCATTACCAATAATAAGTGGTGGTGGCCATTGTGAGGACAAAACTTTGAGATGTTGAAAACAGGCCGCATGAGGTGCAACTGGTCTCAGAGGGGTCCACTGTTTAGGAAGGGCATGGGATGCTATTGATCATTTGGGGCTCTACCCAATATGGAGGGCTGAGACTTAACAGCCAATTTGGAGGGTCATTGCATCCCTAAGGGCTCTGAAACTATGCTGAGCCCTAAAAAACCCCAAGGTAGATCACATTAGGAACTGATCTCTAGCTGAAGTGGTCCTCCAGTGATGAGAGAAATGTGAGGGAGGAACTACACGATGAGCAGGGGAGAGAAGTACACACTGTTTAAATGAAAAGTCATTACTGATAATGTAAAATTAGTCATGGAATCATGAGCCTAAGACATCAGTTATAAAAGACTGAGGCTGTGACAGAAACACACAGAGCAACAGCCATATACAACCCACAGTCCGGCCCAGACACCAACTGCCACTCGGAACTTCTTTCCATCTTCTCACAGGAGGACGTGAGAAGTGACAGCAGCCATTGCGGGCTGTTGTCCACAGGAAACAAGAGCACCTACCTGAAGGCCAAAAAGATCAGAGGAAGTGGCTCAAGTGACCGCACAAAAAATGCAAAATTATTGGCTGGTCCCACTCTGGCTGTTGATGTACCTTATAGTTGGAGATCTCTGCTCTGTTTGCAATTGGAGGGAGTCGTTCTCAGTTAAACTCTCCCTTTCTCAGAAGCAGGTGTCGGGCACTGTCCTTCAGTTCACTGCTGACGAGCCCCGCCTTCTGCAACACCCATGTACAGATGAGAACCTCTGGGGAGGTCCTGGTCCAGCCCTGTATTTGGGGGAGAGAGTTTTCTTCAGCAAAGATGGCTTTGAGAGCAGCCTCCTACCACTTTCCATCCCCAGCGACTTAGTGAGTCCAACAGCCTTAGTCAGTGCTGCCACCTTTGTGAAGCAAAATCAGATAGCAATGGTGATAAATGGTAGGGTCTATCTCTATATCTTTGCAGATGAGGAGAAATGGCAACCAGCAGAGGGGATCCATTCCCCAGTCACTGACCTCTCCAACACGTACTGCTGCTTCTCCTGGCAGGACCCGTTCTGTGACAATGTCAGCATGACTCTTTTTGCCTATGCAACTGGGCATTCAGTCTCCGAGAGCCAAATCTTCCTGTCAGAAAATGGGGGTTTCACTTTTAGACTTATGAAGGTAAAATCAGTTCTGCAACATGTGCTGCTTGGTGTCTATAATTTTATTTCCCTCTCTGTTACTGGGTTACTAATCAACAATACCCAAGAGGATGAAGGAAAAGGACCAGGGGCTTATTTTATATACATTAACTGGAAGAGGAGCCATGAGGTTTATCGCAGTTCCACAGTCTTCCAGCTGGTTTCCAAAGAGGACACTTCTATCCAGAATATCCAGCACCCTAGCCTGAGGGGCTACATCATCCTCTGGACCAAGGGTACCTTGATGCTTTCCTTCAACAATGGCCTGATTACAGAAGCAGTGACTATTCTGCCCACAGATGAGTTTCCAGGCACTTCTCTCCCTAATACTTCTCTATTCCATGTAGCCATTAGCACCTCTGAGATTGCAGTCTTAACCCAGGAGAACCAGCTGTTCTATGGCGTTCTTGGCATGTTTTCCACTTCCATGGTACTTACAGAAACAATGAACACCACAGATGTAGGCTGTTGTGTGTTGCTGTTTGAAAGGACAGGAATACTGACATTGCTCAGACCCATCCATAACAATGATTCCCACATATATAACTTCCAGAAATGCACCTATAATATGCAGTCATTGCTCATGAACAAGTTACAACCCATGCAGTATTGCATACTGGAGGTCCTTAGCGGCCCCTTTCACAACAAGATTTTTCACATTGATATGTACCAGAGGCTTAACTTCACTGCCACTTTTGTACCCAAACGTGGTACTGGGGCCTTTCCTCTGGTGACTGTGAGCAACCCCCATGTGCTGAGTTTCCAGGCACATGTGGTACAGGATGGGTACACAGATGATGGGAATACCAAGTACAGTTTAAGCATACTGCTGATGCAGCAATGCTTCTCTGACATGGCAGAGCCACATTTCTGGGCTGACTTACATGAAGGCGGCGTGTCTATCCTCAATGTGGATGCTCCCAAGAAAGGTGTTTTTTGTGTTGACATACTTCCTTTGTCTGCATTTATTAATGTAGGTTGTCCACCTACAAAACAGATTAGACTTTTTAAAAATGCAACTGCTTGCAGCAAAGAACTCTTTCATCAAGACTTACTACAAAATAATTTCACTTACGTAGTCAGCCATGATATATATGACCCAGAATTTCTTGCCAGACAAAACTTGGAGCAAAGCGACCTTCAACTTCAATACGATTATGAGAAGCTGGGATGTCCTCTTCTGGTATATCACGATGATCCTTGGTTGCCAGTTCTTGAGTTATGGGAAAACAGTGAATTTGTGGAGTACGTTTCTGTTGATTTTGTTATTTTTGAAGTAAATGGAATTCATAATTATGATTATCTCTTGACAGCTGCAGAAGCTGATTGCATCTCTCAACCTCAGAATTGGACCTCTTTGCTAAAAGAACAAGATTCTCCAGACCCAAATACTGCGTGGAATAGAAAGAATTACGTAAACTGTGAGAATCCCAATGGACCTAAATTAGTATCGCCTTCAGCCAAGTATCAAGTTCTTGGTGGAAAAACAAAAAACAAAATAATTTTTTCACAGTATAATGGATTATATGTCTTTAAAGCTATTGTAGTGGACAAATTTTACAGTTATTGTGAATTGTCTACATTTTTCTGTGTCTATGTCTATGGTGCCCTCCCAAAAAGCTACATAAATCCTTGGGTAGCGCTAACAGTTTTTTTGACTATTATTTTTGTTTCAATTTTGATGGGATATATCTTACCGACATTATCACTGATAAAAATACCCTCAAAAGTTAAAATATTCTGAGCTTATTTTGTAAACTGTGTGATGTTCAAGAAAGTTACTATGTTAAGAATTCTCATATCTCACTTGTACAGGTCAGGAGATTAAATTATATTTTTGTTATGAAATCAGTTTTAAAACAAGCGAAAGAAGAATTGACAAAAAGGAACCATTTTGATGCCTGTTTTGTAACTTTCTTGTAGATTCATTTTTAATATGCTAATTAATTTTCTCCACTTTTTTCGTTTTTATTTTATAATTTTCTGACCATCTTGTTGCTTGCGTGAAGCATTTACACCATTATTTTATTATAGTGACTGATTTTAAGTTTACCAGCTTTTGTTGATGCAATCAATTACATTAGCTTACTTCAAAAGGTCTCCTTTCCTCTGGAGGAGGAATAAAGATCATCCTTGGAGCCTGTCAGTTGCTTTTACTTCAACAACAGATCAATGGAAATCGAAGCTTCCTCTGTATTTGCACTCCTTTTGTAGTCAAGATGCATATTTCCTACCTCCTCTCCCACTTACAATATTAATTTTATTGGCTAGATAATGGAATTCTGAGGCTTCATCTCAGTTACAAGACACTCTGAACAAAGACAGTTAAAAAAAACTCCTTAGTTAAAAGAAAGAAAGACATGATTCTACAAATATTTAATTGAGTGACACTTGGCTTTAATATACCTACCTGCATTAGTAAATATTAGACAGTATGAACAAAAGTTGCAGAATTTACCCCCCCAAGTTAAATGTACAAGTCTGTTTCTAATGGGTAGACCAGTAGCCTCCCATGTCCTATGCCATGGAAAACTGCCATGGCCCATTTCCATAATCAAGTATTATCATACCTTTGGCCATTAAGATTGTCACCAACATCTCAAAGCATTTTTTAAAACCAGAATTAATACTTTTTTAATGTATCAGCTGGAATGAGATATTATCCTAACACGATATGGCTATGCAGTAAAAAGAAATAAATCAAAATGTTCCGTACACAAAAAAGAAAATTGGGATTTAATGTACACATTTCAGGTAGCTGAAACTATAATATAAATATAGTAAAATGTTAGTATTTTGTTATAACAAATATTTTAGACAACTATTCGCCCCATTCTAATGTATTTTCAATAAAATTGTGCAATTTTATTGAATTTGCTATTTTATTTGCTTTTTGCCGAGTCTTCACCTGTGTATTGATAGTGTTTATTATCAATTGCATGTGTTTTAGCTGAGTTAGAAAATGTGTTTGCTTTTTCATCTACATATTATATGGAAGTTACTTAGATTTAAAAATAAAAAAATATCATTTGGAAAGTTGGCATTATTTCATTCTCTCCACCCTTTCTCATGCGCTACTTTGACTAGAGCCACCAAGGTGCCACCCTGCCCTGCTTTCTGCCTGACTTCAGACTAACATAGTTAACTATCTCTCTCTAGAGACGCTAATGGGTACATATATATAGGAGAAGAAAAAGGTGATTATTGACAGACTGGTTATTGTAGCCTAAGTAGAAAATATCAAGGTACAAAAATGTTGGGGTTTGCAGTAGAGCTTGATAAGATTATATATATACACACACACACATATATGTATATATATATGTATATACATGTATATACACACATATATATACATACCACCCTTTCTCACTCACTATTTTGACTAGAGCCACCAAGGTGCCACCCTGCCTGACTTCAGACTAACATAGTTAACTCTCTCTCTCTCTAGAGATGTTAATGGGTACAGGACTAGGAGCAATGGCTTCAAGCTGCAGCAGGGGAAATTTAGGTTGGAAATTAAAAGGAACTTTCTGATGCAAAGTGGCCAGGCATTGGAACAGGCTACCTAAAGAAGTTGTGGAATCTCTATGCATGTAAACTTGCAGAAGCAGGTTAGACCGACATATGGCTGGATGGGTTTAGTTAGAGTTGATCCTGCCTTGAGCAGTGGGCTGAACTAGATGACCTTGTAAGGTTCCTTCCAGCCCTACTTGCTTATGATCCAGTGTGATAACTTGCCTAATTATCTTAGCCTTCTAGGCTGTACTCAAATCTCAATTTTTTCTTATCACTCTTGTGTTTAGATCACGTGCTGTACCAGGGCAAACCTCTCCTCCCTGTATTTCCTTCTTTTACTCACCCCTGTGAGCAAGCACTGTGTGCTTGCCCGTCCTGCTGCTTACTTAGAATGTCCCCTTGATCATCTACACCAGTGTTTGTTTCTCAACCCATTGGTCACAACCCAAAAGTGGGTCACAAGAATATATGGAAGGGTGGCAAATAATCATGGAAAAAACATGGAAAAATCATGGATTTTTTCCTTTAAAGAGAAAAACAGAAAACCACAGGTTTCCCCTTGCAAGCTGGCAGAGTTCAAGCCTGCAAGGGGCTGCAAGAAGCAGGATGAGGACAATCAGGCAGGGGGTGTCATGTGCATGCACACATGCACATAACAGGCAGGCAGCATAGAAAGCAGCTCCTGCAGGTAGAGTCAAAGGGGGTGGGGGGCAGGGGTAGGTATAGATGATGCATCGGGGAGCCACAGGGAATGTGTCAGGGGCCCCCTCCAGATTTGTGCATCCACAGCGGGCACAGGGCTGCAGCCTGGCTGGACCAGCACAGGAGGGCAGAGCTAGATGGCGAGACTGCACCAGGAGTAATGGACAGGAGGAGGCAGAGGGGAAGGGACTCACTGCCCTCACCTACTCCCATTGCCACTGCTCCCCTCAGGCTGCAGCTCTACCCTGGAGGGGAGGCGAGGTGGTAAGCAGTACAGGAGACCTGAGGGGAAAGGCAGTGGGGTGTGGGGGGAGGGAATTACCTGGTAGCCATTCTCCTCAGCAGCAACCCTCTTGAGGGCCCAGGAGGATTCCTGCTACAGGCCAATACTCCAGCTCCATTCCCTTGGAGGAATGGAGAGAGAGTAGAGGATTGTGGGGTAACGGGTGTCTCCAAAACTCAGAAGGATGGATATATATCCATTCAAGTTGGATCAGGAGGAGGGAATTCATCCTGGTTGATATGAATCTAACCTTCTTGCATAATAGCGAGTTATCTTCCATAAGAAATGTGGAAAATTCGATACATCCTCCCAAAGTAAAACTGTGGTCTCTCTCATGCTGGACCAGATAGTCTCCTTGATCTTGCCTGCCACAACTTAGATAGAAAAGGAAGGAACCAAAAATGTATACAGTCCTATGAGAGGGGTTGATGTTACACTGACTTACAAGGCTGGCTCCTCTTCACAGGGCTCCAGCACCCCCATCCCCTGCCCTCACCATACATGATGTTATGTTTTCATTCATATCTGTTCTCCTCTGTGGGAGTCTCAGCCTCCAGCCTACCTTTATAAGCCTTTAGGTGGCCGGTTTCTGGTCCCTGGTCACTTACCCCATTCTTCCCCGCACGGGTCCCAAGCCGACTGTCCTGCAGTTCGCCTTTGCCCTTATTCTTCAGGGCGGAGTCACAGGAGGCAGACACCTTAAATTCACTCAAACACTCGGTCCCGCCTCTTCTTTCCTCCAGGTCCCTGGAGTGGCTGCCTGCACCTGTCAGACTCGAACTCACCGGTTTGAACATTGCAGCTGCCTCGTTTCCCTGCCTCTGCAGGTAAGTCAGTCTTCAGGCCTCTCTCTCCCGAATCCCCTTGTTCAGCCCCTCATCGCCGTCTCCTCGCATTCCCTTGAGTTTCTTCCTGGAGATTCTTTTCTCCCTGGCCAATGCCGACTGCCTGCTCAGCTCTCCTTTTAATTCCCCTGCGCCAATCAGCAGCGAGCCAGCTTCAACGTCCCATTTGCTGCCTAGCTGGCTCTCCCAGCTGATCAGGCTAATTAGCATCCAGGGATCTCGACGTGGCTTTTGGCCAGGCTCACCGGTGCAGTAAGTATTCCTTTGTTCTTTGCCTCTTTGGCATCTCGTGACAAGGTGAATTCCTCACCCTGTTACAAATGTCTTGAAGGACTGTACACTCCATTTTTGTACTGGAAGAAAGGCTTTTCTCCTGGCACAAATGAAATGCCTGACACTGCAGCCCTTCCAAACCACCACTATTTATGTGTGTTCCATGTTATTCTGTATTTGAAGCTTAAGCTTAAATGTTTGATTCCCATCCCATTGCATGAACTATAACGAAGAGTGACAACTTTCTTGACATGATACTCTCTTGTACAATTCTTGTTCCTGAGTTCCTTGTTTCTTAGCATAAGACTGGCTGATGTCTCATAGCTTGTTTGTTTTTATTTGAAAACAGGAGCAATGACAATAAAATGCAGCTTTTGTATTTTAAAGTATTTGCACCAGGAGTGAGATTACAAATCCAAGAAGTTCAAAGGTAATATTAAACTTTCACAAAATTGAAATAGAGGCATGGAAATGGACTGGTTAAGGTGTCCAGACAATGCTTACTCTGCCACTAGGGATACCAAACAAATATCAGACAGTTACCCTGAAGGCATTTTAACATTTAATGTTTGAATTTTAAATAGTGTAAACTTAAGGAGTTCTGCTGTAGCCATTTGCTCAAAAGCTCCAGTAGCTCTCCCACCGATACCACTGATTTTTAAGGGTAGTTTAATGGTCTGTTTTTTTTGTCCCCTTCTCGTATAACAATACTGCCAAGCAGAGTTAAGATTGTTTGAATATTCTAAAAGTATATTTGCAAACCGTAACATTTGGATTTCTTTAAAAAAAAAGTGTTATGATTAATTTTCTGGAGTTTCTAAAGTTTGTGTTTGGGATAATTACAATGGTCCTGTGTACAAATGTGTGTGAATAAAACAAACTAGGCATAATAAAGAAATTCTATTTTAGAATCCTCAGCTTTGAAAATGTATTGAAGTAAGCAACAGATATAACAAAGCTGGCAAGACCAAGTTCACCAAATGTACCAAATATGAAAGAATAGATCGAGTTGAATTTAGGACAACAGAAAATTTAAATCCAAGTTAACATAAACAGGGTAGCAAATAAAAAAAAAAAAAGCTTAACCTTAAATCAAGTTTAACTAGGATATTTGCAGATTCTCTCTCTCAAAAAAAAGAAACTTAGTCTACTACCAACTCTTCATAACATCTGTATAAAGTACTTGAGGCTAACAGTAGTTCCTATGATCCTTCTATTTTAGACACAACTGTAGCCACTAAGGCTGTGCAAAATTTCACCGGCTGTTTTGTTTCGACACTGTTTTGACTTGTTTCAAGCTCAAAACAGTGAAATTGAAATGAAATCAAGGGCTTTGAAACAGCCTAGAAACAAAACAAGGGCAGTCGGAACATTTAGAAAGTTTCTAAGCATTTTGAGTTTCAAAGCTGAAGCTGGGCTTGCCTGCAGGGAAACAGAAAGTAAGGAGAAGGAGAGGGAAAAGGGAGAAAGGACTGCTGTCAGGTAGACTGTGTAGCTGTCCAGTTACTGTGATCCTTCCCTGAGGTCCCTTCCAATCCCAGTGCTCTGCGGGAGGGATGGAAAAACAGAATAAAAGGCAGCATTGTTTCAACTGGCCTGCTTTCTGCCTTCAGGTCAGTTACTGAGCTATCTTCCAGAAGCTCAGGAGCATTAGACAACAAAGGCTACTACTACTATTGATTTCTTACTTGCTAGCCTAGCAAGTGGGGTTCTGTAATACCTTTAGCTTTCTTTCTAGACTCTTTTTTATTATTATATTCATTGATTTATCCTTTTCAGTTTCATAATTATATTGCATATTATACTATGCAATTTATATAGGAAGACAGAGACACACATACATTTATATGCAGGAGAGGAAAGAAAGGCCCTGTCACAGTTTGGCTGCCTGAGAAGCTGCTGGTGCTACTGTGTTAGTGCTAACTTATTATTTTTCCTGTTGTTATTTAAAGTGGTGGACCAGACTGAGGCTGTAGGGGGAGAAGGAAGCCTCATTGGGGCACACTGCTATGTCTTGTAGAGGCCCCAGCGCTAATAAAGGCATGCCTTTCTCTCTCTCTCTCACACACACCCCACGAGTTTTGCTCATCAGCTTGAGGTGCAGTTTCCCAAAAACCCCTGCACCTATCTTCTTGAAACCTGAAAGGCTTCATGGCCTCAGCAAGGGCTACCACGCCTGCTGTTTTCACCCCCTCTGCACCTTAACACGCACACAACACGAGTTTTGCTTGGCAGCAGCTTAAGCTATATAGTGTCCCAGAAACCCCTGCACCTACCTCCTTGAAACTTAGCAGGCTTTGTGGCCTTAGCAGGAGCTACCATGTCCCCCCTGTGCCTTCACACTTAAAAGTGACATGAGTTTTAATTTCAAGATTTTGAGGTGCAGTTTCCCAGAAACCCCTGCACCTATCTCCTTGAAACTTGACACACTTCATGCCCTCAGGAGGGGCTACTATTCCTGCTGTTTTCATTTAAATCTGCCAAAAAATGGCAAAGTTATAGGCAGTTATGTGCTTCCCCATTATAACCTACAGGGGAAACATCAAAACTGCAAAACAGTTTCGAAACTAAATGAAACTCAAAATGAAACACTGTCCCATCAAAATGGCAAAATGGAAGTCGAAATGAAATGGTGCTGTTTCACACAGCCCTAGTAGCCATGTCACAAAGATAGAGCACATTACAGTCAACCCTTTCCAACTTAATGATGCCGAAAATACAGTCACAAGTCTAGTGTAATACTATGCATAGTTTAACACTTTTAATCCTTTAAAATAGTTTCTTTTTAGTTTCTTAATCCTGTTACCAGAATGCATGCCAGCTTATAAAACATCTTATTTATACTTATATAAACAATTCAACCCTTTTCCATTTATGAAAGCATTGTCTCTGCCATTTCACCCTGTGCCTTCCTGGTCTTGTATAGGCATTCCCTTGCTGCCTTGAAGCGTGTGCCTGGGGTTGGCTGCAGTATTTGTTCCTGCAGTCTTGGTGAGGACTCACGTTCTCCCTGAGGGAAACCCCAAAACTCACCTGCCACAACTTGGGCCTTCCTTTCAGTGGTGGGGCTTCCTCTTGTAGTCCCTTACAGGTCAGTTGCATGGCTGGGGTGTCAGGAAGGTGGATACCCGCTAGGAAGTGCATCAGCCTTTAAGACAGCCACTTGGTTGATTGGCTCACCCTCCGATGTTCCCTCTTGGACTCTCCTTGTCTGCAGGGCTCCTAATGACCTTGCCCTGTCCTAGGTCCCTTTGGGACATTCGACTGTCCCTGCTGCTATGCCACGTCTTCCTGGCTATACTGCTGCTTGCAGTGCTGCCCCGGCGACTCCTATTCCCTGAGCGTCACTCTTGGCCCTAATCCCTGTCTTAGGGCCCCTCAGGGTAGTGCCACTGTTCTTCTGCCACCAAATTTCTGGACCCAGAAATAAACTTTTACTTTAATCAAATTTTAGTCTGTTTTAAAGAAAATGGACAATAAACTCATTTCCTTTAATTCCATCATTAGAGACCTGTGAATGTCAATTCTGCTCCAGGAGAAGAGCTATATGGCCATTAAATATGAATTCCTGGATAGATTTCTATAACTCAGAAATATTTACTATAAGGAAGCACCCTGAATTTGATTTTAACCACATAGAAATCATGTAACTGAAACTTAAATGCAACTTCAAAAGCACACAGCTGGTGATAATCTTATTTTACTTCTTATTTTATTTCATAGTTTCATAGTTAGTAGGGTCAGAAGGGACCT
>NW_017728992.1:107913473-107920008 GCF_001723915.1 Gavialis gangeticus
AAGATTTCAGAGCTGCTTCTGAGGAAGCCCTTGAAGAATCCTGTGTGAACCAGTTCAAGTCTGATTTCTGTGCACATACTTGGGATGAGAAAGTATCAGTTGGTAAAGGAATCCCTGGCTCCTGGATAGCATCAGGGCAACTGGCTAGTAAAATCATAAAAATCATTCCCCAGTCTGCTTTTGGGCATGCAATTATTTTGTCCCAAGTGCTGGATGTTGGACTTGTCCCTGCTGAATTTCAGCTGGTTGATTGTGGACCATTTCGGATCCTAGCATTAGCCCCCAGAGGGTCTACAGCTCCACCCAGATTGGTAAGGTTTGTGAATTTGCAGAGTATGCACTCAGTTCCCTCATCCAAATCATTACTGACCAGGCTTCCCAACTCCACCTTCACTCAACTTAGCATGCAACTTCTTAAAGCTAGTTTCCTGGACCAAGACTTCTACCTTCATAATGGTTACTACTCTTAACTGTGATGGCACATGTCCTGGCTTTTTTGTAACTTAGCTGCCTCAACCTCAACTCAGCTCCACAACCCCTTGACTCTCATACAGCTGCTTGAACCATCGTTCCCAAATAAAGGTAACAATCCCCAACACTCAGAAGCTGTTTGAGCCTTCCCATGTAGCTGGATTCCACTGTGCCAAATCCAGTGTCAGCAGAACATGACAGTTGAACAAGGCTGCATTGCACATATATTTACTTCCATACTTTCAGATTCAGTTTCTGACTGTTTAAGTGTCTAACAGAGACAGCCGCGTTCATAGGCTACTGCTGAAAGCAAAATAGGCAAGAACAAATCTATACAACAGAAGTCTGTACAGTGAATATGGTGCATGTTTTATTCTATTTACAGTACATTTGTTATAAATATAATACATTTCTTGAAAAGCTTAATTAACTTGAGAAGATTTTTTTTAAAACAGATCAACTCAGTTGTTATAGTTACATAATAAAGTGAATAACAATTTAAATGACAAAAATCTCATGATGGTGAAATGGTGCATTTTGTACTGAGATGAATGAGAAAATGCTCAAACTTGCTTCAAATTATTTTAGAAATTTTTTTTAAGTGAGAGTCATCTGAAAGCCATGAAGGGCCAACTTGCTATCATAACATGAAGGTTCCATAAGAGTCCCAAACTAATTAAAAAAACTGAAAATAAAAAAAAGGAACAGTATATTTTTATTATAACACCCTATTGAACTTCACAGTAAGGTTGAAGTGTATGGTAACTAATGGCTTAAGACAGGAGATACTCAATGAAGGACTCTCCTGGAACTGTCCCCTAATACAGCCACAAATATTAAAACACACCATGCTGGAAGTTGTAACAGCAGTCAAACTGCATTTTTCACAGGGCCTAGGATACGCAAATAGTTCAAAATCCAGGTTATGAGGATTATTTTAATTCTGCATGTGAGTATTTTAGTTACCAGAGAAAAATACATTAAAAAGGATATATGTATTCTCAGTTCAACGTGCCTTGCATTAAGAAACGGACAAGTCTGAATATTTTGTTATTTTTTCCTATACAATCTTTTGTAAGAAGTTAGATGTTGGGGTGCAAGTTCCAAAAACTGCAGCAAATGTCATCCAGCAAAATAAGAAAAAAAATCCATTTATTTTGGTTTTTAGTATGATCTTTCATGAAGTGGTCAAATATTATTGATGATGATCAGTGCTGGCATGGAGTTCTGCTGACTTGTTTCAAACAAAGTAACCTGGTCCGCTAGCTTGGCAAATACTCTGGGGGTTCCAAGATTATAGACTCCTGTATGAACAAAGCACGCTTTCAACTGCAAGCTATAGACCTCCTGGCTTTTAAGCTGAAGTTTGTACTGTGTTTGCCCAAGCCAAGTAAAAGATCCATGGACTTCTAGTGCTTCTGGACTGAAGGGAAAAAAATAAAAAAAGGATTACACTTCTGTTTTGCACATCCTCTTATGCTTAACTGCCTACCAAATTTGTATTCATTTCAAGGACCATCCAAAGAAAAAGCTATTTTATGCAGCATAGGAAAAGTTAGCATTTGTATCCTTTAAAGCAGGGGTTGCCAACCTGTGACACAAATAGCACAGGTAGCCTCAGAGTGGCGCACAGCAGATTAGGGAGGCGGCAGGCAGTACCAAACAGGGTCAGAGCAGAAAAGAGTAGCGGATCAGGGAGTAGCACTTGAGAGGGCATGGATTCAAGGCATGCTTGCCATAAAGGTTGACCCCCACAGCTTTGAAGACATACTAGTACAGTCTCCCCAAAAGCATTAGCTAAAACAAACATGCATACTATCGCTGGGGTTTACTTTTCGAAAAATTACTGGAAGATTAAAACAATTCTTAAAAATCAGCTTTGGTTTATAAAAGCTGTTTAGATCAGGGGCTGGCAACTTATGACCCAGCAAGTGATTCCATCTGGCCTGTGGAACTGGGATGTTGGTGGCAATCTGATAGAGTGTGTGTGTATTGGGGGGGGTGGGGGGGGTTGTTGGTGCAAGAGAGGCAATGACCAGGCAGGTAGCAAGCAACAGCCCACCCTGGACCAAGCAAACTTATTTCAACCTGTCACTCCTAAAAGGGCGTCAATTTCTGGCTTAAATACTGTTCAACTGAGGCATCTGGATGAATATTTCCCCTATTACTGTTTCCATTTGTCTTCTATATTAGAAATCTAGTACTTAATGTAGGTCTGGGAAAATATGCCGGACAAAAAAAAAAACTTGCTAAAGTTGTCCTAGTTCCTGCTCTTCAGTCTGTCCCTGAAAAAGCTTAGCTTGGACTGTTGCTAAATCAACCCTCTAGCTACTTAATTACTTTGAAAAGATTAGATTTTCTGAAAATAAATCAGGCACTTCTTTCAACTTTTTCATTTTTCAACCAATTGTAGAGATGTTTGAATACTTTTGCCCAAGTGTTATGTATAGAATTAAAAGCCTCTAGTAATAGATAGTGTAAAATGTGCTTTTTGCCCCTTTCATACAACTTCTATAACCAGCTCAGAAGTGTCTCTTCCCAAAGTTACTGGTATTTGGTTATGCATAATTAACTGTTATACTCGTAAGGAAAAGGCTTGCTTCTACAGATAAGTCTATGAAAATTGTTAATCAGCTTTTAAATTACAAATTGGCTTGATCCTGTTCCCAATGAAGATCTTTTCTGGACTTCAGTAGGAACAGTGAAGCTACTCAAAAAGCCTTATCACAAGATGTTCAATAAATGTAAATATACACTTGAGAATGAAAAAAGCAATTCCCAAAACCTGAGGAAGTAGTCATAAATCTCACCCAACTAATATTCAAGAGATCACTACCTTGTTGTTTTATGCCGCAAATCTATTATTACATCAACATCAGCCTGAGAACAGTTGGAAAGTAGTAGTGTGACAGGTACCAAACAAAGACTGCAAAAGAAAAATCCTTCCATTAATATCCAAGATTTACAGTTAAAGTGCCCAGAAGTACATTTCCTCTATTTAAAAAGGATTACAAGTCTTATAAATAATGAAATTGAATCATCTATTGTATGATTAGTCTAATATCAGCAGTTGATTACTACGATTCGTTAAAAAAGTTTAAGATAATAATGCTGAGGACTGAAAAAGGAAATTCATTAGTCATTTAAAGGGACTAAAAGCTGTGCTATCAACTAAAAAAGTTGAGTTATTGAAACTACATCCACTGTATGATTGAGAACTGTATTGTAAAACTGCTTTCATTTTATAAAACAGCTTAAACATTTAAGTACAGTAAGCAGCATTACATTTTCAGAATGAGATGCACCATTTGGCTCAATGTGATTTAAAATGTTGAACTGCTAGTTAAATACCTTCACATGTTTGTTTCATTTTTATATCCCCCTTCTACATGCCATTGTCTACTACACCTATTACAATATGTGCCTCAGTGGTTTCAGTTTCTACCATTCCAGGAATAAAATAACCTGTTTACAATGAGACAGAAATCACTCCCAGGGTTGCAGGCAAGGGGCTTTGTCCTGCTGGTCCAGCCCCCACCCCTGGGAATGAGAGGACTGGAACAGCCCAAGCTTTCCCCAGACTGGGATCATCCTGGTCTCAAGAAGATGCAAGGAACAGGTGAGAGGAGGTGGTTGCAGACTGAACATCTATACTGATCCCTGTCCCAGAATAATTTCTAGCAATGGCAATTTTCCACTGCTAAAAATGAAGATCTGTATGCAGCCTTAGTACAGCTGTGCAATGTCCAATAAAAATTGGACCTGAACCTTTATACAGCCCCAATTTCTTGTAAATTTAATTTTTTTTTTAGTTTTAAAAATTGTGCATTTAATGTTCTGAAGAATTCTGCCTGAATAGATCTAATTGGTGCTAGTGCAGTTTATTTAGAAAACTGTATAAAAATATTATTTATCTTAATGAAATGTGTATGAACTAAAAAGTTTACTTTTTGGGAGCATGCCAGAAGAACTGATGCACCTGTTTTATCTGGCAAAATTGTAGAAAGGTAATCTGTTCATGCACAACTGGAATAAAGGCACACCTATACACATGCCAGATGCCTGCTCCAATGTGTGCTAATTAATCGGAACAGACTCGATTAACTGAGTCTGCTGGAGCGTCCTAATTAGCACACTCCAGCAGCCTTGGCATAACATGTATTCAGAATCCCCATGCTTCAAAATGGCAGTGGGGGCATTTTAACTAAAGTTTATCGAACAAGCTTTAGTTAAAGTACCCCCTTCCACCATTCTGAAGCACAGGATGCTGGATACCAAGAGCCGCTCTAATTAAAGCATACCCACCCCAAAGCACGAGTGAAGACACTCTGAAAGTTCTCTTGACCACTGAACAGTCATTTTCCAGAACAATGTTCACTTTTGACTTGGCTCTTAACGGCCATTTTATCTTAAACTGTGCAGGCAAATATAACAGATTTCTTCATGGTTCCTTTCACTGTCTAAACTTAAATGTTCCAATTAAGAAGTTTCATTTCAAGTCGGTCTACAGTGCAACATTCATTTGCTGCATCCAATTCTCCACAACTGCTCAGTGCTACTGTTCTGCAGTTTTACCATTAAAATATTTATTTCTGACTGAGAGTTTCTTCCCCTCAAGAAAAATTCCCATTCACAGCAGTTTTTTCATTTCATCACTTCATACAGCATAATTTTAAAAATAGGATTAGTATTAAATAATCTGAATTAACCAACCATTTTGTAAAGGAGCCAGACATTTCTAAAGCAACCTTTAAACTAACCTTTTTTGATTAAATGAGTGATTAAAGGACTCTGGATAACGAAGACTTGTTTTGATAAGATTTGAAAGCTGCTCTGGTGTTGGTCTTGTAGGTGCTGGAGTGTTTTCAGGTCGAAAAAACTTTAAGAGAACCATTTCGGGTTGCTCCTGAGGGGGGAAAAAAGGGAAAAGAAAGAAAAAAAATCCAGCCAGTACCATTAGAAATGCTGTTAAACATGTATACCGCACTGTATAACAAGGGATTCAACAACAGAAAGTTAAAAGTTAATAATTTGTTTAGGAACGTTAACCACTCAGAGAGAGTGTTTTAGTGATCCTCGCAGGAGCTGATTAAATTACTAACCTCATAACCCTAATGCAGGCAAGAGCATGGGACAATTTCACCAGCTGACTGCCAACAGCAGAAGCATCTAGATCCAGTCTGGTGCACCACCTCCAGTGCCAGATGGATCTGTCTCATGCACCTATTTCCAGGAGGTACACATGGAACTAGACTAGAAAATGCTGCAACATGCTTTAGGCTCATGAGATAACCTTAATGCAGGCAGGCATGTACGCACATGCTGCAGCCTTTCTTGGTTTGGCTATGCACAAGGTACGCAGAGCATTCATTTGGTGATGGTGGTAACAATGGTAGCAGCAGCAGCACCCCTGCTGAGAAGCAGGGAAGTAAACCAGGGTACTGCCAAATTCAGAAAAAATTAGAGGGTGCCAAAACATGACTAAAGATGCTAAGGAACCACTGTGCCAGACGAGATAAAATGAATAAGATTAGGAGAAATCAGAAATAATGATAAATTACTTCCATTCAGTAAGTTTATTTCTCAGTGAAACCAATTATTTTCCTTTAAAATTTTCCACCTATATTTTGCCCTAAGGTATTAGGTTAGATGTATTTATAATAGAAAATAAATTTGTAATGGTATTAGTTACAAATACCATTTATTCCTTCTTCTAAACATCTCAAAAATCGAAGCGTCAAACACTTCTAGGGGAAATGGAATGTTCTATAATACCGCTGTGCACTTCATTCACTGAAAGAGCAGCTTTAAAGAAAGATAAATTGAAGGCACAAACACAGAACTTTGAAAAATTAAACTGAAGTATCAGTCCAACATTAGGTAGAAGATGGGTAGGCTCCAACTGTAAGCAGGTTTAAAAATGAACCTATTTTACTGGAATGACAGCATCATAAGGTAACTCTCCAGAAGTACCATTAATTAGTATATTACATGCAACCAAAACCACCACCTCAAGATGTTGTCCTGAAGCATGTACATTTGGGGGGGGGGGGGGTGGGGGGGG
>NW_017728992.1:107920019-107929966 GCF_001723915.1 Gavialis gangeticus
GGGGGGGGGGGGGGTTGGAGAGGGGAGGGGCAAAGGAGCGAAGGAGCTTTCCTGCTTTTCTTCCACCTTCCACACAGTGATTTGAGTTGCAGATCAAATAAAGTACAGGTTACAAAGTAAGTCAAACAAATACTAGTGCCCTAGTGATGCCCAATCTTATCCTCAATTTCCTTTATGAAGCCCTATTATAGAAATCTGCTCTCTCATCTGACAAATATTTAAAATCAGGTAGGTCAACCAAGACAGCTACCCTTCCATATCCCCAAAATGCCTTTCTCCAACTGCATTAACACCAAACACTTGGATTTAAAGCTATTGGGTAGGTGATACCAAGTCTTTTAAAAGTGTGTTATCAGTAAACCATATTCCTTTTGACACGTTAAACTCAGAGTTAAAAGTCTAGCAGGAAAGACTAGGATTGAAGACAAGAACTTAAACAAGGTCACAGTTCGGAAATACCGTCAACATTTAAGCATGGCAAACTGAACACACCTTATTGCTAATTCTTGATGTTAAAGAAATTCCAACACTGCACAGGCCAATTACCTTCCATTATGTTGACCTGAGATTATAATTTTACTGTATTTCAATTAATAAAATTCTCAATAAAAGCTTACAAAAAAGGAGTGATACAGCTTACCAACTGAAGCATGAATGAAAAATTTCAGTGTACTGCAGGTTAGTAAATCAAGGTAGCAGGAGAAGGACATGGAAAAAGAAAGTGAGTTGGACAGTCATAGCTTAGGAATAGTCAAATTTTGAGCTCTAGCTGGCTAATAAAAAATGGCCACCAAGACAAGAGGGGAAGCAACAAAGTGTTAAAAACAGTGTTTGTGTAACCACTACCTAACTTTCATTTACATCATGAAGGTTGTACTTATGAAAATAAACCGATCAGCACAGTACCCTTTTAATGTTATGGTATGCTTGACAGTAATGAAAAAAGTGCAGGGAGACTTCGGTCAGGATAACATTCACTCTTATATTAATTCTGCAATTAATCACTCCTGTAATTAAATCACTCTTAATAGAGTTCCCCATAAAACATACAGTAGCAAGTTAAATTTTCCAGTTGATTTTTTTTGCTAAATGTAACACTCTTTAATGGGAATTTACAGTACCTTGAGAAAGTTTCTGCTACCAAAAAAATGAAAGCAGACGCTTCAGAAAAGTAATAAGAAAAAAAAATCCTTGAGGATCTGTCCCAAATATTTTCACTACTTATGAATACAGAAAGTTTGGCACAAAAAGATACGAATTTCAACCTATTAAGGGCCATTCTTTTAGCTGAGGGACTAATTAAATAGAAAATCAGTTCCATGGTATGAAGACTGGTGAGAAGTAACTGAAGTCATTATGTCCCTTGAAAATATACTACTAGTGAAACATGGGTGACTTCTTATCCAAAGATGACTTCTTTAAAGTAAAACTGACTCAAATCATCTTGAGATACATGGCATGAAGGAAACAAGTAACTTTTTTTTATTTTTTGTATTCTGATTATCATGCGTTATATTTTAAGTGTCCATCAAACTTCAGAGGCAGGGAAAAAAAAATCAGAAGTAACCAGGGAAACAAGAAAATTCCTTTTGAGGAACCTTTATTGTTGACAACGGAACAGACTACATAAATTCAATCTACCATGCTTTTATGATTTTTTTTAATGCTAAAACAAACCCATGGATGGGGAGATTTATTCTTTGTGTACATGTAACAGTGGTAGCCATAAGCATTGGTATACAAATCATATTGGCACAGAACTGGATAGGTTTGAGAACCTAACTGGTTAAATACTGGACACATGGATTGTTGGAAATAATGTACGACTTCAGTTACTTCTCACTAGAACAACGTGGAGATATTTTCATTCATCTGCTTTTAGTCCCATGATAGTACTCATAGTATTCAAGGAAGTAGTTTGTTCTAAGGGAACTGGGCACGTATACCTCGGAATTAGAGTACTTTTGCTTTTCTTCCTTTAACCTAAGCTTTACTTAAAAAAATTAATCAGTGTTAAAAGTAGGTAAGAATTATAGTTAAATATAAACCGTATTAAAGTAACTGTCTGAATAACCAATGTTCCACAGACATTCACACTCATGTTTATTTAGTTATGCTCTACCAGTTATTAAAGTGGAACAGAGACACTAATGAGACCTCATTTAGAACTGGTATGTGAATCTGATTTATAACCAAGTCTGCTTAGTACAGGGGTGGACAAAAAGGTGGCCCGCAGGCCGGATGTGGCCTGCCAGGCCATTCTATCCAGCCCTTGGAGCCCCTAAACATTTTAGAAAATTAACATTTATCTGCCCATGGCTGACTCAAGTGGCCCTCAAGGGCCTGCAAAAACTCAACAGACAGCCTTCCGCCCAAAATAACTGCCTGCCCCTGGCTTAGAAAGTACACATACGGAAGCATTTAACATTTTTAAAAATATATATATATTCATGTACATTTCAAATATTTGATTGCTTACAACTTGTATACCAAGAATAACTAGACAATGTTCTAGGTCTTCTCCACTTCAAGTAGCCACACACCTCAGATCACAACTCTACCTGCAACTCTTTTGAAAAGCTTATTTTCTCAGTCCTGTAATTTAATGAACTAGAAATATATTGCTAAAATTAATGGATTTCTTTCAGCTTTCCTAGTTCTTTCACACCTGTGCATACACACAAGAAGCAAGGAAATTTCACTGACATATTTAGTGGTGTGGTTTTTTAAGACGCTACACATTTTGAGCATGCAACAAAGCACTCTGGAAAGACTTCTATAGAGCATGCAATTTTTGTAACAATAGTAAATGTTGAATTACCAGCTTCCGAGGAAAGGAAAAAGCCTCCTTCCCAATTGTGTGAAGAGCAACATGATGCTGGCCCTCCAAAATCAGCTGCTTACTGTCTTCCACAACATATGCCTACAGAATACAAAGAAAAAAAAAAAACACCAATAATCAAGAGATTAGAAAGCATTTACCTTATAATACAAACTTTTACAATGAAAAATAAAATCACTATCACTTCTAAAAATCACATTGTATTTAGAACAACCCCCTGCAAGTAGCCCATAATCTTTACAAAGAGATTTAGAAGCACATGGGGGAGGGGAGGAGGATGGAAAGAAAAATTCAATTCCCTCTGTAAGAGGATACAGTTACTTTAGGGCTAAAATACTAAAAGATACCCTCTTCATGGCACAGTGTATTGAACATTTTTTAAAAAATTAGGAGTTAAGATCACTCGCATTTCATGAAGCGTCTTAGGTGAGCTACTACCACTGGATAATTAGTAGATCTTTAAGATCAGAATATATTTCACGCAGTTTAAAATCAATTTTGTTAGAAGACGCCAGATGTTATCACTACCAATATGCAATGCTAATGATTTCAATAAACTAGGCAAAGAGTGGCCTATTTCTAAAAATAGAACTGGAGTTTATCAAGTGAGTTAGTGCTTAGTTAGTATGGCAACACAAGCTCCTGATCTACTGTTGGTTCATGCAGAACTATTTGGCAGTTTAGTTTCAGTAAGCCATTTAATATACAACTTTTTGTTCGCATGCAGCAGTACCTTCAAGTTCTAGTTATATTTATTCAATTCTAAAGTTTCTACCTGTTCTCATAGGTATGGGGAACCATTTCTATCCATACTGTGAAAGACTATGTAGACAATTGGCAACTTCATAATCTTCTTACTGAGGCTTCACTGCCTTGATGGGCTACTTCAGGGTAAAAGAAATTTCCCCCAAAGTTTAAATAGAGGAGCTTGAGCTATGGATCTAAAAGCTGTTTGTTCAGGTAAAAAAAGTACATGAAAACTGCATACATCAACACTCAAGCAATTGGTGGAGTTTTATTTTTCAAAGCCTAGTATTTAGGGGTAGTGTTAACATTGTATTTAGCTACTGTATTTTGTTAAGTAAAACCAATCCTTTAAGACAGGGGTGGGCAACATGCGGCCCGTCAGACCATTCTATCCGGCCCACAGGGCCCCTAAAAAATTTAGAAAATTACTATTTATCTGCACCTGGCTGCCTGTCATGCAGCCCTCGATGGCTTGCCAAAACTCAGAAAGCAGCCGTCCACCCAAAATAACTGCCAGCCCTTCTTTAAGAACTGAAGTAGAACGCTTCTTCAAAGTGGGAATTTTTTCATGCGTATGCACAGCTTTGGTAAACCCAACATAGGCAGGATCTAAGTAGCAAGATCTTTGATCTACTAGCTTTGCAAAAGACAAACCTCATTTTCAGTTACAACACCATTTTAGTTGATATCTATGCCTCTGAGATACTAAATAGCTCTTGAAACAAAATTCCCCAATTACTTATTTTACTTTCAGCACCACCCTAGCTTCTGATTGCAAATAACTGTCTAAAAATAGGAAACTGAAGTTTATTAAAAAATAAAATCAGCATTTCTTTCAATTTTCTTCTTAGAAAGTTAGGTAGACATCAAGACTACCGTATTAAAGAGTGTCTCTTTTATACTGTGTCAAATCACATGGGTAACAGATTATACATACCTTCCAAAGTACAACAATATTCAAATCCACCTCACTGCACTTTTGTATCAATCTAACTGCTTCATGGAAGGACTGTTTTGCAGCTGCTTGAGACACATGTGTATCAGATTGTACATGTGCTCTTTTTAATTGAGAGGATAAGCTTCGGAAAAAGAAGTCTGCACATGGACTGGCTGAACTGATTATCTGCAAGTGAAAAAAAACAAAAAAAAAATTGCTTTCATAAGGGTTAAATGCTACAAGTTTATTCTTGTACTGAAGAAGAAATTCCCCCTTGTGGTATCTCAAGAACAGCTGTGGTAATCTTTGCAGAGCTGTGCACAGAATAATCATGCACATCAGACCCAAACTACCTATACCACATAACTGAGAGATGACAAACTGAAGGGTTCTGTCCACTATTGTAGTAGGTAACTTTCCTTGCTGTACTGCCTGTGGTTTGAAGACTTGCTCATTGGATTTAACCGCCTGAAGTCGCATGTAAGAAAGTACCTTGAATTTGCATCTTTTATGCTTTCCCCTCAAGTTAAGTTAAGCAACCAGACTTAAGGAAATACTTTGTTACAATTAAAACAAATGTCAGAGGTTTCCAGTACATTCCTTATCACGCCTTCCAGGTAGGTTTGGACAGCAAGTTAGTATCTCACTAATGGCAGAATGAAAAGCAAGTGTAGGCATTTTTCATAACATGCACCTCAGGTGTACATTTTTCTATAATGATATCCAGCTAGACAATTAATTAGTTCCAGCAATAACAGTCCAGCCACTTCAAAGAATGCAATAAAGTGAAACTATAATCTTCTACTTAGAGAAGTGATTCTCAACCAGGGTGATGCAGCATCCTCAGGTGCTTGAGAGCGTTTGAAAGATGCCCCAAGGGTGCTAATGCAATGTTAGCATGCTTAGGTGTGCAAAAACGATTCACAATATAAGCCCAGAGATTTCCACAGTATTAATGCTTTCTAACCTGCTGTGGTCTCTCTGTTCTTTGCAGCAGAAAAACTGCCCTCATTAATTTTTCCATAACCAAAAAACCCCCGAAAACTAAAAGCTGACATTTTCTAAGGGTGCCTTGAGTCTAAACAGGTTGAGAACCACAAACTTAGGACTGTTAACCCATAAAGGCTGGGATTGTTTTCATTTTTCTTCACACATCCCAGAATGGTCCTGATCTATGATCAGGCCTAAGTACTTCAACATGACATTTAAATAAGATCTTGCCTAACATTTATCTACACACCTACTCATCACCATACACAGAAAGCTTTTACAGCTCTAAATCCTATCTTCAATGTTTTGCTCAATTAGCTCAATTTTCATCATATGCAAACTATGCAGATCGAAAGAAATAACTTTCATAAGTCACCTGGTTCTGTACATAACTTGACACCTGTATAGAGGCAATTATGAGGACATGGGGCGTTCTGGTGGACCATAAACTGAATATAATCCAAGCATGCTCATCGCTAAAAAGCCCAACCGCATACTGGGTTTATTAACAAGAATGCCTCTTGCAAATCAAAGGAAAAGATTCTTTTTCTCTCTCTCTGGCACTGGCAAGGCCTCATCTGGAACATTACATCCAGTTTTGTGCCCCAAACTCCAAAAAGGATGCAGACAGATGGAAGAGAATCCAGCACAGAAAGACAAAAATGATTAGGGGCTTGGAGGCAAGACTTAGGAGGAAATGCCAAAAGAACTAGGGTTCTTTGGTCTGGAGAAAAGACTGGAAGAAGTGGGGGATTGGCTAAAAGTCTTTAAAAAAACAAAACAAAAAACTCACTCTCTCTCGGAAGGGCAACTAGAGAGGGGAAAGGACTAGAAGCAATGGCCTCAAGCTTCAGGAGACAAATTTAGGCTGGAGGTTAGTAAGAAGTTTCTGACTATGAGGGTGGTCAATCATTGGAACAGGCTACCTAAGAGAAGTTCCACAGCTCCACAACATTTTCACAATCTTCAACCCCTGGAAATTTGCAAGAGCAGGTCAGACAGATGCTTGACTGGGAAGGTTCAGTCAGTCAGGGATAATGACCTTGCAAAGTGCCTTTTAGTGCTATTTTCTCCACGATCCTATAAAGCACCTCTTGACTCTGATTTACTTTGTTTATTTGCATGGTAGTATTAGCTATCAAAGTTTCCAAAAACACAGGCACAGGCTTATTTTATACTAATTCTCATCCGGTTAGAGAAAAGTAAGATTTCAGACGTGAAGTTAAAGTATTTTATTGGACCCAACTTGCCTCGTCTCACAACAAAACAAGCTTTCAGGCTTCAGGTACTCTCCATCCGGTCTGTGAAAAAAGCAGCCACAGTCCAAGCTAAATCCAATTTAAATCAAATGCTCTAGTCTAACCTAAATTATAGGCAGTGAATTTGAAAAGGCAAGTGTATCAAGCCACCGTATCATTTAATACAAGAACTTTTCTGAAACTATACCTACACAAGACTAAAACCATCATAATTTTCTATTTTAAAAAGTCTGCCCGTATGCAGACCTAATAGAAAGGAGCGAAGTAGAACTTAATTTGTCAGGTTAGTTTTTTTAACCTCTGCAACAATGAAAGTTTGCAAGGATATTAGAACCCAATTATTTTTGCTTCTAAGATGTTTGTAACTCAGTTCACAGGTCGCTGCTGAATTAAGAACAAGCTGTGCATTTTCTCCTTTCAGCCAGTACACCTTTGAGGCCCTGTGCAACTATCTGCTCCCATTATATATTAACACCCTTGGCTAGCTCACAAACATCTTCATGGGGGTGGGGGGAGAGCTGGCATTAATCCTGCAGGGAACTGGGTTCTACTGTACAGGTCCAGTAGCCAGCTGCACAGGACTGCTTCAGTTCTCCTAATAAGTGGAGAAGCAACACCCTTTGAAGTAAAAGCCACAGAGTCTACAATCTAAAATCAGAGGTGCTCAACCTGAAGCCCATTGAGCCATCATATTTGGCCCACAGGGCTCACCACAGGTCAGGAAATTTGGCAACAGAGAAGCTGTGGCCATTAGTATAGCCTGCTCCACCTTGCTAAATTCTCAAATCTTGCAGGGCCAGGCCACAGACCCTTTCCCCACCATGGGGCAAATTAGGGCTGAGCCACGCCTGTTACCCCTGCACCACCCCAGGGCTGGGTCATCCCCCACCCCCAAGGCCAGGTTGAAGCCAGTTCACACCCTGCTTCCCCATATGGGATGAAGCCATGCTCTCCTCCTCTTGCAGGGGCATGTCAAGCCCCCTCACCGCTCCCCACCTCCAATGCATGGCTGGACACTGCTCATTGCAAGTGCCCTGGAAACTCAATTGGGACCACCAGGTGGATCTGGCCTATAGACTGACTGGGCACTGCCCACCCAGGCCTTCCCCCCTCCCTCGGGACAAAGGCTGAGCACCACTGATATAAGTAGACAAAACAAAGGAAGGGGAGGTGTGGCGGTGAGACAGCCCCACAGGCTCCCGAAGGGGAGAGGGCAGTCCCCGCAGGCCCCAAACCCCACAAACAGCACCCTCCACTGGGGAAACTTACCTCCCAGAGTGCAGCCAGAGCCAGAGCCGGAACTGCAGCCGCAGCTGCGCAAGCCAGCATTACGCTGGCTGTTTAATCAGCTGTTCCCTGGATGGGGAACAGCTGAGCCAACTGCAGTGGCCGTTCCGGCCGCTGCAGAAAGATTTAAAAGCCCCACTGGAACCCGGGGGAAGAGAGGGAGCTTGCTGGCATAGAGCACGCCAGACGCGCAGAGGCTCCTGCAGCAGAGGAGCAGCGCAGCTGGTTCAATGCCGGCAGGCAGAGCAGGGGAGGCGCTTGAGCCCCCTGTAGGAGGCTGGGGGAAAGGAGGCAACTTCACACCCCTCTCCTCCCCAGGGGTCTATTTCTTTTGAGAGAAAAAAAAAAAAAAAAAAGAGAGAAGAGGCTCAAAATCAAAAAATCGCCCTACTCAGAGATGCTGAAGTATGCGCCAGCCAATGCACATATAGCTTGCCAGTCTCTAGGACAGGAAGGCTACTCAAAGTGTGTGTGGGGGGCCAGCCTGACAAGTGTCAACAGAACCCACCCGGATGTGGGGTCCCCCTCAGGGCAAGCCGAGGTCAATCAAGCACGACTGAACCACAATTGCTGGCGCCCATCTGGTTGGCGAGTGGACAGGGTATAGGAGAGGCGGAGCCCTGTAGAATATCACACCCAAGCCGTGAGTACTGCCATCCCTGGGGGGCCCCCCCAGGAAGATCTCCGCTGAACCCTCTCTTTATATAATAACACCAAGTCATGGCAGGCGAGTTGAGGGGAAGGGCCCCACTCCAGATGGATAGTGCATCACTCCGGGAACCCCACTTAAGGTACCTTCCATCACAGGAGGGAAACATGGGGTGAACTGCTTAGTGTTATTAGGCAAGTCACTGATGAAGCTGGAAATAGGCCCTAACCCTCAGGTTTACTGCCATACTGCCTCCAACGTTGTCTGTGTCTCTTGTTCATTTCTATGAACACTGAGGAATAAGACTGGAACACAAAACACTTCGTTTGGACCACAAACACAAAGTAAACATTTTTGCCTAGGCCCTTTGCACAGTAAAGTTGTTTACAGGACTGACAGAGCAATTACACTATTTAGCTGTGCCAGTTTACATACCTGTTCATTTCCAAAGACAATATCTGCAAATGTATAACTTTCTAAGAAAGAAAAAAAGAAAGCAAGCATCACTTTGTGTGGAAAAGTTGCATCATAAGTATAAAGGATAATATTTTATAAGTCCCTAAGTGTTCTATTTTTGAAAAAAAATCCCACCCAAATCACTAGCCCATATACTTAAGTGAACCTACCGTCAAAGCTTTTGCATCTTACTGCTTTAAAGCACAGTTTTGCTCTCTCTCTACTGGCAAGTTTAGTATCTGAAATAATTAAAAAAAAAGCCATATTGATCCAACCATTTAATTACTTAGTCATCACCATAGTATCCAAGCACCGAAGTCCACAATCTTTACAATTTCAATAGCCTAATGCCATTACTAGACCTCATATTTAGTAACTGCTCATAAGCCAACTGTATAAAAATAACTTAAAATCAACAATGGTTACTGGAGTCTAACTTAGACTTTATTTCTTATTTCCTAATGGATACATAGTTCTACCATACTATAAATTATTCAGTACATTAAAAAGTCATAATTAGTAAACAAAACATTTGATTTTCTGGTCAGTTTTTCCTACTTAGTTAGAAATAAGTTGAAGTCGGTAGCACAGGAAAGGAAAAGAGAGAACTGGATGAGAAACCAGTTCCAGAACCTGGGTGGTGGCAGCTAAAAAAATCTGATAATCTGTACAACAAGCAGCCCAGGTACCTGAACTCAAGTTCAGACAAACAAAATCACTATGACTACAGATGAAATTCCTTTTTTTTTTTTTTTTTTATTTAATTGGCGGATTTTTTTT
>NW_017728992.1:107930245-107931163 GCF_001723915.1 Gavialis gangeticus
TCTGCAGCATATTCATCTAAAAAAATAAATGAGGAAAATAAAGGTATATCTACATGGCACAAACGTCTTGTATAGAGCTACCAAAGCCACTGCCCTGGAAATAGCACAGCCTTATTACTGCAGTGCTTTACCTGGGCTAGTCAGATCTACTAAGAAGCAGAAAGCTTTAACCTGAGAAAAGGGCTATGATAACACAGCTGCTTCTACTGCTCCAGCTACCTCTTATACAACTGCCATGGCACAGCCCTCTGCACTATTTTACCACCATAATAAATAGGATAATGACAGATGCAATGGGAGGGACAGCAGATGAAGAGCTGGGGACAAGGAAGTCACAACCCAAAACAAACCTCTACTAACCAACCAATCCAAAGACTTAGCTTGATCATCCAATGACCTGATATATTAGTATACTAATGTCTTTTCATGGACTTAGCCATGTTTAAGAACTAGAACAATACAATAATTAAAAACAAATTCAACATGCTTATGATTCTGATTTGGTGCAATTTCCTAAAATTTTAATGCCTTCTTCATACAATTTTAAACAATGTATTTGGTGCAAACTATTAATAAAAATACACACCTTTGTCTTCAGAGACCTTTACAGATTTCTGTAACTTCCAGTGTTTGCTATTGCTCGATACTTGTACTACATGGAATTCTTTAACACCAGTTTCACTCTTAAAAAGAGAGAAAAAAAAAGGATAAATTATGCCAAAGTGATTAAGATTTTATTCTACAAAGATGTGAAGACCTAGTTCAAAGTCTAGCATGCCTGACAGATTTGAAGTTTTGAAGGCTTTGATTTACATTTTTAAGAGTAACTATTACCCACAAGAGACTGACCCTTCCCCTCCCCTACCGGTAACCACTGAACAAAATTAAATGAGGGATTTTTTTTTTTTTTTTTTTTTT
>NW_017728992.1:107931288-107948634 GCF_001723915.1 Gavialis gangeticus
AGCACCCAATTTAAACCAGAAAAGTAAAATAGGTGAGGACACATAGGCATGAAGCTGGTTCACAACTACATAACTTAAAAACCCCCACCCTGTTTGACTCCATATCCAGTGCAGTATGCATTAGGCCACTCTCATCCCCATCATCAACACCACTATTTGCTTAAGTTAGGCAGGCAATACCACCATATTACCACCTGGGACACCATGTTTTATTTAAAATAGCTTGATTCTTAATGCCACCTACTAGTTCTGCTCTTTTTTCCCCAGCATCTTCCAAGAGAAGTTGTTTTGTAGAAATGAACTGCATCTAAACTACTGAGGAGCTCTGTATGTGACCTACTGAGGCTGGAGTTCTTGCTTATCCCATCTCCTTCACGGTCAGGGAAATATTAGAAGCAACATAAAATATTTCTTTGATCCTACGTGGTTGCATTAATATGGTTTTCTGCATCTCTGGTTATACATATCCTGATAACACCCCCCCATTATCAAAGGAACTCTTCCACCATACATAGCTGGTCTAACTATTCATTGCATAGTTCAACTTCATTTCTTTAAAACAAACAAAAACAGTAGAATTTCTTTGCAAAAATGAAGTGATAGGAACTTTCCAACTTCCACCTTCAAGATCAGGGCCTTTCAGTTGAAAGCAACTTGCACATGGTTCACATGTTGAAATGAGCCAGTGTTATGCAGAAAGAGTAAGTCAGCAACACAAGTAGATGGATTCACATGGGAAGGAGGGGGAGGGGAAAAATGAGGTCTCCATTCCTTAAAGCCTCTTAGAAGTTGGTTCACAGCTTGCCCAAACCTGGGATTGCAGCAAGTGTTTATATAAAAGCAGGGGTCAGCAACATTTTTGGGCAGAGTTCCAAACACACCTGCAACCTCAACTTGTAAGGTATTGGCATGCCAGGGGTGGATGGTAGGGAAGCCACAAGGGCCTGATCCTTGTTGTGGCAGTGCAGCCCTGGCCCCTTTCCTGATGTCTGCCCCGAGGCATGTGCGCCAAGCAAAAGGCCTTTAAATGCCACACTGGCACCTGTGCCAGGGTTGCCTACCCATGACGTAGAGCATGGAAGAAGTTGGAGAACTGCAGTCATAGGACATGCCAAACCACTGCACCAGCCTTACAACTTCGGTTACAATTTCACTTGTGGGGACCTATCCATTTGAGAGTAAGTGCAAGAAAGCTCCCAAGACTCAAACTCCAAGCTGAAGTTAGTCACATTCTTCCATTCCCACCTAGCAACAAAACTTGTTGCAGAAAGGGTTCAGCATACCACTAATATAGAAAAGCCAAGATCTGCAACTTATCTCCCTCAAGAATGGGGAAGAAGTAGTTTCAACTACAACTCCTGAAGGGTAAAACAAAACAAATACAAAAGACACCTACAACAATTCACATTTGGGGGTTCAGGAAGTTAAAATAGTTTCAAAGGAAAAATAGACAAGTTCTTTTTAGGATTACCCCACTGTCAATATTTCGCCAGACCAATGTATGTCAATATGCAAGTTACATTTGCCTTTTTTGGGTTTGTTTTTTTTAAAACAAGACTGCAGTAACTTGACCTTTGACATGCTACCAGATGACCAAACACACACTTAAGAGCCATATCTAGACATTCCACTGGGAACAAGCCTTGGCAAAAAAGGATAAGGACAAAAAGTCAAATCCCCTGCCCTAAACAAAACAAAAAAAACAAACAAACAAACTTACAGTATTGATATTTTCCACATCGACAAATACCAGCATATTGTCCCCTCTGCCTTCTTCATCCTCAAGAGCATTACTCCTGGAGACAGTAGCTCGAACATTTAAAGATCGACTTGTACAAATGACAGCAGTATGTCTTAATACTCTATGACTAGAAAGAGAAAACAGCAGGTACTAAAGTTGCAATACTATTACAGAGCTTCTGACTAGCCAATTAAGATTTTACATTTGAGAAAGAAAACCAGGCTATTATAAAATTTCTTCCCTGTTCTCTACTGGTATATCTTCTCTTGAACCAAGGTGTTACAAAGTAAAGATGGAGCAACTGATGTTCATGTTTGAACCCACCCTGTTTGTCAGGCCCAAGGTTCTGAAGAATTCAAAATAAGAATTGAAAAAACGCCCACAGATTCATATTCAGCCATATGTAGAAAGTTTAATTATTACCGTTTCTAGATTTTAAAGGATTAATCTGGTTAGATTAAATAAGCATTTTCTTCTTAAAAATCACCACTGACGTACATTTTTTCAGTGCTGAAAGGCCACACCAGTTATGTCAGTGATTTTCAATTCCCATCAAGATAAGAAACTATTCTTAGTTTTTGTAGTTCCCTCTCTGTAGGCAAAAGATCATACACACACACACACACACTCACTCTAGCAGGAAGTTAAACCTAGGACTTCCCATATCCCACGATGCATAAGTAGCCTTTCTTCCTATCCAATCACTCTATGATTGAAATATAAAAAATGTGAACAAGCAGGACTATCAGATTCACAGGGATGGAAGGGATCTCAAAGATAATCTGTTTCAACCCCCCTACACATTACAGAACAGTATAAGGGGACCGCATGAGGCCATTTGCTCAAGACAGGAGTATCCCCGATTAAAGCATTCCAGTCAAGTGTTCATCTAACCTGCACTTGAAAATGTCCACAGGTGGAGATTTCCACAAGCTTTGGAGTAGTTTATTCCAATGCTTAAACCACCCTCAGTCAGGAAGTTCTTCTTACTAGCCAACCTAATTTTGCCCTGCTGCAGGTGTGAAACCATCAATCCTTATCCTAAACTGTGTCCACAGGAGTCATCTTCATCCTCCATAAAACCACACTTCAAATATCTGAAGACTTGGTGCAAACCCCACTCTAGTACTGTCTATTTTGCTTGGAGGAGAAGACTGGACAGCACTCCAGATGAAGCCTCACCAGTGCTGAACAAAGTGGAGAGACCACTTCCCTTGATTTGCAAGTGCCACTCCTCTTACTACAATCTAGTTGGCTTCTTTTCTTGCAACAAGAGAATACGCAGTGGCTCATGCTCATCTTATGGTCTACTGTGACCCGCAGGCCCCTTTCTACAGTACCACAACCTAGTCAATCTTTTCCCAGTTTGTTTCATCACAAATGCAGGAGTTTGCACTCATCCTTGTTAAAATTTCACCCAATTAATTTTGGACCATTTCTCCTTTTGTCAAAGGTAATTCTGAGTTCTAGCCCCCACACCCAAACATGAATGGAGAAAAGCTACTCCTCAATCATCCCTGTCTAACACTTAGCCCACTTCTTGAAGATCTCCAGTAAGAAGATTCTACAACTTCTCAGCAGTCTCTTCCACTGTCTTCCTTATTGCTAAAAGAAAGTTTTTTCCTGATACCCAAGCTGAATCTAGCTTGATCCATTTTCAAGCCACTGCTTTGCACCCTGACCTCCGTAGCAAAGGAGAACAACTTTTATTTTCCCTTATGGCAGCCTTTCAGATACATCTGAAGACTGCTTTTACTTCTTGCCCCCCCACCTTTGTTGGCTTTTCTATAAGCTAAAGATGCCTAGTTCTCTCATCCTTTCCTTGTATGGCTTCCTAGCTCAAGTTTTCTAATCTATCAAGACCCATCTGAAAACTACTCCTATCTTACAGTGCATCTGTAATCCTTCACAGTTTGGTCATCTACAATTCTCTCAGGAAATACTCTATTCTGGCATTTAACTCATTAACAACCAACATGTTAAGTAGAACCAGACCTAGAATAGACCCCTGTGGGACCCTGCTCAAAACCCCCTGCCATTCTACACAACTTTATAAGCTGCATCAAAAGCCCCTACTCTCTCTCAAAAGAGCAGCCGGAAGAAATAGAATGCTAGATGCCGTCTCGACAAATCAAAACTCCAGCGGCATATCAAATGGTACCAGTGATCGTCAGGGCTATCAAACATTTCCTCATTCCAAAGAGGGGAAAAAGGACCCAAGAAGTGTAAATCTCTCTCTCTGTCTCTCTCTCTCTCTCACACACACAAATTGATCAGTAGATACATTGTTCCTAGATCTTTTCCCTGACATAGAGGATGGACTTATCGACACTCAAATCTACAATATTAGTGCTTGGAGTAGGTACAAGAAACCATGATTATAAACTGTCCCTATAATAACTGGCAAGTATAAAAACCAAGACAAAAGAAAAGAATCCCAAGAGCAAAATTAGAATGAGCGCGTGTGAAATCTCTACTCAGGTCCAGAGCACATAAGCAGGGCTATAGCATAAAGAAACCCAAAACCTAGAATACATTTGTTCACCAGCATATCTTTATAGGTGACTATGACCTATTCAAAACCAAGATGCTACCAAGCCACACTGCTTACAAAAAGAGCTACTCTGTTGCCCTTTCAAAGCAGTCAGCCTGGACAAGGACTGAACCTCAGAATAAGCAATGCAAGTCACTCTTTGCAGGGCTAGAAGGGCCAGGTTAAAAAAAAGATAAAAACCCCCAATTGCTGCAACTTCATGCCATCAATGAAGCTATTTGTGTTTAAATATTAGATGAAGTCAGCAACTAGAAATTTCTGGCCATGTGTTGAACTGAAGATAAGCTTTTCAGACTCATAAATGAGTAGGGCTTTCTTTTACAATATACAGGAATAAAGTAACTAATGCCCTAAACCAAAGAAGAATGAAATATTGAGTCTTTAAGCAAGAAAGCCATATTTTATGGATACTACTTTAAGACAATGTGGAGCTTTGTTTCCTTAAAAATAGAAGCACATTGAGAGATCTTAACTCTACAAATACCTAAATTCAGTTCAACAGATACTGACCAGAAAAATTAGCTTTTAAATATCTTTATGGAACTAAAGATCATGTTTTGCTCTCTTGTAGCAAAGTTAAACTTTGATTTTTATGATATTTGTTTCCAGAGGAGGGGCAGTTAGCCACATTAATCTGAAGTCAAGCAGAAAGGAGGGTAGGATTTGCACCTTACAGACTAAGTCAGATGTGTAGCATGAGCTTTGGTGAGCCTAAGCTCACTTCATCCAATGCTCATACCAGAGGCATTAAATACTAGACTTCCCCAAGCACGCTAAAGAATTCACTAGGTATGACCTAACTAAGTGAGAAGAAAGTTAACTTACCACATTTTTGAATGTTTTCTAATACTTTCATAATAGAACAAAAAATTTATTTCATGAACACCCTCTTCATCTGGTCCACGTAACCACATTGGCAGCTGGACAGAAGCCCCAGGAAGGAGGACAGAGTCCAGAAGTGGAACATGTATCACCTCAGGCTGACTTCCCATGCCAACCCCAAAGTCTCCAGAAGAAGCTGATGACAACAGTGCTGTACGCAGAGAGGTAGAATCTGTCACGACAGTCTTGTAAGCACTACAGTTCTCAGAAGCTGAGGGACTTAGTGGTGTTAAAACGGCAGTATTTCCACCAAACGTAAAAAATTCTGGATGCTTAGACACAACTTTCAGTGCAGTAAGAGGACACTTGCTCACATTCACAAATTCTACATATGCTTTTCTGATTTCTCCACAGAGCAGCCCTGTAGGAAAATTTATAAAGAACACCTGCATTGGGGGAAAAAAATTCATAAGATTGACCATTTAATTTTAAAGACAGATTTATGAAAATAACTTGAAGCCACCACCATTTATAAATTTAAAATAACATTAATGCAACTATTCAACAACCAGCTTAGTAATTCTGTTGGTGTTTTTACCATCTAAGCATAAATGAAGTGACAGAAAAATTAGTTCTGACAAACAGAAAATCGCAAAAGCTATTTTGTCAGGTTTGTTACAATTTTTACCAATAAAGTGTCTTTAGTCAATCTCTAGAGGTTGTACATAAATACATGCGGACATTTAAATGGAAATATAGTTATAGATAAATAGTATGTTTTTAGATGTCACCTAAAATCCAACAACTCTTAACTTTGAGGCTAAGTACAGGTAGCCAAAAAGCCAGAGGCTGAATCAATTCAATCTTCACAGGTTTGTCTAAGTTGCATTGATTGAACCGATAAGCAAGTGAACAGACATTCACTTTTGATTCCAGAAATGCAGCCACATGCCTGTAGTGGCCCGAGCCAGAAGGCACTAGAGCATGCCTCCCCTTCCTCAGCTGGAGCAGACAGCTTGGGCCACAGCTAGCCCACCCATTCTGCAAGGGGCAGTTTGCAAGGGAGGTGCAAAGTTTCATGGGATGCTGAGGGACTGCGAGTTAACTTGATGGTGGAAGGCATCTGTGACAGAAGTTCAATAAACCCAGTTAACCTAAACCAGTTAAGTCTGATACTAAATTGATCCAGGTTTATCTTAAACCAGTTTCAGCCATTTTGAAAGCAGTTTCTATGCACCAAACTTCTATTGTTACAGATTTGAATCTGTTTCCAATCACTTATACTAGTTCACATGCAATTTCTGTCCCTAACCTAAATGGGCAGAAAGTAAAGACTGCAATTCTTAATACTAGGTCAAAAGTTACTGATACTATAAACAGCATCAAAGTAAGAGTATCACTCTATACTTTACTAAAATCAAGTTATCAGCAACAGGGAAAACAGAATACCTCCAGCAAGGGCATTTCCTCTGTAATAATAGGATCTAAACGGCGATCGGGTCCATATTTAATGGATGTTTTTTCTTCTTTTGTATTATTAAGTCGAGGTCCCTGGATTTCTAAATCCTGACGTCCTCTTACAGACAACCCATTAGAGACAAGCTTTCCTGAAACAGTTTGAAATCATGATGTTTTATAGTAAAAATGAAGTTAGTTGTCATCTCCAATTTCTAAAGCTCATACTAATAAGTCTGATCCAAGGCACATGCCAAAAGAGTACTTGCAAATTACATTTTGTCATTTTCCCTTAGATTAGGAAAGGAAAATATTCATTCTTTTAAATGGCAACCACCTAGATAAACTAGCATTCTTAACAGACATGGCACTGGCAATAGCAGTGCAATCTGCACCACACATACATCTGCAAGTGTTCTGGAACAATCAACTGTCTGTTTAGAAATGGTCAACTTTGTGTATCGTGCAGTCTATACCCACTCAGTTCTTGCCCCCTGAAAAACTGCCAGGAGATAAGGATTTTTGGGATGTTAACACTTCACTCACTGCTAGTCTGAGCCAGAGAATATAAAAAAATTAGAGAAAGATCTGTCCTGAATAGTAAAGTAAACAATAGGAAGCAAGTGAGCAAGCAAGCAAGCAAGCATTTTGAACTATAAAATTATAAAAGAGATCATGATTGTTTAACATCAATGAACATTTTAGGGAGTAGTTAGCTGTGTAGTTTTCTTTGTCTTTAAAGAAGGGTAGCAAAGATCACCTACTTCTTGTACCTTTTACAATATGAAAATGAAGATCCTTTGCTCCTACCTCATAGCAGATGAATTTATTAGTCTAAGATGGCTTTTCCTTTTTTGCAATATGACATTTAATGGTATCAAGTTTGAACTTGTGTCATTTTCTTTAGACACGCACATTAATTCCAGCAATTTCTCTTTTACTTTAAGTAGTAGTTGTAAACTAACTCTACGGAAACTTAGGTTTATGAAAACTGGAGGAAAAATTAAATAGGAAGATGCCTCCAGTCCCTTGCTTAAAAATTTATTCCTGGTCAGTTTATACCCATTTTTTCTTGCACCAATTTCATCCCTTAGCGTAGATGAAATTGAGATCTCCCTCCCTAATGACTGTCCCCCTGAAACAGTTGTAGCCAGCAAATCCATATCCCCTCTCAGCCTGGTAAGATGAGCAAACCAAGCTCTCAGACACTTCCATTTCTCATTACCCAGCTACTCTTGTCCACAACTGTTCCATTTCAGAGTTCACCTTTCTTGAACATAAATGTAAACTGTATTCCACGTCTTATCTCTGCCTTGTACAATGGCATTCACACTTTCCATCTCTATGAAAAAATACTTGACTCTATACATTCTAGAATAAAAAAGTTTTTTTTCCCCCATAGTTGCATCACATTATAGGGTGGCTGTGCCAACAATGTAATATATTCAGGCCCGGTCATCTACATGTGGTAAAGGGCCTGGAGAAGACAGCCAAAATAGAAGGAAAGGTTCCACACGAGAAAAAAAAAAAGTTTCTGAGGCTGAAAGAAGAAAAATATAGTAGCTGCAAATTTCTTCAAGCATCTGAAATTTGATGACTTTGGGACTTTTTTTTAAGCCATGTGCAAAAATAAGGACGTGGCTAACTTAATTAAGTCTCTTTGCTCCTTCCACCCCGCCCCCCAATAATTTTAGGGTTCTGTTTCATTTTCCTTCTCTCTCTTTGATGTGATCAACCCACCCTCAACCCCAGTTAGTCATCACTGTTTACCTAGAAGATTTTAATGCTATTCTGACACAAGCCTTTATGTTTTCAGTTTTAAGAGAATCTGGTGTCCTTACCTGTTTGCATTCCAGTAGAAGGGTCAAGTCCATCTAATGCCGTAGAACCCTGAATAGTGCCCAGATTGTAAACGACGCCCAGAATGTGTAGCTCCCCTGTTTGATGGGGAAAGAGCTTTAGTCTCGCCTGTGGAGATATGTTAAATTTTTGTTGTTGTTGCTACTAAAAGAAAATGTTTACATTAATGTCCCATTTTAATACAAAAAGTTCACAGCTATACTTATTATTACATAACCAGACAAAATATAGTCACAATTATGCATTTCTAATTCCTTATATAAAATTTCTAATATTTTTGCAAACCACTTTGTTTCCAATTAAGCTGAAAAACAACTGTCAAGTACATAAGAAAAAAAACTCTTAATCTGGAGTAAAAAAGTAAGCTTATAATGGAAGCAGAAAACAGAGTAGATATAATTAATTTAGAACTACAGTAGAAAGTTATCCTACATTTACTTTAACGGATAGAAGTGAAATAATTGTAGAGGCCAAACAAATCTATTGCTTAAGTCTTTAATGTTGGGTATCTACCTATGGGATAAAACATTTACTTACCATTTTTGTCTCTTCACTATTAATTAAGAACTCTGCTATTACTTCAGCTCCAATGACATCACTTCCACAGACTCCCTAGGGAACACCACACACACACACAACACATTGAAGCCACTTCCTTAACAATGTCGTTCTGAATTAAGTATCTACAAAATTTAGTTTCTGCAAGTGTTGCTTTAAAGATACTTCAAAACAAGAGAACTCATATAGACATGGATCAATAAAAAGAAAGGAGTTTGCTAGGACTCAACACATTTAGAGCATCACAATTTGGCAGGTTGGCCAGTGCTTAGTCAGAGAACAACTTTGAACAGAGTTGGAGTTCAACTCTAATGTTTACATCACAACCATTCAATAATGGCAATACCACACACTTAAGGATTTTATTGGTTCTTGTATCAGCTTGAAACTGTTCTTGTATCAACTTGAAACCCCAAGAAAGCCAGAAGCAAAAGTTTTCAGAACGAGTGGGTTCTGAAATCAGGGTATCCTCTTTCTGCAGCTGCCTAGAAATATATCACTAATGCTGAATGGCTACCATGGTATTAAATACAATAGTTTGACTAGGAAATCTAGTCTGAGTTTCACAACAGCAAATGCCTTTAAAACAGTAAAATTTTACTAAATAACATTTTAACAGACTACCCCAAGAAATGTCAGTTAAGGAACTACTAAAACCATGATCAAAATTATTAGAAAGTATCTTATATGAAAGACTAGCTAAACATTAGCTCCTCCAAAATGGGAAAAAACACTTAAGTTAGAGATGAACCCAAAAGAGGTAGTGGTTTAGATAATGAACTAACCCAAAACATAAGCGACTTTGGTGATTACAAAACCATATGGATTAGCAGGAAAAAGAACTCACTCTCTCACACACACACGTTAAAGATCAATACAAAGTTCAAAGTACCAAACTTTGACTAGTTGAGAACAGATTATGCAAATGACTTGTCTACTGCAAGTAAGCTTGATTTTATTTTAACAACAGAGATCTTTTGTATGACCACTTGTTAATTTAAGTTTCGCACTGTTTGACAACACCAATTTTCCTCCTTTAATGAGGGCAGAAAAGTGGTAACTGTGGTATTTGTTGGCAAGCATAAACATTTTAACAATCACCTGCTGTAAGCAAACCCGTTATTTTAAATTTTTAAGAAAAAGTTAAATTCTAACACACAAGATGAATGTCAATGACCTTATTAGTGTTATCCTCTCTTCCTATCCCAAATTTATCCTATTAGGCTCATTCACTGTTTCAAGTCAGAGCTTAGAAACTGCACTGTATAGGACTTTCTCATTTCATGATGTTAAGATCATCCATATGAAGCAGCCATGTTAGTTAAAACTGGGGAAAGAGAAGGATCACCAACAGCAAAATGTTACTTACCAGCTCTTTTGTTTCTTCATTATGCTTTACATTGAAGTCTTTTGGTTGGAATTTCCACAGTAACGATAAGTCAGTCAACAAAAGTGGAACCTTCAATGGATTTCTAAAGGCTACTTCCACCGTTATTGGTTCTATTTAAAAAAAAGGACTTTAAGTTTTCAGATTGTACTAGGCATGTACAAACTGGTCATTACTGAAAAGTGCTCCTACTTGAGTTTTCCACTCAAATAAGCAATATCACACATACAACCTTCCATTTGTTACTGTAAAATTTAAGTTTCTTTTAGAGTATCTAACTACTTGTAAATTAAGAAGTTCACACATCATCATTTTACCTTCTACTACAGCAAGTGGAAACCTGGAGTTATCTGAATAACTGTTCAAACAATACTGCGTTGGCTGAAAATTTGAAGGTATTATTCCTTTGTTAGCCACAGCCACAACTTGTTCCTCGAGCTCCTTCCATTGTTGTGAAGATTCAGAGTCATATTCTTGATCAAGACTTATGTGTGTGGCTGCTTGCTTTTCACCTAATAGTAAAAAAAATCAACATTAAGTGGCAAAAGACAGCGGTATAAGACCACCGTACTACAGAACTGTATTGACAAGTTCCAGGTCAGAGTTTACAGTCAATATCATAAAGTGTTCTGATTAATTCAATAATGCCTCACAGGTTCATAATGCAAAGCTTTATTTATGTGTGTTGAAAGAATAATAAAAGAAAAATAGTCAGCACACTTTGAAGCCATTTGAATGTTTTAAAATCTATTTAGAGAAGCATTTCACACAATTTAATTATCAAACATGTAAACTGAATAAAAAGCAACCTATAACATTAAGTTAAAAATTTAGTTTAGCTCATGGACAAAAAAATATGTAGCCTCAACTAAGAACTGTTAAGATCTTAACTAAGAGTCAAATGTAGCCTTAACTAAGAGTAAGAAACATTGCATACAAGGACCTTAAAATGTTTTACAAACATGTTAGGGAGGGAAAAGCACTATGCATATTTTGCCTGTGGATAAACGGAAGTAGTTGAAGATAACTAGTGTTTCCCCAAAGTGGCATGTGCAGCCTGCCTTGTCTTCACTGTTAAAAATTAAGTTGGCTATCATTCTTAAGAAAACTCTCAAAGGTATCAAGCCTATAATCAGTTTAGTGAGGTCTACTCGAGAATGTCAAGATAATTTCCAAATCATTTCACTGATTGCTAAATCAAAATGACAACAGGTAAAGGAATTGGTATTTTAAAGAACTTAATTTCTTCATTGCAAAAGCAAGTGTTACTGAATGCTTTCTAAAATTAGGGAAAGAGGGCTTAAAGTACTATAAGGGCAAGAAGACCTTGAAGAGACCTGCAAACTAAATTATACAGACTTTTCAGACAATGAGAAAGTACAACCAATTGCTTTTTTTTTAAATTTAGTAAATACAACCAATATTCCTAGTGTTCTGGAAATGCTGTTGTAATATGCAGATGAATGATTCTCCACCAGGGTGCTAAGAGATCTCTTTAAAAGCAAAATGAAATTAGCACAATTAGGTGTGCAAGTGCCTAAATATGATTCACAAGATAAACCCAGAAATTTCAAATAGGAATGTTCCCAATGCATGGATTTCTACTTGATGGTCTTTGGGCTTTTTGCCACATAAGAACCATTTCCCCCTCTCCCCGCCATAGTCAAAAAATGAGTAGAAATGAAATTGAAACGAAGCCACTAAATTCAGAAAAGTTATGGAGGAGTACCTTGAGTCTAAGAAGACTGTGAACTACTGATGTAAGGACGGTCATCCCTGGCAAACACTCTAACCTCTAAACCAATGCTGGTCAATGTTCTTGGCAGGTATGCCACAAGTTATGCCCCACCCCCTATGAGTGCTGCTGTTAACTACATCCCCCACCACACCAGCCCCAGTGGCATACCTGATGAGAGTTTGAGCCCTAGGGCACTGGAATGGAGACAGAGGGGTTCAAACCTCTGGTTATGCAGACTGGGGGCAAACTGCTGCTATGAGAAGTCCATCTCAAAATCCAGATTAACCCTTCCCTGGCCTTAGGCAAATTCAGAACTCTCCCCCATAAAAACTTTAGGTGGTCACATACTTTAGATACCTAAAGGATACCAGGCACGCGGGGAGAGAAGAAGTGAGAAAGGTGTTGAGGCCACTTGGACTTCAGGTATCTAAACTCTGACCAGGCAAATCCAGGCCCAGGGTGACCAGACATGAGAGAAGACATTTATAAACAAGACTTCATTAAAAACTTGATTCAGAGATTCTCTGTCCACTGAACAGAAATAACAGCTCTATGTTTATTTTCCCTGAAGGAAAAAGTAAGTTTCCATAAGGTGCAATTGATTAAAAAAGGCTATTAAAAAGCTTTTTAAGAAGAAAGATAGTGGGTATTTCTTATTTTAGGGATTGAAATCTTAAGGGAAAAGCATTTCAAGCCCAAGTTTAAATTGCTGAGAAGGGGAGCTTAATACACTAACTGATGCAATATATGAAGCCAAAGTTATTACAATAACAGAAGAGAAAAATACCAACCAGCCTGAAGAAGTGTTTCTGCTTCTTAAAGCTGAACCTTGTGCAATTAGGAGACCTTTATTAACAAATAACTGAAAATTCACTAACCTTCAGCTGGTCGCCTGTTATGCCCAAAGAATACGCGTGTTGCTGAGCTGTTAATATATGGTAAAGGAAGCTGTGGTAGAGGACCATCAGGTGACAGCTGGGTTACGTTCTGAGAGAAGCAGGAAGTAAATTAAAAAAATAAAAACAAAAATATTTTATGTGATTGTTCCTATACAATCTGTTTTCAAATACTGACAGAATTAAGTTATACAGCATTGTTAAAATGGCACTTTTTTTTTTCTTTTTAAGGCGGCATTATCCTTCTCTTTATTAAAATGTTAATATTCATAATACTCTTGTGGTCTAGAAGGTAAGGAGCAAAAAACAAAACAAAAAACCCACAAAACTAGAACATATCTATTTTGAGTATCCCAGAGCAAGGATGAGTGTTGCCTATTAAGTATCAAAACTCAAAAGCTGTAATTCAGTGGTCTCCAACCTTTTCAAGTAGATCACCTCTGGCATTTAAAAGCAACCCAACATCTACTGTGAGCCGCCACCCTCGCCTCTCCCCCTGCCTAGCAGGTAAGTCTGTGGGGAGAGAAGTGGGGGCAGATTGAAACGGAGGGAGAAAAAAATTATTTGGGGGCACGCCTCCTCAACTGGTAAGTCCCACCCAGCTGGAGCCCCACTCAACTTACCTCTGCAGCACTGTACCTCACTGCAGGGGCCTCAATTTAGCCCCTGCCCTCCCCGCACTGACTGACCTGCTGGGCTGGGGCACGTGTGCATGCATGCAGGCACTCAACCCCACAAGCCAGGCTCAGAATAACTCCAAGAGTCTCCGAGATCTACTGGTGGATCGAGATCCACTGGTTGGTGACCACTGCTGTAAATCATTGTTCAAGGATCTATCCGTACTTCCCTGACGTTACAAACTAGACTGAATGTGGAACAGAATGGGTGCACCATGTGGAGTGGGTTTTGCAGAAGGCTGCAGTCCATTCTTCCAAAATTGTGCCTTTTGAGCAAAAAAAAAAATCTTTTTAATCTGGTTTTCTAGAAAAATCTGCAGATGGCCATTACACAGATAACCTGCATTTCAAAACTGAGGCAGTATTAAAAATGTCCAGTCATGAGCAAAAATATGGCAATTTATATTAATACTGTATATTCTCACATAGAACATGCCCCTTGTTTTCGAAAGGCAGAAAGAAGAAAAAAGTCTTTCCAGAGCAGGGAAAAAGCTTTATCTTTAACTGACTCATGCTCCATAAATTACTCAACTACAGCAGAATCCCTAGCTGTTGCTTAAGACTGGTTTCCACAGATAAATCTAAGTTTCTGAAAACAGTGAACAAACCTGAGCTCAAGAGGTTGTGAAATAAGAGAAGACCAGGAGCAGCTAACTCACAGCAAAACTGCCCTATGAAAGGTTAGCCTGATTGGCAGAACAATCAAAAACGTTAACAAGGAGACATTATCACTAATGCCTGTAGACTGAGTAATAATAAACCATTAAAGTTAACCCAGTTCCTCAGCTGCCTGAAGAGTAATACCACAGATGCTGCACTGTGGAGCAGGAATCAAAGCAGGGCACTTCCTAGGTAGAGAAGTCAGTTTCCCTGCTTAATACAAACACCCCAATTTAGAGAGTGTATCATTTAGGGGGGAAAAGGTGCACACTGTAAAACATAGTACATTTGTTGCCTAAAAACTACAGAATCCCAATGAGACTACGCCTAGATAAAAGCTTATTGCCATATTTACTCAAATAAGACTATTTTTTTCCCCGCCTTAAATCAGCACGGGAAAAAAAAAAGTTCGTCATCTTACATTCATACGAGGGAACCTCACTAAAATACAATTTCTACCATTAAACTACTGCCAAAAACTTGTGCTCAGTACTGGAAACCAAGTTGATTTTTTGAAGTGGATCAAAAGCAACCAACACTAAGCACAACAATAACACACGGCCCATGTTAAGCAAACATACTGACAGGACCGTACCACAAGATTCAGATGGCCTACACTAACTTAAAACATTGCCCATTGCACTCGCAGTCCCCTTCAGCGCTGACTCTTTCAAGTCATGGTCAACCACTACACTGCATACATTTCAACTTCCTCTTCACCCTCACAGCTGAGTTGCACTTCTCTTTCCCGTTTCCAATTATTCCTGTTTCTTCACCAGCCTTAAATGTCTAGCAAACATCACCAAATGGGGCCCCAAACAGTTCATCCAGAAATGCCTCCATCAGCCCCTCTCTCAGCCTGCTGCACATAATTAGTGGGGCTCTGCCCTCCAGGACATGGAGCTGGCCCAGGTTGCCTTGCGTCTCATCTGTATATACATTTTTGGAAGATCCCAGGACCTACAACAAAAATACCCAGGTCCCATGAGTCAGGGGCTAATTAGAACATGGATCCTGTGAGTATGGGACAGGGTATCTGGAGTTCACACACATATTAAGCAGTGCTGTGCTGTGGGGTCACCATGGCTTGAAATAGTTGGCTCTGCTGGGGCCCAAACCAATGAATTGTCTGGTAAAATTGTGAGACTTAGGTTTGGACTAGTATTATACTTAGTTTGTATAAGTAGGTATAAAAGTACTACTTAAGAGTGTGTTTATGGAATCCCTGTGCTGAAACTTGCAGCAGTTTCAAAAAAGATAAAATGAACCAATCCTGGTTGAACTATGTCTATGGGTACCCACAGTAATTTGCTTATATGGAAATCACTAGAGGTATGTTTATTTCAAACTCAGTGTTTTCAAATTTGTGCCTCACTTCTATGTGCTCAGGGAGAGCAGGGCGTGACAGCAAGAAGAGGGAGGGGCTGAAGGTGAAACGGGGGGGGCAAGGGGACTACATGACCCCCCCAGATTTAAATTTTCCTTGCTATAGCAGTGGGAAGGGGCAAATTCAAGCCAAACCTCCAATAATTAGATTCTATATATGGAAAATTATAATAAATTTTTAACTTTTCCATATATAGAGTCTAATTATAAAGGTGATCATCTTATATTCAGGGTCATTGTTGTCATTTTGTATTCAAGTAAATATGGGTATTTTTCACCTTTTTAATTATATACATAGTAAGACAGTAAAAATGTATATAGCATCCCTTTCCAAGAACACCTTTCAACCTAGGTTCCTGTAAAATAGAAGAACCATTTATGTCTTTGTGTGACATCCCGAATTAGGGTGGGATCATATGCAGTATTTCCAGATTTAATTTAGCTTATTTTGAAACTGCAAAGTTTTCATGTTTGAAGTTTGTATTCTAAACCCATCAATTCAAACTCAGCAATAAACGCATCTGTAAAGATTCTTAAGAATGCAACTCAAAGCAAAACAACATTAATTTATTTTGCTGCATTTTTAGGTTTTCTGTTAAAAGACTAACAATCCTGTACTCGGGAAAAGGAAGAGATTCCTTTTCAATTATTAGAATATGAATTATTTGTTTCAAATATTCTCCAATTTTATATGGAGAGTTGAGACTATGGATTTCATATTTTAAAGTTTTGCTAATGGTCTCGAGTTGAGCACAGACATTGGTAGTATATTCTAGACTTAAGCACATGCATGCTATCAAACAGATGCAATGCATCTTTCCAATTTAATTCACTGCTGCATGAAATGAGAGTCTAGCACAATGCAGACATTAAATTAATACACAATGATTTTCTGCGACTGGACTATTTTAAGCATCCTGCTAGAGTTAGAAAAAGGCCTAATACTATTAAGAAAAGAGGATGCTATGTACACGTGAGATTAACAACATTTACGCTACTTAAGAATAAAGCATTTACTACTTGCCTTGTAAACATAAAGATATTCTCGGAGAAAGGCCCCTTGCTGAGCTGCAGGTTGTTTACTGTCATTGATCAAAATATGCCTGAAGGCAGACACAGCATTATCAAGCTGCCGAAGCGTAAAAGATTGGCGACCAATAGTGAAGTTAATGTGATCCTCTGCAAGAGACCAACCTTTTCCTTTATAAACTTGCATGGCCTGACAGTAGCAACGTAAGGCATGTTTCTTCTGCAAGAAAAGATTCAGATTGTTCTTCAAATATCATTAGTCTTAATATTAAAAAGTGCATTAAGTTACACAGCAGGGCCAATAAAGAAATCATTTGGGTCCAGACAGATTATAGTACTAGAGTTTAAAATGAGTCTTCCAAGGTAACAGCAACTAGCAGAAAGCTATAACAGTATATGAAGTCAAAATTAATCATCAGGTAAATAAAGTTGATACTGTATGGGAGCAAACAGCCGCTTTATTTATCCAAAATTATTCCCTCGCACTAAGTCCTAAAATATTAAATACCCCTCGTCTCAAGAGATGCTTGGGCTCAGAAGTATGGCAGTAAAAGCAGACAACGGGGGGGGGGGGGGGGGGGGG
>NW_017728992.1:107948726-107953472 GCF_001723915.1 Gavialis gangeticus
GGGGAAGTGTTATACATGCATAAGAATGCTTGAGATTCTGATATGGCTCAGAACCCACTACAACCTAGCATTCATCTTGAATGCCTGTGAGCTGTCAGCTTCATAGATGGGAAACTTAAGTTCAAAAGAAGCTGCATGACTTGCACAAGTTTACGTAGAAAATCAGAGGAAGAGCATGTGGGACTGAACATGGGCATCTTAAATCTATGATTAGCTATCTAACCCCTGGACCAGTTTTTTCTAGAGCTTAAAAATAATCTTCCAAGTACTCTAAAATACTATGAGAATTAAACGAAAGGAACAGTCAGCCTTAAAGATCAACTGCAAAGCTGAAGTAAAAAGCTAAGTTACCAAATTTTTTGAATACCTTCTAGAACAACATTTCTCGACTCGTGCGTCATGACCCAAAAGTGGCTTGCAAGAACATATGAAAGGGTGATGAACAAACTTTAAAAATGGATTCTCCTTTAATGGAGAAAAATGTCAGAAACCATGGGTTTTCCCTTGCAGGCCGGAAGAGTTCCAGCCTGCAAGGGGATGTTTGGGGCCCCTCTGCCCCGCACACCCACACCCAGCCCAACACACTGCAGGGAACTGGATCGGGACTGGCCAATGTTTACAAATGGTGCTGGTAGAAAAGGTTGAGAACCACTGCTCTAAAACAAAAACAGGCTGTAGGTTAATCTGGATCTTTCTCCATCTTCTTGCCCTGTCATTAGATGACATCTTTCTTATCTAGAAAGTGCCAAGGTGGCAGAGGGAGGAGCCAGACAACCCCTCCTCACAAAGTACCAAACAATTAACACACTAATTCTGAAGCCAGGATAGCTATTATTGCCATTGCACGGCAACAGTATCACACATGATAAAAGGGATTCCTCAATTAATTTAGTAGTCATATTAAACTTACTAAATGTAAACGTTAATAATAAAGTAAAGATGTCTCCAGCATATTTTTGTTTTAATAAATTGGGATCAAATTGTATATTTGGAGAGTATGCTATAACAATCAACAGTCAATGAAAGTTATATACACATGCACACAATTTTTTTATACATATATATTCTCGTTCACACACTATGTATATATAAATTTATATACATTTCATGCAAGTAGTCCCCCCCCATAGAAGCCTGCTTCTAAAAAAAAATCTGTATTCCCTTTATATTAATTATGTTGTAGAACAGTAAGTGAAACTGAATTATTGGTAAACATAAGCTGTATTCATGAAACTTAAAAACAGATCAATTAAAACAATATTTAAACTAATCTCCATAGGACATACTGACCAGTTTTAATAAGAAACTAAAGAAAGCTTTTGGAGATGAGACTTTGCCCCAGACTGACAAATTGATAGGGCTCCACAAAACTTCGGTAGCCAATTCTATTTGGAGATTTGACCTGATTCAGTGGCTGAACTTCTGAATCATGATCAAACTGGGAGACCCATTACAAGGTCCAAATTGAATCAGAAGCCTCCAAATTGATTCAGAAAAAGATTGGGAGATTCAGAAGGCAGGCTTGCAGCAAAAAGAAACTGAGAAGGGAGGAAGACTGCTCTGATACTGACATCTGTAGCTGGCTAGTGACTGTGATCTTTCCCTGAGTTCCCTTCCAATCACAGTGCTCTGGGGGAGGGACACAGAAACAACATATAAGGCTGCATGTGAAGCGATCTGTGCCTTTTGTGAACTCTCTCTCAAACCAGACCAGCAGCATCTGAAAGACTCTGCCTTGCGATCTACTCTCTTGGTAGCTAACTAGTCTCTCTCCTGTTTTCCCTGTGTCATCACTGTGCACTGCAGGAAAGCACGACATATATTACAAACACATACACATTTTGCAGCACACCAAACATTATGAAGTGTGCAGGAAAGGCAGGTGCCAGGTCTACTGGCAGGGGAGGGAGAACTGCAAGTCCCCCCTACCCTCCCCCCACAATATAGATGCACCCTCTTTTCCTAGCAGCGATGAGCCTTCTACTGCTAGCGGGAGCCGTGTCTGCACTTGCACCACCTCCGCTAACACCAGCATAACAGTCTCCATCCCAATTTCAGTTTCCATCATGAGCCTTCCAGTGCCACAGAAGGAGCTGGATCTGGAAGCAGCAGAGCCATGCACTATAGCTAAGGAAATTCTGGGGAAGGAGGGGGAAAATCTGAGTGTGTGTTCCACACCCTTCAAAGTTCCCCTACAAGCAGGTCTCTTCTACAAGGCACTTTAGAGGAGGTTGTGGGGGCAGGTGGCTCAGCTCCTTCTCCTGCTGTGCCTCTGCCTGGTGAAGAGGGGGATAAGGCAGGATGGATCCCCACCCTCAATCCAGAAGTGGGTGGGTAATGTAGTGTGGGATCATTTTGAGGTGGCAGATGATCCCAGGTATGCTACCTGCCATCAGCCGGGGCAAGGAGGTGAAACACTTTACCACCACAGCGATGCTGCTGCATCTCAGGAGGCAGCACCCCCTTGCCCTTCTTTCTCCTCAGGCTGGCATCAGTGGGAGCGTGCCCAGAAAGAAGTCTCCAATGCCCCCGTCTCCAGGAAGCCGAGGCAAGCCATCCTGGACCAGTAGGGGAAGGCAGGGACAAAAGGGGGCATGTTCCCAATGCGAGCAAGGTCACCCAGAGCATTGGATGCTTGCTCTGGATGGCCAACCCTTCTCCTTTGTTGAGCATCCAGGGTTCAGGCAGCTCTCATGGCACTTGTGGCCCCATCACACCAAGAGAACACACACACACACCATCTTTAGCAGGATGGTGGTGCCCTCCCTGTATGAGGTATGCAGGCAGCACTTAAGGGAGCAGCTGTGCAAGGCAGGACTGCAGGTGGCCTTACACTTCACTTCAGACATCTGGAGCAGCCAGGGTGGATATTGCACCTACCTCTCCCTTAAAGGGCACTAGTGCGAGCAGTTGTTGGTGGGCTCTTCTTCAGCCAGAGGTGATAGATGAGTCCCACACAGCAACAGAGATCATGGAGGCCATTAAATGCACGGTGAAGGGTGGCTTGTTGGGCAGGGCGAGCTCACCTGAGGGTTCATGGTCACCGACAATGAGGCCAATATGGCCATAGTTTCATAGTTTCTAGGGTCAAAAGGGACCTGAGTAGATCATCTAGTCTGACCACCTGCCATGGCAGGAAAGAGTACTGGGGTCAAATGACCCCAGCAAGGTGGTCATCTAAGCCCCCAGGGTAGGAGCCTGCACCACTTCTCTTGGAAGTTGGTTCCAGATCCGAGCTGTCCTAACCGTGAAGTAGCGCCTCCTGATATCTAGCCTAAACCTACCCTCTCCCAGCTTGTGACTGTTATTCCTGGTCACTCCTGGCAGTGCTCGGGGGAACAGGGACTCCCTCAGTGCCTGCTGATCCCCCCTGACTAGTTTATAACAGGCCACAAGATCCCCCCTCAGCCTTCTCTTCTGGAGGCTGAACAGGTTCAGATCCCGTAGCCTCTCCTCATAGGGCCTGCCCTACTGTCCCCTGATCATGTGAGTGGCCCTCCTCTGGACCCTCTCCATGCTGTTCACATCCCTCTTGAAGTGTGGCACCCATAACTGGATGCAGTACTCCAACTGCGGCCTGACCAGCGCCTCATAGAGGGGGAGGATCACCTCCTTGGACCTGCTCAAGATGCATCTGTGGATGCATGACAAGGTACGGTTGGCCTTCCTAACTGCTTCCCCACACTGCCGGCCCATGTTCATCTTGGAGTCAATGACGACTCCAACATCCTTTTCCGCCTCTGTGCTGACAAGAGGGGAGCTCCCCAACCTGTAGGTGTGGTGCCAGTTGTTCCTCCCCAGGTGCATCACCTTGCACTTGTCTGTGTTGAATCCCATCCTATTCTCATCCGCCCACCTTTGTAACCTGTCACGGTCTGATTGTAGCCTGCTTCTTCCTTCTAGTGTGCCCATGTCCCCCCACATCTTAGTGTCATCAGCAAATTTGAACAGGGTGCTTTTTACCCCCTTGTCCAAATCACTGATGAAGATGTTGAACAGCGCAGGCCCGAGGACCGAGCCCTGCCCCACATTACCCGGGACCTTCTTTTTACCCCCTATGTATTTAAAGAAGGACTTCTTATTGTCCTTAATCTGGGAAGCTAGTCCTAATTCCATCTCTGCCTTGGCCTTCCTGACTGCCCCCCCACATACCCGAGCAACTGCAGTATAGTCATCCCTGGTGATGACCCCTTCTTTCCATTGGGTGTACGCCTCCCTTTTAGCAAGGATACATTCCTGGATGCTTTTGGTGAAGGCAGTGCATGATGCCAACTTTGTTGGCATCCGCTGCGTGGCACGCAAGTTCCACCTTATAGTCAGGGATGTCTCGGAGGGGGCAGGGCTCCTGGTGATGGTGCTGTCAATAGCAGCCAGCTCATTCCAAAATGCAGGAAGGTGATGGGCTACTTCCACCAGAGCATCAAGCGGGACAAGATGCTGCAGGAGAAACAGGCAGAGCTGAGCATCCCGCAATGCAAAATCATGCAGTATGTGGACACTTGGAACTCCACATACCTGTTGCTCAAATGGCTGGTCCAGCAACAGAAGGCCATCTATGAGATGGCCTTGCTCAGGGAGACTGGGATCAGAGCCCCCTTCATAGATTTTATAGACATTTGGGCTGGAAGGGACCCCAGAGGATCGTTGAGTCCAGACCCCTGCCCAAGGGGCAGGAAGTCAGCAGGGATCATAGGATAGCAAGAAGAGCATCCAAATGTGTTTTGAAGGCATTCAAAGTGGGTGCTT
>NW_017728992.1:107953856-107958757 GCF_001723915.1 Gavialis gangeticus
AAGCATCTATGGATGCAAGCCAGTGTTTTCCTTGCTTTACTAACCGCAGCATCACACTGAAGAGAGCTGAGTGGACTACCATCTCCCAGATCTTCCTCGAGGCCACCAAGAGCCTCAGCGCTAGCAAGGCCCTCCTTAGCCAAGTAATCCCTGTAGCAAAGGAGCTTGAGACTAAAAAGAAGTTCCAGGGGAAAAAAATTGATGTCTGGGACAAGTTGCTTTTACCAGAGGTGCAGGCACTGGTGAAGCATCTAAAGAAGGGCATTAAAGAACAGCTGGATCCGCTGCAGTCCAGTACGGTCCACCTGCTGGAAGCCATGTGCGACCCGAGGATGAAGGGGAGCGTCTTCAGCAACAAAACCCTCAATCACTGGCAGGACGTGCTGGTGAACAGAGTCAGGGAGGTAGAAGGGGAGAGGCGGGGGGGACATGGAAGAGGGGGATCCACTTTCCCATGCTGGCACTCCAACCACAAGCCAAATCTCTTCCACCACAGCCACTGCCAATCTGGGCCAAGAGCATGGCTTCAATGTTGGGGTTCAAAGGCACTACACCCCACCATCCAGCAGGTAATGTGGAGGCCTCAGTAGCTACCTCTCACTGAGCACGTGGAACTTCTGCACTGCAACCCCTTGGGCTATTGGGCAATCTGCATCCAGTTGTGGCAGGATCTGGCCACAGTTGCCCAGGAACACCTGTCCTGTCCTGTCCACTGACAAGTGTTCCAAGCCAGAGGGTGTACAGCATTGCTGATGGTGTTGTGACTAGGCCTGTGCAAATAGGGAAGTATTCAATTCAGATTCAGCTGATTCGGAGAACAGCAATTCGATTTGGATCAGTCCTGAATCAATTAGGCCGAATCAGCTATGGAAGATTCGGTGATTCGGCTCGGCCAGAGAGAGGCAGGCACACCCAGGCAGCTGCAGGTTCTCCCACAGCTCCTCCAGCTGTGCCTGCCTCTCCCCAGGTGGGGGGAGCCACAGGAGAAAGCCCCATGGCTGCCCTGCCCAGTCCCATCCCTTGCCCAGCTCCAGCCTAGTCCCGGCACTTTAAGAAAAAGAGCCCTGCACTTACTGACTGCAGCAGTGGCGACTGGGGCCTCTGGGTGCTCGTGGCAGAGCCCTCCTGTGCAGCACAGGGTGGTAAAGATCTCACGCAGCTCCCCAGATGTGCTCGTCTCTGCTCAAGCGGGGACGGGGGGGAGCCACGAGGGCTATGCCCTACTGGTGTGGGAGACATGATGCAGATGCGCCTCGCTCCGGGCAGCAGCAGGGCATAGCCCCAACTCCCAGCGCTGGCACACCTGCAGCAGCTCTGGGAGCAGGGGCTCTGCCCTGCTACTGCTTTCCTGCTGGGGCAAAGGGTGTGGGACGCAGGCTCAGCAGTGCTGGGAGCAGGGGCTATGCCCTACAGCCGCCTACCCCCTTCCGCCTACCCTCTTCCGCCTGCATCCCACCCCCCACCTCCCCTCTCTGTCCCAGCTGAGCAAGCGACAGCAGGACAGAGCCCCCGCTCCCAGCATTGCCACACCCAAGTTATCCACTCTCCACCCCTTTTCCCCCTCCCCAAGTAACGCGTTCCCCACCACAGCTGGGCAGCTTGTCCCAGCCCCAGTTCCTACCTCCTCCACAAACTTACCAGCTGGAGGCATCTGTCAGCTGCCTGTTTAGTCCGTAGCTGAATCTCTGAATCAGCCGAATCTTTTCTGAGTCAATTTGGATGTTTCGAATCGATTCAGAGCTTTCACCTGGTCTCCCAATTCAATTCAGAGATTTGGTCCCCAAAAATCAGGCTGAACCTCCTCCAAATCGAATCAACTACTGAAGCTTTGCACAACTCTAGTTGTGACACCCTACCACACCTCCTTGGATCCTGGTTTGGTGGAGCAGCTGTTGTTCCTGAAAGTGAACCTCTCGTTGCTGGGGTTCCCCAAGCTGCACATTCAAGTGGAGCGAGTGCCACCCTCCCCACTCCACACCTATTTGCTTTTTTGAATTTGGTTTCAGAACCTTGAGGAGTACTTTCACAGAAACCCCTGGACCACTCTGCCTGAAACCTGGCAGGCCTCATGCCCGCACGAGGGCCCTAACATCCGTGCTGCATTCATCCCGCTCTACCTTAACACAAACAAGTGATACAAGTTTTGCTTTCAAAAGTTTGACGTACACTTTGACAGAAACCCCTGCACCTATCTCCCTGAAAACTTGGCAGGCTTCATGCCCTCATGTGCAAAAAAAAATGACAAAGTTCTAGGTATTTTAGTGATTACCCATTATAGCCTGCTGAACCTTCATATCTAAATCAGCCAAATCGAATCTAGACAGTGATTCGAATCACTGTCCTTTCAAATTGGCTGAATTCAAATCCAAACTGAATACTTGCTGCTTTGCACAGGCCTAATAGACACTAGCAAGCAAAGTTTAAGAGTGTAGCTATGACACTATACATGGCAGCAAACAGCCAAAACCCACACATTTCAGGTTACCCAGTATACTGGAAACCAGCATGTGTAAACTTCACCTACAAAAAAAAAAAGTCTTGTGTGTGTGAAATACCAACAGCTGCCAAAAGCAACTCTAGACCTGAAGCTCCATCTACAGACCAGAAGAAACATGGACAAAAATTCACTTAAGAAGCTAACACCTTCTCTCAGACAAGGCTATATTATTGTCATATTCCAACCACCTTCTTCCAATGCAACCCTCAGAGCTGATCCCTAGCAACATGATCTCCAGTCCAAAGGGGGTGATGTCCTGCCAGAAAATCTGCTAATTGGAAAATGCGCAGCGCTTCAGACAACACCACCTGCTGGGGGACTTCCATGAAGTCTCAGTCAAAATGGAGAGACATGCATTAGGCACAACTGGCAGCAAGAAATTAAAGCTCACCTGTCAAACGTCAAAAGATTACTCTATATTTTAAAAAAAAGCTGTGCAGAGAGAATAATGACATGAAAAGATTAAATAAGCCAGACACTATGATGATGGAAGCCTGCAAGATAAGATTCCTCCTTACTTTTGAACATGTGAAAATAGTATGGCTGAGAAGGCAGTTTTGCTGTCACATAAGAGAACTTGCCTTTATGCTGTGAAACAGAAAAAAAAATCTCTTCTCAAAGAGCCTCAAAGTTAAAAATCTCAAAAACAAGCTGGCATCATACTGGAGAGAACTCCACAGGTTCCTATGCTCAGCAGAAGTGAGGGGGGTGGAAGGACTCATACATCTGGAGGCTATTTAAGAAGAAAACTTCTAGGTTAAAGTTAATAAGACCATGATAAACACCCCCATCACAATGCTTACAGGAGCCAAAATATACAGCATACAAGGAGGAAATTGAAGCCTTCTGTAACAGACACTTCCATTTTCATTGCCATTTTTGTGATCTATTACAAACAATTTAATGCTCTTAAAAGAGATAAGGAATTACCACTAGTTAGGGGTATTAGACAGCAGGCCTGGTCCCTTTACTGGCCTCTGTGCTGGTGACAGAAGTGGCAGGGATGACAGATAGCAAGAGGGGCAGGGATCAGGTTGCTCTGTATTCCCACTGTAGCAGTGCACAGGATGAATTTAAGATGACCCTCCAATAACAGATTTATTTTCCATGTACAAAACATAGTTACTGAAGGGTTGCCTTTAAATTCAAAGTAGTACTGGATCTGGGTGAATAAGGTACATTAAAACAGTACAGAAATAACAATATTGTATCAATACCTTAATTCCCTACAAACATGAAGTGGAAAATTATCAAGCATTTGAGGGCAGACTTCCTGTCTCATGTAAAATTGAAAAAAAGTGGAAGGAATATTTTAAGCCTTCATGTAAGAGGTTTGAGCAGCCTTTTTGGTTTTTTAACCCCTACCATGTTCAAGGCTATTTTCTCTTTGTCTACTACAGACCATGTAAGAGCTGAGGTTCAGATTCTAAAACATTCAACAGTCAGCCACTTCACAAAGTAGAGCAAAATCCTGAAATCTAAGCTTAGAAGACAGCTTTTAAAAGATCAATTCCTTCTCTGGCTTTTAATTAAGATGGAAATTTCAGTAAGCCATACTGTGAAGTACTGACTTGTAGTAAAAAAGCAGTCTGACCACAAATTCTAAACAACTATTTAAACCCTCCAAACACTGCAACTGGGGGAAACTTAGTTCTTTAACAAGGAGTTCCACCAGCCTTAATAAGGCTCTCCAGGGATCCATCTGAAAACAGCCTATTGCAAAATAGAGAGCAACATAAATCAAGTTTCATGACGCTTAATTCACAACATTAAACTCAAGGCTGAGTCTATTTATAGGAAAGACAAATGCATTTGCAATGAAAGCTAACACAAAACAGAAAAAAACCCTCTGGAAGTACAAAGTTACATGTAATATTAATAGTCAAGTCACATGAGGAGGAACTGTCTAGTGGTTAAAAGCATAGGACAGAGACAGGTTCTCTGGATTCTATTCCCAGCTCTTTTAAAAATGTTGCACAAAAAATTCAGGCACAGTAAACTGCTCCCAAGCACATATCTGAATGTGCACCTGGTTGAAAGCAAATTTGCTCCCAATGGGAGCAGTTCAGTCAATGGCTGCTCCTACCATGCTCTGCCCCCCTCAGGCATCCAGGGGGAGCTCCAGACTCCCCCAGGGGTCAGACCTGGGCTGGTACGGGGCACAGGGGTCAGACCTGGGCTCCAGGGGCCAGGGACAGCTGTACCGGCTCCCTCCCACCTGCATGCAGTTCAGGGCCGGCCTCAATCTCCACGTGGCTTGGAGGGAGCTGCCCTGGAGTTGGGACATCTTCCCCCATGCCCTGTAGAGATTGGGGTTCCTAGTCAGGTTCTATATGCATACTTTGGTGCATTAATACATCATTTTTCTAGTGTGTGTGTGTGTAAATATATATATATATATATA
>NW_017728992.1:107959351-107959566 GCF_001723915.1 Gavialis gangeticus
ATATATATAGGTATTAGCAAATGGTGCTTTAGACTACATTTAATGCACCATAATTGACACGCACATGTAGATGGTGACGCTTTACTGCACATCAGTCTAATGCACAGTAAAGCATCTCATGTAGACACTCAGCAAGTCACCAATGTCTGCCTCAGTCATCCCCCTCTTTCTGAGAAATAGGAATGATATCTCCCTGTCTAACAGAAGGAATAGAA
>NW_017728992.1:107960132-107966458 GCF_001723915.1 Gavialis gangeticus
ATGTAGATGGTGACGCTTTACTGCACATCAGTCTAATGCACAGTAAAGCATCTCATGTAGACACTCAGCAAGTCACCAATGTCTGCCTCAGTCATCCCCCTCTTTCTGAGAAATAGGAATGATATCTCCCTGTCTAACAGAAGGAATAGCAAGCTTACACATCAACATCTCTGCAATTTAAAATGTGAAGTAAATCAGCAACAGCATAAATTTCAGGTATGATGTAAAAGTATCAGGCAGAGCACATTAGCATTCAAGGACAACGAGATCAATATTATGAGACCCTCTCTTGACATTAAGCTACACAACAAGTCATTTCAGCCAAAATTAACATGAGCTATAACACTTACAGATCAGAAGGGGTGTAGAGGGGGAGGCGGGTGGGGAGGGTGTTCTAAACGTGAACCACTTACCTGCCCAGCTTTACTAAATCGATGTCCAGCCAATATCATATGAAAGGCAAACTTTCTAACCATGGGACTTTTCATGTTTATAAAGCAGTGTGCTGCCTGCTCCAACAGAAGTGCACTGCGAAGATCAGAATCCTATTTAAAGGGAAAGAGGTCTCAATTTCAAAGTTAGACTAGGCAAATACAATTTAACTTACTTGCCAATAAAGCATAGCTCTACTCATGAATAAGAAATGTCACAAAAGGCTAGGTAGACAGCAGGGGAAGTTACCACATTACTGCTTTATGGAAGACAGCTTCCTTACTGTAGACAGTAGGCTCTGGTCTGCTGATCCATCTGCACTTTGGTCCATCCTGCAAGCTTTTAAAATTTGAGATTATGTTCCCTGTCGTACAGTGAGAAATGCAGCCCTTGATGCAGAGAGTGCTGAAAAAAAGTGATATACTTGAGAAGTGTTTGTTTTTTGGGGGGAGGTTTATTTTACTTGCAAAACATGAGCAAGCAAAGTCACGCCACCAGGTAGTTATGTTAAGCTTACAAATATTCTTGGGGGTGGGGGGGAAATCACTAGAAGACTCTTGGATCCCAACTTGAAAGATCGTACACATTATACCATTATTCAAAACTGTGTTTTCTAGTATGGTCTCTGCTTCTGGAGCCACAGTTTAGTTATAAGACCATAACAGTCCCATTGTAATGCTTACAGGAATCAAAGGGCACATGGATCAGTCAAAACATACTACATTCAAGGAGGAAGTTGAAACCTTTTGTAAAATGGACTTAGTTTTCACTGCTGCTTTTGCAATCCATTATAAACAGTTTAATGTTTTCTTCGGAAGATTCAGGTGAGTACAGCCATGCTTTAAAAGCCTTACTTCACAATTATACACATCTACTAACATGGGTAAATTCCACCCTGTATATCCAGTTACTTTTTCAGTAACCTGAAAGAAAGATCAATAGCTATGAACAGGATAAGAGAGAGAAGGATCAGCCCATAGTAAAATGTCAACATTTCCTAACCCTTGAGCTACTCAGGCTGAAATTTCTAACACTTACCATTCCCATCCAAATGTTCTGCTGCCATTTTTTCCCGGAAAAATTAAAAACAAGAATATCAGCTTTAATAATATATAGTATTAACAGAAGAAAAACCACAAAAATTATAAGAGGGGTATAATAGTGTTAGTGAATTTCTCTGAAAGAAATGGGAGTAGATCATTACGGTCACTTCACTCCAATTATTTTTTCTTTTTTTAGTGCTAGTCAAACTTTAATGAACAACACTAACCACGTATCATCTATAGAACAGTCTCTTATACCTCTGTACAGTTTTATTAGCTGAATTTTAATTGGTTTATGAAAGTCAAACTGTAGCAGAACAAACTAGTCCCAACAGATCAACAATTTTAACATTACAATATATTTTGACCTCCAGATATATTAAACAGAAGGAATGAGACAGTTAGTTAGCAGGAAATTTATTTGCTTTCTCAAATCACATAAAAAGATCTGCTGGAGCCCCAGGCCTCCTATTCATGTTACAGGACCTGTTGACATGTTTCCTTACTACAAATAGCAAGGCATTACTGTTAGAAGCTTTTTCTCAATTGTAACTATATTATCAATGATTATTTCCTCTGCAGCTGCCTCAGTGATAATCCAGAAGCACAATGGTTAATTCTTGAAATACTACAGTGAAAACTAAGTGGTTGGAGCAATAAACAGCGCTCAGTGTCTCCTTGTCATATATCTGCTCTCAAGTCAGGAAACAAAATAAGAAATATAGTTTCATAGTTAGTAGGGTCAGAAGGGACCTGAGCAGATCTTCATGTCCAACCCCCAAATCTATACGACTAGATCGTCTCTTGCATATTAAAGGACAAAGAATTAAAAACCATCATTTGTTGGTTTTTAGGACAATTTTGACAGACTTAAGAGCTGAAAGTAAGAAGTATTTAATAACCAAAGCACTGAAGTGCATTCATCAGCTTTGTTAGTTCAGTTCAAATTAATGCCATGTCACCCACATAAGACAAGAAGACCCTTGTAGAAACCATGCTAACCCTTAGAGGGTTTTTAAAATGCATTAATACCTCTCAAGTACTTAGCAGAGGTCAAAAGACAGACTAAAATTGTAAATAAAATGAACAATTCAGGCAATATTTTCTCAAGAGTAACCATGTACATTACTTCAAGTACAGAAGATAGATTAGATCCATCTATGCAATGAAGATGCACAAAAACATGCAAAACTGACTTACTTAGACAGGCAAATCAAGTCAAGATTACTCTCAACTCAAATCTTATTCCAACCCATTTCTGCAAAAACACACCCCTTTCAAAAAGGATTAGGCAAAATGAGAACTCTCTTTTTTAGCATTTAACTGATATCAGGCATTTAGAGCAGGGAAAGCAGAAAGATTAAGTTCTCTCTACCTCACTGGTTAAACGTATCAGAAGAGCAGCCGCTTCTGAATATTTGCTTTGGCTTTTTAAGATTTCAGCACTAAGCAGTACACATCTCTCTGCCAGTACCATGTTCCTTAAAAAAAAAAAAGAGGATATTAAACAGTGCATTTTAACAAAAATTAGAATGAATCCAGTTTCTTCTGAACCGGAATCTAGCAAGAAGTGTCAGTTCCAAACTAGTCTGCATATTCTGTTGTATACACAACAAAAGTGTGCACTCTTATTTTATACAGTAATTCACTGCTACAAAGTAATTCCTTCATTCCAGGTATTCTTAAAACTATATTGCTGAATGAGATTTAACCAATTTTAAAATCAAAATTTATAACGTTTACAAAGGTTTTTCTCCTAAGGAAACACTCTAAAACTGGTCTTTGTCAAAGTAATAAACTAATTTAATAAAGAAAATAAAGAACACAAAAGCCAGAGACAAAATCTACCCTTGGCAAAGTGTCCTCTCTCAGAACACACCATGTCAAAGTGGTGAAAACAGGTAACAAAAGTGAGTTAAATGCCATTGCAGCTTCATTTTGATATGCCTATGAGAACACAAGGTAGTGATCCTGGTGTTAAACTTGTGTTATCACTGCTCAGTAAAAGCAAGCCTGCGGGAGGGGGAAAAAATATTTTCATTCCTTGGACCGGGGGGCGGGACCCGACCCACACAAACAGTTCTACCTACTTGCAGATATCTCGATATGTTTGAATTGCTGTATCCATATAATGAGCAGGATACGGTCTAGGCGCTCCAGGCTGAAGAAAAGCTGATACTGCAGCCATTTCCTACAGGATAAAAAGGTACTTTAATGCTGTCAGAAGAGTTTAAATTTACAAAGTAAAAAGGAATTATGAAGAAACAGAAAAATAAATATTTAAAAAAATCCAACTGCCTCAAACCCAGCATTGTAATCCACAACTGATGCCAGTGAACTTTGTTCATTTGCAAAATTCCCAGACCAGCTAGGCCTTTGATTGAAGCTGTTCAATTTATACTCTGAAACATGAAACGCCTAGATATTTTAAGTAGCAATGATTTAGTAGGAGACATTTCTCCCCAAGTAATGAATGCTCTAGCGCAGGGCCAAGAGGTACTTTCCTACTAGAGAGGATACTTCTACTTGTCTGTGGTACTTAAAAGGAATAGAACAAAACTAGAATTTCCAATCTGAACATATCTTTTGAAGTTTCTTTTGGATTTCAACTTTACCAGGCATATGCATTTCAGTAGTAGCTGAAAAAAAGTTCCTTGGCATAGTTTGCACTCAAGTATGTAAGTATGTCGTTTTAGGAGGTGCATATACATGCATGTACACACTTTCTAAAAAGTGAAATAAAATAAAAAATAAATGCTATATAATTACTCTGAGCATTCAAAAGGTTTTACACAAGTTAGTGTCAGTGATTCTCAACCAGATAAGCCAAGCTCACGTTTGTCCCTGCCTGGACAATCTCCCACCCCTAGTACCCAGCCCCTGTATAAGGAGGTAGAACACTGCAATATATAAAGTTACTTTATAAAACTGGGTACCACTCAATTAACAAGTGTTAGGGGAGGTGTGCCTCAAGTGCAAAAATGTTGAGGACCACTGGTTTATGTACAAGAATGCTCCAAACAAATCCAAACAGAGTCACGGTGAAATTGATGAGAAACCAACGACTCTTCTGCCCAAGGAAATTCCATCATCGCTACAACAAGAACTAAGCTCCTTCTCACTTACTGTTTCTGGCCCTATGAATCTTGTAGTCTTTTCTGTAGTAGCTGTTTTGACAGGAAGAGAAGTAACATGTGGCCTCACCCTGCTTAGTGCCAGGTCATCAGGATAGTCTCTTGAGATAGGAGATGAGAGTTTTAACCCCTTCAGGCAGAGGAGGACCCTAAATCCAGATCTTAATTATTAGGCATTTTTAGGATGATGGGCACTACACATTCTGCTCCAGCTAGCTTTCTGAATGAGTGTCCATTTCTGTGTTGAACTCAGTGCTATTTCCATACACTAGGAATCCTTATAGGATGCCTCACCAATCAATCAAGCCCCTCAGGGGACTTGGAAACAGAGATACCCAATTCGTGAAACCAAAAACAGGCTTAAGCATGAGCTTAGCCTCCAGATGCTCTACAGGTCCAAAATGGTGGTGGTTTGGGGTTTGTAAAAATAGTACTTTTGGGACTTTAGCACCTAGCATGGCACTTTAGCCACTTACATCTTTCTAGCTATGCCTGTTCTTTGTTTCTGGAATAGGTTAGTGCAGAGGTTCCCAAACTTGTCTTATTGCATACCCCTTTCCAGATTTAACAGCTGCTCTCACACCCCTACCAGCATACATTAAATTTTAACCTCTTAAATGCCAATTATGAAAATGAAAATTAAATCTGCCATTACACAATTTATCCTGCGTACCCCCCCAGAGATGTCTTGTGCGCCCCGAGGGATGTATCAGTTTGGGAACCCCTAGTTTAGTGCATGAGCTCATTACTCTAGTGCAGTGGTCTCCAAAGTGGGGTGCGTGCACCCCAGGGGGTGCGCAAGACAATCCACTGGGGTGCAGGAAGAAAATATTAGAACTTCTGTTTATATTTATATAAATATACATATATTGGGGGCTCAAAATTTTTTTTTTACTGATGGGGTGTGCGATCAAAAAAGTTTGGAGACCACTGCTCTAGTGCATAAGCAACTGGTGCCAAAGTCCTGAAGATCCTGGGTTGGAAAAAGAAACCCAAACAAACCCACAACCTACTATACTTGTTATACTAGTTCATTTATCAGCTTCAGACAGTTGACTGTTTTGCCAACCTGAAGCTTATAACTGACCTAAGAACTTGATGTAATATTTTAGGCTTCTTTACCCATTTACAAAGATGGATAGGAAACAATTAAAATATAACCTATAACAAAGTGGGAGGTTCAGCCTCCAGTGTTTTAAGACTTTTGGAAATATTTATTCAGCAAATGAAGTTATTCCTATTTCAAAAATGCTCAACTTCAAGTTTGAGACTACTGTGATTTAAAAAATACTGCCATCAAAATCCAGCCAACAAGTATTTAAGCAGTCAAGTTTTTACTTTCTCTCCAACATTAATCTTAAATAGCCATCAATGGAACAGTTATACTAAAAATACACCAACCAGTGCTCCAGCTGCATAAAGCATTGCTTGATCATTTAAAAAATCTTTCTTTGCTGTATGGTAACAGCTGTATGCCAGTTCGTAGTGTTGCACCAAGAAACACAAATCTGCCATTTTCCTGATCTGAAGTTCCGGCGCTTCAGGGGGATACCTACAAATACACAGCAAAAACACACTTTGGTTGATTAACAAATGAGACAGACAAGACCTGAATTCCACAGTAAAAGACAGCCTGAAACATTAAATGTTTTCTTCCGTGCCACAAACAAAAAAGAACCTGTAAGTAATATTAGCTTTTTTTTTTTTTTTTTTTTTT
>NW_017728992.1:107971458-107987330 GCF_001723915.1 Gavialis gangeticus
GGGGGGGACGGGGGACAGATGGACTAACAACAAATGAAACTTATCTGTCTGGCTGAAGATGGAGACAAGCTTCCTTTCAACTGACTCCTTTACTAGCTGAAGTGATTTCTTAAATCAATAATTAGGTTAAAGAAAGCTTTTGTCCTACTAGAGAAAGATTAATAATGCAATTGGTCAAAAAAAAATTTAGTAGCTTTCATCAGTTTCAGTGATGGCTATTTCATTTGCACCATCATACAAAATGGTTTAATTCTGCCCCCGGAGGAAGAAAACTAAAGGAAAATTTAATTCCACTTATTTACACTGGCCAGCTAAAGCTACAACAGTAACTTGGACCTATGCCTCTTGGATACAAAGACAAAAAAAGTGCACCTCTTTAGCAACCAGTCAAAACTGGTTGGAAAGGGACATAAAGGAATCAAGTCCTTCTGCCTGTAGTATAAACACCACTCCTACCTGTTTAAATCTAGCTTACATTAGTTTACATTGTGTCAGTAAGGAAGACTGTTCCAAAGACTAGGAGTAATAGGGGTAGAAGTGGAATTACTTTTTAAAAGATAGAGCTTGAATACTTCATAAAAGCATCTATAAGAAGCCCTACTAGAGCTACACAAAGCTATGGTCACCGATTCAATTCGGCAGAGATTCACCAAAATTCAGTGGCCAAATCTCCAAATCCAAATCAAATCAGGAGACCCTTTAATCTCTCTGAATTGAATCAGAACACTCCAAACTGATTCAGAGATAAGATGATTTCGACAGAGACAGCTTTACATGTTTTTTCTACATGCCTCAGGATACCAAGTGGTGCATGAATGCTGAGATGGTGGGGCGGATGGAATGTCCCACAGGAGTGCTGGGGAGGTCCCCAGCACACACTGTGGTGGACCCTGAAGTGGACGAGAAGCACTTCTGGTCCACTTCCAGGTTTGCCACGGAGCGTGTGGGGGGACCCCCCCCCACAAGCGACTGGTGGCTTCTGGGTCTGGGGGGCCACCCAGGGTCCCCCCCCACAGCCGAATTGTTATGCTGGAAGGGGGGGGGGAAGTTCTGCACTCTGCAGTGGACCCAGAAGTACTTCTTATCCACTTCCAGGTTTGCTGCCAAGCATGTGGGATCCCTGAGCTCCTGTGGGATGCTCCATCTGCCCCAGCATCACAGCGATCACGAACAACGCCTGCTACCTCAAGGTATGTAGAAAAAACATTTAAAGCTGTGTCTGTGGCCGAATCACTGATTCTCCAGGTCAGCATTGTATCTTCAGAGTCAGCAGAATCGAAAATCAAAACAGTGATCCAAATCAACAAATCAGATCACTGTCCCCTGAATCAGCCCGAAGCCAAACTGAATATGGCCCACTTCGCACACCCCCACTCCCTAAAAGACAAGAGGGTATTGGACTTCAGAGGCCCCTTCTAAGGCTAGGTAGGGATCTCAAAGACAAACTATACTAATAATTGTTTTAAACTTGGGTACGTGTCCATGGAGAAGTTTACATCAGATTTTAAACCAATCTTTGTTAAAACGTGTGCAACTATTGAACAAAGATGAAGAGGGGAACCTTAAGAATTCAAGCATAGTACACTGCTGCCTCCCTCCCTGCCTGCCCCTGTTTTTCCTGCTGCAGAGGTGGGGAGGGATGGGGACACAAATTTAAGACAACCCTCCAACAGTTACATTCTATACATAGAAAATTAATAAGTTTTCTATGAATAGAAGCAATCAAATATAGTAAGCACCTGTATGTATGCTCTTTCATTGGAGGCCTAAGTCTCCTGCTTTAGGCTTTCATCATATGTGGGAGTAAGGGTGTGTACATTGTCAGTTACTAGCAGCAGCTGACACCTAAACCCTTCCTCCTTTTAACCTCATGGTAAAACAGTTAACCTGTCCTGCTTAAGAATGCTCACGTGCTGGTCTGTGCCAACTAAACTAAAATGGCCCATCAACCAAAGATAACAGTTCATCATCCCTTCCTTCTTATCTGTAGATTTTTACAAAAATTCTAGTTGCACTTGAAAAAGCATAAGGAGATACACACTTTCATAAAATATCTGTTCAGCAACAAGCTAGACTTTAAGAGGACTTCTCATCTACTATTTTAGTTCAATGTCTTTTAAAAAGTTTTTTTTGGTGCAGAAATGCACACTTTTTTAGTAAATGTTTTGTTGATTCTAAGATTTTAGTTGAAATCTTAGTCAGCTAAAGTACATTCATAATACCAAAGTGTTGGTCAATATGTTTGTTTTTATTTAAAATTTAAAGAATGGAAGTTACTTACAGCAAGCCAGATGTATTTTTCAGCTCATTTATACTTTTCTCTGGAACCTTACCACCACCAAACCATTTTTTGGTTGCAGAAAATAGTGATCGACTCAAACCTTTCCTGGATATTAACTGTAAGAGAAGAGTGCAATTTCCATTAATTCACTCAGCTTTAACTGTGATGAAGCTAAAATGCTTCTGGTGATATAAATATATACCTTAAAAATTTGTTTAACTTCAAAAACAGATAAAAGCAGTATGTTCATAGATGTTAGTCCAGCGTTCCCCAACCAGTGTGCCTTGGCACAAAAGTGTGCCATCCGAAATTAACAGCTGCGCCACAGAATTTTGCCATGACAATGAGCTACAACAGGCATGAAGATGGGGAATGCCTTAACAAGTGTGCTGCAGAAAGTTTTTACTAAATGTAAGTGTGCCTTGGGCTGGAAAAGGTTGGGAATCACTGTGTTAGTTATTTCAGATGAGACTTTGACTAATAGCACACATAGCTCCTTGACAGAAGGAGGTCATCATATCAACAATGTCCTCAGAGCAAACAGTTATTCTATGACCAGAAAACATGATAATTTTTTTTTATTTATTTTTTTTTTTTCAAACAAAGTTGGATCATGATTAAAACCCAATACCTGAAAACAGCAAATGTCAAAACAACTACTTCTACTAGTACACTTGTTCTAGTCAAGGTTTCCCCCAAAGTCAGACCTTTTCCCAAACCATGAAGAGACTACATTGCTGGACGTTTTGTTGGTTTCTCATAAATATCTTAATATCTTAAGCCTGCTAGACAAATATACTCATGAATCACTTGATTACATGAATTTACCTTTAAAATTAATTCTCTCCATTTTTAGTATTATTTGTAATATACTAACATGTTTCTATCATTATTTTAAAGCATGCTCCAAGTTGAGCAAGGCATTGTTTCAGATTACAACATAGTACAGAAATGGACATTTTGAGTCTCTGAGTCCAGTCCTTTATATGTTTCTGTTGCAAAGTAGGAAGAAATGGATGAGGTATATCTTTACTATATATAGTATGTTTTCAGGGTTTTTCTTTAGTTGCATGCCTATCCTCAACTGTTCCCCTGAAATCTAGATAAGCGAGTTTCAAAAGAGGGAACAGTTTAAGGACATATTTAGCTTAATATATATAGTAACGCAGCAAAAGAGGTATTTTGAAAGAGGAACTTTACCTGGTCATTAAGCTGTCGAATTGTTTTCTCTATGTGTGGCAAAAGCCCCCTAAATGTGAACTCCTGTATGAACTGCCTAATCCGATCATGATCTGTGAGTGTTAAACATGCACCGTGAGGTGTTCCAGAACTTGATTTTTTTGATTCATGCAGTGACGGAGTGGTCTTTATGAAATCAGTGCCATCCAAAGTGCCACTAGTATCACTGGGATGATCCAGTTGAAGAGGGTGAGCCTTAAAGTTATTTGATAAGCCATCTACTGAAAAATAAAACATTTTTATTTTGCTAATGCATTCAATTATGTCTTTAAAAAAACAACAAACACACATTTAGATTTTAAAAAGCTTTACAACTGTTGCCTGGCTACTATCCCTACCTACTTAAATTTCTCATATCCAAACTATTTGTCAGGCAAGTATATTACATATGCCACACTCTTAAAATGAAGGCTGTTCACCTGTCATTAGATTAAGTAAATTGCCAAAACCCAGAACCTCTGGAAAGCGCCAGCCAGGAGGGAAGAGGAATGAATGGAAGAATATGACTTCACACCAAACCATGGAACAATGCAGGTAAGTGGTAAAAAAAAAAGGGGATTCTAGACTGCTCCTCCAAGGAAAGAATAGAGGCCTGAGTAACAGGTTGAGTTTGACCATTTTATTTGCATTTTTAATTGACAGTCTGTACTCAAGAGTCCCCCTGTTTTAGCTGGGTAGCCATCCTCTCTCTGATGATGGGCAATATAGCTCTCTACTCTCAAGCCAAATACACAGTGAACTAGTAGCCGGGGATGATTTATACTGTGCATTTGGTTTCTGTTCAGATAAAATGCTCCAACTCAGGAGGCATAAAAAGCAGCCTTGATGCCCTGAGCAAAACCTGCAGGAGACTGGGGTGGGGACAACAGTCTTAACCATGCCAAGAACACCTGAACAGCCCCTGGTTGAGCTGTTGCTGCCACCACCACTGCATGCTTTCTGCTCCAGCTGTTGCTCTTAAAGCAGCAACAGCTGCCACTGCTGGGCAGTCTGGGAGTTCCTGGTATGGATAAAGATGCAGGGCTGCTCTTGCTGCTAGGGCACAAACTTCATGGGCAGGGGGCAATTCCAGCACCCATCCTGTCTTGGCGCCTGGGACAGGTGCCCCTGTTGCCCACCCCTAGTTATGCTACTCCTCCAACTGCCTTGAAGTGGCTATGATTAGAACCATGGGGGGCAGAGGGAGGAGAGGAAAAAGGGGCTAGTGATTAAAAAGTAGCCCTTACACAAACAGATTTAAAAATTACCACAGTAGATTACAATAGCTCATGTGATAGATGAAGCTTCAACAATAACAGAAGAGACTTTACTCTCTGGCAATGCCATTAGTAACATACTATAAAAGAAAGGCAAACTGCAGCTGTGGAGGATTCCAATTCTCAGCCCCAGCTGATCTATCGGACCACAACTGGAGCAATCTAGAAGTAAGTTTTTCAAGAAACCCAGGGTCTCTTCCAATTTCAAACCTGCACTGGAAGCTTTAAAAGGGGCTTTTCTTTAAATATGAATAGAAGTCTTCCCATTGTTACAGGTCTACCCAGTTAATTTCAGGTGACCACACAAGTTGAATTGGCAGCTCCAATCATTTAAAACCTTACAAAGTGCTGAGTGGGATATTCTACAAAATAGACATCCATTAAATCCAGTCTTCTTGCTAGTTCAATCATAAGATTAAGCAGTTCATGCTTATTATAAATTCCTGCTCTAGCCCAGTTATTTAAAAGAAGCCTGCTCTAGAAAAAAATTGGCAGACTAAAACAAAGGAATCTCACTGTGGTGTAGTTACTTAAAGAAACAAGGTGAGGTGTATAAAGGATATAATTTCTTATATTAAAAGTTCTCTCAGAACGCTTCAACTTTCAGAAGTCTGCCTACGTCCTTAATGATCAGAGCTTACCAGATGGTTCCAAACTAGTACAAAGAACAATGGCATCACTCAGAAATAAAGCATTTAGAAATCAGAAAGCTACAAATAAGCATTTAACAGGCATGATAGGAACACAGGAACCACTGTCTAGGATCAAACCAAAGCTTTCTTCAGTCAGTGGACTGCAGAAGATGCTTTAGAACAGCGGTTCTGAACCGGGGGTACATGTACCCCCAGGGGGTACATGAGATATATTTCATACATTGTCTAACACAGATCAAAGGACCTAAAAAGTTAATTTCCCACTGAAAGGGGGTACGTGAAGTCTCACTCTGAGACCAAGGGGTACATCAACTGAAAAACGTTCTGAAGTGCTGCTTTAGAAGAATGTGCCAGAAACCAATAGATCATAAATGCAGAAATCATCTTCTCCCATGTACAGAAATCAGCCATAAGGCTCAAGTCAGTAACCTGTCAACAAAACTCAACTTCCTGTAATGATAAATGTGTTTTCCTTCCTATCTATGGAATTTCCTTCAGTTTTGTCCCCTTCCCCCCCCACCTTTTTTTTTTTTAAATAGACTGTTCTCTTGATCTTGTGATACATTTTATAAACTTTTATCATGCCCCTCTGTCTCTCTTACAAGTTTCTCTCACTCCCTTCCTGAGGAAATACGCTCCCCTCCGCCTGTCCCTGGATCACTTGCCCTCCTCCTGCATTTTTCAAGATGGGGTGAGACCAGTAAAACAGACAATACTTCAAATTAAATGACAACTCATCTACATAAAGGCATTACAATATTTTCCATGTTATTTACCATCCCATTTCTTATGCTACATCTTATGAGCTTTATTTGATGACAGTTTCACACAGTTCAGTGAAGACCTTTGCTCAGTCTACAAAAGAAATCATTCAGGTCTTCATCTTGAGTTCATCTAGTTATATTTCTTTTTGCACATACATTAGATTGTGTTTACCATCTTGCTGACCTTTTGCTTAACTTGTTCAGGTCTCTTTGAAGTTACTTTCTAGCTTTAACTGACTGAAATAACTGTCAACTGCAAGACTAGCTCCTGCATTACTCTGCCATTCCCAGATTATAAAAAGTATTAAAATATGGGACTTGGAAGAGGAATCTGGTTACTCTTTGTTCATAACAAAAAGTTGGCTATTTAATCTTACTGTTTGCTTTCTATTTCCCAGCCCATTTCTGATTCACGATATAGTTGGCCTCTGACCCCATTAGGACTCAAATCTTTTGGCAGCCTCTTCTACAATATACTATGAAAATTTTCTTGAAGGTAAAAGCAGTCAACTAGTTCTCCCCTATATATTGCTTTAAACACCTTACAAAATGGTATGTTTATAATACATTCCGGTACCCAGAAACTCAGCCGGCCTCAAGACGTACTGACCTAGTCGCTTCAAAACCAATACAAGACAGGATTTTCTGCACCAAATTATTATCAAAGACATGAGAGGTAAGATGTAGACATCTGTTTTTCACTTGCCTACATTAACATAAAAAATGTTAAATAAAGAGATGAAGTTATAAAATATATATAAATACCTCTGATATCAATATCTAAGCCATCTGATATTAAGTGGTCAGCACTCTTATTCGAAATTACAGTATATGGACCATCTTCATAAGATTCCTACCAGGAGGGAAAAAAAGGGGAGGAAATATTTTAAAAGTTGTTTCCAAGTCATTAATATTTATCAATTATTCCCAAAGCCTGAAAAGTGCAAACACTACACTCAAAATGCACTCTCTCTCTCTCCACAGCTAGTTTGCAGAGTTCAGGAGAATGAAACAAATTCTCAAAAAAGTTTAGTTTTGGTTAAAAGTCACTGTACACAAAGGGTGAAAGGAAGAGAGAATCTGACTACTTTTTCTTCAAGGTTTAAATAGCTACAGTGGTCAAGAATCACTTCAAGAAGAGGTCAGATCAGTTAAGATTAAAAGAAAGCAATTAGCATGGATGAGGGACTTAAAAGGTCCAACTTAGTGAAAGATAGGACTTCTTGATTCAGCTCACTGTGGAAACATTAATTCACATTTTAGAAGGGATATCACACATCTCAGAAGAACAAAGGGAACAGAAACTATTTTAAACCTTAACAGTAAAGTTTGAGTGTCTTTGACAATGTCCTTTTTAAATCAGAGGTACCTTCTGAGATTTGGCAAGAATGGAGGCAGCATCCCACAAATATCTGCAGATCAAGGTTTTTTCTTCTATTAGCATACAGAAGGTACACAAAGTCAAATACAGGAGGGAAAGATTCATTTTAGTCTTGTGACAACTACAAAAACTCTACTGCCAAGGAAATTTCATTAAGTGGGGCACAGGATATTGGCTCCTTTAGTGGCATGTGGTGGCATACAACTAGCCTTTAACATCTTGGCAGACATGGATATGCCCCATCAAGCTAGATTACAAGGCCTCAGCACAAAAGGAAGAAAGCTGTTTTCTCTTAGCCTCCTCAAGCTTACTTATTTCCCACAACTCCATCAAACTAAGATTTAAAAGTTACACTAAGGAATAACAAAGGGAAGGAAGGAAAAGTAAAAAGAAAATGAAAAAAAAAAAGACAGTCTTTTAGAGGAGAACTCCCTTTGTGTTCTCAGAAACACAGAGTTTGGGAGGCAGGAGTGGATGACCTATACAAATGAATATGAAAATACCCAGGAGGAAATGTTTAAGGATGCACAACTGCACCAAACACCATTACATGATGCTACCAGAACAGTTCACTAAGATCAGAGCAGGAGTCAATATGGACATTTAAGAAGTGTTTTTGAAACATACCTGGTTTTGTATACTGTTTTTCTGAAGATACTGACTCCACGGATCTGGTATCTGTTCATCTACTCCCCTGTTAGATACTCGAGAATTTATTTTAAGTAAATAGCACCCCTGAGTTCCATATCTCTGCTTCATTTCTTCATAAATTGAATCAGCTCTGAAATGGAAATCTCAAATTTTGTCAGTTTGTCTTAAAACTGGACCGCCTTGCAGCATTTAAATGTAGTTTTCCTATCCAGTAAGAGTTGTAGAATAGGAACATATATCACATATTTTCTACTGAATCTTATAACCTGGAAGAAACTTGCCAATATCAAAACCCACAAACATACTCTGTCAAAGTATTGCCTGCTAGATCCTTCCACTCATTCCTCAAGTTTCCTTCTTCCCCCACACCTGACACACTGTATAGCAGTTACCATAAAGGACAGGATAGCAGCTAGAGTAGAACTCCAATAAAGAAAGAAAACACTTTGCCTCAGAAAAACACCCAGGGAGCAGTTAATTACATGCAACTGCTAATGCTTGGCAGTAGCCACTGATTCTGTGCCAGAAGGCTAGTATGGAAGAGGGAAATGAAGAAAGTCTAGAAGACAATTAAGCAGGGAGGGGCGAGGAAAAATATCTGTGGAAAGAAACAGCTAGGACAAACAGTAGTACTAATTTTGATATTCTGCCTGTTTCTATTTTAACTGAAGGTCACGTTTAGGAGTAAACTATTAAATAATGTATAATGGTATCTGACTGGGTTACTATACAAAAGAATGACAGCTTGTTACCCAAAACATTCTGGGAACCTTAACTGCAAATTAAGAGACAGACTCTTTACACAACACCCCAACATTGGTACTGCTTCACTTCCTAGCCTTGGGAACCAATACTTTGTCCTCCTGAGTTTAAATTGTACTCAAGTCTTATAAACAATACATATTATGAAAAGCCATTTATGTCAGTAACCTAACTCACCAATCTACAAATGTAGAATATTTCAAGCTACTTTTTCTTTGAATGCCATCCCAAATTTTACAATTTGAATCACTAAATCAGTCAATTTTATACAAAAATGTGCATTTCAGCTTGTACCAATGCCCGAAGATTAGTAACTCTGAAAGAAAAAGCTTTCACACACAGTTAGCCAAAGATGTCTTCTTGGGCATCAGTCTACATTATCTTTTTGCTTTTTAATTTTTTTTTAAATGAACTGCAGTTTACAGAGTTAGCATATCAGCAAAGCAAGCTCTTCTGAAATCATGAAGACGACCTACCTTTGTTCCTCTCCTGCACTGACATCATGCAGCAACACATAATATTTAAGAGTGTTGGGTATGAACCATTTTGGATATAAATAATCACTGCTGTGCTGAATTCGATGTTGTTCTTGTGACAGCTTCAGAAACTGCTCCACAGGTTCAGGTTCACTAGAAGAAACTACAAGCATACCTGATTCCTTGCATTAAGGGTATTTCTCAAGTGCCAGAAACCATCACTGTTTTTTGTACAGTGCTTGCCCAAATCTATAAACTGTCCAATTTTAAACTACTAAAGTATACCTGCAGCTGAGTTCCGACTTTAATTTCAGGAAAGGTATATTTATAGTTTAAGAGTGTCAGATCATTGGCACATTTTAAATGTATGAAACTTGATCGGAGCTTAATCTCATATAATATAGTTTGATTTAAAACAATTTTGGAACGGCATTTAGGCGTAATGATAATAAAATGTCACTTCGCATCAACAGCAGCAACCTTGCTGACCTGGAATTTTGTGAAATGGTTGTTTGCCTAAGAGCTAAAAGGGCTAACTTTTTTTTGTTCATTTATGTATAATCATTATCAGCCATCATATACTCCAAACAAATACATAGCACTTGATTTCTGAAACAGGGGGACAGGAAGATGCGCATTAGTTGAAAGTCACCTGTGTGCATCTCAAAGGTAATCTTTGTAAATATGGTGAGGTCTCCTGACCGGAGTTAAGGACCAGAGTTTGGGCTGCTGGGAAAACAATCCAAAGGTCAATACATGGACAAAGACTTTGAGCTGCCAGGGGAAGGGGGGTGTTATGTGTTTGTCTGCATTTTTAAAAATTTTTTTTACACACAAGAAAAAGCTTAAAGCTATGTGCTTACATAAGCAAGCAGTTTTTTCAAGGGAGCTGTGTTTTAGCAGCCTAATTTTCTAATCTTAAAGATGAGAAAACTAACATCTTTTTGTTAGTTACCATTATGAATAGAAGCCTAACATATTAAAACTAAATTAGAACAGCATGTTAAAGAACCCAATATCAAAGTTGAAATAAGTCTGCAATAATCAGAACAACTGATGTTAAAAAGAAAAAAACAAACACACAGTATTGGCAATCAATGCTATCTATGTAAGACTGATTGAGAATATACTGTTCTGGGTTTGTGATATTTTTCATAAGATGAAAAGGTAATTCTGTAGCCTAAGGTTCTTGGTTTCTGTCCGCCTAAGACTAAAGTCAACTTTATACAGCAGTCCAAGCTTCCCTCATCATCCCAGGACAGGTACATGTAACAAAAGCAAGTCCCCGGGTTTCCAAAACAATGAAGTCAGGAATCTATCAAATCCTCAGCGTATTTGTCCCTAAATAATAATCCAGCACCTCCCCTCCGTTGGACAGGCAAGAGCACTTAAATCTTAGTGTGAGAACATGTCCACTGGTAATAGCTTTGATTATTAGGACTATTAGGAAACTAAATTTTCAAGGTCCTTGCACTGAAAGGAGAAGCTATTTGTGAGACTGGAGGGTAGAAAAAAGCCTAGGGGACACAAAACCAATATGTAGAACAGGCTGTAAAAACTCAACATAAGAATAACTGAGACGCAATGAAAAAGAAAAAAGGCCTACTGAAGACAAACCACAAATTCTTCTACAGTATCCCTAGATCCCACTGTTGTATTACTGCAGAGCAGAAAATATGCAGCTTAATTAAAGTTTCAAAGTTCATATCTACATAGGAAGAATTAATTCTCTGTAGTTGATACACGAAACTACATGCGCTAGAACAGGGCTGCTAAACCCCCAGCCCGCAGGCCAGATCCAGCCCCTGGCACCATATTATCTAGCCCACAGGCCTCCCTATAGGTCCAAAAATTGAGCAACAGGAAAGGAGCAAGACTGTTCCCCTGCTGCTAAATTTCTGGAACAATGGGGAACCCCAAGCCCTGTGCATTAGCCCGGGTGTACAGGACATGATCCCAGTGTACAGGATGAGGGAAGGGGACAGAGGGGTGACAACTTGAGGCTATGCAGGGCCCTATCCAGGTGTGTGGAACTTAGTGAAGGCAGCACAGGACTCAGTCTACCCATGAACTGGCTCTGCACCACTCATATGGTTTGTGGGGTCAGCAGTTTGAGCACCACTGTGCTACAGAAATCGGGGAAAGGAATTCATGGAAAAAGGTAAAGGCACTGAGGCAACACCAACAAGTCACGCTACAGGGATTTTTTGGGCATGAGCACTTCAGCTGTGAGAAGCTAGCTGTAATATTCAACCCAACTTGTTTTTCAAGGTACTTACTGTTCAAAGGATACATGCCACATAGTGGTTTAGGAATTCATGATCCGAAGCTGGCATAGACTGAAGAAAGCTCTCTCTATAAGACTCAAACCAAGGAGTAGTAGCTGAAATATACAATAGGTTATTAAAGAATTTAAGACCAAAATACTTAGAAAGTTTGCTCAATTAGCTCAAAAAAAAAACTAGACATGAACAGTCATATCTACAGATAAGACAAAACAGCAAGCATTTGCGAGTCTTGAGGCCATCTTAAGATTGTACTTTTCAAAAACTAAAATCTAAGAGAAAGGAATGCAGAACTTCTTTTCCTTTATGGTTATCAATTGCACAACAAGAAAGGGGTATTAAGAATAAGCCTATTTAATATGAATCCTATTAATTCCAATATTGAGACTGAATACAGCCCATTTTAGTTCATCAAGCACAGACCAGGAAGCCTGAAACTCTGAATTCTATCCTGTTTTATTACTGAATCATTGCAAAGTCTTGAGCAAATCAAATTAGCCTCCAAGAAATGTCTGTTGCTGAAAAGTATGAAGCATCACAGCAGACAAAAGTCTGTAGCCTATTTCTAATCACAAGATTTTTGTTGTTAAAGACGTATACAGATAATGAAAGATCATGAAAACAAAAGAAAAATTGTTTGGATCAGTAGGGCTAGAACAGAAACAGAATGTCATTACTAGGTGCTGCTGTAAGTGTGTGGTTTCAATAATTTAGAAAGCTTTGGAACTCTTAATGTCATGCAGACATCCCACACCTAATGCAAACTGCAAGACAGTAATACTTGATAATCAGTGAAAACATCTTCTGAAGGGACTTAAAGTTAAATATAAAAAGCTTATAGAAGACAAAGCTTAATTTAGACAACACAAGGATCTAAAACCACATTTGAGTTGTACGATTTTGTAACTATCTATAAAACAGATGTGTCATAGAGAAACCATGGTATCTATTTAGGGACTCAAACTTAATTTACTGAAAGTGGAGAGGGATTAAGTATGTGTACTAATTTATAAACAACAGACAAACAAGTCAACATCACAAACACCTGAATTCACAGAAAATTTGGACAAGACTAGAAAAGAGAATCACCCCTGAAAATAATCAGATAAAACCCTACTAGTATTTGTTACACTGATTTATGTTCAATTTGCCTGCCCCTCCCAGGAGTTGCAATCTGTGAAAAACAGACAGACTATTAGATGCTCTGCTACCAGTTAGCAGTAAAATACTAAAACAGCTGTCTACTGTGTGGCTCCAAGGCAGCTCTCACATTTGAGTGCACTCTAGTCCAGGGATGGACAATTACTTGGGCTGGAGGGCCACTTAAAGTTTTGGTGAGCTGTCAAAGGCCACAAGGATAGCCCCGCCCCCTGGTGGCCATCTTAGAACCAGATGTCCCACCCCCCAACACCTGACTTTTGCCACCAAAGGTCCCTCCCCTTGCACTGAAAGAGGGGCCGAGGAAGAGTGCCATCTTGAAACCAGAAAAAAAATCATACACTAAAAAAATCCAAGATCTACTATAACTTATTTAAAAATATGCATTTGTGTTGATTTATGCCTGTTTGCATAGTGTATCTAGAGGCAATTACATAATAGCTCAAAATACAGTCTTACTCTTGTACATTGTGTGTGAAAGGGTGCGGGTATAGTGGGTGGGGGTAAGTGTAGAGGGATGTCAGTACAGGTATGTGGTTGGGAGTGTATGGGTATGGTGGGGGATGAGAATGTGTGTGTAGCGGCTATGGGGTTATAGTCGGGAGGCAGGAGTGTGAGCAGGGGGGCATGGCAGAGGTGAGGTTTGTCCAAGGGTACAGTTGTGTGTGCGCGCGGGGCGGTGGGGGGAGGGAAATCAAAGGAGTAGTAGTGGTAGCTGCTGCCCAAGTCCCTGTCTGCAAATGGCAGCAGCATACAGGGCCCGCTCCACCTGGCCCAACAGCACTCCCACCCAAGTCACTGGCCACATGTGGTGGCAGCAGCACGAGGCCAGCCTGGCACCATAGGACACTGCTCCCTGTGCTCCTCCCCTCTTTCCCTCAGTGGAGCCATTCCTGAATTCCCACTCTCACAGGCCGGGAGGCTGGAAACAGCCTTGGAGTGACAAGGCAGAGGCTTCTCTCCTCTAGCGCTCCCTAGCTTGGGCTGGGGTGGGAGTTGGTTGCTTAGCAACCAGAGCCATACCCTCCTGCATGGAGGCACTGACTTGCAGAGGGGCAGGCCAGGGCAAGGGCTTACAGGTAACTTACAGAGGGGCCCAGGGGGGCAGATGAAATTGCCTGGCAGCCAGATTTTGCCCGCCCCCGGTCTAGACTTATGAAGTTGTAAAATGCAACAATTGATCAGTTTTACCAACAGAAAGGAAGATTGATAAGCTTACAGTAAGTTTGCCAACCTGAGTCAAGTGTGAAGAAACTTCACACTGCAAGGTGTACACCATTCTTAATCACCCAGTAATCTCCACATATCTACTGTGGGTGTCTCACCCTTTTATTAATGATTGGAGCACAGCAATAGCGCTGTCCAAAACTTTCATGGGAATTAGCCTTTCTGGTAGTGGAAGACCTTCACTTTAAGTAAAAATGACACACAAGCAAGCACTCAGTGGGCAAAGATTTTTAAGAAATCTCAATGAAACTGGAGCTCTGTTCAAAAACTAAAATACAAAGATTGCTGGGGTACAGTAGCTTTCCATGAATACATTCAAGGAAGAAAGCCTCAGGTGGTGTCATTTTTGTTTTAAAAAAAAAAAAATTTACAAATACAGTTTGGGCAGTTAAAAGAAAAATAAATTCAAACCATCTACAACCTAGTTTTGAATGAGTGCAATGAAAAATGCTCTTCCACTGTTCTCCAGCCCCCTTGAAGACGGCCCTGGACAGCCACCCACACCATCTTCTACAACCTATCCCCGAATAGGGAAAGCACAACATAAAAGATTATTTACCAGTTTGTAAACTAAAATTAAGTAATTTGTTGGAAAGGTGGACCATTTTAATACTAGTTTGGGGTTACTTTGTATATAACCTAGAGTCATAACTAACAGTATATCTTTATTACTAACAGCTCCTGAACATCAAATCTCACACCAAATCCAAAATGACTGTATATTTTAAAAAGAAAACAATTAGGAAATACTTCTTGCATGACTCATTTCCTTTTCAGCCTGTGCATATACACAATCATGCACAAGGATATTTTCCACAACTATAATGAAGCTTTGGTATACACACACACCAAGCCAGCTATTATTAAATTTAGTGTACAAGAGAAAGAATTTGAACTTGAAATGTGACACTACTTCGCATTTCAACCACCTTCCCCTCACAGTGCACTATGTAACAGTTCCTGTTATAGCTTCATAGTTGGTAGGGTCCGAAGGGACTTGACCCCAGCTAAGAAATTGTCAAGCTTCCTCTTAAAGACCCCCAGGGTAGGAGCCAGCACCACTTCTCTTGGAAGTTGGTTCCAGATCCTAGCCGCCCTGACTGTGAAGTAGCGCCTCCTGATATCTAGCTTGAATCTACTCTCCGTCAACTTATGCCCATTATTCCTTGTTACTCCCAATAGTGCTCGGGGAAACAAGGACTCTCCCATTGTCTGCTGGTCCCCCTTGGCCAGTTTACAGATGGCCACCAGATCCCTTCTCAGCCTTCTCTTGTGGAGGCTGAACAGGTTCAGGTCTCGTAGCCTCTCCTCGTAGGGCCTGCCCTGCTGCCCCCTGACCATGTGAGTGGCCCTCCTCTGGACCCTCTCCATGTTGTCCACATCCCTCCTGAAGCGCGGCACCCAGAATCGGACACAGTACGCCAACTGCGGCCTGACTAGTGTCGTATGGAGGGGGAGGATCACCTCCTTGGACCTGGTTGTGATGCATCTATGAATGCATGACAAGGTGCCGTTAGCCTTCCTGACCGCGTCCCCACATTGGCGGCCCATGTTCTTCTTGGAGTCTATAATGACTCCAAGATCCTTTTCTGCTTCTGTGCTGATAAGAAGGAAGTTCCCCAGCCTGTAGGTATGCTGCTGGTTCTTCCTTCCTAAGTGCAGTCCCCTGCACTTGTCAGTATTGAATCCCATCTTATTCTCATCTGCCCACCCCTGCAACCTGTCCAGATCCAATTGCA
>NW_017728992.1:107992330-107992895 GCF_001723915.1 Gavialis gangeticus
CTGTTCTCATCCACCCACCCCTGTAACCTGTCCAGATCTAGTTGCAGCCTGTCCCTCTCCTCTAGCATGCCCACTTCTCTCCACATCTTAGTGTCATCTGCTAATTTGAACAAGGTGCTTTTCACCCCCTCGTCCAAGTTGCTGATGAAGATGTTGAGCGGTGCGGGCCTGATGACTGAGCCTTGGGGGACCCCACTACCCAAAATCCCTCCAGGTCGAAAATGACCCGTCCACCACCACTCTTTGGGTGTGGCCCTCCAGCCAACTGGTGATCCATCTGACTGTGTAGGCATTGACACCACAATCTGCTAATTTTTTTAACAAGAATAGGGTGAGAAACAGTGTCAAAGGCCTTCCTAAAATCCAGAAAGATTATGTCCACCACAACACCTGCATCCAAAGATTTTGTGACCTGGTCATAGAAGGCCACCAGGTTGGTCTGACAGGACCTGCCTCTAATGAACCCGAGTTGGTTGCCCCTAAGCATACACTCCCCTGCTTGCCCTCGCAGATGTGCACCTGGATAATTTTCTCAAATAACTTCCCCAGGACTGAAGTAAGACTA
>NW_017728992.1:107997895-108000294 GCF_001723915.1 Gavialis gangeticus
TAAATAGGTTAGCTTTGTCATCTGGTGAGACCACCAGATTTCCTAGCGTGTCCTGCAGAGGCCCCACATTACCCAGAACCTTCTTTTTACCCCTTATGTATTTAAAAAAGGACTTCTTGCAATCCTTGGGAACTGGGTTGCTAGTCCCAGTTCCATCTCTGCCTTAGCCCTCCTAACAGCCCCCCTACAATCCCGAGCAACAGAGGTAAAGCCCTCCCTGGTGATGGCCCCTCCCTTCCACTGGGTATAAGCCTCCTTTTTAGCTTTGAGACATTCCTGGATGCTTTTGATTAGCCATGGGGACTTTTGAGCACCCCTTTGTTCCATGTTTGGATTGCCACCCTTTGGGCTTGGAGGATCGTCTCCTTCAGGAATGACCACTCTTATTGGACTCCCAACTCCCCACCCCTCTGGGACCTCAGTGCCTCCCCAACTAGTCTCCTTTGCTCAAAAAAAAAAAAAAAATCGGCCCTCCTGATCCACCAACGGAATGGAAGAAGACAACTGTATTATCAGTAAGTATCCCCAGTCTGGAGCATCTTACAGATAATTATTTAGCCTGGTAAGAACCTAGGGGATGAAAAAGCTAGGGTGTTCCAGCTGGTTAAGTGCAACAATCATATGCAAACCATTTAGCAATCCGCAACTAACATAAGATCCTTAGAATAGTAAACAAATACAGAAAGTAATTATTATTTATGGTACACAGAATCAGTGAATAGTCTATTCAAGATCCTATATTAAATATTATATTTATCTAGAAGCAAGCTAGGCTCACTTCAGAACAGCATTTCTAAATCCATGGGTCATAACCCAAAAGTTGGTTGCTAGACTATATGAAAAGGTCACAAACAAACTTTAAAAAAAAAAAAGTGTGGTAAACCGTAGCTCTTCCCTTGCAGGCTGGCAGACTTCCAGCCTGCAAGGGGCTGCTTGGGGCCCCCCTACCCCACACACTGAGGGGCTGGGGCCTGGAAGCAGCCAGTCGGAAGTGAGGAACACTAGGTTGGGGCTGGCCATCTATGTTTACAAATGGGTTCTGGTACGAAAAAGACTGAGAACCACTGCTTTAGAATATAGGTAGTCCTCAACTTACAAGCGAGTTACAACAAATGGCATTTACAACATTTGTAAACTGACACCGTTTCAAGATTCTCATGCCATTTTCACTGTTACAATGGTCGACACATCCAGCTGGTAAGTCTGTTGCGGTTGGAGGAAGGGAAGGGGTGTAGGAGGCAAATCAATACTCCCACAGTGAAGGATTGCAGCTAGGGCTGGGGAAAGCATTGCCTAGGGAGGGGGTGGGGCAGCTCATGCCACTGTCCGGTGGCTGTTAATCGTCTCGCCCGCCAACAGTCTGGGAGGGCATGGGATGGGGGCATGTGCCCAGGATCTGCACATGGCTGGGGCTGTGCCAAGCGGAAAGTGCTGGGAGTGGCGGCTATGCCCCCCGCCACTTGCCCAGCCAAAGCAGGGCCAGCACAAGACTGAGCCGCTGCGCTGCCTTTGGACAAGTGCAACAGCAGGAGCCAGCCCGGCCTCCCCCATGGGCAGTGGCTTCACCTCAGCTGGGCGACCAGCAGCAGGACGTTGGGGGTGGGGGGAAAAAGGGGTGTCAGTCTCCAGATCAGGTCAGGACAGGTGCCAGAGCGGGGGGGGGGTGAGGGGGGGGGGCTGCTCTGAGTTTTCAGGTGGCAGAAGACCTCCCCCTCATGCCTTGCCACCACTCCCAGCTGAGGCAAAGCCATTGCTCGTCCGGGACTACTGCTTGCCCAGAGGCAGCACAACGGCTCAGTCTCGTGCCAGCCCTGCACCACCTGGGCAAGCAGCAGGGGGGCAAAGCCCCTGCTCCCAGCACCTTCCGCACCGCGCAGCCCCGGTGAACCGGTGGCAAGAGCTGGCGGCAAGCCTCCACACAAGCAGCTCCTGGACCAGCAGCACGTAGCAGCGCAAGCTGCTCCACCCCCTCCCTGGGCAGCACTTCCACCAGCCCAGGTCCCAGCCCCAGCCCCAATCCTTCCCTCACTGCAAGGGCATTTATCTGCCTTGCCTCACATTCCTTCCCTCCCCCCACAACAACAGACTTACCAGCTGGACACAGTTGTGTCAACCATGAAAAAGGAACCAATTCCCCATTTATAACACTGTTCCTATGGGAATACTGGTTCTGAGTTACAACGTCTCAACTTAAGACTCAGTTTTCAGGAACCAATTGTGCTGTAAGTCTGAGGACTGCCTATATAGCACCATGTTCTTTTCAACCTTCACTATAATGCACAAGATCTACATAGTTTCATAGTTTCTAGGGTCGGAAGGGACCTGAAAAGATCATCTAGTCCGGCCCCCTGCCACGGCAGGAAAGAGTACTGGGGTCAAACGACCCCAACAAGGTGTTC
>NW_017728992.1:108001283-108004657 GCF_001723915.1 Gavialis gangeticus
CAATGACCTCGGCCAGTTCCTTTAGAACTCTAGGGTGGAGATCGTCCGGACCGGCTGACTTGAATACGTCCAGCCCCTCCAGAAGCTCCCTAACTAAGTCCTCGCTAACCCTTGGCCCAGGTGTTCCTCCCCCGGGGCCCGAAGGGGGCCCAGCAGGGAGGTGGCTGTTCTGGTTCCTACTTAGGAAGACAGAGGCAAAGAAATCGTTAAACATGTTAGCTTTGTCATCTGGTGTGACAACCAAGTTTCCCAACACATCCTGCAAGGGCCCCACATTACCTGGGACCTTCTTTTTACCCCCTATGTATTTAAAAAAGGACTTCTTATTGTCCTTAATCTGGGAAGCTAGTCCCAGTTCCATCTCTGCCTTGGCCTTCCTAACTACCCCCCCTACATCCCCGAGCAACTGCAGAATAGGCCTCCTTGGTGATGACCCCTTCTTTCCATTGGGTGGAAAGATACCACATACCACTGAATAAGCACACTGAATAAGCACACCTGAAGTTTAAACGAGCTAGCTGGAAAGTGACTGAACACTTTTTATGAGTATTTGGCATATACTTTTTATAAGCAGCCATAACTGAGCGAAATAGTATTTCTCCAGAGAAAACCATCTGATACTAAAGCAAAATATAAGAAAGTTCATGAATCACATTCAGAAAAAGGCAGCATTTAGCACCTTGTGAGCAAGTAGTATCAGGCAATTCTTGATAGTAAACCGCAGTTGGGGGGGCAAAGATTGTAAAATGAGCAAGTTAAATATTTAAGATCACTTATCTAATTATTTTACTTGCCATAAGGGGGTGTTTTATTACATTATCAATTAGCAGAAAGTGAAAGCCAACTTGTTTCTTTGCAATAACATTCTTATTACGACCCAAGAACTGCATTAGAATAAATTTGTGCTCCTGATATTTAATTAAAAAACCCAGATTGAACACACCCACAGGACAAAGGAGCTGCTACACCATTACCAAAGTTATATTACTAGCTTTAAAATTATTAAGCATTACTACCCACGTAGTAAGAGAAGCAGAAACTATTATCATTTGAAACACTGGAACTCTCCAAGTGCACAATTCCATAGGACCAAACAAGAAATAGCCATCCCCACCAGCCCCCCCACCAGAGTACAAGAACTCAGTTTCTCTTTACTTTCCATTCAGTCTGACCCTATGGAATGACCAAATGATTTAAGTTAACAGCAAGAATAGAAATATGGAAAAAGTAATGAATGAAGAAGTCACAAAACCATCACCAAGTTTTTGTTTTGAAAAAAAAAAAAAAGTGAGGAACACGCATCTATGCCAAGGGAAGTGCTAAAAAAATAGCTGTAGCAGATGCTAAGGAGAGGTGAACTGAGGGACATGGAAAAGGAGTAAGAGGGCAATTTGGCAAATCTGTACCAGCCACAAGAGAGATACCTGTGTAAAACGTGGATGTGTTCAGTTCCATCAGTGTTTCTTTCCAATTACTGTACCAAGGAACACTAGCTTTAATTGAGCGATCTGACAGAAAAAACAGGGTGTTATTAAGCTAAGAAGGATCAAGTGCATATACACACTATCTGCTCTTTTGTTTGGGTATCATGAAAGACTACAACACTGTACCAGAGGGGCCCATTGGTGACTAAAGCTATTTACCTCCCATTAACCAAAAGCACTGTGACACTTCAAGTTTGATAGTACAAGTTTGACAGTACTGTTACAAGGCTCAGCTTTTATCTGTGGTGCAACCCAAACTTGTACAGATGTCAACAACAACAAAAAAACAGGGGGGTTGCAACAAGAGTTTCAGAACCATGTTAAAAATTCATATATTTTCTCTCCCATATTTTCCCCTGAGGTGATATAATGCTTTATGCATTGAATCTTTTGCCAAAATTTCTAAAATTATGAAGACAAGGTTTTAACAAAAAGATGAGCTACTATTCATAAATGTTTTCTATTATACAATTTATAGTTTGTTGGCATTGGCTTCTTAGGGTAAGTTTTCTTCATTTTTGAGTGCTAACTGATGGGATACTTCCTTATCATTAATAAATAAAAAGGAGGCAATGTTCTTGCTAAAAAAAAACAACAAACAAATGCATGGTGTGAAATGCCATATGCTACTATGCAGTAAACAAGTCATTTATCTACTACAAGCAACAATAGCAGTTAAATTCAAAAGATGCTGAAATATTTCATGGTTCACATGTTGAAAATAGGTGCTGGGACCACTAATAGAAGCTTACATACTTGCAATAATATTCCCCAGCAATATTAAGAAAAAGAGTCACTGAAGCTTACTTTCTCATGAGGGGGTACCACTCTGTCTAGTTTTCTTAACAGCTCTCTAGCACAAAGACCAGGAAGTCTGATATGCTCTGCTACGTATCAGATTCATGCCAGTCAAAAGTAGATCTATTCTGGCAATACGTACTTGCTTCCCCACAGTGCTCTAAAGCAAAAATATATTAAGACTAATAATTAAATTGAAAGACAACACTGCAGGTTCATACAGCCAGAATATCCAACTCTCCCTATGTTGTCAGGAAACCATCTGTCCAGCCTAAGTGGAACTGACAAACTTAAAAACATAAATCTGAAGAACAAAAAAAGAAATGGAAACAGTCTACATTTTAAGCTACTTATGGATATCCAAACTCGACCCAGGTCACCATTTGCAGAGCAAAGCATTTCAGTCTTTTATTCAGATATTCTGAATAATGCAATGTTTGGAGTAGTATAGACCCCACAAGAATAAGATAACTTGGTCCCTGAAAGGTGGAAAGTGCACATACATTTAAGTGGATTCTCCATCTTTCCACAGTCTTCACAATGTAAGCAGTCTTCACAAACTTAAGCAGAAATCTGAGCTCTAAACAAAAGGGTGTCTTTTTCAAGAAGCTACAGCATTTAAGACTTAAGAAGTCAGAGTTATCCATTTTCCTGCTGAGAGTTTTCATATTAGTTATAGATTTAACTTAAAAGATACCTTTATATTGTGTTCCTTTTCAGATCTCTACACACAGCCTGCTTCTACAACATGCTGGCTACTAACCCTCACAGATCAAAAAGAAGTCTGAGATACGCTTCTCAAAGCCTTACTGAGGTGTCTCTAAACTGCCTCCTGAGCACACTACCAAGAAATAAGCCCTGCCTATTCCAGCCCTCAAACTAGCAGATCTGACAGCTTACTGCAGGCGCTGCTTGTTTCTTGGTGGGACATCTGGACCTATATAGAGATGGCTTCAAAATACCCTAATAGTTTCACAGTTTCTAGGGTCAGAAGGGACCTGAGAAGATCATCTAGTCTGACCCCCTGCCATGGCAAAAGAGTACTGGGGTCAAAAGACCCCAGCAAGGTGTTCATCTAACCTCCTCTTAAAA
>NW_017728992.1:108004804-108005073 GCF_001723915.1 Gavialis gangeticus
CCTCCTGATATCTAACCTAAACCTACCCTCTGCCAGCTTGTGACCATTACTCCTGGTCACTCCTCCATGCTATCCACATCCCTCCGGAAGCACGGCACCCAGAACTGGACACGGTACTCTAGCTGTGGCCTGACCAGTGCAGCATAGAGGGGGAGGATCACTTCTTTGGACCTGCTCGAGATGCATCTGTGGATGCATGACAAGGTATGGTTGGCCTTCCTAACTGCCTCCCCACACTGCCGGCCCATGTTCATCTTGGAGTCAATGAC
>NW_017728992.1:108010073-108010361 GCF_001723915.1 Gavialis gangeticus
TCATTTTGGAGTCAATGATGACTCCAACATCCTTTTCCGCCTCCGTGCTGACAAGAGGGGAGTTCCCTAACCTGTAGGTGTGGTGCCAGTTGTTCCTCCCCAGGTGCATCACCTTGCAATTGTCTGTGTTGAATACCATCCTATTCTCATCCGCCCACCCTTGTAACCTGTCACGGTCTGACTGTAGCCTGTTGCTTCCTTCTAGTGTGCCAACATCCCCCCACATCTTAGTGTCATCAGCAAATTTGAACAGGGTGCTTTTTACCCCCTTGTCCAAATCACCAATGA
>NW_017728992.1:108010506-108018746 GCF_001723915.1 Gavialis gangeticus
CCCCCAGTTTCTTAATGAGAACGGGGTGAGAGACAGTGTCGAAGGCCTTCCAGAAGTCCAGGAAGATTGTGTCCACTGCTACCCCTGCATCTAATCATCTGGTGATCTGATCGTAGAAGGCCACCAGGTTGGTCTGACAGGACCTGCCACTGATGAACCCATGTTGGTTGCCCCTAAGCATGCAGTCCCCTGCTGGTCGCACATGGATGTGTACCAGAATTATTTTCTCAAACAGCTTGCCTAAGATCGAGGTAAGACTAACTGGCCTATAGTTTCCCGGGTCCTCCTTCCTCCCTTTTTTGAAGATGGGAACCACATTGGCCCTCTTCCAGTCCTCCGGCACCACTCCAGAGCACCACGAGTGCTCGTAAAGCCGTGCCAGGGGTCCTGCAATGACCTCGACCAATTCCTTTAGAACTCTAGGGTGGAGATCATCCGGACCGGCTGACTTGAATACATCCAGCCCCTCCAGAAGCTACCTAAGTCCTCGCTAACCCTTGGCCCAGGAGGTGTGCCTCCCCCGGGCCCCAAAGGGGGCCCAGCAGCAAGGTGGCTGTTCAGATCCCTACTTAGGAAGAAGGAGGCAAAGAAATCGTTAAACATGTTAGCTTTGTCGTCTGGTGTGACAACCAAATTTCCCAACGCATCCTGCAAGGGCCCCACATTACACAGGACCTTCTTTTTGCCCCCTATGTATTTAAAAAAGGACTTCTTATTGTCCTTAATCTGGGAAGCTAGTCCCAGTTCCATCTCTGCCTTGGCCTTCCTAACTACCCCCCTACATCCCCGAGCAACTGCAGAATAGTCATCCCTGGTGATGACCCCTTCTTTCCAATGTAGCAGTAAACTCCAACACATACTGGATGTTAGGCATATGGCATGAGGGGAGAGGGTAGGGAAGTGCGAGAGGTGGCAGAATACCACGCTGATAAAATTAAAAGAGTGAAATTAAAAAAAAAAATCTATATTTAAATTTAAGCACGTTTAACCTTTTTGATCATGTCTACATGTAAACCTGGCATTCCCAGTACAAGACGCTTACTACCACATCACCCATCCCCTCCCATTCACACCAAACCCACAAATACAGTCACTTTGGCAACCTGAGACCTGTGCCAGACAGGTGTGCCTGACAGTAGCTACAAGAGGCATCCATTGGAGAGACTTCTGTTACATATTCAGATTTGGCATCTCTAAGTGGGAGAAAGTAGGTTCTGGTGCTCTTGAGCACCAGAAGCCATAGACATGCCCCTAATAGATTATGGTCTTGACTGGGAAGAGATAAGCGTTGCCAATTCTCAAAGATTTATTACACATCTAATTTCTGAGTAGTCGAAGTCTTGATATCTGGAGTTTTGCAACTATAAAAATCTCAGCTTTCACTTTAAGAAGCTGCTAGCCATCATGATCCTGAAGCAGTTTGAAAACATGACACTTAAAGACTCAAATAAAATTACTGCAAACTAGGTATCTGTCCACTGCAGAAGTGCTCACAATTATTAAAATCATTCTTTAAATATTCTGTATTGGCAATAGGAGCGCACCAATAAAAATTTTCTTGGTCAATACCGATAGCCAAATATTCACCAGGCATAGTCGACAGATATTAATCTGATAATGGATTTACAGGAATGCAGCCACGCAGTGTGGAGAACAGTGCCCCCTTCAGGTAAGTCTGCTGAGGAGGCGTGTGTGCACTAAAGCTCAAAGTTCAAGCATGGGGGCTCAGGCTCTTTGCTCTGATGGCTTTGTCCTGGGAGCTGTGCGCTGGCCATGCTGTGCCCCCAGCCCATCTAGCAGCAGGGCCAGCGCTGAGCTGTGCCTCCAGCTGCTGGATAGGTAGGGGACACAATGCAGCCAGTGCATGCTTCCCAAGGCAGCAGCACAAAAAGCCCTGAGCCCACAGTGGGCAGCCTGCCTCTGTCGTCACCTCACTTGGCTCTGCTCTGGTTAAAAGCATCCCGGCAGTTAAAAATGGTGGCAACAGTGCTTGAACTAATGCTCATTTGATGAGCTTTAATTTCAGGCACCCGCATTGCCATTTTTAAGCACCAGAACACTGATCCCCTGGACAAGCTGCTTGTGGCTCCATCCTGCTCCCTATCCCAATCCCAGGGTCCCATTCACTGCCCTTCCCCAGCCCCAGCCCCAGCCCCTCCCTCACCACAGGGGCCTCGATCTGCCTCCACTCCCCTCCCCTGCCTCTTCCCCTCTGCAGGTTTACCTCCAGGGCACTGTTCTCCATGCTGCCCAGTTGCATTCCTAGCCACATGTATGCATGCAGCTACACACATGCACACAGCATCTGGGGGCCCCAGCCAGAAAGCATATTATATTTATCAGTATATTATCAGCTACACCAGCAAAAAAAAGCCGACAGCTGATAATGTTAATTTTCCTTTTATCAGTGTCAATCCAATATGGCACCAATTTATCAATGCACCTCTAACTGGCAATATTAAAAGTTACCAAGAGTGAAAGTATACCACAGAGGTACTTTAAGGCATCCATATTCTATGTTGTGCAGCAGTGCTATTCAACATTCAAGGCAAGCTACCAATTAGAGACAAACTCCGAAAGTATACAGCAAACACCAGTTTCAAGAAAGATGCACAATTCTGAACACTGAGAAGGCACACAATAAGTCTTGTTACATACCACTAATATTGAGATCATAATCTCCTGCAGTAATCACATTAGCTACTAATCCTTCAGCAGGTTGACTGACAGACACAACATCATTCAGAAGCTTCCGAATGGCTCCTGGCTGAGGAGGGTGGGTAATAATGTTGTTGATTGCAATCTTCAGGTTTTTAATTATGTGAAGCTGGTTGTTCGGATCCCTCATGTGAACTGAAAAGAAGAAAAACTCTGTTAAATTAAATTTTATTATAGCAATTCTATTTTAGTTCTGTATACAAGAGGACCTCCTTGATGCATACGAAACAAAAGAAATTAAAAATATCTAAGCTTACACCTTAGACTGTTGTCAGTCGGGGGGAGGGAGACAGCAGTGAAATGAAAATAAATAAAAACAGATGCTGCCTATATCAATTAATTTTATTCCAATAAAACAAAATTAAACATTGGTCTTGATTACAGAGGGGGCATATCTACATGATATTTTCACTGCATAGTTGACTAATCAACTACACAGTAAATGTCTCAGCATCTACACGTGCACCCCTATTAGGGCTCACAAAACAAAAAATCTGCAGCAGGGTAGGACATGTAAATATATTTACATGTCCTACCCTGCTGGAGAGTTCTCTTGTGCACAGCAGCACACATGAAGACTCTGAGCCAGCTGGCTGGGGCACAAGGGTGCTTCAGTGTGGGGGCTGCCTCCCAGCTAGCTCCACAATGAAGCACCCTCGTGCCCCAGCCATCCCCTCCACAGCACAGAGTCCAGTCGGAGCAACCCCAGGCTGGCAGACTGAACCCCCAGATCTCCTGCCAGCCTGGTCTCCTGCTGCAACCCAGCGCAATGTGCCACAGTCCACGTGCACATGTAAACCACATGCCCAGGAGCAATAAAATGCGGAGCAATAAGCTCTGCACTTTATTGCTTTGCATTAATGGCTCATGTAGATGCACCCAGGAAAGTTCATAAGTAGTATACTAGAGAATGAATTTACAGCACATTAGCTATTCCACCTTATTTTACAATGGGGACACCTTAGCCCAGCTCCTTTCCCTCCTGCTACGTAGCACAGAGACATGTGGCAGTTATACCAGTATAAAAAAATTGCAATAGTTATGTTGTAACAGATTGTGCATACATATGAACAAAACCATTAAGTCTGAAAATTTTACAGCTGCAAAGTTATGAAGAATTTAGCATTCGTGTGCTATAGTGGCATGCCAACTTACTAATATCTTAAAAGATGTAAATTCTCAAGCAGCACCTTGAAACCACTTAAAAAAGGGGCAGGGGGGGAGAAGTTTGTTCATCCACAACCTAAATTTATACGTACAATCCTATCCTACCCTGCTCAAGTCCTGAAAAACCATTTTGAAAAGGAAATGGGTCAACATATCTTCTTAGATCTTAAAAGAATAAAAACTATGAAAAGCAGAAGGAAGAGCACTTCCCCCACCCACCTACCCTTTCCCTTACTCAGGAGGCAACCAACGCTACCAATAATACCTAGGACTCCTACAGCAGTGAGGAACTTGGTTAAATGTACCTAGAATTATTCTAGGAAAAGGACTGCACCCTCTACAGAGGAAGGCAAAAAAAAAACAAAAACCCCATAATGGTCCTTGAAAATATGATCTGAGGAAGCATTCCTTCCTGAGCCCAAAAATCTGGCTACTAATTTAACTATGAGCACAACCTACCAGTAAGGGACCCAAAAGTTTTTTTTAAGGATTATTAGAGACATCAATGAATCCAAGCCAGTACCTAATACTGCAGAGAAAGGAAAGAGAGTCTCAAGTAAAGCAATGCATTCAAGTGCTGAAGAAAAGTTTCTTCCTGATCCCAGCAGGAACACTAAAGCATGGGATTAATACAACACAAGCATTGCAGACACAGGGTTCTTATGGGATTGCTTAAACTAAAAGAGGATAACTCACTGAAGTCTATAAAAGTATAAGTAACAGAAAGCAGTTTCTCAGAACAAATGTTTTCATAAACCAAAACAAAATAAGTTTAGAAATCAATCAATCATACTTGCATCATTATGCCTACGCATTATACCCATTTTCATACTATACAGGCTTAGAAAGCTAAGAAAGTGGAACAGTCAGTAACTTCAAATGCTTGCAAAATTAAACAAAGATGTTAATTGTTACTCTTTATGTACCAATTAGATGTCATCTGATCATAAAAAAAGCGCAACTCTAGTCTGCCTACATATTTTTAAAAAGTATAGCAAACTAAAAGAGACTTCTTCAGGTTTCATTTAAGTATTTCTGAGATCAGCAATATAATCTTTAAAAAAAAGATAAGAAAAAAAAAAAAACACCACCACCATCACATAGTTTTAGAGTCAAACTCCCTTTCACCCAAAAAAAGATTCTTGGCAGAAACAGACTTTTTATAGGCAACAGCTTGTCACAACAGCCAAGTCCATATCAAATTTGGCTTTGATTTAAAGCCAAGCTGTATTATTCAGTAGATAAAATTTAGACCAGAAAACATACAAAACAAAAGTGATCGATTTTACTTGAATATTTTAAAAATATATTCCAGTAGAATTCTCCTTTTCTCCCATGACACCTTGAAACATACGAGCAGCTTCAGCTTTGAGCTGTTCTAGCCACTTACTTTTTATTTTACTTAAATTTTTAGGCAGGGGGGAAAATTAATAAAAAATAAGAAACAAGACTTAAAAAAAGCAATAAACCAATGGCTAAATGCCCCAAACACTGTTCTGACCAGAAAAAACAATTCCATTTTATACTTCCTTCTTTTAACAAAAAAAAATCATCTAGTTAAAGTCAATTAGAAGCAGAAAGACAGTTTGTTACCAAACAAGCATTTTTTAAAATGTTAAGCAGTTACAAGGTGGCAGTTTTAAAAGAAACACTTAAAAATCATAGCCTGGTAATGTTAAGTTAGGTTTCCATAACCACATCTCTACACTCAGGGTCCTGTTTCTTAGCCAGGAGGTCTACAGTACTCTGTGCTGCCTTAAGATTCATGTAACAGTACAGTAAGTTTAAAATTATGATGCCTCCCAGAAAGTTTAAAGCAGAGAATGGCCTAGAGGTAGGTGAGCTGACAACAGCATCTGCTGTTGACACAATGGCAAAGTTAAGAGCTTTAAGTCAAAAGCCGAGTTACAAATTACCCAACCATTCCAAACAATTCCATTTATTACACACAAGAAACCCATGACGGTTTTGGGTTTTTTGTTTTTGTTTTTTTACATGTTTGTACAATTCTTCAAGTATTTCTGAAATGATTTTTCCAGAGTAAATGCTGACAAATGAAAGAAGAAAGATATCAGATACAAGTGTCAACATGGGGAAGTTATGTTGAGGATAGAGGGGGAGTAGTTACAAAAGCTCAAGTTCATGCTATCAGTACAACACCGGCTCATCTATGTGCAACTTCACCAAAAATAAAAGATTTTTTTTTTTAATTAAAATTGTTTCCCTCAGTGCAAGAGAACCAGAACAGGGATAAGGGATGACTGGATGCAAATTAAAAAGTGCATCACCCATAGTACATTAGAGTTCAAGAACCAAGGTTAAGAGAAAAATATTAGCAATACTCAAGTTCATTAAGAGACTAGTTGAAGGTAGAAGCAGCTACTATGTAGAATAATTCAAGAAAGGAAGTGATAGGATGGGCAACTACCTGCAATTCCAGATTTCAGTTATCACAAATGGAATAAAACTACTACATCCTCCTTCCATCCCATCCAAGTCATTGCCCCCCACCCCTCCCCACCAAAAGTACCATCATAGGCCACCTCTGAAAGATAGATAGAACCCACATGATGTACTGAATTGCTTCTCTCCCTCGTCCCCCCCCCATGGAGACGGAAGCGTGAGACCCCTCCCCCTTGAGCTTGCAGATGCACAGGGAAATCCCTTGCAGAGTTTCCCCACACCTGCTTGTGAACTCAAAGGGGACCTGTTCAAGTCCCACTCTCCCCCTTCCCACACACCCACACATCCAGGCATGGGGGGGCAGAGGGCAAAGAATCCCCTGCAGGCAACTGTCCCAAACAGAGGGAGCAGGTCTGCTAACAGGGGTCCCCCCCTGCAGATATACCCCAAAAATCAAGATACACCAACTGGGGATGTCTATAGATATCTCTGGAGCACAATCAACTGTGCAGCAACAATAGGTCACAGGACTTTTACTTTTTAATTGGATGTTTTTATTTAATCATATTTTTTGTTAAGATGCTTTAAAAAAAAACCTATATAAAACATAGTTTTAATTTATGTCAAAGCTCAAAGATATAATCATGGAATAGGGATTATAAGGTCTAATTATGTGAATATGTTGTCTCAAATAGTATATAACCTTTTCATAAAAGTTTTATAAATAGGTCACAACAGGCCATGGACTCTATTAGGGTGCAACCTTATGTGGTTCCTAGAGGCTCCTTTATAGATTAGTAAAGATTAAAGAAAACCACTCTACCCAGTGGGACTCAATGCTCAGTCTAGAAGATCCCATTAAGCATCTCTGTGATGCTTAGTTTCAGTTCTCAAACTGTGGATTTGTGTCTCCTGAGCTAACATCCTTGTTAACAGCAGTATATGGAGATGAGAAATAACAGACCCAACTACCTACCCATCAGCCCTCTTCTCTCTCTGCAAGTTTGTGTACACACAGTCAAGTCCTTACCTCTCTCTAAAATTGCCAACTTTAAAAAGGTTAAATGAACAGAAGATCACAGAGTTAGAGTAGGTCTAGGCAAGGAAGAGTCTGGAGATAAATGCAGGGAGGGAGAGACAGTAGAAACAAAAGAGAAACATTTTGAGCAGACTAATCCAGAAATCTTGACGGATAAGTTTGAGTACAGCTTCCATTGATTTGAGATCTAGTGAGGGAATGGTATGGTAGAAGAGAAAACATATGGCAGCAGGCTTGCCAGGCCATAAAAGTGACTCTGTTTGGGAACATTTTAATTAAGGTTATAGCAAACAAGAATGCATTTTTTGTTGAAAACAATGATTAAATTGAGGCTTCCTGACCAGTGATTTAAATCAAATCCACCCTGCAACTGATCTCACTCCAATGAAGAAGTCCATTTGGAGCCTTAGAGACAACCTCTCTCTGAACCTTTTTACAGAGCTGCAGACAATAAAAATAGTCCAATTTAAGCCTAGGGAATACCTTCAGATGATCCAAGTACAGAGATTTGTCAGTAGAAACACAGTAATTTGCTCCTTAGCCCACCCTTACAGTCTTCAAGACACATCACCTAAAAATCGTTATTCTGAATTTGATTTGGGGCCACTTTAGCTCACTCTCTCATGTTCAACATTAGACAGCATCAAATGCTTCATGGGAAGAAACCACGTAACAAGCAAATATGGGATACTCTGCCTCCCAGGAAGTCTTGTCCCAAAGTCTAAAAGTTAAAGATTGGTTTAAGCCTTAACACCTAAGGCTTTATTTTCTTTCTTGCATGTTTGCAAGATTTGTCAAGTGTTTCTGAAATGGTTTCTGCCTATGTTATAACCAGGGACCCTAGATTCCCCTGATTAAAAAAAAAAAAAAAAAGTTAAAAACAAAATCATTAATTCTCTGATAAAAATTCCAA
>NW_017728992.1:108023746-108045323 GCF_001723915.1 Gavialis gangeticus
TTATTTCTTGTTAGAGGTGGTTGAAATTGAGTGGGGGGGCAGAGGGGCAACCACCCAACATTTTAAAAATCACCAAAATTTTCATAAACCCTTCTCCCCCCCACCTCAAAAACTTTCAACCAGCTCCAGTCTCTGAAGTGCCCCCCCGCCACTGCCAGGGCTACAGGACCAGGGACCCAGGTCCACAGCGCCCTACCCCTGGCAGGAGGTAGTGGCTGCAGCAACAGCGCAAACCAGAGAACCCAGCTCCCTCCCTGCCCCACCCTCCCGTGGCCCACAGCCTGCCTGTTGGTTGGGGAAGGAGGGGGAGGAGTGGCCAGCTCCCCTGCAGCTACACACACTCCTTGGGGGCAGGATGGACCTGTGCCCCCCCACCCCCATCTGTGCGCGGGGCGGGGCCAGTGCCAGCTGCCCACTGCAGGCTCGGGCTCCCACCCTGCTGTCCTCCCCTGGGGCCTCCACAGCCTGGTGGGTGCAACCTGGCATTGCAAGAAACAGAGGAGCTGCACAAACTCTGAGCTGGCCTGCCAACATGACCCCCTGAGCATGCAGCTACAGCAAGGGGCACAACCTGGCACCACCACCCTCACTGCAGCTGCGAGCACAGGGGACACATCGCCAGGGCAGCACAGAGCTTGCACGGCTCCTCTGTTCCCTGCCACCCTGAGTCGCACCCACTGCACTGCGGAGGCCCTGAGAGAGGGCAGCAGCAGCCACCAGAGACCGTTTCTAAGATTGACTGCTTTTCACTTAAACTTCCTCTTACAAATCTAGTACTGCCTAATGTCAGCAACAGATTATTATGACGAAAGGAAGTACGACCATACTGGATCAGTTCAATTTGTTTCTATGATATAAGAAAGTCAGAAAACACATTTCTAGTAAGTTACTTAAACCGTGGTTATAAATTTGCAACTTGGAGACTTGGACAGCATGGCACACTAGCCAACAAGAAACAGCAAGAAATGACCCAAACTCATCATAGTTCCTAAGAACCACAACGCAAAGGTAAGTTTGGGCACAGCAAGGCAAGCAACTACAAAGCCATAATATCTAGGGAAGAAAAGCAGAGAGTTATTTTGCAACTCTTTTTGACAACTTCAAATTTAAAAAAAAAAATATTACCACCAATAGATCGGAATCGTTTTGCAACCCAACAGGATCACAAACCAGCTCTCTTCCTCCTACCAAGACATCCCACATCGGATTTTAATGACTGATTCCCATGTATTCAGCAAGCAATTAACCATAAGTTAATTCTTGGATGCAGAATCTTACTCAATGATCTCATCTTTCACTTAAGACACATTAATAACCCTTATGATTGCATAAACAGAGTGCTCTGGCAAGGATGGTCAAACACAGTTCACAAGCCACCCGCAACTCCTGGGCAGTTTAAAATGCAACCCCTGAAAAAGCGATTTAGCTAGAAATTATTAGTGTGTGCACCCAGGGTACAGATAGCTTGCTCTGGGCACACATCTTAAAGTGTACGCCCTGTGGCTCTCTGCCACAACACAGTTTTGATTTCTAGATAAAAGGGTTAGGAAGTTCGGCCACCCTTGGAAAATGGTTTGTTCAGAGAACCTTGTAAATATTAATCTAGTGTACAACAATATAGTGGCCAAACCTGTATGCCAAGGGATACTGAAACAAGAGCTGTGAAAAGCATAAGCTTCCCAAGGCAGCTAAATCATGGTCTCACAAACCTGAAACTACAGGACTTCAACTTTTTATCAATAAGCCACAAGACTGAGTAGTTTTTCCCCTGCTTACTACAGCTCATCTGAAGAAGCCTCTTGCTATCCAGCTTCCCTACAAAGGAAAATTAACTACAGGACACAGAACATATTTACCACTGAGATATACCTAGAGTGAAATTTGTAGTCAGAAGTGCTATCTGCTGAACCAAGACTTGTCCAGGACCACCTGAGCTGGCCACAAGCTCTTCAATCACCCTGATACCAGAGATTTGGACTATACTGACTAGGCAAAGGAGCTGGGCTGCCTAGGAAAAAAAAGAGACCCAGCCACTCAAGAGTCATCAGCTGTAATCCAGAGTTGAAATTGGTTGGATGGGACAATGAAAAGCATATTCTGAGAATAAAATAAATTAAAGTTGCCTTAGATTATGGTCCTATTGTGCCATGGAATAAATAATACTGTTTACAGGAACACCAATAAAAGCAGTGGTGGAAAAAACCCTAAAAGTCATATAAACAACAGTGATTTCTTTACATCCCGGAATAATAGCCATAATTTAGAACAAGGCAGAAATATACAATTGGGGATTCACATCCAATGTTAAGTAAAACAAGATATTTTAAAACATACAGCTCCGCAAGTTGCTTATGAACAGAGACATATTTAACCTTTATAGGGAAAGAATACTTTTAACAAAGGGTGGAGAATAATTTATCAGTAAATTCTGCTTACATTTCAGTATATAGCTTACACCTGAAGCAGACAATCCAGGAAGCATTACTGGATTGTAGTATAAAAGACTTTTAAGAAAGAGATGACTGTATATGATAAAGCTGAGTTGGAAAAGTGATATCCACTAATGTATAGAAACAGAACTTAGTGCAGTACTTTCCAAAGGCACTACAAGAGTCAAGTAAGGTCCAATACAATTACTAGATTTAAAATATTAGTTCTAGGTAGGAACAGAGGGTTCTCTTCTCCCCTCCTTAAATTTGGTAGCATTCTTTCAAAACTCTTCTCTGAAAGGGCTTACCTTCTAACCTACTATGTTACAACAGCTAAAGCAAGATTGCCGAATATGTTTCCTCTATTGTTATCACAGTTTTTTATTTTGTTTACTAATTATATTGTTCAAGCATCTGGCTCATATCCTCAAAGGGAGTCAAGCCCCTATATACTTCTGAGAATCTAGGTCTGCATGTTTATCATTTTCACTTCAACTGACTTCCTCTAGTTTGAGAAATCCCCAAACAACAGAGCAGGGAAAATGTTTACAGAAATTAGGCCAGGGTTATAAAAATCACCAAGGCCAGCAAGTAAGGGTCAGATAGGGTAGCAGAGAACACTGTATTTAATACTTTTCAATCAATAGTTTAGATTTCAAGCTAGCAGCATTCAGCCAACTGCCGCGCACAGTGCCTCAACTATCCTGAAGGACTTTTTTTGCATGGGGGTTATTGCCCCACACTGTAAAAAAAAAAATCTATAGTTAAACCTACTTCACTTTAGATGCCATTTAGAAACCAAACCAATATTACAGACCAAAAGTGCTGCCTCTAATCCTTTTAATAATTTGCACTTTAAAGATAATCAACTTAAAAAACACAAAACGCAAACTCACCCACTATTTGCATCTCAACCTAAATGTTTTCAAACAACACCCCTGTTCACAAGCATGTCCTCATATGCGGTCAGTTTACAGACATGACAGCCCTGTGTCTAGTCAGGTGCCCCAAGTACCTGGAGTGACCCCTTCTGCAACACAAGAGGCCTACACCCACCAAAGAGCAGGGGAAGCAGCAGGGTTGTAGAACAAGGGTGACAAAACCAGAGCAGCTGGCAGGGCCAAAGGGGGCAGGGGTGAAGTGGGGGCAGCAGAAGAACCAGAAGCAACTTTGCCAGCTACTGCTCAGGCCCTTCTGCAGCAAGCAAGCCACAGCTCCCACCGCCTGGTCTGGCCAGCTGGGTTGGCCGGCAGGCCCGACAGGATCACAGACCAGCTCTCCTCCTCCAACCACATGAAACAGTCCACATCAGGTTGTAACGGCTGGATCCCAAACGTTCAGCAGGCACGCATCCCCTGCCTCCTCCCTGCCAGCGTCCCCACCTGCCCGCACTCCCCCGCGAGGGGTCTGAGAGCGGGGGAAACCCCGGGAGGAGGACCGCGGTGCAGCCCCCGCGACGGCGCGGACCTTCAGACGTGAGGCGGCAGAAGGGCTTCACCAGCTCGGCGAAGCTGAGGCCGTTCCGCCGCGTGAGCCGCTCCGCCTCGTCGCTGCACAGCGCCGCCACCAAGGGCACAAATGCATCCTGCAGGAACTCCTGCACCGACTGCACGCACTGCGCCATCGCGCCCCGTCGCCGCCACCTCCACCTCCTCAACGGCCACTCCGCACCGCCATCTTGTGCCCGCACCCGGACACCTCGGGTCGCCCGTTCCCGGCAGGCCCCGCGCCCGCAGCCCGGATTGGCTGGGAGGGAAGGGGCGGTGTGGCAGTCAGGGAGGGAGGGGGGGCGGAAGTGGAGCCGGAAGAGCGAGTGGGGGGCGGGGCAGAGCGCTCAGCGGATGAGCTGGAGGCGTTGGGCGGTGCTTCACAGTGGTGCGCATGCGCGAGATCGGAGCGGGGTGGGCAGGCAGGCCGTGCTTCCCTTGGGGTGGGGGTGGAGCCTGGCGGTGGCTCCATGATCGTGGGTTCGAGTCTCGCTCTAGCCTCGCGTCCCAGCAGGCTACGGATGTGCCAGTTATAAAGGGACGCTTGGATGAGCAGCATGAACCCTGCTTGCTTGCAGCAGAACACGTGGCCCCTGGGGCTTTTCCCATGAAAATTATAACCCGAAGATTAGGGACCTACTGAAGTCATAGCAGAAGTAGAGTGTGCAGCAGCTCCTTGAGTCTTGTATGTTCCCCACCTACCCCTTGCTCCCCACCCCAAACTCTGCTGATTACCCCGCCACCCCTTCCTCATCTCCCTGCCCTTCGGGCAGGGGGCTGGACTCGATGATTTTCCGAGGTCCCTTCCAGCCCTAATATCTATGAAATCTCAGCAGGGAAGATAAAACCACGGTTTTACACGTGGCGCTATTTTTTGCCTCCCTGCCAGTCAGCAGCAAACTGTGAGGCTGAGCCAATCAGTGGCAAGAGGCAAAAACAGCACCATATTTAAACCACAGTTTTTGCCTCCCTGCTGACCAGGAGCGAGCCACAAGCAGGGCCCATCCACCAATCCATTGGGGGAACCTGTAAGATTAAAGGAGCCACAGTGCACCCCACTTCCGCCATGAATTCGGGAGGTCCCTACCAACGATCTCAACCAGGTGCTGCAGCACCCAGGGGTGCTCTGAACACCTTCTTAGGGCACCGTGGGGGACTATGCAATACAAACTGGCAAACACCCACACGTGAGTCACAAGACAAACCCTGAGATTTCACATAGGAATCTGTAAGCGGTAAAAGCATTCTGCCCTGTTGTGGTCCCTCTGGGGTCTCTGCACTGGAAGAGTTGATCTGCTCTGAGTCTGTAGTCCAAAAACGAGTGACAGCTACAAGCCAGCTTTTTCCAAAGGATGCCTTGAGTCTTAATGAGGGGTGGCCTTGAATCTAAGAAGGTTGAGCACTGCTGATACTGCTCCACAGAGCTCAGCTGGACGAGTCCCCAGGCAAAGCCAAGCCCCATGAAGCACATCAGGCCAAATCTCAGAAGCGGGGTACCACGCCGAGCCTGCATCCAGCCAGGACCAGATTAACCCTTTAGTGGGCCCTAGGCAAACAAACTTGTGGGCCCTGGGCCTGTCAAGACCTCCCTCCCTACCCCAGTGCTGCCACTCGCAGGGAGCAGGACTCAGAGCCGCCAGTAGGAAAGAGCTGCAGAAGCAGCGACACTAGCAGAGGGGAAGGGAAGGGAGGCGGATGGGGAGGCGGATGGGGCTATTCACACTGCTGCCACAGAGGGAAGGACCAGGTCCCTCCCACAGCCCAGGGCCCTAGGCATGTGTCGAGTTTGCCCTGACCAGGACTGATTCTAAGGACAAGCTTTTACCGTCTCCAAGCAGCACTGCTTTTTTGTTGGCAGCTTTATCTTGCTCAGAACATTTTCCCTTTGTACACCAGGGAAGGATAGAGCTTTTAGCTGCCTTCAGCCCTTTGTCTGTCTGCCCCTGCCACAAACATGTTATATTGTTCTCCTGGCAGCATGACTTGTATAGCATGCCACCTAACTATGCATCTATCTCTTCCACCCCCTGACAGCTGTTCCTGCTCCCAGATACCTTGGTGCCTAGGACTTTGCCTAAAATACTCTTACTGGGGAAAAACTACAAAGTAAAAGGTGGTTGCAAGCAGATGCTGTTGGGGATATATAGAGAGTAAAGTGGCCACATCATATGTCTCATTTTGAGAGAAAACCTAATTGCACAATTCCTAGTCAGATATTAACAGATGATCCTTCAGCCAGGTCCCAGGTCTCCTTTCTGTCCCTCTACATTTTGAAGAGGCCAGTTTCCCAAGCTTGCACACCATGTCCCCACCATGCACCTGCCCAGTTTGTGTTGCCCACACCCACACTTTCCTCAGATGTGCAGGCTGGGAACCAGCCATGATGCATGCACCGTGACATCCCTCAGCCAAACTGAAAAGGGGAAGGATCCCATGTAGCAGCTAACCTTTTAATTGTAGGGGTGTCAAAGATGCAGCCATCTGGCCTGCAAAGCCACATCATCTAGCCCCCAATGCTGGCCGTGGTGGGTTCAGTCCAGGACTCCTTCTGCATGCTGGATCCGGTGTCCACTCTGGCCAGTCCACAGTGGATGCCACATGTGGCACAGGTCCTTGAGTGACGAGAGCAAGCATTAGGTCCAGCATGTGGGAGGACAGAGGCAGAGGAGGGGTCTCAATGGTCCAAGAAGCCCATTCAAATATCTATACAACTTGGCAAAACCTAGGAAATACTGTGGGTTTTTTGATGTCCTTAGAAGATTCCAAATCTAGGACGGCACACACCTTGCAAGGATCCACAGCCATTGCATCCAGGGAGATGACCAACCCCAAAACTCAGTGGTGCTTTGACTCAACTATCACTTTTTCAGCTTTGCATAAAGTTGGTTTCACCATAAACATTCCAGGAATAGCTGGACATGAATTTTATTTCAAGTTTGATCCTTGGAAAAAAATTAGAATATCATCCAATTAATTACTCATTGATCCAGGACACTATGATAAATGTCATTAACTAATTGATGAAAGAAAGTCAGGGTGTTGATTAACCCTTTTTCTGGATTTGTCTTCACATATTCTTTTAGAACTTCAAGTTCTGCCAAAGAAAGAGGGTAAAGCCACCTAAAAGGAATCCTAGCATTGGGCAGCATTGAGATGCAGATCAATATGACGGTCATATGAATGGTGGGGTCATGACTTAGCTACTTGCTTTTATCAAAAATATTTACCAAGTCCTGACTTTTGGCAAGAATAGGGGAGTCGGTCATGGACTGTTCAACTGGCTCTCATGGCAAGCCAGACAAAGATGTACTGCCTAACAAGTGAGACAGAAGTACAAGAACACCTGGGGAAGAGTCAATAGGGCAGACATACATCAGAAAACAGACATATCAGCAGTATGGTGACTGGAATTGGAGCTTCCAGTCTTTCCACTGGATGAGCATATCATGGAAAGAGAGGCAGAAGACTCCCAAGATAACTGGGAAGTTAGGGTACATGTAAGATCAAACCATAGGAATTCCCAGAGCCCTGGGGTGGTGATTCCCTGGAGGGTCATTCCCTATGTAACTGAGTCAGATGCCAGGGTATAGTAGTAAATGGTTTCTATGAGTTCAGGGTGAGGCCTTGCAGCACATGGATATCTAGTGGCCCTCAGCCATCTTTAAGTTCATGGTGTTCTTACCCCAGGGACAATCATTCAGAGAGTGCATAGGGGATGCTTTGATGCCATAAACACCTATTAAAGACACAGCTGGAAGCAATGAGGTTCATACTAGGCACATCCTAAGCCCCTTCACTGGAGCCAGCCCCAAGACTTTCCCCAGTGTGGCATCTGCAGAGCTTTCTGAGTCTGTCTACAAGGCCTCCCTTGGTCTTGCCAAGAGCAAGTCTCCTGACGAGAGAAAAAACAGGAAGATTTTTTTTCTCTGTAACATTCCTAACACACAGTTAAACAACAGAATTCAACTCTACAGGGGAAATCAACATAGCTCATCCTGCATTTCCTTGGTCAGACCTTGTCAAAAAGGGAATGCTAGGCAGCCTCTTTCCAGGTAGTATCAAACTCAACGTGTTGGAAATCCATGGCACAACAGGTGCCTCAGGGTTCATAATGGAATCTCAGTATTCCCTCACAATTGGATCACTGAAAATAAGACACACAAAATCCTCTGGCTGAATTAGTGGGAAAACCATTGATCACAAGGAATGAGGCAGCCCAATCCAGTGTATTCCCTAATAATAAGTTAACAAGTGGAACATTTGGGACTTTAGAAGAATCAGTAACTGGCAGTGGTTCAGACATCTCCAAGACCACCTGCAAGTCATCACTGAATTTATCAGGGGGAAGAACCTTGGTTTCCCAATTCAGCTGGGTAGACAGAGGCTAATCAGGGCCACCCTATGCCAGGAGGACAAGGGTCCATTTGTTCTGGTTAAAATGTAACAACCTATGTGTTCAGAGTGGATGTTCAGAAGTGGGCCTGGCAAGCACATGCTCATGTGCATGAGCCAACACACATGCACAGTGTACACTGCAGTGTGGAGAAACCCACATACCTGCATCAAAATAAACAGAGTTGTGTATTAAAACTAGGTTAAGTTCCAGTTTGTATGCAGAAAAAACATCCATTTTCAAACAACATTGACTTTCATTAAGTTGTCAGTCAATAACATTTTGATTTAAAATGATAAAGGAAAAAACCAAACCATGGCAAAATCATCACTATCATCAAGAGCAAGATTCCTACAATGTGATAGTAGATATGGGTCTTAAAAGTGCATTTGCACTGTCACGCGACTGTGATTTCAAAATGGTTACTTACATAATGAACTAAGAGTCTGCATTTTAGCAGTTGTGGTGAGGTAATCTTGCATAAGAAGCCTCTCACTTGTAAGAGGATAGTAATTCCTTTTCTTCGCTATGTTATTCCAATATATAGCCTAGACTGTACTATATATTGGTTAGAATATGTATTCCATTTTATGTATGCAGACTATAAAATATATGCTGCCGTTTTCAGTCTAGTTTGGGTGATTAAAGACGTATATTATTTCATACATGATACTGACTCTCATGAACACTACACACATAAGCAAAGATATATATATGTGTAATTAATACAGCACCATTTTGCAAATGAATTATTACCTTCTTGGAGCTCTGGGTGGAGCTGTTGAGCTCTGATTCCAATAAAATTAATGAAAAAATTCTAACTGATTTCATCTCTGAAGTTCATGAATACCATTTGCTATTTCAACAGTAGATGGTGCTATTGACTATCAGTGTCACAGTTGACAGGGCTGTACCAGCAGTTCTAATTCCTGAATACACACACAACATGAAACTGATTTTTTAAAAGCTAAGACATCTTAAAATGGTTTTTGCATGAAGAGTTAACAAATTCAAAGACAGTATATAAAACGTGGATGACACAAGCATGCAGGAGGAATGAGGCATGAAGAAGGGGTAAAAATAATAGGATTTCTTAGAAGAGGAGCTGTGTCCACAAATATTAGCCAACCACAAGTCACAATTACAGCTTGTCACCAGCTTACTCCTTAGCAGGAGGCAGTTTTCTGTATGTGTTGTGGCAGGGGTACATTAGTCCAACGTTACCTACCCTCTAGGAAGGAGAAAGCATGCACATATAAAATCTGGATGTTCAAAGCCAGAGCATTGCATTGTTAAAACCAAGTCACAGACACTGCAAGACTAGCTGGCACATATTGGGTGCGTCTACACATTGCTGTACAACCATGTTGTTATGGCACCATGCTTTAGTACTTCCTTTTGAATGTACTAAAGCACAGCGCAGTAACCACCTGTATTGCACCGTACACACTGCGCATGGTTAGATTTTGCTGGTATGGCAATGCAGCTGCCAATCACATGTATATCCACATGATTGTATGTGTGCTGCATGCTGTATGGCAATGTAACACATCGCTATATCTCTGTAGGGCCCATGAAGTAGAGGAATGCTGAGAGGTAATCATTATTTGAGCAGCACGAAGTGAATTTTAATTTTCTTGGTTCTCATTTGCAAATGTAAAACCAGAAATTTAAATTTAAGAACTCTGACAGGGCACAGGTTTTCCTACCAGAGTTCATGGAAAAAACAAAAGATTCTGACAATCCCCATGGTACTCATGCTAATCATCTGAGATACTGAATTTGTAAATGTTTGCTATTGTTATTATGTTAAAAATATTTTATATAAAATGGTATAATGCTAGAATACTTGGTTATAGCAACTCTCACATGTCTCAACAGTAAATTTTATTTTCTCATTTAACAAGTATGTATAACATTATTAGTTGTTTTCAAATGGAATACTTGCAGAAGTATTGCTAGTTCTGCTTACCTGAATATACAAATAATTTACTGTTTGAGAAATAAAAAGAAGTGTATCTACTGCTTAGAAACTGAGCCTGAAAATAGAGCCCATCCTACTCAGATAGGGGTCTCACTAAAAATTATTTTCCTAATGTGTAGTTGAGCAAAGTTTACATGATACAAAAATATTATAATAATAATTTAGAGGCCCCTAAAATTAAAAATGCCTTGAGAAGTTGGACTCTGTGTTCTTTTTTTCTAACGGGATATAGCTCAAGGGAGTAAAATTAGTTTGGAATTTCCTGTATTTTATTCCACAGCTACAGGATTTTCTCCACCACATTCAAATAATTCAAAATAGATCACAGAAATGTTTACTAAACATTTTACAAAATTCACTCTTCAACTTAAAAGAAAGGTTGCGGGTAAAATTTCTTGTAATTTCCTGCCAAATGTAATAAAAGGTCATTTTATTACATTTTAGTACAAGTCATAGTATCAAATTAAATTGACATTTTGCCTCTCATGCTAGAAGGATCAGAAATTGCAGAACTGCTAGAAAACTAGTATGTTTAAACTTCCTAAAGTACCTTCAATGTATCTGTGCCAGCAAAAGAACTTGAAAAAAAAATTCATAATCAGTAATATTAAGCAGAATTTTAAACATTGCCAAAAAAATCACTAAACTTTGCCAATATACAAATAAATATTTCTGAATCAGAATTTAATTACCAGTCCTTGAAATGCCCATCTGTGTCAGTATGATCTACACTTCTATAGAATAATAAAACTACATTTGAAGTCTCTAATGATGTGGAAGGATGTCGGCTCATGGACTGGAGCCACTCTAGGGATTATTTCTCAATCACTGTTGTTCAAGATGGATGTGCATATACACATTCCACTTCAGGCCCAGGAGGATAATGTGACAGCTGAATACAGCTAAAACAAAGATTCCCAGAGATGAGAAAACCAATGTAGTCTCTTCCCTTCTGGGGAAGTCAACATCATCATCATAGCATGATTTTATTTCAGGTTCCTGATAACCCTGGCAATCAGTGGGATTGAGGGGAAAGCATAAAAAAAACCTCTGATGCCCAGGTAAGGTATTTTAGGCTCTTTGTGTTCCAACATAGATTTACACTATCCCTGCTCTGCGTGTTCACTAGCCACTATTACAGAAAGAGACCGTGGCACAGTGAGAGAAAAATCAAGGACTTTGGACAATATCAGATTACACAACAGTAGACTAAAGATGAAAAGAAAACCCAGGAGTCTAAACTAAGGAACCTGGGATTGCTGCTGGCCTGCAAAAAGGATATGGTGTTGTAATGAGAATCAGAGAGAGCCACAGTTAGGAAAGCAGGAGAGAGTAATGGCTTCAGATTAAGTGATGCCTAAGCAGAGTGAATGAGAATCTAGTTGAAGCAGGAAGTGAAAAAGAACAATAATTCTGATTGGAAGAGAACACGTAATTCCAAATGTAGAAGGAATAAGAGATATAGCTATCATATAAAAAGGAACTGACAGAAATGACAGCAGTGTTGAGGAGAAATGTTTTAATCATATTTGCTTTTAAAGCAGTTCCTTCCACGTGTGTTCGTAACTAAAAGCATTAACATTCAGGGTTCTATTTTTCATGTATTTTTACTACTTTTTCAAGATATAAAACAAAGGTAGTTTACAATGATGTATGATTTGGATTTTAATCCTTCTTTTGGCATTACAGATATAAAAACAAATGTTTGTAATCTCATGGGTTCCCCAGAAAGTGCCATATTATCTACCTGCTCATTAAGAAGAGTTTAGAAGGTCTTACATTATTGGAGTTATACCTGTTTCTAATTGTACAAGCTCTGTAAGTTAAAGATTACACCATTATTCCAGGAAATTTGTGAGGAATTGGCTACGTGGCAACATATATTGTAAGCGGGCAGCATTTGTCTACATAAGATGACCTTACTTGATTACTTAATTTCATTCTTTAGTTGTAAAATATTGCTCAGTCTAACAGAAGTTAAAGGCATTAAAAGTGTAGAGAGCTGAAGTGAAGCAATATCCTTATTATAGCTTGCTTCTTCATATAATAGGATTTTCCTAAATTGCTTCTTTGCTATAATAAATTCTACTAAAACAAATTAAGTCAATTCATGTAAAATAGTCATCATATAAACAAGTTTACTGAAGATCACATTCACATTTCTGGGGGAGAACCATTCAGCATGAGCTCTGGCCTCATACAGATGCCAGCACCTTTTGCCCTCCTTTGGAAGACGAGGAATATTTGCCTGATGTAGCTTGTATTAACTGAAGTGATTTAAGGAAATCCTTAAAGCTGCTAATAATACATCCATTTGTTATTGTGCAGCTGAGAACAATGAAAAGCAGTTCAGTGTACATATTGTGCTCTGTCAACCAGGAGTGATTAGTTCCTGGATCACTATTGTTTCATTCAGGAGGGTAACAAGGGGTGGGTGAGTGAGACACCAGCACTGGGTGCCAAGTTAGGAGGGGCACCAGAATTGTCCCCTCATCCCCATGGAGTCCATGCCTTGGCAGCAAAAGTAACCCCACAGCATGGCTCTTGCAGCAGCAAAGTGTTGCTCAGACTCTGTAACATTGCTGTAAGAGCAACAGCAGGGGTGGGCAGACCATGTTGTGGCAATCATGGCAGCTGCAGCCTGGGATTGTTTATGAGTCCTCAGTGTAGATAAACTCCTGCAGCCCCCCCACTCCCCACTCAGAAACCCCATCTCTCTAGTGCACAAAGGCACCTCTCTGCCCACTAGGGTGACGCACTGCTGCTGGGCAGGCAGGAGGCACCTCACCATGGCAGCACAGCCGGCATGGGCCTCCCAGAGGGAGTGCAGCAGGGTGGAGAGCCCTGTAGTGGACAACCAGCATCCGCCTCCACCCCACACATAAATCTGTGGGGGTATGTGCCCCCCCATGCCCCTCTCCCTGGGAGTGTGCACAGTGGTGGGGAGCTGCCCCCACACTGCTGGCCTCACAGACAAGCCACCCATGGTTCCATCCTGCTTCGCGGGCAGCCCCGTGACCATGCATTTTGGACCCCAGGCCCATGCATGGCCTGCATGATACTGGGAATCCAGGACAAATGCTGTCCCAGAGTCCTGCAGCTCAGGCCAGGACTTATGTTCCCATTTCGGGAGTGTCCTGCCCAGTTGCCCAACTGCTCACCCCCACGCACGGCTCTTGGAACCTTGCCTCTCCTGGCACTCAACAGCACCTCCCACCTGCTCTCCCATAGGTTTGGCCCAGGGTGCAAGCAGTACTGGTGCCCTCTAGCACACACAGCTGTTCCAGTTAGGCTACTTCCTAATTTAGAAGCTTTGTTGCCAGGGCCATGTAGATAGGCTAATTGACCCTCTTACTCAGCAACACTTTTTAGCTTGTCCCAATAAGTGCTCTGAGGTGGTCATGCTGTTTCTAGTTTAAAAAGCAGTATACAAGGAACAGTGGACAATACTTGAGGGTACTGCTGCTGGGGATAGTAAATTTGCTGTATAGACATAACCTAAGTGCTCTAAAAAACGGACTATTTTCTTATATGGCCTTAACATTTGGTGTACCGGAGAGAGATACAGGGTACCATTAATGATCTCAAGTTAGTGTGATTTGAGTAAGTAGTTCCCAAGGTAGACTCCCCTGCATAGAGCAATTTCTATAAATTCAAATCAACCAACATTCTTTTTCATAGACCTGTGGATCACAACATATCTCTAAAAATGTCCCAAGTGTTTAAAGGGGGTATGATAGAGGTGATATCTTTTATTAGACCAACTAGATTTCTGAAAAATAAAATCTTTAATTTCAAGCTTTGGGGCACAAACACCCTTCTTCAGGCATAGGAGAAAAGATGGTAAAAGTTCTCCTGGGTATTGCCTCTAGACCAGTATGGCTACAACCTTGATACCCAACTGTTTAAGTCACTCAACATTTATTCTAGCTACTACTACTTTAAGAAAGCAATACATAAAGTCTTATTTAAAAAAGCAATTAAGCTGTCTGGAACATGTGCCAAACAGTTTCACATGTGAATTACAAGAAAGACCAGCCAAGGTGGTGTCTAGGAGGATAGCTTTCTCATGACCTGACTGGCTCATGGGAACTGCTGTGGCCATGGAACTTAAGGTCTACTCAGACAATGTAAATTCATGGCCTAGCCTTGGCAGAAATCTGAGAAATCTCTGGGGGCAGGTTGCTACAATCTGCCTAGGCATGGCCAGACTTCAGCAGTGTTTTGGAGGAATGTAATCCAAGTACAGTAGATAATCCACAAAGCATTCCAACTATTTAATTTATTGTCCAGCAACTGCTTGCTGGGAGGGGAGGAGTGACGAACAGGAGTTGGGGATGCAACAAGGAGAAGAGAGAATTATGGAGATTGGCATAAGAGGGGTGAGTAGTAGAAAAAATAGAGGCTGAGGGGCTCAGATCAGGAGAAATAGTGTGGGAACTGGGGGAGGGTTAGGAAACAAGGAAGAATAGAAGAACACTGTGTTGGGTGATAGAGGGATGAAGAAATTAGAAGTGGGAGAGTTTGTCAGCCTTACTTCCTTACCTTCAGTACATATGCAAGGATATAAAAGCAAGGAAGCTGCTCTGACATGCTGCAATTCCACCATGTCAGTCCAGGCTTGATTAATTGAGTCTGCTGGAGCATGGCGATTACTGTGCTCCAGCAGCCTCCTGCATCTTGTGTATCAGTGTGCCCACACTTACAAATGGTGGCAGGGGCACTTGAACTAAAGCTCATTGAAAGAGCTCATTGAACGCAGCTCTCAGGGCTGCTCTAATTAAAGCGTTGCCCTCCTCCCCCCACCCCCCAACCCCAACGTGCCTTGAGATACCTGCCTCTGTGAGTGGGATCAGAGTTCTTCTCCCTTCACCCTTCATCTGAGCTGGGACCTGGGCAGTCCAGCAGTCCTCTCCGTCTTACTTATGAGTCCCCACTTACATCAGTCAGGATCTGGTGCATCTTGGTCCCTTGAAGAGTCCTGAGCCCTTCTCCCTGCCTGCCTTGTTAGTGGGGATCAGGGTGCCCTGAAGGTAATGTACATTTACATTTCTGAAAAACAGGAAATAAAGGATTAAGGCATACTTATAAATGCATAGGGTGAGGGATTTGGGCAGAGTGCATGGATGGAAGTGAGGGTGGTCACCCTGATGTGCCCCCGCCCCCTCTGGACGGCCTTGAGAAGGACTTGTATGAAGCAGGGCAGACTGGATGCCAGTGGCATGACTGGGGAGGCTTGGCTAGAACCCGAGTGGAATGTCCATTGTGGGCCCACAGATGTACAGAGCCTGGCTTTCCATGGAGCTTGGTCTACATAACCAAGGAAGAGTGCAACACTGCTTGCTAATCTGCTGCTTGTCAGATGTGAGCACAACAGCAGAGGGTGCCAGACAACATGGAGCAAACTTCCATACTGTGAGACAGAGATGAGACAGAAAGGGGATACTTGGCAAGAAAGGTTGAGGGAAAACCTACATCTTGAAGAAAACAGTTGCTTTTGTAATGTCTCACTTTCCTCCACAGGATTCTAGATGTCACTCCTTTCACTTACCCATCATAAAACCCAGAAAGTGCTTCCATATCCTGCAATGGAATGGAATTACTTGCTGCACATATCAGCAATATATATTACTGTCTGGGGCTGTCCTCTGCTCCTAAGGAACGTGAACAGGTCATAATCACTGTTTCAAAGAAAAACACAAACTTTCTATCTATTGATCAAGTTCTTCTTTATCTATTATAATGAGATCTGAAACAGAGTTATTCCATGGGGAGGAAGGGGCAATATCTTTTATATTAGAAAGTTATCACCTACACTTTTTTAAACCTCTATACATTTTACTACTAGCTGCATGAGACTTCCATGTAATAATGTCTCCAGTGATAATGCAATTTTTTGTTCCATACGTTACAGATAGATGCTTAATTGCTTGTTAATACGTATTTTTAATAAAGTGTGATTTAATGGTTTTCATACATTATTCAAGTTCAAATTGTCAGAGTGTAGTTAATCTTTGAAAATAGTCTAATTTACCAGGAAGGCTCTAGTCAGTCATGGATTGCTTTTTCTTGCATTGTCATTGGAGATAATTGAACAGATAAACACTCTATTGGCTAATGATACTGTTATCGTGTTGCATCACTGAAGTTTGGGCTCATTGCCAAAGCACCGTAGTGTTGCTGGGCATGAACCTTGATGGCAACACTACTGCACAGTAGTACTGAGCTACTGCGCAGTAGCATCTAAAAATAACTGCGGATACAATTAACAATTGTGGAGTCGGCGGTTTGTGTAGATGCAGCCTCTGTGTAGCTTCAGACAGAAGGTGACTATTACAGTGCCTTGCCACCTGTGTATTTTGAGCAGACAGCCACTTTGGGAATAGCTGCAGACACAAACATGTACCCCAGAGTATTTAAGCTCAATGTAGTTTTACCCATTATTTTTTCCTGGGTAATTCTACACTGAACTGAAGTGAGCTAGACCAGCTTAGGCTTGTGCATCATAAGTTTACTTCTTAACATGACAGAAATGCATTGTATGTCCGAGTCTCCCTCTCTTGTAAATCCACTCAGTTGTAATTTCCACGTGAGGCACACCTCCGCTCCATGATAGGATTGGCAGGAACAATAAAACTTTTTTTCTTATTCCTGCATTTGTCCATCCCCTAAAACTTCCTCTAACTTCATTACATATTTTGAGTACAATGAATGAAGGATTGCATCCTGCATCCAGCAACAAAGGACACTGACATTCTCTGTGTCCTTCTAATAAATAATATTACTTTTATTTGCCACATACATTTCTAAAGTCTTTTGTACCAGTGTTGGATAGAACAATATGCCAAATATACTTTTTCCTTTTTTGTTTCTTATTAAAGAGAAAGTTGCATTTTTTTATGCAAAGATACTGAACTACAGAAAATACTTATCCAAATTCATGATAATATTGACAAACTCAGAATATGTTAAGCAAATTAGGCTCCTTTTAATATGAAAAAAGAACAACAAATGCTATACTGTGTGTGGCCACCAAGCCTCGAAAAGTCATTCTCATGTGACCTTCGCTCTGGTGGTAGATGTAAGGTGCCTTACGGACTCGTGTTGCAGACTGAGCAGATGTCTCCCCCCGAGTTGCCGCCCTCGTTCTCGCCTGCCACGACTCGTCGTTCCTCAATAGGTGGGATTGGTCGTCGGGTGTACTCAGTGGCCCGTGGTTCTCTTGGTGGTTATTCACGGGGCTCCACCATCCCTATACCCCAGCCTCACGCCTCCTTCAGTGCATTGTCCTTCTGTTGGCCTCGTCCCCTCTGGTGGGATAACGCCTCACAGCTTGGCGTCTAGATGCCTGTGGCCTATGGCCAAGTTCGCCCATGTGGGCCTGCCCCCTTGACCCTCCTTGCCTCCACCCCTTCTTTCGAGGAAACACAAAAAAACCTTCCAAGGCTCCTCCTCAGCCCCATTCCTCGGGGGTACCCCGCACTTTCCACTCTTCCCCTTCGCATGGGGCAACTAAATAAAATGCATTAACAAAACACAGAATAATGAGCCACTTCCTGATGTGGCTGCGCCCTGCCCCCTTACTATCCTTCCCCTGGCTCTAGCTGGGGGGGCACTTTACTCCTGGCCCGTCACCTCCAGGATTCACTCCTGTTCTCCCGTCGGCCCAGCTGGGACCGGCGGCAATACCCACCCCAATTGTAAACCTCTTGGGGCTCTCCCAGGGTCTTCTCTCTCTGGCGTGGCTTCCTCCTTGCCCTAGTCATCCCAATACTCCCACCTGGGGTCTGCTCGGGCTCCGGGTGCAGCTCTGGTTCCATCCCTGGGGCCAGCGTGCCTGTTGCTCCCTCGCTGTCCTGTGCATGCTCCTGTCGGGGTGCTCTGCCCCGCACTGCCAGCATCTGCCCCCAGCTCATTGGGCTCCATGGGTCCCATGGGGAGGATCCTTTTCTCTCCCTATGGCAGCTGCAGTTCCCCTCTCGTGCTGCTCTCCCTCCTGCCCTCTGCGGCATTGGCCGCCATTTTTATTTCCACCAGCCAGCTTTTGAGGCTGACATCACCAGCCAGCCTTAATTGAATAAAGAGGCGACTGACGAGCTGCGCAGGCTCTTCCTTCCACCCCTGCTGTGCTGCGTCTCCTGCTGCTGGTGAGTACCCCTCGTTACTTGTTTCCCTGGGACACTGTGCTAGAACCAGGTGGGAAAAAAATCAGAAATTCCACTAACACAGGGAGGAAGAGGAAGATCACTTCAGATTTCTTTACGATTTCGTACAGATTTCTGTTGCCCTTGTTTATAACCTGTTTCCTGATTTCCTTTGAATAACTAATTTCAAAACTCTGCCCCACCTTCTTTTCACATAACATCTAGGGATGAAAGGGCTGTTTTAAAAATGATCTTTCCAAAGAAGCAGTGAAAAAAAATCTTTTATTTATAAAGTAACATTGCAAATCATTACTAAACTGTATCCTAAGACAATACTGCATGAATATACTGACCTTTCACCAGTACAGAAGTTATTTTATTTTACAGACCATTAATCAGTGAAACAACAATGTAACTATATCTGATAACCTACAATCTTCTTCCAAACTCATTGAGATTTGGAAACTAGCAAAAAGCAGATATAGCAGGATGACTAACAGACTGCAAAATATTTACAGATTTAAAAAAATAGTAAGAAAGTGTAAGCAAGCATAAACTGGTGAAATATTATTTTTCTTTACTCTGCTTACATGAGAATTCATTCCAGGATTCTTTTGCCCAGCCCATTTTAAAGGGAACTTTCAAAAAAGTAAAAAAATTAAGTTCCCATTTTTATTTCTTTTTCTCATACTTGGAAAACTAAAGGTTGTTCTTAAAAACAAACGAGCAATGCATTTCTTACAGTAGAAAATCATGTCTTGTTTATCTAGGAAGACTTTATGGAGAGGTAGTGAAGCAATGACTTTGAAAATAAAATGACACCTGAGCTGTTGAGAGTGGAAAGGTTTTTATTCAGATCACTTGTAACAGTATTCTTTGTTAACTTTTGGAAGAACTTTTATATGTACAGTTTGGAAAAAAAGATATCTTTGTGAAAGATCCAACACTACAGGCATATTCAGTGAAGGTAGGAGAATTATATCCCTGACACACACACAAGAAATCCTCCACTGAAATTAGGGAAAAGCCAGACCTGTGATACACGACAGTCAAAAGACAAACAAATAAGCAAGAACAGCTTCCTCACATAAAAGCTAACTGAACTTTACCGGGAACCAGCTGACAGGAAGGGGCAGGGCCTGGCACATATAAATCCCAGGCGTGAGGCCAGGAGGGCAGTTCTCTGCTGGTGGCCCAGGGAGAAGGAGCTCGGCCAGTGCAGACAGAGGGAAAAAGCCTGACTGCACGAGCAGCCACTGACTGATGCTATGGGTTGGAGCATTCCCCAGTAGGAATTGAATGTTGTTTTGGCCGGACGGTTTAGGTTTTTTTATGTTATAGCCCAAGGGCTTTGTGTTTTGTGTTCGCTGTTTATCTGGAAGACCGGATGAGGCTATTAGGGGTTGGAGGAGACCTCACAGGGGCTCCACGGCATCATGGGGACCCCGGTGCCAGAAAGGGCACGGCCCTTTGGGTGCACTGACCCCAGCCCCAAGGCGTGGGGCAGTGAGAACCCCCATAGCGAGGGGAGCTAGGAGAAGCCTCAGAGCGAGGGGCAGAGAGAAACCCCAGTGAGAGAGAGAGAGGGAGAGAGCCCAGAGAGTGAAGGGGGCGGTGAGGAGCCCAGAGAGCAAAGGGGGTGGTGAGGAGCCCAGACAGTGAAGGTGGTAGGAAGCCTCACCAAGAGGGGGCAGCAGATCGCCAGGAGGGTCCAGGACGAGATAGGACGGCGGAAGCCCAGGGAAGTCATGAAGAGGGCCAAATTACAGCAAGGTCCAGGTTAAAACCACATCAGTAACATCTATGAGGCTTGGGCTGCAGTGTAGGGGAGGAAAAAGGAGCCGCAGATAGCGCCCCCTGGCCACCGGGGTGAATAACATGGACAGCCTCCTGCTAATTACATCAATTAATTAAGATCAAGGCATGGCAGGCGAGTAAGCAGGCGGTTGGCCCGTAACAGGAGGGCGGAGTCACCAATAGAGAGGCTCCAGTACAGATACTCCTGTCACACTCCTACATTAGCAGCACCAAGATCCCTGGCATAGCTAATCTGTTGCCTGTTGCTTCCATTTTAAGCACACCGGGCACGCCTATACAAGACGCTTTACTGTGCATTACAATGTCACCGCTTATACGTGCATGGGATTTACTGTGCAGTAAATTAAGCTAATGCACCATTAGCTAATACCGGGAAATACAGGTACTAAATTAATGGTGCATTAGCTACCGCGCAGTAACACATGTCGATTCTGACCAGCCGCAATTTGCTCCCCGTCAGCCCAGGCAGCCCTGCTGCTGCCTGGTGAAGCCCTGATGTGGGGGAAGCTGTGCCCACTGCAGGGGAAGCCATCTCCCTGCCAAGAGGGGACCTGGACGGGTCCTGATCCCCATGTGCCCGGAAGAGCTGTGCTGGCAGCAGGGGCAGCTGTCTTTCCAGCCATGTAAGGATCTAGACAGGTCCCGATCCCCATGTGGCATGGACACAAGTCTTCCCACCCCGCAGAGATCAGGACCTGCCACAGTGCCTCTGGGGGCAGAGGGAGCTGTCCCTGCTCAGGGGCTGCTCCCTCGCAGCTGTGGGGAGATCAGCTTGTGCCCTATGTATCTATACAGGACACACACACACGCACTTTGGTTATAACATATACATATATGCCACATATACATAAAGCACAAGTCTTCACGGGTTGAAGCTTCCTTCACCAGACACCTTCTATTCGTCTTCAGGCTATCCCAGCTACCTCGCTCTGTCACGCCACCCCGTGCATCAGCGCTGTGACAGAAAGAGGCCTGCTCAGAAGCACGTCTAACCTGAAGAGGAAAAGCAAAGGGGAAAAGCCTTGGGCATCTTAAATGCGGCTCCCTGTTAGCTCGGGTGCTCTGCTGGGCACGGCCTTCCTATGCAGTGTCACCTGGTACAAGTGTCCCCACCTGAATAGCTGGGCGGGGGGGAAGCGCAGGGAGCAGCAGGGCCCTGCTCCAGCTCGGGGGGAGCGCAGAGAGCAGCAGGGCCCTGCAGGGCTGGGGGCAGGGAGCAGGGAGGCCGGCGCAGGGCTCGGGTTTCAGGCGGAGGACACCGCAGGCCAGCCGAGGCCGGAGTGAGCAGGGCGGCGCGGAGGGGCGAGCGGGCGAGGCAGCGC
>NW_017728992.1:108045533-108047605 GCF_001723915.1 Gavialis gangeticus
GCGGAGGGGCGAGCGGGCGAGGCAGCGCCATGGGGTCCGCGCTGCGCAGCGAGGCGGCGGCCGTTGCCCCCCAGCCCCCGCGGTGCCCGGGCGGAGCTGCCGAGTCGCCGCCGTCGCCGTCCTTCGACTGCTCCATCTGCCTGGAGGTGCTGCACCAGCCCGTGCGGACCCAGTGCGGACACGTGTGAGTGCGGAGCGGGGCAGGGAGGGTGAAGCAGGCTGCCGCGCCACGGTACCTGAGTCGCAGGGCTTTCAGTCTGCTCCCCCGGCAACAGCGGCGTTTCACCGCCCGTGAAGGGCAGCTCTGCAGGGTCAGGGGATCGCACGGCTCCCTGCCCTGCCCGCTGTGCGACGGAGGAAAAGCAGAGACCCGGGGCTCCTCCTGCCAGATAACCCCAGGCAGGGACAGGCACTTAAAAGAACCAGGAAACCTTTGAGGCTTAAAGGCAAAAGAGCTGGGGGAGCAGGCAGGGCAGGGGTCCCAAGGTGCCCCTTTTGCCTTGCCAGCCCCGTGTTTCTGTAGTGTTTTCAGATTTTGGGGAGCAAAGGGCTGGAGTGGAGTGAGGAGTGTCCTCTGTATGGACACGGACAGTCCCTCGCCTCTGCTGAGGAAAGGCTGGAAAATTTGGCTCTGCTTGAGTGTGTCAAGCAGAACAATCAATATGAACTGGGGTGGAAAATGGCCCCCAAAGCTGTATTGCAGAGGTTCCCAAACTTTTTCTTATTGCCTACCCCCTTCCAGATTTACCAGCTGCCCATGTAACCCTATCAGCATAGGTTTTGTATTTTAAACCCTTAAATGCCAATCATTCTTATCATGACAATTGAATCGGCTATTACACAGTTTCTCCTGTGTACCTCCCCCCAGAGATGTGTTGCATGCCCCAGGGGTAGGTGCACCACAGTTTAGGAACCCCTGCTCTATAAAATAAAATGCATGCAAGAATTATAGAGAAAAGCACAAGGCCTTTACCCGAATCCATCCTCTTTCTATAGCCCTCATTAAGAGTTAATTTGTTACCTCTGGAGTCATGCTGGCATAACTATTGCAGACTGACACAGCGCCTGGACACCATTCTTCAAGAATAAGAGTGCCTCCATTTGACTTAGCCTACTCTGCTTGGAAAGTGGATTAAGTAAACAAGTATAATTATGGCACTCTTGCTCCAGAAGGCTTATGTAGCTGAAGGCTCCCATTTAAATAAATAGACTGTTCAACCAGGAAGCCTACTTAGATAGATGAGAGATGATGAGCATCGCTATTCACGTGGTTGTCTGGATTGGATACTTGTACCATTTTATTTGGTTTTGTGGAACAAGTGGATATTTGTAACATTGTATTTGGCTTTGTATAACATTTTATGTGGTTTTGTGTCATTTCTCCTTACTGTTTTCTGTTGGGCTCATTATTTAGTAATCCGCATGTAAATTATGACTTTATCTTCATAGTTTGTAAAGACTATAATACTATTTTAATGCAGGAACACATTTAGTGTAACACATTTTTTAAAATATATTCTGTTACTACCAGTTTCACTCTTAAATAAAGACAGCTGGCTAAAATGTTTTTAAAATAGTCATTCCAGAATACAGAGAAATAGAATGATGTTTTTAAAACCTCCTCCTCCTAAAAAAAATGCAGGAAAAAAACATGAAAAAAATCAAACCAGAAGAACAACAAAAAACTTTTTTCTACTCTTCCTGGGGGCAGGAGAAAGGGGCAGAGCAGGTCTGGAAGGACAGAACATGGAAATAGAGGCATAACAGGGCAGCTCTGTGCTTTGGGTAGTGCAGCTACTTCTGGTGGTGAAGCCAACTGGCAGCTGCAGCAGCTGCTGTTTTTATAGATTCATAGACACTAGACCTTGGAAGATCATCGAGTCCAGCCCCCTGCTCCAGGGGCAGGAAGTCAGCGGGGATCATAGGATCCCAGCAAGATAAACATCCAACTGTCTCTTGAAGGCGTTCAGAGTAGGTGCTTGAACCACCTCCGGCAGCAGTCTATTCCAAACCTTGGGGGCTCAGACAGTAAAGAAGTTCTTACTTATAGTTTCATGGTTGGTAGGGTTGGA
>NW_017728992.1:108052605-108060219 GCF_001723915.1 Gavialis gangeticus
TCCCCACACTGCCGGCCCATGTTCATCTTGGCATCAATGACGACTCCAAGATCCTCTTCTGCCTCTGCACTGACGAGAAGGGAGTTCCCCAGCCTGTAGGTCTGCTGCTGGTTCTTCCTCCCCAGGTGCATCACCTTGCACTTGTCAGTGTTGAATCCCATCCTATTCTTGTCCGCCCACCCCTGTAACCTGTCTAGGTCCGATTGTAGCCTATTCTAACGTGCCCACATCCCCATGTCCAGCCTGAAACAGTCATGGAGGAGTTTGTGACCATTCAACCTTGTCATCCCTTGGGGTGCTTTGGCAAGCAAACATTCCCCCAGATCTTGGTAAGCACTCCTGATAAACTTATAAGTGGCCACCAGATTGTATCCCTCCCCTTTCCCCCCAGTTATGCTACTGGATGGAAACCTAACCTAAATTACACAGATAGATCCTTTTAAAGCTATTAACTTCAATAGTTACCTCCCAGATCTGATTGACACAAGGCATTTAGATTCCCAATGTGTAGTTTCAGGGTTTGCTTTCATTGCAATGTTAATCTGAGTCATGCCTCAATTGCTGCCCCTAACTTGAGACCTAAAACTTTATCTCAGGTGTGGATCAGGGTTATCTTAATAGCAGCCTAAGGAAAAAAGAACAAACCTGTGGGGAGTACTCACATGAGTCTCTTTACAACTGTGTATTTTATGCAGACAACCCTGTGTGGCAGCACAAATCAACCTGAAAGATGGTGAAAGCAAGTATTTAGGAAAAAAGAGGTATGGGGGGAGAGGGTGGCATTATAGGCTTGATTGTTCTGGCTCTCCTCAGCTTCCCAAGGATTGGTCTGATCAGTAGCTACCCCCAGAATCTGTACACCACAAAAGGAGGCATATAGCCAGTTTTGCTGCTCCCTTCTCTAAGTGAATGGCACATGGCTTCAATGAAGCTCAAAATGCAAAGCTCTACTGTCCTTGTATCTGAGCAGCTTTGTTTGCACTGTGGACTCCAGCAAGCACAGGAAATACATTGCACTGGTGAATTGTGACATGCTTGTTGCAGGACAGGCAGGCAAGTAAATCATCCCTTTCTAGTTTCATTCTTTCCATGCCATTCTCATGGTCTTGAAAAATAATGTGTTATATAAAGCTAGGACTTGAAAAAAATTACCAGATATTTCAATCAATTGTGCAGATCATATATTGCTTTTTCTTTTTTGGGGAGGGGAGGGGGGAGGGGGCTTTCAACAAAGTTCAGGAACAATATCCTGAGAAGTTTAGCTATTTCTTTTACCTCCACAATGGCTGTTCTTAAGTAAACCAGCTCCTTATTTACATGTCTATTGAACAAATAAAGTTGAATGGCAAATTGTTTTCAGGTTAGAACCACAAATATAGACAAGTGTTTGTTACAGCCGAAAACCTATCCAAACTTTTTATAGGGAGTGGAGGAGACAAGATACAGAGCAGTTTAGGAATATTATCTAATATACCTTGATGTAAAGCATTTCATCCTTTCCCTTGGTGATGATTTAGCAGGTAGAGTAAACAAAAGGGTCAGAGGGCAATTTGGTATCATAACCTGTGACATTAAAAGAGGAAGGCTGTCAGACAACTGGGGTGAACCATGATCCAGGGTTATTTAGCAAAGAATACTCTGTTTGTTAAGGAAATGGAAAATGCTGTTTAAAGTACAAAAGCAATCTAGATCAGAGGTTCCCATGCTTTTGCTTATTGCATACCCCCTTCCAGATTTACCAGCTGTCTGCATACCCCCACCAGCACACGTTTTATATTTTAACTCCTTAAATACCTATTATTATTATGAAAATTCAATCTGCTGTTGCATAATGTCTCCTATGTAACCCCCAGAGGTGTCTTGCCTGCCTGCCCCAGGAGTACACAGTCTGGAAACCCCTGATATAGATCAAAATGTGGCTTTATGACACAACTGTGGCTAAATCATACATATCTTTTATTTAGTCAGTCTATAAAGGTACATATCTACCCTTCCTTCTAAATCATATTATAATGTGGTTTACTCTGGGACAGAGGATTTATTCAGCCTTCCTCACCACACCCTTGAATAGTCTTCAACACTTGTTTAAAGTGAGTGCTGCCAGTGTGTGATTTCCATTGCAGTAGTGCTTCACACTACTTTGCAGTTTTGAAAGTCTGCATGTGATGCAAGACAGTTCAAATCAAGAACTAATTAAACTATATTATAGAATCATATTTTAACCCAGGTGAGATGCTATGCTTCAGACATTTTCCAAGGATTTTGCCTCATTGCCAGCTTCAGGTCAGCTCCACCCGTCATATTAATGACATTTGGAGCTTTAGATTCAGATCTCCAGGAAAATTGCTGTTGCCCATGTCACAGATTGAGAAATAGGAGGAACATGAAAGTTGGCACTGCCATAACTTCATGCTCTGTTTTTGGCTGTTGTGTGGGCTGGAAAAGACTGAAAGAGGCTGCTTGAGCAAATGGGAATGGAAAGCATGTTATTCTCTTGGTTTTTTTTTGGCTTTTTCCCTATGGCAGCCTCAGGCCCCCATTGCAACCAGTCCACTCTGTAAAGCACACAAAACACATTTTCTTACTCTTTTGCTGCTTTTTAGTCTGGTTAGACACACAGTAGGGGGGGAAAAAGCATGTACAGATCAAAGTAAAAATGAAAATATCAGTCAATGTTTATTGCTTCAGCTTTCAATCTAGCAAGCTTAGACAAAACATCAATAAAGCTTTCCTTATGATCCCAGTCTTATCTCAGAGAATTGTGCGGACACTATCTTGAGCAGTCTGTCAAGCGTGTCCACCGAGGTGCCTGATGTGACAGTTCCTGTGTCTGCTGCTGAAAGTTTCACAGTATAATTTCCATAGTCCTAATGTCGTTCTATTGCATTTTTGATAAATTCACTCACCTTCACAGGCCAAATCCTAAATTCCCATTCATTTAACTGAGAGCAGAATGTAGCCAAGACTGTAGGCTACTTTCTGCTTTTATTTAACATAAATGGCTAACAGGATCTGTACCTAGCAAACTTTTATAAATATTTTTCAGTCCTCTAATAAACCCACAGCACTATGCTTTCATACCAAATTATAACAGATTTAGAAGACAATTCCAGAGACAATTCTACTACATTTTCAACTAGACTGATGTTAAACTGGACAATTCTTCTGGTTCCCAACACTGCTTCCTTTCCAACTTTCCCAGCTTACAAGCTCCATTGTGATCTTGGGGGTAAACAAAATCTGAGATAACTGTGAGATAACTGATCTTTGTCTGATGTACTGTGAACTCATTCCCTCCCTCTTACTCTGTTCCTTAAGATTTCCTCCCCCAAACCAGCCCCTGTTCCCTTGACCTCCAGAACCCCAAATCAGGCTTCCTGTTTTGGAAGACCTCACACTTCCCACCAATATCAGCACATCACCCAAGCAAGCAGAAAAGTATCTAGTCAGTCTACCTGTGAACCTCTTTTTGGGGTGAGGCTCCATGCAGTCCATTTTTCACTGTCCTACCCCAATACCAAATAGCAAGACTTATTGCATGGGCATTGTTACCTAGATTACAGGTAACCTTGTGAGCAGGCTTCTGATAAAAGAGGGAGAAACAGGTGAACAGTCCAACCTTTTAATTGCTTGCACCTTAAAACATAAAAACAAACATTTATCCCAAAGTCTATCTGGCTACCTGCAACAGCACAACATAGATTCTCACCTATACTGGCTGGGGAGACTCAGGAGGTAGAAAGAGGTGGCGCACAGATTGGCAGCAGATCTTTTTGAATGTGCTCAGTTTTCCAAATTTCCCTCCAGCCTATGTCCAATTTTATAGATGGCTAGTTTTAATATTCTAGTACATAATATCCAATTGGTTTTATTTAAATTTCTTTGTTTCACTAAAACTTTTGGAACTGGACTGAACGAGATCTCTTGTAGACTTGGAAGGCGTCAATTAGTTGGAATTTATATCCTTGGGAAAGAGGTAGGGTTCCTTATCTCCTTTCCTTCCCCATTGTGGAATGCTGTTCTTGTTTCTTATTCACCTTACTTTATGGTCTTCACTGACAAGGCTGTTTTTGTTTTTACAAATTATTTAAGCATTTTAACAAAAATATATTTATTATAGCAAAATAACATCTAATACATTTGGTTACATCAATCAGTACTACTACTCTTAAGATAAAGCTATGAGATAATGTGTATATGGGTTATTTAATATACGTTTTTACCTTTCAGGTCTTGTGCTTTGTTTAATTGTGTTTGATGGCTTCCTTTACTTGCTGACCAAGTTAGTTGTCACATCTGCAAAGGTTCACGCTGCGGTCACTCAGAAACAGGCTTTAGGCCTTCTGCTTAGCAATACTTCTGTAGCTTAGCGTAGGCGCCTTGAAAATGGCCAAAGCTGGCAACAGTGTGCAGACAGAAAATTAGGAAGGCCAAGGCACAATTTGAGATATAGCTGGCAAGGAACATAAAAGACAATAAAAAGGAATTATTTATGAGGAAGACCTGAGATTCCACAGGTCCCTTGCAAAAGGCAATCTAGTCACAGATGATGCAGAGAAGTCTGAAGTATTTAATGCCTTTTTTATTTCAGTTTTCATGAATGGGGCAGCTACTAGCTAATGAGCTCAGTTGGCAGCAGCAATAGGGAAAGAGACAAACAGCCTAGAGTAATGGCAGATCAGATCAGGAATTACTTAGGGAAGGTACATGCGTTCAAGGCAGCAGGCTAAACAGGATGTACTACTGGAGGAATTGGTGGAAGTAGAACTCGTGAAGGTCGGGTGAGGTCCTGGATACCTGGAAAAGGGCAATGTAGTACCCATCTTTAAGAAGGGGAACAGGGAAAATCCAGGGAACTACAAACCAGTCTGACCTCTATACCTGGAAAGATCATGGAGCAGGTCCTTAAAGAATCCATTGTGAAGCACCTAGAATAGAACAAGGTGATCAGGAACAGTCAGCATGGATTCACCAAGAGCAAGTCGTGCCTGACCAATCTGATTTCCTTCTATGACAAAGTGACAGGCTTGTGGATGAGGGGAAGAGCAACAGATATGGTATACCTTGATGTTGGCAAGATTTTTGACACTATCTCCTATGACATCCTCATTAATAAGCTAAGATGAATGTACTGTAAGGTGGATACATAACTGGTGAGATATCATATTCAGCAAGTAGTCTTCAATGGCTCAATGTCTGGTTGGGAGGAGGTAGGGGGTTCCCCAGGGGTCTGTCCTGGGTCTAGTATCGTACAACATCTTCATTAATGATTTGGATGTTGCAATCAAGTGCACACTCAACAAATTTGTGGATGACATCAAGTTGGGTGGAACTGTACACATTCCAAGGGCAGGGCTAGAATGACCTGGATAAACTGGAAAAAATGTTGGCAATCAACCAGATGAACAAGGACAAGAGCAAATTCCTATGCTTGGGATGGAATAACCACAGGCACAGATACAAATTGGGGAATGACTGGCTTGGCTGCAGTACTGCAGAGAAGGACCTGGGGTTTATGGTGGACCAAAAGCTAAATATGATCCAACAGTGTGCTCTTGTTGCAAAAAAACCTAATAGCATCCTGGGTTGTATTAACAGGAGCATCACTTGCAAATCAAGATATGTGATTGTTCATCTTTATTTAGCACTAGGGAGGCCTCACTTGGAGTTCTATGTTAAGTTTTGGGCTGCACACTTCACGAAAAATGCAGACAGTTTGAAAGAGTCCAGCACAAGGCAATACAAATAATTAGGGGCCTAGAAGGCAAGTCTTATGAGGAAAGGCTGAAAGAACTAAGGTTATTTAACTTGGAGAAGAGAAGACTGAGGTGGAATTTGATAATAGACTTCAAATACCAGAAGGGTGATTACAGATATGGTAGAGATGAACTTTTCTCTGTGGCTGTAGGGAACAGGATGAGGAACAACAGCCTCAAACTGCAGCAGGGGAAATTTAGGCTGAAAATTAGGAGGAATTTTGGGTACCTGTACATGTGGCGGATGTCTGCTCTAATGAGTGCTAATTAGCACATGTGGGAGCAGACTCAATTAATTGAGTCTGCCAGAGCATGTTAATTAACATGCTCCAGCAGCCTCCATGTCACATCTGTTCAGGATCCCCACACTACAAATAGGTGGCAGGAGTGCTTGAATTACAGCTCATCAAATGAGTTTAAGTTCAAGCACCCCACCACCATTTTGAAGCACAGGATGCTGAATACACTGACACTGCAGGTGCTTTAATTAGAGCTGCTCTTGAAGCTGCTCTAATTAAAGCTCCCTCTCCTCCATGTGTACGGACACTTTTTCTGACTAGGAGAGTGGCCAGGCATTGGAACAGGCTACCTGGAGAAGTTGTGGAATCTCTGTGCTTGGAAACTTCCAAAAGCAGATTAAACAGTCACTTGGCTAGGATGGTTTATAGTTGGGGATGATCCTGCCTTGAGCAAGGGCCTGGACCTGATGATCTTGTGAGATCCCTTCTAGTCCTATGATACTATGACTCCTTAGATCCCACCCCCAACAGGCAACTGGGCAATACCTGGCATTTCCTGTTCAGTGTCCCCTCCTTCTAGTACCCTCAGCTTTGAGCTTTTAAAACATACTCCATTGATTTTTAAAATATACTTTCATTTTGTCCCAAGGAATAATTTATATTTTTGCTCTTTGGCCCCAGATGCAATACAGACTCAGGCCTTTTGTCCAGTGTGGGTTTATGCCCCCTCTCCCAAAGTTCAAATAGGCCCTCAAACCTTCTTCAGGCCCAAATTCCTTCCAAGACTGTTATCAAGTTGGAATTCAAAAGCATCCAACTTTCCCCATGTGTCTTAAGTGTCTGTATTTATGACAGAAGATTTACTTAGTCTACATGAAGTAAATTATAGGTCACCCAAGCACTATCATGTGCCCAGTGCAGAATTACAGGTAATATACGTTTAGGTTAATGACAGTTACCTTTAATTCAGATTCCACTAAGTGAATAGACTCCTCCCTTTCCTATTCCTTTCCAATTACTACAACTTCTGTCATAATAGATTTCTATTCACAATATCAAATGCAAAAGAAAAATCTAATGGGTGAACATATATGCAGGTCTTCTCTACTGAGCACACCAGTGTGCAATGCTGCTGCAAAAGCAGGATTATCGTGGCTCGTGTTCAGACAAACTGAGGGCCCCAATACTCCATTCCCCCAGGGCAGAGTATTCATACTGCATTAATCTGAATCCGAAGAGCACAGAACTGCAGCATGCTGATGTATGGCGTCTTTACCACGGTGTTTAGGTAACTGAACACTATCTGTGCCCACAGCATTCACATGTTACTCAGAATTGCTAATGGAGTCTTACTGGTACACAGTTTTTCTTACTGTAGAAACAGCCCTATAACGTCTGTAATGACCTGCATTCTCACCTTATAAACAACACTATAGACTGAGTTGCTAGAAGCAAATATTAACTGACTAGAACTGTGGTAGAAACTGAACATCCTGACAATCAGTGGTGATGTCAAGTTCTGAATCGTAGCACTTCTTCATTTTAAGTGAAATTTGGGGGAGGAAAGTGTTACATTTGTTTTGTTCTTTTTTATGTAGGTTCTGTCACACTGTTAGGTA
>NW_017728992.1:108065219-108071562 GCF_001723915.1 Gavialis gangeticus
ACTGTGGTAGAAACTGAACATCCTGACAATCAGTGGTGATGTCAAGTTCTGAATCGTAGCACTTCTTCATTTTAAGTGAAATTTGGGGGAGGAAAGTGTTACATTTGTTTTGTTCTTTTTTATGTAGGTTCTGTCACTCCTGTATTGCAGCAAGCTTAAGGAATAATGCATGGACATGTCCTTATTGCCGGACTTATCTTCCTTCCAAAGGCATTCCAGCTACTGATATTGCCAAGAAGATGAAAAGCGTATTTCAAAATTGCACAGAGTGTGAAACACAGGTTTGTACCCTTGAACATCCACAATTGATTAAGTATTTATTCATACATAGGACCAGACAAAATTAAGGCCTCTTTCCTAGCTCTTAACTATACTATCAAAGTTCTGCTGACGTAGGGATGTGAAAAGATCAGACCCTATAGCAGGGGTCAGCAACATTTATGGGCAGAGTGCCAAAGAACTCCACAACCTTGACTTGTAAGTTGTTGGTATGCCAAGAGCAGACAGCAAAGAGCCACAAGGGGCCCAATTTTTGTTGTGGCAGCAAAGCCCCAGCCCCTTCCTCAGCGTCTGCCCCAAGGTGCGCGTGCACCCACTGCTAGCAACAAGCCAGGCTGAGGGTCCACAGACCCCAGTACAGCTACTTGCAGCCTCCCTGCCATCTGCTGCAAGCAGCCTGGGCTCCGTGGCCAGTGGCAGAGACCTGCTAAGAGCCTGGGCCAGCTGTGGCATGCTGAGCAAAATGGCTTCACATGCCATGCTCTGACACACGTGCCAGGGTTTGCCAAACCCTGGCCTGCAGCCAATTAGTTCTACTGCAAAACTCTCCAGTGTTTTGGATCTGCGAGCAGGTGAAGGCTTCTAGGACAGACCTTCTGCTGTTCATGGGAGATAACACAATTGCTGGCAGAAAAACTTCTGCTGGCATAGCTGGGTCTACACCAGGTGGTCATTGTTCTTCAAGCAACAGCGGCACCTGTCATACACGCATAGGCAAAGGTTTGTTTGCACAGGGAAACTGGCATAACAATACAGGAGTTAGGTATTCTGCTATTGCTACATGGATATCTACTGTTATGTAGATTTCTTAATATTTAGCAAAATTTGAGTATTTGTCTTAGCACGTAGTAAGTTACTCATTGCTCTCATACCCTGTCACATCGTATCTGCAATGGTAAATATATTTAACAGAATAAATTAGCTAAATTCTGTTTGTAAAATGACAGTGGACAGTTAGGATACATGATGAGGATGAATATGGAAATGAATTGTGCATTAAATACACTATAATTAGCACATTTATAAATATGATATATCTCTAAGACTATATGTACAACGCAATCTAAAGATAGTATCTGTGTACAATACCTGTATTTAAAATCTTTGTCTCATTTTTATGTTGTTTTCCTTTATTAAAAAAACTAAGATCCTAGTTCACAAAATCTAATAAAGCAAGGTACTGCATTAAAATGAATGGGTCAGATCTTAGGTTAATATATGACCTAGATAGGGACCAGGGTGGATCTGAATGAGGCCTGCTGAGTATGGCCTGTTGTCTCCAAAAATTTTATTTTCAAAATATAAAGTGTTTGGCTAGCAAACAAGGAGGAAAAGCCCTCAAACTGAAAAATCACTGAATTCATTTTACATTTAATACAAAAATAGTTTATTACAAAATGTGTTTGATACAGTCTGCCAATAATAGCTTATTATTGCCGAAAAACTGGTTTAACAACAGAAATGGTGATACATCTTGAGCTAAAATGCTATGACTCTAATGAAGATAGCACTGAAATAAACTGCCATTTAAGTAAGCTACACCCAGAATGACAGAGACAAGTTATGCTAACAGAACCGCCATGTAACTGATTTATTGCAAAGAAGTACTCTGGCCTAAAACATAACAGGCTGCTTTTTAACATTGCCTAGGTATGTCTGAGTGAAATGAGAGCTCATTTGAGGACTTGTGAACAATATATAGAAAAATATGGACCTTTGCAAGAGCTTGGAGACACAGGAACAAGGTACAGCACTTTGATGGTGATGATGTGACAAACATAACTTTTAATATAATTTCATGCAAAGTTTGAAAATGTGGAATTTGTTTCCTTTTCCCAGGGGCTGATAAAAGCCATTTCTATTTTTTATCAAAATAGTTGTTGCAAAGCTACCAAACATCCGGATTTGGCCATGAAGCTTTAAAAGCCAGATGGCTTTAACAACCAACAGCAGCAAAAATCTGTTCTTGTTTCCCAAAAGTATTTTTTTTAAATTAGAATTACGTCTCAGAAAAGCTTTATAGCATCTCACTGTGGCATGAGGCAGTGCAGAGATGAGATAGTGTGCTCAGGCTATAAGCAGTCCATCTCTGGGCATAGCTGGCTGAGTGCAGAGCTCTGCCAGTAAGCAGAGCTGTAACATTGTGGCTGGGTGTTGGGGGCAGCTGCAACTCATGGGGGCTGCAGCAACTTCTTGCTGCCACCATGCTGCTGGCATGATCACATGGCTGCAGTGGCAGCTGATATTCTTCTGCTTCACACCCCCCAAGTCAATACCCAGGACCACTGTCCTAGTCATCCCACCATAGTCATGCTACTGGCAATAAATTCTACTGAGAGGCAGAGCTTAGGGGCCACAAGTAGCAGTGCACTAAGCTAGCTACACTCCACTAACTGGCCATGCTGCTTCCAGAACTGCAAGTAGCATAGGTGTCTTCCTGTTACACTGTGACTGCAGCAATACTGGCAGTGTATCAATAGGCCACTGACATAGCAATCAAAATGGTTGTCAAGTTTCTGAATACTGAAACCTGGTAACACATTTAGAAAGCAGTTCTTCTGATCAAATTTTAAACAGAGTGTGACAAATTGTGCAAATCTAAAATATTGTTACAATTTTTTATTTTTTTTAACAACAAAACATTTGAGAATCTGAATTTTTAAAACAAGGTCATTCAGGTAGTTTACATCCTCTTCTAGTATTTTGGTTTATACTAAGGGTGTTTATATCAAACTGCTGGTAACAGGCAAACTGGTATAATTGTGGTATCTTATACAGAAAACACCGACTGCTGCCAGTTCTTGCTATATGTATACATATATTTGGAATTTGAAAATCTGTCCGTAGTTTCTTTGCTGTTTTATTCCTCCTCTGTTAACCTATTTTGTGGCCTGTAGCAGTTAGTGAGGATAAAGACTAGGAGCAACTACTGATCTGAAAACTAGAAGTTTTAAGTGCCTTGAATACAACATCCCTTGACTTGTTGATGTCTAAATTCCTAAATCTATACATTTGTTCAGACTATTTTTAACCATAATAAAACACAGAAGCATATTTTCTTTTTCAGTGCCTAGAGATATCAGACTTATCATCCAGGATACAAACCCCCCAAAAACAAACCAAAAAAAGCCCACCAAAAGCTATGTTCATGCATCAAGTCAAAATGGCAGGGCCTGAACACTATGCAGTCTTGCTAATGTGAATGATGAGTACACACATAAGGCCTGGAGTCTCAGAGTGAAATAATAATTTTAAAAAAAATCAGGAAATATGAAAGTGAAGCCTTGTCTGTGCAATATAACTTAGCCATATTTCAAAGATGAAGCTGTCTCCCCATTGCTTTCTGCATCAGATTTTTTACACTGTGAATTTTTTGTCTAAGTTTACCTGACAGCATCCATAAGCACAAAGAAAGTATTTCCCATGCTGGGACTTAAAAATAGCTGGTGTGATTTTTTTTCATGCGCAAACGCAAGAAAAGGAAAACATGTAAAGTTTCTGAGTAGAATTTTATTCCAGAAATATCCAAGTGTGAAAACAAAACTAATAATAGAATTTATACATAATCATCAGGTTTGGTCTATACTTTAAATTTTTGCTGGCATAGGTACGTCACTTACAAGTGCAGAGGAGAAAAAAATCCTATCCCTAGCCAAAACAAAATCCTATCCCTAACCAAAATCCTACCCCTAACTGGGGTGCTCCTGGTTTCATAGTTTCATAGTTTCTAGGGTCAGAAGGGACCAGAGTAGATCATCTAGTCCGACCCCCTGCCATGGCAGGAAAGAGTACTGGGGTCAAACAACCCCAGCAAGGTGTTCATCTAACCTCCTCTTAAAGACCCCCAGGGTAGGAGCCTGCACCACTTCTCTTGGAAGTTGGTTCCAGATCCTAGCCGCTCTGACAGTGAAGTAGAATAATTGGTGACTACCAATTACCTCTCATCAGCAATCCCACCTTCTCACACCCCCAACTTACAGATCTAGGCTGGAAGAATTGTGTAGTATGTGTCTTCCCTCCAAATTCTAAATACAACTGCCTTCAATATTCACTATATTGACAGCTAATAGCTGTGGACCCGAGTCCTGAGTGGCTCAGGAGCCACGAGAACAGGCAGTGTTAACTAAAGAACTACACTAATACAAACACCCCAAGGTGGATTGTGGTGTTATATCCTTGTTGGTTAACCTGTAATAATGCAGGAACTGTTTGCATCCCTCCTGGGGAATGAAATATTTATATCATCATTAATAGAGATAGATAGCACATGTGTTGCATTATTCATGACTTCAGGAAAGACATATTAATGTCTACAGTACAAAAACAAAACAAAACAAAATGTGATCTCTGATAACATTTTCTACAAACAACTACACTAGTAAGTTAAAAAGTCACTTTTTAATGAAAGCCATGGTCCAAGTATAACTGGTGTAGATGTTGTAATTGAAAAGAGTCATTCCAAGACAAACAGGGAAGAGTTGGTGGGGAATGTAGAATTGGATGGCAATTTGGACAGCAGCAACCATGAGATGACTGAGTTTAGGATCCTGAGGAAAGGAAGGAAGTAGAGCACCAGAGTAAAGCCCCCAGACTTCAGAAAAGCAGACTTCAATTCACTCAGGGAACTCATGGGCAGGATCCCCTGGGAGGCTAGTCTGAGGGGGGGAAGGAGTCCAGGAGAGCTGGCTGTACTTTAAAGAAGCCTTACTGAGGGCACAGGAATGAACCATCTGAATGAACCATCCCGACGTGCAGGAAAACTAACAAATATGGCAGAAGACCAGCTTGGCTTAGCAGGGAACTCTTCAATGAGCTAAAACACATAAAGGAAGTTTAGAAGAAGTAGAAACTTGGAAAAACTACTAGTGAGGAGTATAGGAGTATTGTTCAGGCATGCAGGGATGAAATCAGGAAAGCCCAAGTGCAATTGGAGTTGCAGGTAGTAAGGGATGTGAAGGGTAACCAGAAGGGTTCCCACAAGTGTGTAAACAGCAAGAGGAAAATTTAGGAAAGTGTGGGTCTCTAACTGAATGGGGGAGGTAACCTAGTGACAGAGGATGCAGAAAAGGCTGAAGTACTCAAAGCTTTTTTTACCTCAGTCTTCACAGGCAAGGTCAGCTACCAGGCTACTGTACCTGGCAGCACAGTTTGGGAGGGGGGAGGTAAGCAGCTAATAGTAGCAAAAGAACAGGTTAGGAACTATTTTAAAAAGCTGGACACGTGGAAATCCATGGGACCAGACGATTCACCCAAGGGTGCTGAGGGAGCTGACCAATGCGATTGCAGAGCTGCTGGCCATTATCTTTGAAAACTTGTGGTGATTAGGGGAAGTCCCAGATGATTGGAAAAGGGCAAATATAGTGCCCACCATAAAGAAAGGGAAGAAGGAAGAACTACAGGAACTGCAGCCTCACCTCACCCTGAAAAAAGTCATGGAGCAGGTCGTCAAGGAATTAATTTCTAATTACTTGGAGGAGAAGGAGATTAGGAACTGTCAGCATGGATTCACCAAGGGCAAGTCATGCCTGACCAGCCTGATTGACTTTTCTGATGACATGACTGGCTGTGTGGATGTAGGGGGAGCAGAAGGCATGATATATACCTTGACTTCAGCAAAGCTTTTGATACGATCTTCCACAACATTCTCACAAGAAAGCTAAGGAAGATGAATGGACTGTAAGGTAGATTAAAAAAAAACTGGCTGATTGTCAGGCTTTGAGGATAGTAATCAATGGCCTGATGTCTAGATGGCAGCCAGCATCAAGTGGGATGCACCAGGGGTTGGTTCTGGAGCCAGTTTTGTTCAATATCTTCATCAATAATCTGGAACTTACTATAGATGCACCCATATATCGGTCCTATATTTGATCAGCACTGATATAGGGAAAATTGACAGCATCGAAAAATTGGCTTTTTTTGCCTGATGTGGCCAATAAATGCCCTGTGCACGTGCATAGCCACAGCATGCATGCAGACAGGGGCGCCCAGTGGCTTGGAGAGCAGTTTTGGGGTGGTAAGTCTGGTGTGGTGGAAGGGAAGGTGTGGAGGGGGGGCAGACTGCAGT
>NW_017728992.1:108076562-108081772 GCF_001723915.1 Gavialis gangeticus
TAATGGAGTGGGACTTTTAGGCTGGTCTTGGGGTCCCATGACTGATAAGAGAGAGGCAGTGAGGGAGGGACTGGGGATGGGGTAGGTGCTGCACAGCCGGGGTGGGCGTGGGATGGAGCCACGAGTGACTCATCCGGGGGCCATGGTGGGGGGTGGCTCCTGTCACTGCGCACACCCCGGGAGGGCATGGAGGACGTGTGCCCCGGATCTGTGTGCAGGTTGAGGTGGCTGCTGCTGCAGGCTGAGGCCAGGGACTGTGCTGAGCTCTTCCCGGCAGAGGGGCTGGGTCAGGCTGCACTCGGGGCAGGTGGCGGCAGCACTGGGAGGGGGAACGGTGGGGGCTACAGCAAATTCTAGAGGGGATGCAGCCCCCCCCATAACCCTCTCCCAGCACCACCGCTGCCCACCTCAAGCGTAGCTTGGCCCAGCCCCCACCGGGAAGACCCTGGCACTGCCTGGCCCCAGCCTGCAGTGGCAGTCGCCCCACCCCACACACTGATTTGGGGGCATACGCTCCCTGTGCCCGCCCCCAGGGTGTGTGCAGGGCAGGAACTCCCTCCCTGCCCCCCACACAAGCCACTCATGGCTCTGTCCCATGCCCCACCCAAGCAACACCTGCCCCATCCCCACTCCCTCCCTCACCGCGGGGTCCTAGATCTGCACCCCCCACCATGGCCCTTCCCTCCCCTCCCCTCCCCTTTTCCCCCACACCAGGCTTACCAGCCCGATGCTGGTCCCCAAGCTACTCAGCTGCATATTGGAATCAGATCAGTATCGGCCGATATGGCTCCTTAAAAATCGGCCATCAGTATTGGCCCAAAAATTCTCTATCGGTACACCCCTAGAACTTAACCTCAGTAAGTCTGCTGATGACACCAAGCTGGATGGAGTATTAGATATGCTGGAGGGTAGGGCTAGGATTCAGAGAGACCTAGACAAATTGGAGGAATGGACCAAAAAAAAAAAAAATCCCTCTAATTTCAATGAGGACAAATACAAAGTCCTGCACTTAGGATATAACAGTGACATGTACTAGTACAGGCTGGAGACTGACTGGCTAAGCAGCAGCTCTGCAGAAAAGGACCTGAGTATTACAGCAGACAATAAGCTGAACACGTGCTCTTATTGTGAAAAAGGATAACAGCATACTGAGCTGCATTAGTAGGAGTGTTGCCAGCAGATCGAGAGAAAATGATTATTCCTCTCTGTTTGCCACTGGTGAAGCTACATCTGGAGTACTGTGTCCAGTTTTGGGCACTTCACTACAGAACAGATTTCAACAAATTGTAGAGAGTTCAACGAAGGGCAACAGAAATGGTTAGGGGGCTGGAGAACATGACTTATGAGGAGAGACTGAGGAAACTTTATTTAATCTGGAGAGGAGAAGACTGAGCAGGAATTTAATAACAGCCTTCAGCTGGGTGGTTACAAAGAGGATGGAGCTAGACTGTTCTCAGTGGTAGCTGATGACAGAACAAGGAGCAACGGTCTCAAGTTGCAGTAAAGGAAGTTTAGGTTAGATATTAGAAAACAACTCTCACTGAGAGGGTAGTGAAGCACTGGAACAGTTTACCCACAGAGGTTGTGGAATCTCCATCTTTGGAGGTTTTTAAGACTTGGGTAGACAAAGCCTCAGCTGGGATGATCCAGTGGGGGATAGTCCTGCTTTGAGCACAGGGTGGTTGAGACTAGATGACCTGAGGTCCCTTCTGACCTTAATTTTCTGTGATTCTATATCATTTCTGTTTTCCCCCAGGTATGCTTGTCCATTTTGCCAGTGTGAACTGGATGAAGATGATTTAATGGACCATTGTCTGACTTACCACAGATCAGAAAGAAGAGCAGTGGTAACTATTTTACACAGCTTAGTAATATGCACACATATATACTTAATTGAACTTGCATGTTACTTTGATTACTGATGTCTGCAAGCAAACACAAGACAATAAGATGAATTCATTACAAATTTAGTTTTTTATGAGTATGACACAATGGTAAAAGAGGCCTGTCCTCCATGTCGCTGTGCTTCATTCCTGCCAGTCTATTGGTTGCAATTCTACCAGCACCAGACAACTGGTTTTAAAAAGCCAAGGCCAGACAATCCAGTATGCCCTCATGGTTCCAGACAACGTAAGGACTAACCACATACATTTTCAAAATTGTGTTACTAGACCCAGTGGTTCTCCCACTTTCTAATTCTCTATATACTTTTCCTTAGTATACCCTTCAAGTCCAAGGTCCCCATTTTATGTACAGCAACCTATGTATATTCTAATTGTCTATTTCTGTTGCACAAGAGATATATATATTATAGTTTGAAAACTACTATAATGATCCATAAGGGCTAGAGAGGACTATATGCATATCTAAGAAAATACAACTGCATAAATGAAATTTGTATACAGTAGCCCTAATCTTCAGGGTATAACTGTGGATATCAGACTGCACAGGATTACAGTCTATATGTAGACCTGATCTTGACAAGTACTGTGCACAACTCCCATTAACTTCAGAGTCATTTGCTCAGGACAAGGTCCTAAGCACATAAGATGACTCTTAGTGCCTGAGTTTATGAACTGAGTGACTGATGTATGAAGCAACCAACACCATTTTTCAGTAAGAAATAAGAAGTCACACTCTGTTGCTGCATGGTAGTTCTTACTCTGTTTAACTGCTGTCAGACTGATGTTTATAGTTTGATAGGCTTGTATATGTAGTATTGACCGAACAAATTAGAAGGAAGATAAGTTAGAACTGAGGGCAGTATTCACATTTTGTGAGAAGTACTAGCTCAGCAGACAATATTTTGCTGAATTTTGGTTGCCTGGTTTTAATTTGGGCTCAGCATTGTTTCATTCAAGCCCAGTAATTGTCAAAAAACCTCTCTTACACTTGTCAGAATATACATGCTATTTATGTTAGGACAAATATATATAATCAATATTAGCAGTGTGCAGTTATGGGGCAGAATATGGCCCATAGATCAAACATCAGTTACACGAAGAAAGGTATCTCAAGGATACTAGTAAATAACATGTACCATACAACATAGTATTAAAATGGTCCCTTTCTAATTCCCACAAAATCTCACACAATTTAAACAATATTTAAAGCAAATTTAAATTCATATAGGGAGAAACCCATAAAAGTCAAGAAATTGCCTCTTCTGGAACCATAAAATTCTTTCTAATTGATGTATCCACTAAACACTTCCCACTGCATCACTTGCTACAGGATTCCCCAGGACAAGCTAGTGGCACTCACTCTTACCCTTCCAGTCAATTATTGCAGTTGGAAGGCCCCTGATTCTGAACCCAAGGCTATTAGGAAGCATTGTGTGACCTGGCAAATTAGACCTTGTTCCTACAAGTACTCACATGAGCTTCTGCTACCTCCTCTTTCATACCAGGATAGCACTTGCTAAGTTAACTATAAAAGCATAAAGGATCCATCTTAGCTGCTCGCAGTTTGTTAGGAGGCCAACAGGATTCAAAATCTGTTTTAAGTGCAGACTAACATTTTTTATATCATTTTAAGTAAATGTTACAGTGGTTAACTCCATTACAGAGGACCTGTCACTACAAAACTACCTCCTTACAAAACACAGGCATTTGTGTTTTAAAAGACACAGTAAACTATTGCATACGGCAGTAAGAACCCTACTTTTTTTTAGTAGAACAGTAAATCACACAGCATGTGCTGGAAGCTGAGCAAGTGCCTTGTCGCGGTATATTCTTGGATCAGCCAGTAACAATGAAGGGGTTAAGCAGAAGCTGTGGGGAGACAGACCAAGAATTGTCTATCAAGGGAACAGATAATACACAACTGGGATTAACCTAATAGGCTACTGGACTGAAAGTGCATTGTGCCTGCCAGTAAATATATTCATGTCACTAAAGGAATGCCCTTTGATCAGATACTTTACATTTCTGTTCCTTTAACACTGACATTTTTTTATTTTATGAGTTCTCTGTACTAACAACTTAATATTGACTTTTTTTTTCCATATGTATAGTACTGTCCAATTTGTCGTTTAATACCTGGTAGAGATCCAGGCTATTTCAGCAGGAATTTTATAAGGCATCTTCAACTCAGACACACATTCTATTATGAAGACTACATAGTGAGTAAATGATACAATCATTTTTACAAGTTATGATACTAACATATCTGTATTTTCCTCCATCTCTCTTTCAATGAGTAAGTCATGTGAAGGCAGGGATTAGATTGCTGTTATGTCATGCCTGGGGCATATTATTAGACTGCAAAAACGTAACAGACTTAGTGGAGGCAGAAAAAGCTACTGCTAGGAGCACCCGACTGGGAGTCAGGACATATGGATTGTATAACCCATTTCTATTGCTGTCCCCTGGCATGACTTGGGCAAGTTCTTAACCTCTCTCTTCTTCAGTAACCTTATCTATGAAACAAGGATAGCAGTATTTGCTCATGTACTCATGTGCTTATGTAAAGTGCTTAGAGATCCTCACATGAAACATTCTACATTGTATGTGAAGAGTTTCATTATTCCAAGAGCCAATTAAACATCCCAATTTGATTCTACAAGAACAATTGGAAACGTTGAAAGAATTCCTGTGATACAGTCACCTGAATTAGAGTTGGATCTAGCAAGGTGCTATTTATTTTCAACTCCCATTAGCTTCAGTGGGTGAAAATCTCAATGCCTCTCACACCTTATCTCCACATCACAAGCATTAACACACTTTAAAACATTTCATAAACTTTTTTCACTTTTCATGCATCTCCTTGACTACCATCCAACTGGATGCCATCCCAGGAAAAGACATTAACCCATTATTTGGTACAGTGAGGGCTAGACCAGAGGTTCCCAACCACCAACCTGTGGCGAGGGGTTGGCTGATGAGTTGTAGCATGAGTTTTAACCATTGCTAATAACCAGTTCTATGCCCAGGTCATGCCCATGCCATGCTGATTGGCTGGCCTCACTTGGCCAATGATTGTGACTTAAACTTTTGAAATTGGACTGTGGTAACTGTGGCTAGTCACTTCTGTATCAAATACAAAGACTAAGAGATGATCAAGCAAACTTCAGTGGATTTTTTAAAAAAAGAGTGAGTCTGTGAAAAGGGGCAATGCAGTTCTGAATAACAGAGGAGCACTGCCTCTGTTCCTTGCAACCCCCTGCCATAAAAATTAAATTTAAATATGTAAATTAGATTGTTTCTATA
>NW_017728992.1:108081783-108084557 GCF_001723915.1 Gavialis gangeticus
ATTAAATTTAAATATGTAAATTAGATTGTTTCTATACCCATTGCACCAACATTCTTTGAGTGAGTTCTCTGGTCTGCAGTATATAAAAAAGGTTGGGAACCACTGGGCCAGACCACTGAAAAAGTGATGCCAGAAATGAGGGGAAAAAAACAAACACATGAACACCAATAAAATTCTAATCCATACTACATGCATATAACAGAAATTCACTTTGGAGGGTTGTATTTTATTGATGGTTCATGTCTTTTTGTTTTATTTTCAGTGTAGTGTCAAGACACCACTGGCAGAATTCTTTTTCACTCAGTAAACAACTAACATGCAGTTTGAGACTAACTTTGAGGTACCTAACTGTTGTGTAGGAGTGTTTCTGTTACTCTCTCTGAGTGCCTAAGTTTCCCCCTTACAGGGATAGCAGAGAATAGAAAATCCCTCCTACAATGCACATGTGTGTCTCTATTCCCTTAAGAGGCACGAGAGAGTAACAGAATTACTCATACAACTCAGTCAAGCAACTCAATCTCAAGCTGTACTTTGGTCATTCACTAGGTGAAATAGAATTTTTCCTGAAATAATTTTTGTTATTTCTATATGCTATACTATAACATGCATCACTCAAATCAGGACCTGTCATAACGTGAACATTGCTTGACTCTTGCATAATCAATGTATTGTTCTTGCTTGTCTGTATTTGGCACCCTACCTGCTTCTAATTAGTTTTACAGTGAAGGCTTTTCCCCACTTTAAATTGTGAGTGATTACAACTGAAGAGTAGAAAATTAGGACCTGATCTAGCCAAGTATTTTAGTACATGCTTAACTTTAACTGAGCACATAACCCGATTGAAACCAGTGTTTTGTTGGATGAAGGCCTAAGCACTCAAGAATAGACTTTTCTTTTTAAAATTATAATGGCTTTTTATCTGTATGTCTGACTATATCACTTTTTTTTCTTATTTCAGGACATAAACATAGTAGAAGAAGTTCTTACTGAAAGAGTTTTAGACCGGTCACTTGTAGAATATGTACACGCAAATCACCCAAACAGCACATAATTCTACTGAAAATGAGTTGATTACTCTGTAAATTCAAATTTATGTTTTACAATTTAAAGAAGCATTTTCAACCTGATTAGGCTTAATTTTGACTTCCTTAAATATAACATTGTTTTGTTTTTTACATTAAATTCTAATTCCATTGTCCAGAAACATAAAAGAAAAGAAAACGGTGCTGGTTTTGAACAGCTAAAATGCAATGATCATTGGTTGCCTGAGTTCTTCCCATTAACAAATGTTTTATCTTTAAACAAAGAAGGAGCAATGACTGAAGCTCACAGCACCTTGTGACTGCATGTTCCAAGAGTAGGCCAGAGTCTCCCGGTTATTGCTGATGATGTTGCAACTCTGGGGACAGACAGCAAACAAGCAGGAGCCATTTTGGGATTCCACAGCACTCAACTGATTGCAAACAAACACAGGGCTGAATCTTGCAAACAGGTCAAACAAAGTGCAGTGGATATCCTCATGAATAAACCCACTGACTTGAATCAAAATGCCCACAAAATTATGCATTACACTGGTAGCATTTTAAAGATCAAGATGATATTTAGCTAAATCAGTAAGTAAAAAGACATCTTGGAGAGAGGTAAAAAAGAATAATAAAAAATTACAACAACAACAACAGCTTTTAAAGAGGTTAACAGTGTTTCTTAACTGTATTCTTTTTATCATGTACTGTAATGCATCTTATCTAATTTTTATAGGAAGACTAATATTTTATATGTAATATTTAATAGGCATTTTCAATTCTGTACTTGTTGACTGTACATACATTAAAAAAATTAAAGGGTGCATTTGTAAATAGAAACATATGTGATGATTAAAACAGCTTATAGTAAATCTGTTTGCATACTTAAGATATACTTATTCCATTTGCAAGGGATTTATTGATAGTACTGCTGCATACTTGGTCACTGTCAGGGGCTGGATTCTGCTCCACAAACTCTGAAAGGAGCCACGGATGCTCAGCCCTTGGAACAGGGAGATGCAATGTCTTGTGACTCAGAAATGCTTTCCACCTTATTGCCATTAAGAAGCATCTCTTTAAAAGATCTGAATAGAAAGATGGCCATTTCTTCTTGGTCAAAGTGATGATGGCTTTGTATCAAATATGGGAAATTCAAGGTATAACTTCACAACTCTCAGCTTCATCTCATAAGAACAAAAATAGCCAAGGATCAATTTATAACCAAAGGCCACTTTCATAGTCCTTGCACAGCCAAATTAATTTTTTTGAGACTTTCTGAGTGCACAGAGAACGCAAGACCAGGAGCTGCCTGTTCTCCATCCAGAATGTGGATTTCTGTTTACCCCTTCATGGCAGGCATTCCTGAATAGATGATGTCAGCTTCACATCCACCCATCTTTGACTCCCCAGCCTGAATGACTTAGTGCCCCTTTGCAATTGGATCAGCCAGCAGCCGCCTTCAGCATGCATGTAGCAAGATTTGAATACCTATCACTCAGTGCTAGAGGCACACCTTAATTGCACTGCCACCGCATCACTCGCCTCACATGCAGTGTCCTCCAGTTACTGTATATTCTCCTATGACATCCAAATCTAATGGCTCCTAAAGGATTCTAGACGTCTCCCACTTAGCCAAAGCCATGGTATTACTGGAGAGTCGCCACTGTGACCTGATTAACCAGAACAATAGAAGTGTCAGGTTATTTCAAAATGTGCCCCCAGTAAGAGGGAAATGACCATCCCAGTATAAAC
>NW_017728992.1:108084568-108086367 GCF_001723915.1 Gavialis gangeticus
TGCCCCCAGTAAGAGGGAAATGACCATCCCAGTATAAACTCTGCCAACTTGTGTGTAATCCTAAAAGATTTCATTTCACAAATATGTTTTATTGTGAGGAATAAAAAGTGGACAGGACCATTGATTTCATTTCATTGAAAGAGTCTGATTTAAAATGCTTTCCTTCAAATAAATGTTCTTCATAAACTTCTGCTGCCTGAGGTTTTTTTTACATGTTGTCTCTGTCAGCGGCAAAAACGACACAAGATTTACAAGGTCAGTGCCATACTATATATTGCTCCATGGCATACTAGTTGTCAACATCAAGGTCACCACTTTATTAAAGGATCAAGATTTACAATAACATTAATAACAACATGAACACCTTCACATAAACCTTCCTGTAGTTTACTTCTCTGAGGTCATCAGCCCAATTTCTCCCCTTGCCAGGAGCTGCTAATCAATAATTACTGCAGTCTACTGAGCAAAGTTAAAATGGACCATTGTGTACTTTTATAATAAATCTTTGCTCACCTACAGTACCTTTTTCACAAACCTAACTCTTTACCAACAACATAATTAAATTAGCTTCACAACTTCCTTATGAAGTAAATTAAAATTATTCTCTATTTGCAGATGAGAAAACCGAAGCACAAGAGAGTCCTTAAAGTCACACAAGAAGGCTGTGACAGATCCTGGATTAACCCAGACATGCTGGACTCTCTGCTGGGCGTCCGACAGAGGGAAGAGCTCATCAAAGCTGATTTTTTTAAAGATTTTAAGTCCAACTTTCCAAGCCTGAGAAACATGCTTCAAACATACAAGAAGTACAATAGCCTTCAGTGACACTACTCACATGTATGTTTGCCAGCTCAAAGGCGTTAAAAGGAGAAAAATAGTTTTACCCAATTCTGATGCACATTTGTATATTTGCCCTGGTGTTTTGTATTTCCATGATTATACCAAAATAATGAATGGTGTGACAGTGGGCTATGCCTGCCCACCTGTCTTGAACAGTCTGACCGCTTATCTTGTCTGCCACGCTTTGTTACTAAATAATTCAGTTGTTTATTAGGTGGGAGGCTACCCTTCATGTGCTCAGCTATACTGGGTGGTACATACATGCTCTGACCTCCCCTACATGTTTCCCATGTCTCGCAGGTGTTACCCATGTACTACCATTGTCATCTCTATACGCCCCTGGTGTTGAACCCTCTGGCTCCCGTCTCCCTGCAACACAGAGACCGGGTTCTCTGGTGTCTAGCTTTCTGGGCCACTCTCTCGGATGCCTGGCTCAGTGCCTCTCTCCTGGGCACCTGGTTCTGCACCCCCTTAGCTGCACCCCTCTGGTGCTCTGGGCTTGCTACACTTGGCATATGATTTGGTAGAGCCCAGTGTCATCGCTCTCCAGGGACTAATGAAGCCTCCAAACCACCCCTTCTAGCCTCATCCCAATCCTCTGGGGTAAACAGTTGCCAGAGAGAGGGTATGCGTCTGCTAGCTACAGCCTGAGCTTATATAGCCCAGAACCCTGCCTCCTGCCAGCCAGCTGAGGTCAGCAGGTGTGGCCCATTTTTCCTTTAGGCTGTTACCCCTGCAGCCTGCAGCTGGGGAGCTCTACTTAGCCTGCTGAGCTCCCTGGCCATGCTTCTTCAGCCTTAAGGAGCAGGCATATCTTAGTGCTCTGCTACAAATGGGCATAGTTTTCTTCCATATGCAGCAGAGACAAGAAAGCATTTTAATGTTTAGTAATCATATCATCATAGCAATAAAAAGGCTGGAGGGACCTTGTATGTTACTATTAGTAGGTTAGTAGTAGA
>NW_017728992.1:108091367-108093236 GCF_001723915.1 Gavialis gangeticus
CTGGCCATGCTTCTTCAGCCTTAAGGAGCAGGCATATCTTAGTGCTCTGCTACAAATGGGCATAGTTTTCTTCCATATGCAGCAGAGACAAGAAAGCATTTTAATGTTTAGTAATCATATCATCATAGCAATAAAAAGGCTGGAGGGACCTTGTATGTTACTATTAGTAGGTTAGTAGTAGAGTATTTTAACTCTTCTGGCCTCTGCTTCTGTCCCCCTCACCTCCTCCCTGCCCCACCATCCCATTCCCCACATACACACTTGCAAAGGGCTCATCCCTGCCTAAACCAATCCAAGCAAAGTTCGTCTAATTTATACTTAAACACTTCAAATGAGGGGAGTCCACAACCTCTCCAGGTAATCTGTTCCAACATTTAACCACCTTTACAGCTGGGCAGAAAGCAAAGAAGTACATCTTATAGACTAACTGAATCAGAAGTGATTCAACCTAATACCTAACCTATATCTCCCTTGTTGGAATTTAAAGTCATTATTCCTCCTGTCCCCTGTGAACAACTGAATGTTAGCATCATAGCAACTCCTTTGGATTTGGTGTCTGCTAATAAATTCTCCCACAGTCTTCTCTTCTCCAAACTAAATCCCAACTCTTCCAGCTTTTCTCATGTCAGGTTTTCTAGACCTCTAATCATTTTTGTTGCTCTTCTGTGGACTCTTCCAGTTTGTCTATGTCTTTCTTAAAGTGTAGTGCCCTAAACAGAATCACTGTATTGGAGGAAGCTTCATCAGTGCTGAATCAAGTATAAAAGTCACTGCACGTTAAGTCACATATGAAAGTCATCAGAAATGTCAGGCAGGCTGGCACACAAATATAGGAGAAGCTTCCTCTGCCAGAGACATTTGCCTTGTTTTCTAAAGCTTTATTTAAAGCTGATTTTATCGATGGTACGTGAGAAAATAATGCAACTAGACCTCAATACTGAAACAGCAATTTATGTTCTAAGCAATATGTTATTTATTTATTTTTAAATCTTTGGTCTCAGAACCATTACTTTCTTTTAATGTTTTCCCTTAAGTAAAACAGAAGTTCTACATCCTTATGAGCTGGAAAAGGTAGTTTTTTAATTAACTGCCCAGAGAACAGATTAACAATATTTGAATCAGAATGAGAGCATAATGAAACCTTTATCTCATTATAAGAGATTATGGGGAGATTATGCCACTGTGATTCAACTAAGAATGTTCCTTAGTGCTTTAGAATCTGTCTATAGGTGAGGGGAAAACAAATACAGTACTTAGGCAACTGCTAGAGAAGTTATTGATAGCAGAAGGACTAGTATTATATAATATTTGCATTATGTTCAGGCTCAGATGTTCCAATCAGGATCAGGGCCAAGTTTTGTTAAATTAGGAAAACATGGTCCCTTTCCCCCCAAAGATCTTGCTGCCTAAAATTAAATAGGTCGGCTCAAAGGTATCCACAGCCTTAAGAATAAGAATGAACTTAATAACAAAAATCCCTCTGAGTTCATTGAAGCCAGAATTTCCTCCACTTGGTCTCATTATTACTTAGTCCCAACTAAAAAAATAATGTTATCAAAATGTTTTAATTTAACCACATTAGGACTGCAGATAGTCTCCTGCAGTTGTCTTGAGACCCACTGACTTCAGTGCAACCATAATTGCAGAATCAGAGCCTGATAATTTTACAGCCAATATAACAAAGAGAAACCGCTCTGTAAAACTAATAAAAACAAGAGATAGCATCACTTCTTATTTGTCTGGTAACCTGCAGATTTATTTTTTTTAATGCTATTTCCCTCAGATTATTACTTGTAAAAGAACCCACTGTGAAGCTGATTTGTAAAAATCAAAAACAACTTCACCCAATCTCAAGGTCATCTCTGTTTC
>NW_017728992.1:108098236-108098990 GCF_001723915.1 Gavialis gangeticus
CCCCCACACACACACACACACCCTGCACCAAGAGGGAAAAAAGCCTCATCTTAGATTTGAATATCAGCCCGGAGGCGACAGCTCAGCTCCCCCTTCAGCCCTGGGCCAAAACTAGAACTGAGCTGCCATCTGCCCCAGGGTTTCTTGTATGGTGGGTGAGAGGGTGTGGATCAGGGGAGACTACATAGTTGGGGGAGTGCAGGGGAGACCCGTGTGTGCAGCTCAGGGGGGAGCTGCAAGGAGCTGTACATTCCCACTTGCCCCCAGCACTTGCTTTCTGGCAAGGACTGTGGAGAGATAGGCACTGGGGCAGGGGGAAGACAGAAGGCAGGCATAGGCATTGGGGGTCCAAGGGGCAGGCAGTAGGGGAGCAGGTGGCAGGGGCAGGCCTAGGGGAGACAAAGGAAAGGGGATGCCAATGGCAAGGGGCAGGGGTCTGGCCCCTCACCCTCCACCACTGTTTTCCCCACCACAGCTCTGGGGTAGGGGGAACAAATTTAAAATGACCCTCCAATAATTAGATTCTATACCTGGAACATTATAGCAAATTATAATATTCCATGTGTAGGACCTAATTACTGGGAGGGGTCCTCTTAAATTCAAAGTTGTCTTAGATTCAGGTAAATACAGTAAGCCTTTTTAAAATTGGTAAGTCATAATAAGGTTCATGAAAATAGTCAAGAAGATAGCACATAACAAAATGTCTGTGAATGTGCAGGGAAGGTTTCATAGTTTCTAGGGTCGGAAGGGACCT
>NW_017728992.1:108099001-108103681 GCF_001723915.1 Gavialis gangeticus
ATGGTCACAAGCTGGCGGAGGGAAGGTTTAAGTTGGACAACAAGGTGGGTGGCTGATCACCTTGGTGCTTGCCACTTTAAGGAGGAGAGCAGGCAGTGGACAGGTGCAAGCCAGCCTTGATGAGGCAACCATTTTAAGATCCTGCTTCTTAGGGCTGAGGTGATAGTCTGTTACCAGCAGCCAAGGGAGCAACACTCCCCAGCTGCCCAAGGAACATCTTGGAAGTAAGGGTAGGAGCTACGGGGATGGCTGGAGCCTCCTGGTCCTGGACATGACCTGAAACTGTACACTGCTGGGCAAGGGAGTCCCCAAGAAATGCCAGGCCAGTTACGTCCCTAGTGAAACATGAGGAGGGGCACCTGAAAGCCCCTGCCTGCTGGTGGGTTACTAACATCAGAGGGAGGTAGAGCCAGACATGCCCATGTGGGGCACCTGAGCCCTCAGGGGTGCAAGACCCCATAATGAAGTGGAGCCAGGCCAAAAAGGGGTAAGACCTTAGAGAGTAGTGGGGCCAGGCATCCCTGTGCAGAGGGCACCTGAGCCCATTGGGGTGTAAGGTAAGTAAAATGGGGCAGATAATTGGCCCCAATTAGGGATGAGTTACCTGGTGTGGGGCTAGAGGCGAAGTCAAACCCTGGGCTGACTAATTGCCCAGCCACTGTGTAGATAAGGTTTGTGGGAAAGGCTTAAAAGGCTATGCCAGGGCTGGCCAAGGAGAGACAGGATAAGCCTGATGACCCCGGGCAGGGTGAATGAGGCCCCAAAAAGGGCATGAGTATGAGAGGCCTGGTGACAGCAGGTAGAGTGATAGAGGCCCCAGTGAGAGGAGGACTGTATGAGTGAGGCCCTGGAGAGGGCAGCATGAAAGAGGTCTAACCATGTCCCGAGTTTGCCTGGCTTCAGGCCAGAGCATAGGCCAGCTCAGAGATGACAGCTGTGAGCCATGAGACATGATAGGGGGAGCTAGGAGTCATGTGTTTATCACCCTTGGCACTCAAATGGCAGCCTCTTGCCTAATTAACATCTTTAATTTACAACAAGGCATGGCAGGTGAGTAAGGCAGGCAGCTTGCCCAAAGAGAGGCAGGTGGGCCAGTACTGTGACTGGGCCCAGGAGTTTGCCCCCTGTCACAGCTATCAACCAGACAACAGATGGTGATAACTGGACCACATTTAAAATTAATAGCTTAGTGTTATAAAAACTTATCCCTATCTCTATTTTCTGAACCATCCAAACGTAGTGATAAAAACCTGTCTTGTCTACAGTATAGCTTCTATCACTAGTAACAACAGTGGCGCTACACCAATGCAGAAACAGGCTTACACATTTTCCCATTGTATATTACCCAGAGGCAGTGGGGCAGCTGGGAGTAGAATCCAGGATCATCTATACACCTCCTCTTCGGTGGAGGGGGGTGCACTTTAATTAGAGCAGCTCTGACAGCTGCTCTAATTAAAGCACCCGTAGTGTCACATGTATTCAGTGCCCCGCATTTCAAAATGGCAGCTGGGGCACTTTAACTAAAGCTTGTCAGACAAGCTTTAGTTAAAGCACCCTGCCACCACTTTGAAATGTGGGAATGTTGAATACACATGATGTGGAGGCTGCTGGAGCATGCTAATTAGCATGCTTCAGCAGAATTGCAGCAGATTCAATTAATCAAGTCTGCTCCAACACATGCTAGTTACCATGCATTGGAACAAAGGTCTGTCACATGTATAGGTGCCCCAGGACTTCTGAATCACCTGTTCTAGTCATTAATGGAGACTTTGTTAAGAAACATTTTGTAGTAATATACTCACCAAAACTGTTTAGCAAAGGGTTAGCCTTCTAGACAGCAAGCCTCTTTATACAGACATGCAAGCAAATATGGAATGTGCGTTTCTAGTGAATTTTTATTAAACCAAGTGAAATTAGTCTCCACTTATATTGATCAATCCTGGTATGTCTATCAAATGTCAGTATTCAAAAGGATTGGATAGCTGTGCTGGGGTTTTGGGAGGGGGGCACGGTTGTAGACAAATGTACTTTGTTGGAGAATTGATTAAATATAGGAACCAAATATCTAAGTTTGTCCTTGTCTATTTTGCCGAGTACCTATAGATGCATTAATATTTCCAAAAACAACTACCACCCATATTTCTGGAACCATTTTTCTGATTTGGAGGTATTTTTCCGTTTTTCTGATAAGAGGTTATCACTAACCCAGCAGCTACTAGCAGAAGAAAAGGACCAGAAGCCTTACCCGTTATTTGATAAAAAAAATCCAACAATTCTTAATATCATCCCTAATTCTCACATACTAATTACATCTCCAACAATGAACTCTATTCAGCTTCTATGTATTTTTAACTTGACTGATGCAGCTGCCACTGAAATAATAGGTCAAAGACACTTCCTTATATTGTTCTAGAAATAAAATTTGCTTTCCAGCTCATACCACTCCTCTGGAGAAGTTTACAGATGCAGATAACCAGTGTTTGTCATAATGTAAGCAATTTGGCAACCAAGCATTATGAAGCTAAAGGAATTATGCACTTACCCAATTTGCAGGTAAGTGGAGTACACTGTACCATATTCTCACATAGAACACGCCTTGGAATATATATACATATTTTGAAAAGCAGAATGGAGGAGAAAAGACTTTTTCCAAAGTTATGGATGCAAAAAGCAGGGCCAGAGCCTAATCTTCAGTGGAGTCATCCTCCCTTTCCTGATTAACTGCTGCTGTATACTGGTCTCCATGGGTGAAAAAACCTGAAGAGTTTTGAAGGCTTTGAAATAAGAGGAAACAGACCAAGAGCAGCAGACAGCAAAATTACCCTAAAAAGGTTAATTTGAACAGTGGAGCATCAAGACCAAAGGAGAAATGATTGTTAATATCTCTGGAGGAAAGTACTGCCTGAATAGTAATACAACAGTTGGTGCATGGTGGAGCTGGAATCAAAACATGATGCTTCTATCCTGGGCAGAAAGATCTACTTCCCTGGTTAATAAATACACCCCAATTTTGGGGCACTGATTTTGGGAGGAAAGGTGCATGTTGTATTGTACAAAATATGGTATTCAGAACAGCTTGTTCACCCATCCAATGGGTTTCTATAAAGTATTTACACTTGTTCCAAGTTTCCTTATTTCATATAATTCCTAAAAATATTCTCTTTATTCCTGACAGTGTTTTATTTAAGGTGAGGATAAGATTTTGAAAAGGAAATGTATCCTTGTTTTAGAATGTTCATTTGGACCATAATTATTCCTCCACACCAGGAAATTGCATGCTTTTTCTATCATTGCAAATCTGTTTTTCCCTTTGCTGAAGTAGTATTTGACATCTGTCATGCAGGTCTTCAGGTTATCAGAGAACAAGTTTCTCAAATATTGTATAGAATTTGTTGCCAATTTTTATATAAAAGTTTGAGAGGGATAATGTCTCAAGTTTAATAAATGTACAATGAGTGTTTCAGATCTAACAAAATTTATTTTAAAGCCAGATATTGCATATTTCTTTAGGTAAGGATTTCAGAAAAATCCTCAGGTTAGCTAAAATTATATTGCATCTGTGGCACATAAAACTATTTTCTAACGTGTTCTTACAAGTTTTATTTTTGTGATGAATCCATTATCCCCCCCATCACGCAAAATGTTCTGTGGACCATGCAGAGTAAAGGAAACAGTAAACAAACCTGTTCATATGGGACACAATTGTAAAGCAGGCTTTTCCACTTCTCTCTTGGGGCTCTGTTAAACATTAATTTTAGGTGGCTCTTGGACCTCTTAACCCTTTGATTGTCCATACATTCGTGTCTGAAATTAGGTTTAAGCACACTTTAGATGGCTTAAAGTTATGCTTCTACGTGGATCAGAGATAAACCTGCCCTGTTACCTGGCTCACGTTCCGTTAATGTGTGGCCACTTCCCAACTTGCAGTCCTCCATCATCCCAGGGTGCAGTGTTCCATCCACCACCCTCCTGTTCTGTGTGGACAAACTCCACGCCCTGAAGACTACAGCCTAGGGGGCAGTTCTGGCACCAAGCCAGCTTCCCTTCCTTCCCCTAGAGCTGTGAGCTTCCTGCCTTCAGGGGTGCAACGCCATGCAAACAGCCTGAAAAACACATGCCAGGTAGCTAGGTAACAGGGCATGGATACCAGGAGCAGGGTTTAGGGAGTTGAGAGGTGAAACTAGGTAAGGTGCCAGACTGGGTCCTTCCTTCTCAGGATGGGGGCAATAGTGCCCCCAAAAGTGCCTTGCCTTGCCATTCCCACCTTGCAGCCACCCTTGGAAGTACAACTAGCACCCCCTGCACTCCAATCGCAAATTCCATTTTATTAAAACATGAGACCTTCTTTAATTTACTACTTTATTTCTTTTTAATTATTTGTAACTTTTTTTTAATACTTCAGTGTCTGACTTTTTCATTTCACCATCCATCCTCCATTCCAATTCCTCTTCACTTTCCAACCCCATCCCATTAACTCTTTGCCTCCCAGCTTCATGTTTCTGCTCCCCTCTCCCAACCCACCTCTCACACACCCACACCTAGAGCAGAGATAGCCTGTACTGGCTCACCAGCCCCATAGTGGTAAATTACAGCTGTAGCTCTTTGCCAGGCCCCTGCTCACCAGCCCTCTAGTGGCAAGTGATAGCTGTGGAGGTGGGGGACAGTCAAGGAAGGTTTTTA
>NW_017728992.1:108104016-108104902 GCF_001723915.1 Gavialis gangeticus
CATTTATTATATTTTAACACATTTAGGTGTTACTCAACAGTTACATTGCAGTAGCAATGACTGGTGCTGTGCTGCTGTATTATAGTATCAGGATGTGGGGAGACTCTGGATCCTCTTGGTGCTTTTGTGCTCAGTTCTGTGAACCCTCCCAGTGTGGAAGCCATAACAATACTCCTGGCTATGTTACTACTGATACCTGACTCCTGCCTAATTACTTCAGCAAGCCCTAGATGTACCATAGTAAGAGACCCAAATTGAGTTCAGTGTCCCTATCCATTTCTACTTGTCTATCTGATGAGGACACCTGTTGGGTAAGAAACCATGATGAGCTCCCCTTTCCAGTATGTATATTTGACACAGTAAAGAATGAATGCGCTCTCAGACATCCTTAAGAAATCATCCCCTCCAGATGATAGACTAAGTTCTAAGGATTAATTAATCCTTCTGGGACATACCCATACCTGAGACCAGCAGTTATTTCAGAATAAAGTAGGGCTTATCATCCTGGACCAGTAGTTCTCAACCTTTTCTATATAAGGCACCCCTCCATATTTTTTGTGACTTAAGAAGCACCTAGCTTCAAAAACAAACTTATATATTACAGCACTTACCTCCCTGTAGAGAGGCTGCGGAGTGGAGGTGGGGAATCATTCAGGGAGTGAGGAGTCTAAGCCTCCTTTTATCTACTTAGCTTATCTGTGCATCTTCTTATTCCTCACAGCACCCTTGAACAGAGATGGAGGCTGTGGCAGAATGCCACCTCTGTCTCTCCCCAAGTCTGCTATGTGACAATTTGGTTAACATGGTCACTGCAAAGGGCAGACTCCTCTCCCCATCACTTTGGGTGACCCTGAGTTATGACCTGAGCTGGATAATTTCTGAGGGA
>NW_017728992.1:108109902-108112487 GCF_001723915.1 Gavialis gangeticus
TCCTTGTTTTAGAATGTTCATTTGGACCATAATTATTCCTCCACACCAGGAAATTGCATGCTTTTTCTATCATTGCAAATCTGTTTTTCCCTTTGCTGAAGTAGTATTTGACATCTGTCATGCAGGTCTTCAGGTTATCAGAGAACAAGTTTCTCAAATATTGTATAGAATTTGTTGCCAATTTTTATATAAAAGTTTGAGAGGGATAATGTCTCAAGTTTAATAAATGTACAATGAGTGTTTCAGATCTAACAAAATTTATTTTAAAGCCAGATATTGCATATTTCTTTAGGTAAGGATTTCAGAAAAATCCTCAGGTTAGCTAAAATTATATTGCATCTGTGGCACATAAAACTATTTTCTAACGTGTTCTTACAAGTTTTATTTTTGTGATGAATCCATTATCCCCCCCATCACGCAAAATGTTCTGTGGACCATGCAGAGTAAAGGAAACAGTAAACAAACCTGTTCATATGGGACACAATTGTAAAGCAGGCTTTTCCACTTCTCTCTTGGGGCTCTGTTAAACATTAATTTTAGGTGGCTCTTGGACCTCTTAACCCTTTGATTGTCCATACATTCGTGTCTGAAATTAGGTTTAAGCACACTTTAGATGGCTTAAAGTTATGCTTCTACGTGGATCAGAGATAAACCTGCCCTGTTACCTGGCTCACGTTCCGTTAATGTGTGGCCACTTCCCAACTTGCAGTCCTCCATCATCCCAGGGTGCAGTGTTCCATCCACCACCCTCCTGTTCTGTGTGGACAAACTCCACGCCCTGAAGACTACAGCCTAGGGGGCAGTTCTGGCACCAAGCCAGCTTCCCTTCCTTCCCCTAGAGCTGTGAGCTTCCTGCCTTCAGGGGTGCAACGCCATGCAAACAGCCTGAAAAACACATGCCAGGTAGCTAGGTAACAGGGCATGGATACCAGGAGCAGGGTTTAGGGAGTTGAGAGGTGAAACTAGGTAAGGTGCCAGACTGGGTCCTTCCTTCTCAGGATGGGGGCAATAGTGCCCCCAAAAGTGCCTTGCCTTGCCATTCCCACCTTGCAGCCACCCTTGGAAGTACAACTAGCACCCCCTGCACTCCAATCGCAAATTCCATTTTATTAAAACATGAGACCTTCTTTAATTTACTACTTTATTTCTTTTTAATTATTTGTAACTTTTTTTTAATACTTCAGTGTCTGACTTTTTCATTTCACCATCCATCCTCCATTCCAATTCCTCTTCACTTTCCAACCCCATCCCATTAACTCTTTGCCTCCCAGCTTCATGTTTCTGCTCCCCTCTCCCAACCCACCTCTCACACACCCACACCTAGAGCAGAGATAGCCTGTACTGGCTCACCAGCCCCATAGTGGTAAATTACAGCTGTAGCTCTTTGCCAGGCCCCTGCTCACCAGCCCTCTAGTGGCAAGTGATAGCTGTGGAGGTGGGGGACAGTCAAGGAAGGTTTTTAGCCTTAAGGTATGACTGCTCCAAACTCAAGCTGGCACTAACACAGATCAACATCTCTGCAGCAAGAAGTGCAACATGTTAAACAGGGGCCCTTAGTCAGACAATAACAATAGTACATTGCTGATCTGGCACCATGAGTGATTCCAAGACCTCCACAAATATTAGCTGACATTTCTCTGCCCTTAATGTATCCAATTTGATCTGAGTTTAAACAAACTGAGCTCATTGACTGCCAGTAAATGGCTAGTATTTTTGCTAAGAATCTTTACAACATGTTTCAACAGGGATTTGAGCTTACAAGAGCTGCAAAAGATAAAATCTTTTCCAACTTTACAAAGAACAGCATTAGCTCTTTCATAGATTTTTTGCCTCTATGCAAAATTAAGTTTTTTCCTAATAGAATTGCATTAAAAGTACCCTCAAGAGACCTACTAATAGTTTCTTAAGTACCTTATAAAATTCAGCTGGAAAATAATCAGATCCCAGAGTTAACCACTTTTCACACTTGTTATTATTGACTCTAAAGTTTCCTCTTCTGCTGTGGAAAGCTTCAGTGAAAATGATGTACTCACAACTTGTGATATCTTTTTCTGAAAAATATGTTTTCCTTTTTTGTGTTTTGAACATCTTTCTGTTGAGACCTTGTCCCTCTTAGATAATTAAAACCACTACCATTTTTATTAGAGGTGCACAGATGCATCTGTCTGATAGTGGATCAGCACAGAATAAAGAAAATTGACTGCATCAGAAATCTGCCTGATGTGGCCGACAATATGGCTGATAAATACGTGTGCATGTGCACAGCTGCAGCACAGCACGTAGGCGGCAAGGAGCACAGCCTGGCAGCATGGAGAGCTGTGTACAGCTGGTAAGTCTGTTGTGAGGGAAGGGGCACAGGGGAGGGACAGATCAGGCCCCCCATGGTGAGGGAAGGAGTGGGGCTAGGGTTGAGGCAAGCGCTGCCTAGCCGAGGTGGGGTGGGGCATGGGACAGAACTATGGCTTGTCTGGGGGTGGCTCCATGGAGGCCATATGCCCCGGATCTGCGCAAGGCATGGGTGGGGGCGGCTGCTGCTGCGGGCTGGGACCAGGGCTGCACCGGGCTCTTCCCAGCAAGTGGGGGGG
>NW_017728992.1:108112542-108114833 GCF_001723915.1 Gavialis gangeticus
CATTTATTATATTTTAACACATTTAGGTGTTACTCAACAGTTACATTGCAGTAGCAATGACTGGTGCTGTGCTGCTGTATTATAGTATCAGGATGTGGGGAGACTCTGGATCCTCTTGGTGCTTTTGTGCTCAGTTCTGTGAACCCTCCCAGTGTGGAAGCCATAACAATACTCCTGGCTATGTTACTACTGATACCTGACTCCTGCCTAATTACTTCAGCAAGCCCTAGATGTACCATAGTAAGAGACCCAAATTGAGTTCAGTGTCCCTATCCATTTCTACTTGTCTATCTGATGAGGACACCTGTTGGGTAAGAAACCATGATGAGCTCCCCTTTCCAGTATGTATATTTGACACAGTAAAGAATGAATGCGCTCTCAGACATCCTTAAGAAATCATCCCCTCCAGATGATAGACTAAGTTCTAAGGATTAATTAATCCTTCTGGGACATACCCATACCTGAGACCAGCAGTTATTTCAGAATAAAGTAGGGCTTATCATCCTGGACCAGTAGTTCTCAACCTTTTCTATATAAGGCACCCCTCCATATTTTTTGTGACTTAAGAAGCACCTAGCTTCAAAAACAAACTTATATATTACAGCACTTACCTCCCTGTAGAGAGGCTGCGGAGTGGAGGTGGGGAATCATTCAGGGAGTGAGGAGTCTAAGCCTCCTTTTATCTACTTAGCTTATCTGTGCATCTTCTTATTCCTCACAGCACCCTTGAACAGAGATGGAGGCTGTGGCAGAATGCCACCTCTGTCTCTCCCCAAGTCTGCTATGTGACAATTTGGTTAACATGGTCACTGCAAAGGGCAGACTCCTCTCCCCATCACTTTGGGTGACCCTGAGTTATGACCTGAGCTGGATAATTTCTGAGGGAGGGGGGAAATCTGCTCCTTCTGCCTACATGACTGGCATCACATACCTGGGTGAGGGGCTTACGCTCCTTATTGTTCTAAGCAACACCAATCCTCTTGCATCCAAACTGTTTGAACAAAAGGAGAATCTTCAGTAGAGGTTAGCAGCAGAGGTTGACGAAACCTGGGTGCAGACACAGGAGGACTGAACTGTACTGAGAATGTCATTGATTAGGAACCAGTTCAAAACTGTTACAGTGCCAAGGTGTCCACATCCAAAACATTTCTAAGAACAGCCACCTTTTAGGTATTGGAGTGCTGTGGCACTGCTATCACAGAATGGGAATAAGTACCTTGCCCAGCATGCCTGAGGGGCAAGAGCCCCATGTTGCCCTAGGATTTCCTTATTGGGGAGGAAGACCCTGAGGGGATTTAATGGCAGCCTTCAACTACCTGAAGGATAGTTCCAAAGAGGATGGATCTAGACTAGGGTTACCATATTTCCAATTTCAAAAGAAGAGGACACATGCATGTTTGGGTGGGGAGGAGGGGAAAAGGAATAGGACTGTGGGGGGAGCAATAATATGCCCTGGCCCTGCCACTCACTCCTAAGGGACAGCCCCCCAGCCCTGCTGCTGCCCCTCACTCCCAACCCACGGTACCCTGCCCCCCAGGCCATGCTGATGCCCCTCACTCCAGACCTACAGCCCCCTGGCACTGCCTATGCCCTATGCTTCTGACCCACAGGCCCTGCCCCTCCAGGTGCCCCTCACTCCCAAGCCACAGCTCCCCCAACCCTGTCAGTGCCCTCACTCCTGACCTGCAGCTCCCTGCCCCCAGACCTGCAGCATCTCCCAGCTGCACTGCCCCTGCAAGCATGGGCACAAGCCCTGGTGCCACTGGCCCAGCCATGCAGCTCCCTGCTGCCCCCAAAGGGCCTTCCTTCTCCTCTTCCCCCACTGGAGGGGCAGGTGCTTCCCTCGCCTACCCTGCCCTGCTGCAACCACAGCACCTGGATAGCTTCCCCCAGCACTGGCGGGCACCCACCCCCCCTTACACGCTTATCCTTTCCACACATCTCTGCCACACACACACACCCCCTAGCCAGTCCCCAAGCCTTAGCCCTCCAGCACTGCCCCCCATAGACTTAACTGCATACAGCTGCTGGGGTTGCTCCCCACTTCCCCGGCTGGCTGTATGCTAGCCATTTGCACATGCGTGCGCAGACAAATGTGATCAGTAATGCCAACTCTTGGGGGGGGAAAAATAATTCACAAGACTTGCACTTTCCAAGTCCAATTAACTCTGACTCATGACCTTGGGACAGAACCCTTAAGCCTTGGGATTTTTTTTTTCTGGCCCATGTAGAGAGAGCCTAGCTGAGCCTGTGGAGAGGAACACCCAGCTGGTAAGCCGGGGGGGGGGGAA
>NW_017728992.1:108115051-108117258 GCF_001723915.1 Gavialis gangeticus
AGTCCCCCCACGGGGAGGGAGGGAGTGGGGTAGGGGCTGTCGTAAATAGGGCCCTGGGGTCAGTCATGTGACAGAGCCACAGGCAGCTTGCCCAGAGGCATGGGGGAAGTGCAGCTTCCTGCCGCTGCACACACCCCCAGGGGAGGACATGGGGGGCATATGGCCTCTGGATTTGTATGGGACAGAGGCAGTCTGCCCACTGAGGGCTGGGGATCACTGTGTCCTGCTGCTTTTTCCCAGGAACTGTGCAACATGAGTGTGCATCCTGCCACATGCTGGGCAGGTAGGGGACACACAGTGCAGCTCTCAGGGCAAGGGTGGGGTGGGGGCAGCAGAAGGGGCTTCCTGGATCCCTACTTCTGTATTCCCAGGGGACTTGATGTTCTGGGGACTGCCCAAAGTCTCTGCCTCAGGCTGTAGCTTTAAGATTTTTGCTAGAAAAAATCTAATTAATTTCATTCACCCCACATGGTGAGGTAGGTGGGTGCACTCTTAATGGTAAACACCTGTTAATTGCTAGCTCAGGCAAAATGGAACCACAATGGGCACTTAAGGCTGCAGAATAGCTGTTAATCCCATGCTTGGTCAATGTAAATTGCCCCATTAATTCTGATAAACTGTTCCTCAGCCCTAAACCCTCCTTTATCTGCACTGGTTAGATTGTTTTTAACACTATAGATTCCTATTTGAAATGTCTGGTTTTATGTTCTGAATTGTGTTTGAACACCTAACAAGGCTAACATTGCACGGCATCCTATGGAAAGGGTTTCAAGGACTGCCATGCTGGCTTTTACTACTCAGATCTGATAAAGAATGTCCTGCATTTGAAAGCTTGTCTAACTGTATTCAAACTACGCAGTTGGTCCAATGAATGACATCACCCTAAGAAATCCTTGCTTCTCACTTAATTCCTAGACCATCATGGCCACATCCTTCTAATACACGTACGTTTCCCTCACTTTATGCAGGCTTTGTATGTGCAAATTTGCTCTTATGTGATGACCCTTTTTATATCAAAAATGCATTATATGTGAGGTAAATTCACTCTTATGCAATCGGTGTGGTGGAGGCCCGTAGTCAGCTGCTTTGTGCAGTGCATTGTGGGAGTGACATGCACCAAAATATAGTCTCCTGTGTGGATTCGTGCTCGGTTGTTGTCCGCGACGCATCATGTGTACACGTGTAGTTGCCATCCCCACTACGGTAACATTCACCACTACCCTGTGCTTGTGAGAGTCTGCTGTTGGTGAGTACCAAAACTGCCTTGTAAAATTGGGTCTGGGGGTCAGTACAGTCGAGGTCTTGGAAGATATCTTTATTTATTGCATTGTGAAGTGGGTTCTTTATGCGAATTTGAGTTAATGTGCCATTTTCCAGGAATGCACATACAGCATAAAGTGAGGGAAACCTGTACTACCAAAGAATCTCAAGGCACCCCGGTGCTGCAACATCCTGGTTGAGAATTGCCAGTCTAAGCTGTTAGGTGTAGGATTTCAGAACCAGATGCGTCCCTAGGAAATTCCTCCAAGTTTAGTCCTGCACTCCTGCAAACCACGAGGTGTATGTCTGCTGCCGCTGTGTGGCTTGTTTCATCTGTCAAAGGTTTCTTCTCCCTCTGCCCCACTATCCACCCACCTCACCTCCCTTCTTCCTTGAATGAATATGAGTGTAGACCACAAACTGGCTGTGCCCTGGGACTGTTTGCCTCCTCTTCATTACAGGTATCACACAATTACCTGAATACCAGTAACACATGCCAGGTAGCTATCACACCGTAAAATGCTCCCATCAGCTATAAAGTTAGACCCTGAAAATGTACAAACTTTATAGCTGGTTGCTACCCAGCTTTCATCTGCATGTGCAGCGGGGTCTCTCCCCTCCCCTGTGGCTGGGAGCACTGAGAGGATAGGACTCCCAGCCACAGGGCTGCACCAGGCCCAGCTGCGGCTGCGGATCTCACAAAACAGGGGCCTCCCAGCTCCAGCAACTGCCCGCGCTGGGTCCTGGCAGCATCTGGGCATGGGGGGCGGACACATGAAAGCCCGGGGCTGGCCAAGACCGAACCCGGCCTAACCGAGCGGCGCAGGGCAGCAATACCGCCGCCCCACTGAGCCTGTGCCACAACAATCCCCCCGCGCGGGCCCGGGCGTCGCCATGGAGACCAGCCCAGCCCCGCCCACGGGGTCGGCGGCGGAGGGACCCGGGCT
>NW_017728992.1:108117447-108124601 GCF_001723915.1 Gavialis gangeticus
CCCGGGCCCGCCGCACCCCCGCGTAGTGCCCCCCACGTGCGATCGCACGCGCGGCCGGAGCGCCAGACCCTGCCCCTCAGACACGCACAGCCTGGGGCCACACACGCTTCCGCCCGGCCCCCCCAGCAGGGGATGCAGCCCTCAGTACATACCCACCACGGCCTGGGAGCCATGCACGGCCTGGGATCACATGCACGCCCCCACCTCCCCGGCCGGGCATCTAACCCCTATTACACACACACCGTGGTCTGGGATCCAGGCCCTGCCCCTCACACTGGGGCTGAGTCTGGGCTCTCACACACTTATGCCCTGTCCCCCTGGATCTAGCCCCCCAGTACACACACATGCCCACACACACCCACAGTCTGGGATCTAGACCCTGCCCCTCAAACACACAGCCTAGGATCTAGCCTCCATCTCTTTCAATCCATGCCCACGCACACATATGGCCTGTGACACCCCCCACCCTTGAGATCCAGGCCCTAGCCTTAAGGAGTGGGATCCACCAAAGCCAGACACCACCCCGTCCAAGCTTCATCGCCCTGGGGCAGCAGGATGCAGCAAGACCGCCCCCCTCCACCCTGCTTCCTTCCTAGGAAAGGAGCACAGGGGGGTTAACAACCCTGTTCCACTCCCTTTTCCCTTGACCGGGCTGTTCTCATCCTCCCTAGAGGCATCTTTGCAACCTTGCCACAGGAGCCTAGGAGTGATGTTGTAGACATGATTGTCCATGGTCCAGGAGTGATGCCAGAGGGGAGGATCTCTTGGGGCAGTCTCTTATCGCAGTGGTTCCCAACCTTTTTAGACCACAGACCAGCATATTTCAGACGCGGGCAGCCAACCCCTTTTTTTTTTACTCGGCATAAAAAAGGGTTGTTTGCCGGTCTGCAATATGCTGGTCTCTTCTGGACTTCCAGTCCAGCAGCCAACCCTTTGCAGCCAGGTATCAGGCTGCAGTGCAGGGGTTGGGGACCTCTGTCTTATTGGATGAGTCCTGTAGTAGAGATAAGGTTAAGCCTTGCAGCCCAGCCACTTTTTGGCTCGTTCCCATCCACTTGGTGGCAAAGCTTCTGTTGGTTCAGACAAATGCTTAATGGCAGACTCCAGCGTTGCCAAACTTGTGGGTGGATGTTTCTTTGAAATATGGTGCCTTGAATTTTAATGAAGCTCTATACTGGAAGTAAGGGACGGGGGGAAGTAAATGTGACCAACTGAAAGCTGCAGGAACATTCACAGGAGGGTCGGTTTGCAGCATTTGGGTCTCTATATAGGAACAGTAAACAGGAGCCAGCCTGGTACAATTTTTCTTAGCTCACAAGCGCAGATATCACCTGAATGGCCAATCATGGTGAACAGCTCAGCAGTGCTAGAATTAGATAGTGAAATCTCTGCATCAAATGAATTGCCAAACATCCCATTACCTCAAATCCATGTTTCAGTATGTCACTGAAGTAGACTTATATTTAATAGACAGACTTCTAGCCCTTGCTGTGAACCTTGCGGAGTTGGTCATTTGTCTCCTCAATACCAAAGCAAAAAAATAGTTGGCTAACCCTGTTTCAATTTTAGTAATTTAGGTCTGTGTTAATTTTGATTTAGGTTTTGCAGGAAATGTTTCCTGACAGCTATCAGAGAAAGTGGAACGCATTGTCCTCTCTGCCGGGGAAGTGTGACTAAGAAAGAAAGATCATATCCCCAAAGGGCCCTAGATGTTGAAAACAACATGAAGAAGTTTTCTGGAAGCTGTAAATGCTGTGAAAAACAGGTGGAGTATACCAATAACAAGCAACTGTTGTAAGGAACTAAAATTTTCCTTACCTGGAGTTTCATTCTGCATATTGCTATGCATCATCAATGTTCAGTTGTTTTGCTTGAACACCATACAGCGTTGAGCCACAAGTGAGGCATAAGTGCATATGATAAGCAGAATTTGGTCCTTAATTAAAAATATGAATGTTGATAGTTGGATAAAGTAGTAAGCAAAACAAGTTATTTTTCAAGGGATTAATTTTAATTGTCTCTTTTTTGGTAATGTGCCAAAATTATAGGGCTTCATAAAATTAAATTGTTAGCAAATTCCTAAAAAGAGCTTTAAAACATAGTTCTGTCATGTTATTTAATGTTTGCTTTCTTTTTGATAGAGCATTAATTTCCAAAACACTGTATGTGAAATTGTAGCCCCATTGAAGTCAAAAGGCATCTTGCTGTTGTTGATCTTCAATGGACCTGGAAGATTGCTTCATAAGTTTTGTTTATGTAACATCTACCTTCACTCAGATTGGAGATATCTTGTCTGAAAAAAATGTTGTTGCTCTCAGTTTCACTAAGATCAACTAAACAATGCAAGCGGGTAGGCTAGAAAGAATAAAGCCCCCAGGTCCACAAAATGACTTCAGGCCTTGACACACCATGTTAACACTGGTGTAATTTACTTCAGTCTTATACAACAATGAGAACTGCACTGGGACCCAGGGTGGCTGAATGACCAGTTATTCCAGGGAAGCTGCTACGGTAGTCACTATGACACTGTCTCTTACCACTAGATTGCTGGAGGCAAAGTAATAACCTAATAGATTTCCTTGGACACCCACACCAGTGTAATTTGCACCCAGGGTAACACTACACTTGAGTCTAATGTACCTCATGTTTCTCCTCCTTGTTTACACCAGCATAAACATTTTGTGTACAAGCTCAGTACTTAAAAGGAAAAACTTGAGAAAAGTGTAGATGCAAGAGTACATACAATCCTCAAAATCCTTCCCCTGGCCCATTAGGTGCCTATTTTTGGCAGGAATGTTGCCATGATACCTAAAGTTGTACTTCTGTATATGCTCTGACTTGCTCCCATCTTGGCAGGGCTGAACAGCTTTGTGCCTCTCAGCTTAATCAGGATCCTCATATTAGGCATTTATATGAAGGACCCAGTTTGATAGGCATGCTGCAAGCACACCTAACAAACTAACATGATGTGAGTTCTCCACAAAGCACAGTGGCAATGCCTACAGAAGAAGGTAGGGGTGGTGCTCCCATTTGAGCAACAACTGAGTACTTGGAAGTGTAGAGGATGTAGGGTCTACATCTTCCTCAAGCTGATGGGGATTCAAAATTGGATTTCTCACCTACTGGGACAGCACACTAAATACCTAGTTGTAGTGTGCCCCTATGTCACAGTACTACTATTAAAGCTAAAAATTCAAGGTTCATTGGGTGAAAAACACACACTTAACCTGGGACAGGGGAGACCATTGCTCAATAAGAAACTCTTCTTGTGTGAATTATTTTCCTTATCAGATTCTTTTTTTTTCCCCCGGATTATACTGTAAAATCTAAATAGTTTGAAATTTTACTTTCAGGTTAGATATTCTCGCATGAGACAACATTATAAAACGTGTAAGAAATATCAAGAAGAATATGGTGATTCTTGTACTATTCCAAGCTTAAAGATTTACCAAGAGTCAACGGGGAACAGGTAATCAGTATCTCTCATGCATGACAGCAAATATCTTTTTCACAATGGGGAAATAGTATTTCAGGATGTTTTCTTTTTGTAAACAACCTTGTCCCAGTTCTTATTTTTTCAAAATTGGAAACTTTTTCCAGTCTAGAGAACGACCTATATATCTTTCTTATTCTGGGCATACAGAAAACTTTTACCACATTTCCACACATTTCATGGCATGGAACAATTTCCAGAAACATTCTCTAGTGCCTCCCACTATTTTCTTTCCTTAACAGCTTACCTCAACTTTCTTTCCTACACTTGCTTTGTAGCAGGTTTCGTTGCACTTACAAGTCTTTCTTCCCGTTTCTCTCTCCTCCTAATTTTACTGCTGTATGAATGAAGGTTGTCTGCTTAGCCCATTCCTGTTTAAAAATATTGTTGTTCAGTTTTTTTGCCTTCTGATTTTACCTGGTTTTAGTGTGATCTGTGAAAGGTGTAAGACTGGAATCCTCATTGTTTTATAAACTATAAAATCAGCTGTCACTTACCCAATTACTGTTGCAAACAGCACTAATACTTTTCTTGCTTTATCTGCTCACCATTACATCTCTTGTATTCATTCTTAATTCATATTTAGTTTCAAATACGATTAAACTATATATAATTATTGTGTTCCTTTTCACCTTATATTTTCAATAATTTGACAAATTGTAAGTAACAATTTGCATTCGAAATCGAATTGTGATAAAATAAGGAGTGTGATGAGTAAGGTTCAAACTCTCTTTATAATATTGTTTTCGGAAATAGTATATTAGCACTGCTCTGCAGTGTCTTATAAAATGAGTGATGTTACTGAAGAATTTTCATGTCCAGTATTACAAGAAACGTAAAAAACTTCAGGGTTTATTTCAGCCATATTTACAGTTTTAAATGTCTGCATTTTTGGGGCACATATATCATAGTTGAGCAGTCCGGTGTGGCTTGGCTAAACATTTCAAAATTATATCTTGACATTCTTCTTGGCAGCTCAATTTAGGAAATTCTTGGTTGCATGCACAACCTGCAGCAGCCTTTCTTTCCGCCATTCCAAGTTGTGAATGAGTTAATTGCATTTATGTCACCCCAAGCTGTGGCTTTTGGAAAACTGTCCATTTTATTTTTACATTGTACCCTTGAAGCTGTTCTTCCCCGCCAATAATTTTGCTACTGAATGGATAAGCAAGTAACATACATCATTTTCCTGCTAATTCATTCTGTATTCCAGTAAGCCCATCATGCTAATGAAGTGAAAAACATTGCATGATGACGCAAAACAAAAGTTCTGAGCAGTGGTGATACTTAAAAAAAAATGTGTTGTTACAGTTGTATGTTTTACTTGTAAGATCCATTGCATTCATGGGAATGAATGGATTTTTCCGTTCATAGTTAGAGGCCTTTACACATGCAGGCCTCAAAACTAAAAATGATTACACTTGTAATTTTATACGCAGTGTCAAACTAAGCAGTAGGAGATGTAAATACATCTACAGCTGATTATAGGTGACTAATCTTCAGACATTTCAAGGAGATGCTTGGTAGGCTTCTTGTAGTTCATCTAATTAAATTGCTCCTTTTTAAATACTAAAAATAGATCCAGTAGGGAAGAGGACAACTCAGACTTCCAAAAGACATTTAAAAAATCCCCAACCTTTCAACAAGCTTTAGAAGAAGCATAAACTTGGCTTCTTTTACATCAGTCTTGCCATCAGAATCTCCTTCTCATGGTGCTACATCTTAGAAACGCTTCAGAATGCAATGTATGTTTCAGGAAGGTGCCAAAGAATGAAAGCAAGGTTCTGGTTATGGTCTCAACAACAACCAAAAAACTGGCTGAGCTCTCCAGGTTGTTAACGGACTATGTTGACACACATCTGCAATTTGCTTGAAATCTTAAGTTCTTTAGCAATGTAGCAATACAATGGTAGCATCAAGAAACAGTTTTTTCTTCCATTTTAATTACCACCAGGGGGCACATTGACAGATGTTATCTTCCTCTGGCATCTCTGCTAAACTTTGGTAGTAGTGCATGTTATATATAACACTATCTAACTTTAATTTCCAGTGGTCATCCCACATTTAAGTGCCCCCTGTGCCAGGAAACCAACTTTACAAGGCAACGCTTACTGGATCATTGTAACAATAGACATGTTCATCAGATATGTCCTGTAGTAAGTAGACTACATTTTCATTAAAAAATGTTTCCGTCTCAACCGTACCTTTTCTCACTTCTCTTCAGTCATAAGGCAGTTGAGTGTTTTTCTTTTGTTGTATGTTTCAGTTGAATGTAAACTGTTTCTGCTTTTGAGTATGATGTTTTGTTTTCTGGTTCATTATCTTAAACTTGTTTCTTGTAAATGCACATTCAATTTAAAAATACCATTTCTGTCTTGTAATTTACTGTTACAGTAAATGAAACCTAAAATTACCAAAATTGAAAGATAATAAGTAAAGTGTTCTCTATTTTTCATTTTACTTTTGTATAGCCATTTTAGTCTTGTGAAAGACAGCTCCAAACTCCAGCATAGGCAAAAAGGAAAATCTATTAATAAACAGCAAATTGTTATTTAAACCACAGAATTGGATAAGGACAGTTATGTTTAATAGTGGTCACCAACTACTTTTAAGCTCCTTTTTAATAAAGTGACTAAACTTCAAGTTGCAGAGACATAATTAGCTGTGTCTGTCTGAGGTCAGGTGGCCTAGAGTACAAGGAAGGCTGTACTCTGTTAGCAGAGGTTGAAGTTGACCTAGCAGATGAAAGTGCAGGAGGTTGTGGCAGAGTAGTCAGAGGCAGAAGCTGCTTTAAATCTGTTAAAGCTAGCTAGAAACTGCGTCCTTGAATTTAAGCTGCAGGGTAAGAATGGGTTATTCTGATACTTACAGGTGTGTTTATTCTTTTATTTCTGTATCTCATTATGGTTAATAATTTCTTATGCTTGTTCTTGTTTTCATAATAAACTTTTTTATTATCTTTTGCCCACTTAATGGCAATAGTAAATGTAAGTTGACACTCTTACCTTGGTTATTTCTGGAAAACTGTAAATACTGTAACAATCAAAATAATGTAGTGATTTATGTAAAAATCTATAGTAATTCACTTCCAAGTATCAACATAAGATTTTACATTAAGCATCACTGTATTGCTTATTGCACTTATGCATTTATTTTTCACATTTAGGTCTGTCCTATTTGTGTGTCTCTTCCTTGGGAAGTTTCTAACCAGGTTACTAGAAATTTTGTTGACCATCTAAATGTATGGCACCGGTTTGACTACGGAGAATTTATGGTAAGCACTTCTGCTGTTTGTCCAAAGAAGATTCTGTGCCCTGCCCCCCCTTGCCCCTCCCCAAATCTACTGATGAATGAAAATTACTAAATTAGAACAGTTCTCAGACTAAGTTCATTTTTGTGGCCACAGTCCACAGAAAACTTGATTAGCTGATGTGGAAACAGCTACGTACTTAGATGTAGTTCTGTCCATTCTCAAACTTGTCAGTAGCATTTATTGTTCATACCAGAGACAAGTGATTGATGGCAACAGATTCAGCTAGTTCATACTTACATTCTTAAGCTCACCACTGTTTTTGTCCTTACACAGTTCCTTAAGACACTTCTGTTTTGATCAGAAGCCATCACAGAACCCACCCATATGCTTCACTTTGTGGTGTTTATT
>NW_017728992.1:108129601-108135228 GCF_001723915.1 Gavialis gangeticus
TGCCCCTCCCCAAATCTACTGATGAATGAAAATTACTAAATTAGAACAGTTCTCAGACTAAGTTCATTTTTGTGGCCACAGTCCACAGAAAACTTGATTAGCTGATGTGGAAACAGCTACGTACTTAGATGTAGTTCTGTCCATTCTCAAACTTGTCAGTAGCATTTATTGTTCATACCAGAGACAAGTGATTGATGGCAACAGATTCAGCTAGTTCATACTTACATTCTTAAGCTCACCACTGTTTTTGTCCTTACACAGTTCCTTAAGACACTTCTGTTTTGATCAGAAGCCATCACAGAACCCACCCATATGCTTCACTTTGTGGTGTTTATTGTTTTGATAAATGAGTTAACTGCAATCAGAATATGGGAATGTGGTCTGAAGAGCTGTGTGTTGTCTGACTGAAAGCCCTATCAGAAGAATTACATGACACTGATCACTTGCTAATTGATTATTCCACAGTCAAACTGAGGCAGGGTGAGGAGATGGATTAGACTCACAGGGCTGCAGAGTTTTGTTCCTCTGCTGTTTTCTCTTGTCCTCTGGTTCCTTCTTCTGTCTGGTTAAGAAATACACTCAGCAAGGCTGGTTAATTGTATTTCAACAAGAGTGCCTTCACCTAATTGCCATTCACTGTACTATACATGGGGAAACAAGCAATGAAGATAGAGTAAAAAAACAGGATGGAAAGAAACAGATTGTAATTTTTTTTTACTGTGTTTAGAATCTTCAGCTCGACGAAGAAACCCAGTTCCAAAATGCAGTCGAAGAATCTTGTCATGTCAACTTCTGAAGTGGAGGACCTCTGCATTTTAAAGGTGGTGTGAGGAAGAAAAAAACTACATGAATTCTCTTCCAGTAATTTCAAATGAATATAAATAAAGGGAATTCAGTAGCTAGTTTTTTCAGGTTTAATTCCTTTCCAAGAATAAAGATTTTTTTTTAGAATGGCTTTTGCTTAAATATAGAAGTAGAGTAAACTTGATTACATTTCATAGAATCATAGAAAATTAGGATGGAAGAGACTTCAAAAGGAGGTCATCTAATCCAACCCTCTCGTGCTCAAGGCACAATCAATCTCAGTCTTGTGAATTTTTTTTTAATAGAATGTAACTGATAATACATCTATTATAAAGGCACCAAGTCATTTTACTGGGATCTTTCCCTTTTAAACTGGGGCGTTTCTGGGGCTCTACAGTGATGTTTTGACTTTTCTTTAATTGTTCACTGCTCTTACAGACTTATTTTTTATGAATACCACATTTTATAACTGACTAGTGGGCAACTTTGAAAAGTAAATATTTGAAAAACAATGCAACTCTGAAAAGTAAATATTTGAAAAACAATGAAAAGATGCTCTATTTTGCTGCTGCTCTTAGCATCATCTGCAAAATTATATCGATTTAATTCATTTTTTGAAGATGAAGTTGAATGGTTTCTTTACTCTTTATCACTAAAAACAAAAATGAAAATGGCTGAAGTGGGTAACAGGTTGTTTGATACTGCAGCAATGCAGAGGTGGTTTGTTCTACTTGTATCATTAAGGAAGAATAATACCAGAGCCTGGGAGATATTGCTTCTATTTTGTTATTTCTCTGGAGCATAACCAAAGTAGGATGTCTTGCTTCCTGGAGTGGTGGGCTCTGAGCATTTTCCATTCCCTCAACAGATAAGGAAGTGCTTTTATGTCACTTGCCTTTGTACATTCTGAACAATTAAAGATGCCAATACACAAAAGATGCTGTCTTTGGCATATGAAAAAGGCTAGAATGTTTTTGTCTTTAGAAATATTTTTATTTTTTTATTAGAAATTCAGGTCTTATCTATCCTGTTTTTAATGAAAGACTGAACTACTAATTAAACTGGTAGTTTTGAGATATAGCCAGTATAAAGATATCAGTATTTTTTTTCCAAACAGACTTTTTAAAACTGTATCATCTATTACATTTACAGGTTTAACCATTAACAATTAAAAGGAAAAATCCTGCTAAGAAGAGTCACTACTTGAATATCCTAAGGGTTGAGAGTCCATTGTAGTTCTCCACTCCCAAGGTCTCCAACAAATTAAAGAAAGATGAGAATTCATATTCCTGTAGTTTTAAGATAAAAATAAAACTTTCAGGCCTTCTTTATATGCCATAAAACACATTGTGTTATTTTATATGTCTCTTTAAGAAATGGTTTAGAGTTAGAGATTTTCTAGGACTGGAAAAGTAGGATGTTTCCAAATGCACACTCATTTGGGGCTTTCTTGACTTCTCTTTTCACAACAATGTCCTTCACTGCTACTGTTCATGGGTATTGTGTACACCGAAAAGAGCATATCCAATAATATTCCTAGTACTCTTAGTGATCTAGCTATAATTGTAATAACTATGCACTGAAACTACAATAGCATTCTGTTGTTTAACTCCAATTTGTGCCTTTGAAAACCTTCTCCTAACATACAAGCAATGCTATTTCTAAACAAAAAATCTGCAAAATGTGACTTCTTATATTTTTCATATTCCAAAACTATATCAGACCGTACAGCAGGTCCATTTGTTATGTATATTAGAGCTCTTAACACCACAAATGCTATATTCGTTTGATATTGTTTTATCCTTTAATTGTAGACAGTGTAGCCAGTAGTATGAGAGTAGCAAACATCACTGCTGGAGGTTTAAATTGCAAAAATGCAGGGAAATAGACTACTTCACAAGTTACCTAAGGCCTGTTACACTGTCTTAAAAATGGGAGGGGGAAACAAACTGCATTGTAGTCTGCTGCTAATATTCATAATTTATTTAAAAACTGAGTCTATGCGAATTTTTCCTATTCTGTAATTTAATAGTGATATTTAGAAGTTTAGTTCCAAGATTTTTAGATTCAGTATATATGCAGGAAGTGGAACTAAATGCCTAGACCTAATACATAGTGTTCTGAAATCAGCATTTGACTGACAGTGACTGGTTACTTCAGCTGCCTGAACACGTCTTTAGATTTGTAGTTGAAATTGCTTCTATTTTAAATATTTACTCTGGGAAACAAAAGTCTGTGTACTGTTACAGCAATAATTAGTTGTCATTTAACATGGTTTTTGAAATAACATTTTAGAATTCTTTAAATATTGTAAGACTTGACTTCCTGCAATTTAAAAGTAATAAGTTTTCAGTATGTTACAAAGAATTTAATCTTGAAACCATAATTTTAAATTACTGCATCCCCTCGTGTGTTTTAAATACAAACAAAACTTTTAATGCCTAGTATGACAACTTCTCTTTGCTTGTAGTTGATAAACTCTGTATTGGCAAAGTTTGTCTTTGAAAGCCTTATATTTTTGCTATGATGAGACAGACTCTAAGTACATTTTTTGGATAACTGATAAATGATAAGGAAATAATCTGGTTGGATATGATGCTGCTGTTGTGACTCTCCCACTCTGAAACTCAGACACATGCAAAAGGGGGCTGTATAGTAGTAGTGGTTTATATTTGTTCTTAAATAAAATGTGCAGATTTTACTGGAAGTGTGTTGTTGAGAAACTTTTTCCTGTTAACATTCCATTGTACTCCTGTTGAATATGGTGTATTGTGTGTTAATTGTGCCTTCTGTTTTTTTCCCCCCAATAAAATGGTTTATTTTCAGTGTGTATCTGTTTTCTAATAATGAATATCTAGGTCTACAGCTGGGCCCTAAAACCAGTCAACTTTACCCCACTTCTTGCTTTTGAATTGAGTTCATGCATGCCATACTTCTCATGCTACTGCAGTTTTAAATGACTAAATCTAACATGCCTCTTGCTAGTAACCAGACCTATGCACTATGTTCCAAGCTGTTAACAATAAAAATACTGCCAGAGGCCTTATGATCTTCATTCAGAATGAGACTAGAAGCCCAAGGTGATAGGTCTGCACAGTTCAGAAATGCATATGTTTCTCATCTCTTCATAGAGAGCTGTCAGCTGTGTTTCAGAAGAAACTGCTAAAAATATTGAGGGAATGGATGTCCTGCCACCAGTAAGCAAGGAGATTTGGTTATTAGGAGTAACCAACATATTAAAGGGGATGATTTATGAAGAACTTAAGGCAGGCTGTATTAATGGACCTTTCCCTTCTCACAAAGACTGCTCTCTTCAATATTCTGGATCTAGGAAAAAACCTTCTCACAACCTACATCACTTCTAATTAGTAGGTATACAATAACAAATATAACTCACTTTCATAGATGTTTTTGATTCTGAATTCCCTTTGTCTCTGCTACATATATTGCTCAAGCAAAATTTAGTTAGTTTACAAAAAGATTTAGTTATGAAATTAAGGGTAATGTATACAGCTGTTTAAAAATAGAATTGTTATTCAAAGTCCACTTACCATAAAGTTTCCAAAGATTTTTTCCCCCCACCTCCTCTTAGGAAAACCAGATTTGGTCTGTGAAATTATAGCTCTTCCCACCCACCCTCCTCCAAGGGTAAACTACTATAAGACCAAACCTTGCCATAAAATAGTGGTTAGAAGGTTTGTTCCATTGTTTTCCATTTTGTTATAATTTGCTTGTATTCCATATTACTCAGACCCAATAAAGCAATGAAGCATGTGCTTGATTCTCATTGAAGTCAGTATGACAACCATATTTACTCAAGCCCAAGACAAGCTATTTTCCCTATTTAACATAGGGGGAAAGGCCCCTTGTCTTAGAATTAAGTATGAGGGGTCAGGCAGCTTCTGCTGCTCCAGCCCTGACCCCCGAGTTAGGACCCGAGTTTCAGCTGCTGCCTGCTCCCCACCTCCCCCCAACATTACCCCTGTCTTTCTCCATCCCTCCTCCCAGCACTTACCCTTGCTCTATTGCTAGCAGGCTTTGTCCCCACTATAGTCTGAAACACAGAAAACAGCCCCAGCCCAGCTCCTCAGCAGTGTTGCTGGCTCTGCATTGCTGCTATGGAGCCAGGTTGGGGATATGGTTCCTGCCCCAGACTGCAGAGGGGTTGGATCCTGCCAGCACTGGAGCAAGGGTTAGTGGTGGGGGACAGGTGGTGGGGACAATGTGATGTAAATGGGGGGTGGGGGCAGACAAAGGGGGGAACTGCCTGCCTCTGCACCCCTATCCCCTACCTCCTGTCCCGTTTATGTCTCCCTCACCATCTGCTCTGCTCCCCCTCCCCCTGGCACCTGTCTCCCTATAGCTTTCTGAGATGCGGTTATGACTCTCACAAATTTAAGATCCTCCAATAACAGAAATGCATGCAAAATTATAACATTTATAAATGTTCCAGGTATAAAATCTTAATTAGGGGTGGGGGTGTCTTGGATTTGGGTAAATACTGTAGTATATGAGTAAGTACTTTGCTAAAATGGGCTATATATAGGATTACAGGAAAGTAGGGCTGGAAGGAACCTCGTGAAATCATTGGCTTCCTGAAGGTGTTAAAAAAAACCCAAAACTGGCATTCCTTTAAACTTCATGCACTTCTACACAGAGCCCAGTGCATGCCCAGAAGAGGCAGCATGTTAGCTGGACCCAGCTCACACAACATCTATATAGATTGGGTGCTTTAGTAGGGCTTTTTTTGGCTCTTATCTAATAGCTGATTGACTCAGGTATTAGATAAAAGCATCAACCCTGCCCCGCCCCCCCCCCCCCCC
>NW_017728992.1:108135448-108149412 GCF_001723915.1 Gavialis gangeticus
CCCCCCCCCCCCCCCCCCACACACACACTGAAGCACCCAATCTATACAGATGCTGCAGAGCTGGGTTGAAGTAACGTGTTGCTGTTTCTGGTCCAGCCCCATGCTCAGGGCAGGATAATTCCCAATTTAAACCAACCCAGTCAAGTGGCCTTCTAAACTGCTCTTGAAAATTTTCAAGGGTAGAGATTCCACAACTACTCTAGATGCACAAGTCCTGTTGATTTATTATACTTTTACCTAAGTATTGGGCTTTCAGTTAGATCAGTGATTCCAACTGGGGTGTCACAGCACCCTGGGGTGCCTTGAGATCCTTTTAGGGGTGTGTGAAACGTTAGTGCTGTTAGGTGAGCAGATATGATGCTTAAGATAAATCCTGTAGCAGGGCTTTTGATACTGGTATCTCACAAACAAGCCAAGACAGTACAGGTTACAGTGGACAATAAACTGAATATGAGCCAGTAATATGCCCTTGTTGCAAAGAAGGCTAACAGCATTAGGTCTGCAGCATCTGTATAAACTCGGTGCTTCAGTGGGGCTTTTTTTGGTGCTTTTATCTCAAGCTGAGTCAGTCAGCTATTAGATAAAAGAGCCAAAAAAGCCCCACTAAAGTTATATCACATATGCCTTACATTTACATACAAGGAAGCCTCATTACATGCATTATCTATCATTAAACTGTTGCTGAAAGTAGCATGTGCTCAGTAATGGAAAACAACTATAAAGGTGATTAATTGCAGCCCATCACTGAGCATGATGGGAACCTTCCACTTTGTGTGTGGGTGTATGTCTGGGGCCAAATCAGTGCCAAATTCTATCAACTGACCAGAGCTGAATCATTCAAATCTGTATGGCACTACCACCAGCAAGTATCCTACCTCCCAGACTCTTCAGCTTAGGGCTTCAGATGCTCCCAAATCCATGGCAGACATCCTATGTGCAAGCCTCAAGCCCAGAGGTGTTAGAGTTCAGATGCTCCCTAGTTTCACTTGCCCCTAGGAAAAGGTGATAGGAACAAGCTAGAGTGAGAGCCCAAGAGCAAAACCCCATCACAAATTGTGTAGCCAAGATCCTCCTATTGGGAGGCTACAGTAGATTCTTGCAGGGATCCCCACCCGCAGTGCAATGGACAGGTCTCCACCTTCAACCACACCCAGTCAATTCATAGATTTTAGGGTCAGAAGGGACCTTTTAGATCAGCGAGTCCAACCCCCCTGCCCTGGGCAGGAAAAAGTGCTGGGATCAGATGTCCCCAGCCAGGTGTTTGTCCAATCTCCTCTTAAATACCTCCAAGGAAGGGGATAGCACTACCTCCCTTGGAAGCATATTCCATATTTTGGCAACCCTCACCGTAAAGATTTTTTTCTGATGTCCAATCTAAATTTGCTCTCCTTCAGTTTGTGGCCATTGTTTCTAGTTACCCCGATGGGCGCCCTGGTCAACATCATATACCTTATTTCCTGCTGTTCCCCCCGATGAGTTTGTAGGTGGCCACAAGATCACCTCTCAGCCTTCTCTTGAGGAGGCTGAAGAGATGCAGGTCCCTCAATCGGTCCTTGTAGGGTTTTTCCTGTAGGCCTTTAACCAGATGGGTGGCCCTCCTCTGAACCCTTTTCAGGTTATCTACATCCCTCCTGAAGTCCAGTGCCCAAAACTGGACACCTGACCAATGCCATGTAGAGGGGAAGTATCCCCTCCCTAGACCTGTTTGTGATGCACCTACTTATGCAAGAAATAGTCCTGTTAGCTTTACTTATTACTTCATTACATTGGTGACTTGTGTTCATTTTGGAGTTGACTATGACTCCAAGAACTTTTTCCGCAGTTGTGCTACTCAGTATGGTACCTCCCAGGCTATAGGAGTGTTGATGACACAGCACTTATCTTTGTTAAACTGCATCCTATTCTGTTCTACCCACTTCCCCAGCCTGTCCAAATCTGCCTGGATTAGCTCCCTGCCCTCTAGTTTGTTTACTTCACCCCATAGTTTGGTATTATCTACAAATTTGGACAGAGTGCTTTCTACTCCAAGTCACTAATGAAAATATTGAACAGTACCTGTTCCAGGACAGAGCCTTGGGGGACTCAGCTGCCTACATTTCTCCAGGTAGAAACCGACCCATCTACCACCAGTCTCTGGATGCATCCCATAATCCAATTTTCCACCCACCAGACTGTGTAATAATCTACATTAGAACGGTTTAGTTTATTTATAAGAATTGAGTGCAACACTGTATCAAAGGCCTTTTTAAAATTTAAGTAAATAACATCTACCTCTATTCCTTCATCCAAGCATTTTGTGACCCAGTCATAAAAAGAAACCATAAAAGGTTTGTCAGGCAGGATCTGCCTGCTATGAACCCATGCTGGTTGCCCCTTAGCATTATTTTACCTGCTAGTCCCCCACAAACATGATCCTTAACAATTTTCTCAAAGGTCTTGCCAAGAACAGAGGTGAGGCTAACCAGCCTGTAGTTACCTGGTTTCTCCTTCCTCCCCTTCTTGAAAATAGGGACCACACTGGCCCTTCTCCAGTCCTCCGGGACCTGTCCTGAGCGCCATGAGTGCTCAACAAGGGTGCCAGTGGCTCCACTAAACTCCAGCTAATTCCCTAAGTACCCTAGGATGAAGATCATCAGGGCCTGTTGACTTAAATACATCCAACCCCTCCAAGTGCCCCTTTACTAGGTCAGCTCTAACATTTGGTGGGTTGGTATCTATCTCACGCTTACGTAAAGTCTCATTGGGGTGCATGCTTATATTCATGCCCAGGAACATAGGTGCAAAGAAATAATTTAGGAGCTCCACTTTGGCCATCCTATCTGTTACCAGTTGCCCTAGTCCATCTTGAAGAGGCCCTATGTTACCCTGCACTTTCTTGTTGCTTCCTATGTATTTAAATGACTTTTTGTTATCCTTAACTTTTGCTGCCAGGCTAAGCTCCATTTCTGCGTTGGCCTCCTCACTGCTTCCCTGCAAGCTCGAGCTAAGCAGGTATACTCCTCCCTGGTGACTGCCCCCTGACTCCACAGCCTGTAGGCCTCTTTTCCCCTCCAGGCTGTCCTGGGTTTCCCTGCTCAACCAAGAGGGTTTCTTTGCTCTTTTGCCCCACTTTATGTGTACTGGGATGGTCCCTTTCTGTGCCTGAAGAATCAGTCCCTTGAGAAACGCCCACCCTTCCTGGACTCCCATCTCTCCAATGCTTTTTTCCCCATCAGTCCTTCCCTAACTAATTTCCAGAGCTTGTTGAAGTTGGCCTTCCTGAAGTCTAATATCCCCATTCCCCGATGAACCTAGGCTAAAGTTCTATGCCTTATCTGCATATACATTTTTGGAGGATCCTAGGACTCATGACAAGAACATCAAGTTCCAGTCATGAGTGGGAGGCTAATTAGTACGTGGATCATTGGGGGGGCAGTATCTGCAGTACACACACATACTGAGCAGTGCTGAGCTGTGGCATCACCATAGCTTGAAACTGTTGCCTCTGCTGGGGCCCAGCCCAATGAACTCGGGCCTGCAAGCAGGATGCCCGCCAAAGGTTTAGGAAACATCTGAAGCCCCAGGTGTGGATGGAGGATGTTTGCCAGTAGTAGGGCCACTTATGGTTCTGGACTCTTGGATTTGGAATTAGTTTTGGCTAATTTGGCCTCAAATACAGATTTAAAAGCTTGTACTATATACAAGTAGGTAAAAAAATGTTGTTTTAAAGTGTGTTTATGGAGCACTTGTGCTTAATCTTGCAGCAGTTTTAAAAAAGGTAAAATGCATCAATTCTACAAGAACTAAGTCTATGGGTGCTATATGCAAATTACTACAGGTATGTCTATTGCAAGGTTAGTGTTTTCAGAATTGTTCCTCACCTCCATGTGCTCAGGGAGAGCAGGGTTTGATAGTAAGGAGGAGGGGAAAGGTATTCAGTGGAAGAAGTTGTGGGGGTAATGGAGAAGAGGGTACCTGACCCCCACACCCCCTGACCTCTCAGATTTATTTCCCCTGCTGTAGCAATGGGAGGGGGACAAATTCAAGGCAAATCTCCAATAATTAGATTCTATTCCTGAAAATTATAACAAATTTATAATTTTTCATATATAGAATCTAATTATGGGGGGTCATTTTATATTCAAGTAAATATAGTAATATTGCTCAGTGGGAAAAATAAATACACTGTTTTTAGTATCACTATTATTTGTACTCTGTTTTTCATACAGTTGTTTCTTTATGTTCCTTGCTTTCCTCTGCATTTCTTTTTCTGAAGCAACTTTCAGTTCCTAAGCCCATAGGCACAGGCAGTTGGTAGGGGGGAGCCGGGGGGGTACATGCCCCCTTGACAGGACCATCCCCACCACTGACACCACCAGTGGCTTCTGTGGGTGCTCACCAGCCCCGTCCCCACTGCCACCGCTGGCTTCTGAGGGTGTACCCCCAGGCTCAGGAGGCAACAGTCACTCATGCCCATAGGATTCCTTCCTACCCATTCAATCTTCAGAAGTGAACAGCATTTCCATAGTCAATGTTATATTTAAAATGTGTCATTAGTAGGCTTAAGAATCAACACTACTAATATGCTTCTTTAGGCACTGAATTTGTGGTTCAGATCATTTGCTGGTCCTCAAAGTGAGCACTCCATCAGTTACACTTGGTTTAGATATTAAGTTTCTTTGCAAGAACGGAAGCCCAGAAACTTTTCATTTGTTAATACAATCTTAGTTTGGAATAACTTCAATGGTCCATAAAAGCCATGTAAATAAATTAAATCAGAACAATGGTCTGATACCTATTTTATGGCTTTCTATTTCTGTTGGTATAAACAGATAATGTAATTAGTAGGGCATGAACTAGGTGGGTCTTTTCCAACTCTAAGTTTGAACACTGTATTATAGTAGTAGCATCCTGTCACCCTATTGTAATGCTAACCAGAGAATATTATTATTTTACTCTAGCAAACCTAGAGGGTCTTTATAAAGGCTAAGGCTCTTTATAAAGAGAACTTAAGGCTCTTTATAAAGCCTTGTTTTTCTGAAAATAATATTTTATCATTAAATCAGAAGTGAGCATTGAGTATTTTTAGAATTGACTGGAACAAAGCAAATGTTTTATTTAATATTTGTTCAATAAAAGGTATTAACTTACTGAGTAGTTGTCCTAGTCCTGGATGGCATATTATCATCCAAATATTTCACATTATTTAATGCACCTCTAAAACTGGATTTCTATTGCAACAGACATGTCGAAATTTTTCCAAGCCTACATTTCATTAAGTGTTACTGATTTGCTATCATCAACCTTAGAACATGACACTTTCAGATTTATCTATTTACTTTTAAGTTTGGCAGAGATGTACAAGCTCCAACATGAAAAGTACTGAAGTGCTCAAAGTTCCCATTAACCTGAGAAAAAAAACCCAGTTCTCTATTTAAACATAAATAAGCTAAAAAAAAGAATACAAGTCCAAATCTTTCCCTACCCTTTTAGAGGTCACCTTTAAAATAAAATTTGTAGTACATATAAGAATCACAAGGGGGCATCTGAGGACTATTACATTAGTAATTGGCCAAGAGAGCAGAGCTGTATTTTTGTTAGATTTAGGTTTCTTGCCTTAAAACTACAAACATATCAGAAACAAAGCTCATTACATGTAAGCAAACATCCTCCACAGCTCTCAGTTTCTGTGACAAGGAGGACTTCGGTTCGGACATATCCTTCTTTTTGTTACCCTCAATGGTGCAGAATCCTCTTCATATGCTCTTTTCCACTTCCCTGAACACAGATTTGCAGCACAATCAGTGTCAAGGAGCTGATACAGATCTTTGGGGCAAAAATCCTTTTCCCCCAATGTAAGCATCCTATTCCAGGAAAGGGGTTGCCATAGCCAGTGCAGAAATATATCATTACAAGGATCATTGCTTGTGTATTGGGACAATCCGTATTGTACAGAAGTATCTATGTTTTAGGTCCAGTTTGCACCAACACAGCAGAATAAAGCAGGCAGAGTACAAAATCTGACTCAAAGTAAGTGTAATTTAAAAAAAAAATCAGTATAAAATTATTTCAGATGTGGTTCTAAATTGAGCTAATTACCAAAATACATGAAAAGCCATTCTTAAAAAAGATGTGTTTGGGAGGTAGTAGAGAGAGGATGGGATGGAACAATCCACACCCAAGGGTGCATTCAGTGCCACTATGTTGCTTTTTTCTTTTAATTATAGTGGATACTGTGTGAGGAAACTGAAGTCTGGTGACACAATTTCTTCATATCCCTGAATCATATGATGATATTATGTATGCTTCTTTTGCCGGGAAAAGTTAAGATCTTTTCTTTGTAGTAATCTGGCTTTGTTATATTATATATATTACCTGCTCTAGAAGGTATGTAAGCATCTGACTTAACCAATTATGTCACATTTTAACAAATAGAAATAAGAATACTTAAGATGTATAGAGCAGGCTAAATTGTCTGAACTCTATGCAAATGTTGGCCTAAATTTCTAAATCACTTAAAATTTTCAACTGCCTAATGTGAAATACTTGAGAACAGACAACACTTCTAACAACTGAAATGTCTATATTACATAGCCCTTCCCACCATATTATCTCACAATCAGCCTTGTGATCTCTGATGCATTTGAGGCTGAAGTTGGTTCCTTATACCTGGTTCTTGGATCTTTTTTCAAAGCTAATCTTTACACAATTAAAGGTTGTGAGTAATGAATTAGACATGCTAAAGAGTTAGAATGTCATTTAAAATGTGTATATACTAATACAAATGTAAAATAATATCATGTATCAAGTACATTGCCCTGAATAAAAAACTGAGATTAGGCGGGGATTATGGGATCCCATTGGGGAACTCTTCTGAAGACTGTGCAGGGTGCAGCCCAACCCAAAGCTTGTTTTTTCCATGCCAGCCTGCCAACACGTGTCCTTCTGGGCCTGCGTGTAAACCTTGCCATGAATAAGAAGCTGATCTCGGGCTGGGATTATGGGGCAAAATCCTTTTCAGGTCACCCCAAACCACACATCACCTCCACTGGGAGAAACTGCTAATGAAGACTGGGCAGCACCCTGCCTAAATTTCTTCAGGAGAGTCTCCCAGTTCCAGAAACACATGGTTTGGGGTAAGATAAAATCCTAGCCCAAACTCAGCTCCTTATTCATAGCAATTTATTTAGGAAACAGACCTGCAAGGTCATGAGTTAGCAGACTGGCACTTAAAAACTGAGCTTTGGCTTGGGCAGAAGCCTGCCCAGACTTCTTTAGGACAGTCCTCTGGTGGCAGTGATGTGTGGTTTTGGGTGACCCAAGTAGGATTTTTCCCCATAATCCCAGCACAAACTCATCTTTTTATTTAGGGCAATGTATATTGCACACAAATCTGGGTGAGGTGGAGGGGAAGGCTGCTAGTTTGCAGGCTGTCACACGAAAACTGTGCTTTGCCTTGGGCAGTGCCCTACCCTGGCTGCTTCTAGAGGGTCCCCTGGTGGCAGACATGTGTAGTTTGGGGTGACTCGAAAAAGATTTTTCCTGATAATCGCAGCTGAAACTCAGTTCCTTATTTGGTGCAATGCATGTAGCGCACAGGCCTGTGGGGCCATGAAATGACAGGCTGGCGCTCAAAAGTTGAGCTTTGGGGTGGGCAAGGGCCTGCCCAGATTTTTTCAGGAGAGTTTTTGGTGGCAGAGAGGTGTGGATTGGGATGGCCCAAAAGGATTTTGCCCCGTAATCCCATCCTAAATTTAGCTCCTTTTTCATGGCAATGAATTTAGCGCACAGGCCTGGGGGGCTGTCAGCTGGCAGACTGGCACACACAAAACATTCTCCGGATCAAGCAGTGTTCTGCCCAGTCTTCTTCAGGAGAGTCCCTGGTTGGTGGTGGCATGTGTTTTGCGGTAACCTGAAGCAGATTTTGTTTGGTAATCCTAGCCTTATAACTCAGTTCCTTATTCAAGGCAATGTACTTGACACATGATATTACAGTATAATACATTTTTATTAGTCTATATACATTTTTTATGACATTCTAACTCTGTAGCATGTCTAATTGATTACTCACAATGTTTAATAAGATCTTAATTGTGTAAAGACTGAGAGTAATGAATTAGAAATGAATTAGATAATTGTGTTAAGATTACTTCTGAAAAAGGAACCAGGAATAAGGAATCAATTTCAGCCTTATGATGCATTTACCCATACAATACTCCTCTGCATCGGGGGGTACTACTGTAGCATTATCCTCATTTTACACATAGGAAACTGAGGCACAGAGAAACTAAGTAAATTGCCCAAGATCACACAGGTCTCACGTGTCAGACTAGCACCCAAAGTACTTGACCATCCTTCCACTCAATCAGGCTACAAGCGCCCCACATTAAACACCTGAATTATGATGCACTCCAAAAAAAGCTCTTTTCAAAATTTTGCTGCTGAATGCATTAAATCATTTGCAATCCATCTTAAGATCCATAATCAGTGAGTTCAACACATGCATTTGTTTCAATATATGGGACAGCTACAAATTTAAAAAAAAAGTATCCCTAAAAATCCCAGAAAACTGAAAGCAGAACAGCACTTTCAATTTCACTATACCACTCTGTAATAAACTCAAATTCCATAAGCTCAGACAGAAGTGACAATTTTTGCCCAATCTGGCCACAGAAAGCAGTTTATAGCTGTGACCAAGCACAAGTGCATGCCTGCAAACAGTTTAAAAAATGGCCAATTGTGTGAAAATCTGACCCTTCAATGCATGAGGGTTTAGATGAAGATGTTTCAATACAGAGCATCTTCTGTAACTTCTGTCTGAGCTGCCTGCCAGACTCTCACTGTTTTCAGAATGGGAGCCGGGAAACGGGGCGGAGGGAATTCATTCTGGGGGTTTTCAACCCCTGCTGGAAGATGGGGGGGGTATATTGGAGCCCCCCTGCGGTGGAGGGGCTCCAATTCACCCACCCCACTCTCCAGAGCCAGCTGGGGAACTCCTCTGCTCCTTCCCCCCCACCCCCTTCTGAAACAGGGACAGGGTGGAAGAGGAGGGGCCATTGCTAGGGGAAACTGGCTGCAAGCTCCCAGCCAGCAGCTAGATTCCCGTACCCCCTGGAACCAACAATGAACTTCTGTTTGGTCCTGGGGGTGGGAAAGGGGACATTGCAACTCAGAACGCTTCCTGCAAAGCATTCCCAGAAACACTGGGGAGCTGCATTTCTCTCTGCAACCTCTGAGATGAAACTTCTTTCTCTTACGGTGTCAGTATTCTGCAAACAGACAGATGACATATTGCCATTTCCCCCTGCTCATCTGTTTTCAACCATATACTCCCAATTTATTGTCTATTTCCTCATTCACTCGACTACTGTCCTTGTCCCATAAATCCCCTTTTTGGTCTTTATTCTTCCTCACAGTTCTAGGTTCTGGCTATTATTTATTGCCCCTCATTTTTTACTATATTTTCATCCTTCTGGGATTTCTGTTCTTTCTTCCTTCCATTTTGCTTTGTCTATTGTCCTCCACTCATCTCTCTTTTCTTTATGGTATTAGCTCCTAGGTAGCTGCTTATTTAGCATTTTCCAAGAGGCTGGTTGAGACTACATGATGGAGAAGGAACCCTGACAATCATCATTACATTATGCAAAAAAGTCTCGCAAAAAACAAACAAACAAACAAAAAAAGATGTTTTGGAAGGAAAACAGCCCCAGCAACATTATTAATCTTTTCTTCTAAATCTTAGCCTACGAACACTAATTATTTATTGTGGTACACTGAGTGACATTTACACGTTGGGGCTCCATGCAAACAGTAAGTAAAAAGGTGGTCCAGAAGAACTTAAAATATCCTTCCAGAATCCCCCCTTCCACAGCCATGGAGAGGTGAACCTGTAGGCCAGGGTGGGCAAAACACAGCCTGTGGGCTGGATCCAACCTGCTAGGCCATTCTATCTGGCCCATGGGGCCCCTAAACTTTTAGAAAATTAATATTTATCTGACCCTGGCTGCCTGTCAAAGATGATAGGAGCCAGGGGCACTAGGACCCAGGGGAAGCCACTGGCAGGACCAAGGCTGCAGAAGCAAGGCCTGCCCAGCTCTGCCCCTCCCCCCCAGCCAGAAGCCAAGTGTGGATCATAGCTTTCTGGCCTGGACCCCTGGTGGTATTTCTGCTTCCCTGTGCCAGAAGGAAATTCAGATAAGAAAGTGGAGAGACAGGGGAGAACTGCAGGTGATCGCCCCAGTCCTCAGGGTCAGGGTGGGCTGGACCAGTTGCTGTGGTTCCAGTGCTGCAGCTGGGAATCACATGGTGCTAGAGTGGCCGGCAGGGGGGTGGAGAGGAGCAGCAGCAGCCACAGGCAGGGAAGCGCTGAAAGTGGCGGCTGGTGGGGGGGAAGGGGCAGTAAGCCAGCGCACAGAACACAGTGACAGATGGGTGGGAGTGTAGGGCCTGTGCTGGTGCACCAGAGGGAAGGCCAGCAGGGGCCCAGAGTGGGGTGATAGGGGTGCAAGCCCAGGCTGGCAGGGGCTCTGGAGCTGGGTTGTCTCCCCCTCTCCCTGCTGGCGCAGCTCAGCCCGGCTCCACAGAGCCCTTTCTGGCCTGCACTCCTGCTGCCCCACTCTGGGCCAAAATTCTGTATCAACATCAACTTTATTTATAACCTTAATCTAAAGATTTATTATTCCATTCTCACACATCATGTGGTTCAGAGATAACATTCTTCTGTGAACTTTAACTCTGAATGCCCTGACATTTTTTAAATTCATGTTATCATATTTTTATCATATTCACCCCTATTATTTAACAAGGTTTATTGTGATAAAGCTGGATATGTACATTATTAGTAGGCTGAAAGTGTGCATCACATTCCATATTTTCATTTTCTCTTTTGTGGTTGCATGTACAAGTTTCTTGAATATGGTGGTTTAGTTGACTTAAAGTACATGCCATTGTTTGATGAAGATTATTGATTGCCCTAGTTATTTTCCTGCCAAGATATCCATTCTATGCTATTGAATGAAAAAATCTGGATTGTTCCCTTTTCCCCTGAGGGCTATTTTGCATACACCTTAGGGGTCCTAAGGAAGAGCAACAAAAAAGATAATTAACTCACATTGGAATTAGAAAAAGGAGAAGAAGAGTAATTCCTCATTGCCAAGCAGATGTCAAAGGTACTATTATTGCCTTTTATCAGCTAGTGCAATTTCCCAGCATTTACCACTATGTTGTGTCTTGCTTGCTTTTTCCTTACTCCACAGTGAATCGTTTTGTTTTTGTCTTCTCTAAGCAGCTCTGAGGTGTATCCAGCACCAATCTCAGAGTGATCTTATCTTCATAACCTTAGCCTATGAACACTTAAGTATATATTGTGGTAAAGTGATATATACAGGTTTGGGCTTTGGCCCCCTTGTAAGCATGTAAGCAGAGAGACAGTCCCTATGCAGAAGAACCTAAATCATTTAAATATTTATTAATCCAGTTACACACTTCATTGGGAGACAGAGCTGCTGCTGCTCTGAGAACTTTAGCTCTAAATGTGCTGACATTTTGTGATTCATATTTAGTTTAAGTCTCTATTATGCTATCAGTTTCATTACGCTATGCTGACTGAGTAAGATGTCATGTTCAGCATTAATTAAAATGCATTAACTAGCATGAGGAAGGGTGGAGGAATAACAATGTCAAGGCCCATGGAAATGCTACAACCACACTACATCAATACTATTGGTTTAGTTTACAATTCTGTCCATCCCTTCACAGCACAACCTGTTACATCTTTCACTAAGCTTCTCACACCCCCATGGATCCTTGGGTATCTCACCTACCTGGCAGTCCTCTCTCACAGCAGTAGTAGTCATGACAGGTATATCATCATGCAGTCTCTCCTTTGAGCAGTAGTGATCACTGATCATCAAGTCAGTGGCTACAGAATTGGATATGGGTGCTCTTATTGGAAAAGCTTAAGTGCTAAATATTATGTTCATTTTTTCATAAGGAAAAAGTTTTAAAATATATATTAATGTTTTCCATGAAGGATTGTGTGTTAATATTCATTTGATAACATTCATAATTGGACTTTGCTTACTGGAGGATTTACAAGAGCAAAAATAAAAAACACTTTGCTGCCAATAGCTGGTCAAAGGTTTCAATTTATGATAACCACTTCCTTAAATACAAAGTCACTCCGCAGATCTGTCTCCACATCATGCAACATGGGTTTGTTGTTTGTGTCTGCACTGCTGTCTTGGGTTCTTCTTCAGGTTGTCCATAGCCTGGTAAGAAAGCAAAGAACATATTTTTAACGTCTTGAATATGGGTCACAATGAGCTTGTGATGAAAATATATGTTCCTTTGTACAATTCCTGCAGAAGCATACTTCTTTCCTGCTCTTAAGGACATTGGAGAGGAATATAAAAATTTTGGTTTTCAGGAGAGGTCTCTCAGTGGTACTTCTTATATATAATCAGTTCAGATGTACACTGAACTGCACCTTGCACGTCTTACTCAGGCAAAACTCCCCATTGATATTTCACAGAAAATTTGCCTGACCAAAGCTGAACACCGTGGTAAGTAGTAAAACCTACTAAGTTATTTGGAAGAGTGTCATCACGCACTTAGTTTTGTACAATTAATATATTCTGAAATGAATGCCTTCTTAGCCAGGTTGGTTATGTCTTATTGTTCAAATAAGTCAGCTGCTTTTCCCAATCTATAGTTAGCTATTTTCTGATAACCTGCAACAATAGTAACTCTGAAAGTATATATTGCTTTCTATTTCTTCATAGAAATCCAATATTCTCAGAAGCAGGATAATAAAACCCATTTTAGTTGCCAAGAATTTGGAAGAAACTATGTTATTAAGGATCTGTGGGTCTGAAAAACTTTTTGGAGGCTGAAGTTGATTATATTCATATTACTGTGCCTTTATTCATTATCATTGTGGCAACTCACAGAGTAAGATAGAACTTAACACACAATAAGGTGGCAGAATCTGGTCTGGTTTCATTTATATAAAAATATTCACAAGCATTGTGATGTTTATCACAGTTCTGGTCAATAAACAAAACCCACTGTATTGCTAACATTCAGAAAAAAAGGAAGCCTTCTATTTAGGTTTAAACATAGTAACTAAGTGAACCAACTGGATTTCTCATTTGTGTGTCTTAATCAGTATCACCTACCACATCAGGTAACTATTCTTAATTACAAACTTGTTATAAGTTTACAAGATTGTTGATATTCCCAAAATTTTAGGGACTGGATTACAGTAAAATGGGTCTGCTGTGATTTTGGCTTTTGGGGCTGTGGACATCTGAGGCCAGATCTGGTAGTTGCTGTTTGCAGCAGTCAGACAAGGTTCTTTGGGTAAATCTGATATCTTTTGTTAGACCAACTAAAATAGTTGGAAAAATTCTTCTTTGCAAGCTTTTGGGAACAAACACCCTTCTTCAGGCATCTGCAGTTGATCTGTGCTCTTCCTGGATGAGATAGAATAGAATACAGTAATGATAACTGTGGCAAAAACATTGCGAGACTCAGGATTTCTAAGTCAAAATAACTGGCTTATGATCTCCCAATGGAACCCTCATATCTCCAGATTTTCCCAGCTGGAAGGCTGTGGAGGGGAAGGGGCAGGGGGAGAAGGAAGGGGTAGGGGAGGGGGGGTGGGGCAGGAGCAGGGGCTGGGGTGAATTGGGCCCTGGCAGGTCACCCAGAGGTGCAGGGGTGAGAGGTGTGGCTCTCCACAGCTGCGTGCACCCCTGGGGGAGGCATGGCGGGGCGTATGCCCCCTGTGGGGCAGAGGCAGGCTGGCTGTGTGGTGCGTCCCCTGCCCACCTGGGGGCAGGAAGCACACTGGCATAACACTGCTGAGCTCCTGGGCAAAGACAGCAGGACGCAGAGACAAGTCACCCCAGCCCAGTGGCCCCATTCACCCCAGCCTCTGCTCCTGCCCTACTCCCTCCCTCATAGTGGGGGCCTCGATCTCC
>NW_017728992.1:108154412-108154843 GCF_001723915.1 Gavialis gangeticus
GGTGTGGCTCTCCACAGCTGCGTGCACCCCTGGGGGAGGCATGGCGGGGCGTATGCCCCCTGTGGGGCAGAGGCAGGCTGGCTGTGTGGTGCGTCCCCTGCCCACCTGGGGGCAGGAAGCACACTGGCATAACACTGCTGAGCTCCTGGGCAAAGACAGCAGGACGCAGAGACAAGTCACCCCAGCCCAGTGGCCCCATTCACCCCAGCCTCTGCTCCTGCCCTACTCCCTCCCTCATAGTGGGGGCCTCGATCTCCCTCCTCCGCTCCTTCCCTCTCCCCACACCCTTTTCCCTCCACTTACTATCTGGGTGCTGTCTGTGTATCCATCTCTGGGCATCTGCTCCTCACTCCCAAACCACAGCTCCCAACCCCCCAGCCCTGCTGCTGCCCCTCACTCCTGACCCACAGTACCCCACATCCTGCTAGGGC
>NW_017728992.1:108156016-108156297 GCF_001723915.1 Gavialis gangeticus
AATCTGATATCTTTTGTTAGACCAACTAAAATAGTTGGAAAAATTCTTCTTTGCAAGCTTTTGGGAACAAACACCCTTCTTCAGGCATCTGCAGTTGATCTGTGCTCTTCCTGGATGAGATAGAATAGAATACAGTAATGATAACTGTGGCAAAAACATTGCGAGACTCAGGATTTCTAAGTCAAAATAACTGGCTTATGATCTCCCAATGGAACCCTCATATCTCCAGATTTTCCCAGCTGGAAGGCTGTGGAGGGGAAGGGGCAGGGGGAGAAGGAAGG
>NW_017728992.1:108161297-108174636 GCF_001723915.1 Gavialis gangeticus
GGGGGGGGGGAAGGGGAATGTAGACCTGATGATTCATAGATTCATAGATTGTAGAGTTGGAAGGGACCTCAAAGAATCATCGTGTCCCGACCCCCTACCCCAGGCAGGAAAAGGACCGAGATGTAGCTGGTATATAGCAAAGTTATCTGGAGTACCAGATGTTAGGCAGGTTATAATGTGCCATAAATCCAATGTCTATATTCAGTCTGATTATTTTTGTATCCAGTAGTTTGATTAAGTTTTCAGGAATAATATTTATTAAAATATGATGTTTGCAGGAATAATATTTACCCAATAAATATCCCCACTCACACTGGTTATTTCACTGGAATTGGCTGGATTTCTGAGATTCCCCATAATAAGGATCAGGTCAAATTTGCTAGGAGCCAGAAACAGATCACCAATTCCCTCAACAGCAGCCACTGGACAACCATTGGTTTATGACTGTTTTCAGTTACTGCTGAACTGGTTACAAAAATAATTTGAAATAATTTGGTATGTGAATTATTTCTCACCTGTGTGTTCTGTTACCCACTATGAATGCAGCCTGGACTGAATTACACTGTTTTATGATTCTACTTTTGGAGGTTTTAATGCAGGTGTATAATTTTGTCTACGAATGAAAAAGTTTTGATCGTTGTGCTGGATAACTTGTTTGAAAGATGGAGTTTGGCATCTTGTATTGTTGTAAATGATTATAATGATTGGAACTGTAATCTTTCATTGACATATTTGAAGGCACTCGACAACTTTGAAATACAGCTTTTCCCTATAGGTGTTTATAGAAATCATATTATTTCAGCTTCTGAACCTTGCAGATTCTTCCTGGTATGTAGGTGTCCTTTACCTCTGTGAGGACTATTGGTGTGAGTTTCCAGATCACAGGAGTTAGTGAAGTTATAGTGGTAGATATAAGTAGCAGTAGAGTAATATTTAGTAATAGAGGGCTACTGACATTATGTAATTACAGATGGTTCAGCTGAAGAGAAATCTTCAAACTGCCTAGTCTGTAGATCTACAGTACTATATGATTAATTTCTCTGCTAAGGGCCCCAGTCTGATCTTTCTTCCATCAGTGTAAATCAGAAGTAATGAAGTCATAAAAATCATGTCACAACTACACCAGTAGTTAGGCTCAGAATTGTGTTCACCTGCAAGTACCCCAAGTCCTATGATTCTATGTTACAGTCCGTACCAAACCAAAGAACATTATAGTTCTTATCTTCCCAAGCTCAGCTGCAAGAAGTCTTTCAGGCTCCCTTGCATCATGAAGCCATTCTAGGAATCTAGCCACTGAATACTTGGTCTCTCCTCAGGGTCCCCCTGAGTTTGTATGTAAACCCAATTGTTGAATGACTTCTGACTCCTAACATTTGCCATCACTTGCAGAAGATATTGAAAGAGTAGGGAATGCAAAAGGTTCACCTGCCTCTTATCTGACCTGCTGTGGTACAGAACATATTTGGAAGGGCATTCACCTGCAAAGACAACCAAGACTGATGGGTCATAGGCTTATAGAAAAGTAAGGTTTCAAGATGCCAAGGGGAAATCTAATCCAGCCCCCTTCTCAATGCTAAACTAATCCAGCCAAGCACCTGTCCAACCTGCTCTTGAAAATTTCCAAGGATGGAGATTCCAAAACTTCTCTAAGTAGCCTGTTTCAACGTCTGGCCACCCTCTCAGTCAGAAAGTTTCTCCTAATCTCCAACCTAAATTTCCATTGCTCCCATTTCTGTCCCATATGGCCACAGAGAAAATCCCATCTTCATCCTCTCTATCACCACCTTGCAGGTATTTGAAGACCATTATTAAATCCCCCCTTAGTCTTCTCTTCTCCAGGCTAAATAATCCTAGTTCTTTCAGCCTTTCTGCATAAGTGTCGTTTCCCAGACCCCTGATCATTTTTGTCACTCTGCACTAGACTCTTTCCTATCTGTCCATATTCTTATTGAAATGTGGGACTCAGCACTGGACACAGTACTCCAGGTAAGGCCTCACTAATGCTGATTGGACTGAAGAATCACTTCCCTTGATTTGCAAGTTGATACAACCCAGTTTGCCTTTCTTGCAACAAGAGTACACTGTTGGCTCATGTTCAGTTTACAGTCCACTGTAATCCCCAGGTCCTTCTCTGCAGTACTGCAGCCTAGTCAGCATTTGTGCATGACATTATTCCATCACAAGTGCAGGACTTTGCACTTGTTCTTGTTGAATCTGATTGATTGTAGACTGTTTTTCCAATCTATCCAGGTCTGGATCCAAGTCCTGCCCTCCAAAGGATCTGCAACTCTACCTAGCTTGCTGAAAATTTGCTAAGTGTGTCCTCACTCCCACCATCTAGATCACAAATGAAGATATGGAACAATATTGGGCCTAGATCTCACCTCTGGGAAATCCCAGTTCATACTTCTCCACTACTAGATATTGAGACATTAAGGACCACTTATTGAGCATGACGATCCAAACAGTTATGGATCCAGCTTAGAGTACTTTCATGTAATCTGTATTTCCTTAATTTATTCATGAGAATGTCATGTGAGACAGCATCAAAAGCCTTGATGAAGTCTGCTGCTCTTCCACCTTCCACATAACCTGTCACCATAACACAGAAGGAAATCAGGTTGATCGAGAATGATATGCTGTTGCTGAATCCATGCTGACTTTTCTGATCACCTTGTTCACTTGTTGGTACTACACAGTAGACACCTGCTCTATGATCTTTCCAAGTATTGAGATCAGGTTGACTAGTCTGTTATTCCTCAAGTCATCCTTCTTCTCTTTTTTAAAGATGGGCACTAAATTTGCTCTTTTCCAGTCATTCAGGATCTTACCCGACCTCCATGAGTTCTCAAAGAGCTAATGGCTTTGAAAATTACCTCAATCAATTCCTTCCTAGGGAACACCCCATCCAGCCCAGCTGACTTGGAATCATCTAGCTCTTAAGTAATCCCTAACCTGTTCTGCCATTACTTTAGGCTGTTTGTCTCCTTCCTTAACTTTGCTGCCAACTGCACTCATCACCTGATACTTGCCCCTTTTTGTGAAGACTAAAGGAAAAAACGGCTTCAGCCTTCCCTGTATTATCTATAACCAAGTTGCCTTCTGCATTCTTTAAGGGATCTATAGTTTCTTTGATCTTCCCCAGGACAGCAATCACATTGGGATAGCTTGCTTCTGTGCTCATAAAAAGGCCTTCTTAAAGCACAGGCAGGCTCTTCTGGACTCCTTTTCCCCTTAGATTTGCTTTCTAGGGGATCCCGCAATGAAGTCCATTGTCTTCATTCTGTTGCTCTCCTTCCTTCCTCTCCTTAGGATTTTGAACTCTTATCATTTTTTGGTCACTGTCATCCAAATTGCCTTCCACTTTCACATTCTCAGCCAATTCCTCCCTGTTTCTGAGCAGCATGTTGAGAACAGCTCCCTCCAGTTCGTCTGTCTACCAACTGTATCAAGAAGGTATCCCCAACACACTCCAAAAATTTGCTTGTGGATTGCCTGTGTACTGATGTGTTTTCCACCCAGCAAATGTTCCAATATTTAATGTCCCCCATGAGAACCAAGTCCTGCGGTTTGAAAGCACTATCAATTGTCCTTCTAAAAATTGTTTAATGAAGGCCTCATCCACATCCTCTTCCTTGTTTAGTGGCATGTAACAGACACCCACCATGACATGCCCCCTGCTGACCTTTCCCCAGAGGCCCTCAATAGGCCTACCTTTCACTTTGTACTGAATCTCAGAACATATCTACATCACTTGAAAATTTATACGGCAACACCTTCTTCTTTTTCCCCTGTCTGTCCTTCCTATACAAAGTATATCCATCCATGACCATACTCCAGTCATGTGAATTACCCCACCACATCTCTGTAATCCCAATTATAGCATAATTATGTGATTGTAATAAGGCCTTCAGTTCTTCCTGCTTGCTCCCCATGCTTCTCACATTAGTATATCAACACTTCAGATATCTAACTGATTGTCCTATCTTCTCCCCAAGAAGACAGGACAAATTGGGCCCATGCAGGGCTGTAGTTCTGTGATCTAATTAGTCCTAGTGCATAGGACAACATTTGTACAGGCTTTGGGGCCAGCGAGTGCTCAGATGTCCCCAGCATTGCTGAGGACCTCTGTCATTGTTCTTGTTCTGTTCTTCCTTATTTCTGTCCCTCTGTAGCCTTCTTGAGGCCACAGCTATCCTGTTCTCCATCCTCCCAATCCTGCCTCTCTCTCACCTTCTGCTGCTGCTCCCCTTCCCACCCTAGTTCTTGCTATTCTTGCTCCTCCCCCATCTCATGATTCGGTGCATTCTTTACCTTTCCACAGCAGCTCCATCAAGAGGTCATCAAGGGCATGCTTCTTTCTTGCTTAAAGTAAAATGACCTTGTGGTCACGCTGAACAAAAAGTTTCTAGGGTTTTGTAATGCAGGTGCCTTGGACATGGAAGAGCTTGGAATAAGATGCACAAAGATATTTATGTCTTTTCTCCAAATGTTACAAGAGGACTTCCCCACCATATCTCTGGCAGTGTACAGCCACAGCTTGTAACTTTTATCATATTGGCTAAGTATAAATAGTGGGCTTGTTTGACAACCAGAAAATTGCATGACCCATGTGATAAGTTGTTAATGCTTCTAGCTCACCTCAGCTGTTGTCAGTTCTGTGCTATTAGCAGCCCTGAAGCTAACTGGGTTCTGTTAATTTCATGGTTGCTAACAGAGGTAAGGAGCTGTGAGTAGCAATTTAAGGAGTTTTAATGAGGTGTGGACAGCTAAGAGCAGGCTGTTCTGGTATGAAAAATGTGGAATGTTTAAATCAGGTTAAGAAGTGCCTGTAATACTGAAATCAGTGGGATTTGCTAATGCTACTCGGATGACTTAAATGGCTGCCCATCTTACCTCTGGGCATTTTAAATTACTTGGTATACCTATACCATCTCCTGTTCATTTTCATGACTTACCATAGCCAGAAGGACTTCAGGTAGAAAGTTTTTAAAGAATGGATAACAGTAAAATCATTTTCTGTAGCTTTTGTGTTAAAAATTCATTTAAAAAAGTTATAAAGAATGGGAAGCAGTTCAACTGTCATAGATTCATAGATTCATAGATTAAGGGTAGGAAGGGACCTAGTAGATCTTCTAGCCCGACCCCCCGCCAGGGCGGGAGAACAACAAAAAACCCCAAAAAGAGAAATGGGACTCAAACGAGTCCAGCCAGGTAGGCATCCAGCCTCTTCTTAAAGACCCCCAGGGTAGGGGCCAGCACCACTTCCCTTGGAAGTTGGTTCCAGCTCCTAGCCGCCCTAACCGTGAAGTAGTTTTTGCGGATGTCCAATCTATACCTCCTCTCCATCAGCTTGTGCCCATTACTCCTTGTTATGCCAGCGGGCGCTAGGGGAAACAGCGTCTCCCCCAAACCCTTCTGGTCCCCCCTAGTGAGTCTATAGACAGTCACCAGGTCCCCCCTTAGCCTTCTCTTGTGGAGGCTGAATAGGTTCAGGTCCCGCAGTCTCTCACTGTAATGATACATTGTAGAATTAGGTGCTTTAGCAATCTGTTGGAGCCACCAAGGTGTCTAGAATGTTTTTTGGGTTGGGTAACCCACTGATGATAAATATTTTGGAGGTCTTCAAATAGAAAAGGGAGGGGTGACAAAAGGCACCTTCCAGGCCTGGTACTACTATGGCCCCGCCCTTGTCTCTGGGCAAACTGCCCACCTTGCTCGACTGCCACACCTTGTTGATAAATGATTGAGAGGTCAACTAGGTGGGAGGCTGCCCTTTGTGCACCCAAATGACCGTGGGTGATCAGTACATGCTTCTACCACCCCAACATGTGTCCCATGCCTCGCCGATGTCTCACTGTGTGACGATACTCTGGCTCAAGGCCGGGCCAAACTGGACACACAGTTTTATCTTTATCATACTGCCCAGATTGGGGCCACACACATACCACCCCTCTCTCACCGGGGCCTCTTGCACTCCACTGGCTCTTACCCAGTTTCTTGCATGCTGCCTATCCAGACCAAGCCATACTCACTCCACCCTACTCCATGAAGATCCTCTGGCTTTGCTCTTCACCCTTCAGTCAGCCCTGGCATTGTCTTTGGGGCCTATCCCATGACCTTCACCCAAATGGGACTGAGCGATTATTCAACTATGGGCCTACTTCACCCCAGCCCCTCACTGGACCACTACGCCTGTCTCTCAGACCACAACTCTGCCTCTTACACTAGGGCCTAGGGTCTTCCACCCCTTAGGACTCAGCCACTACTCCCTGAGCTTAACTGGCTCCACAACTCCACCCTGCAACTCTCAGGGCCTGGGGTCTTACACCTTCTTGGGCTCAGCTTCTCCTCTTTGAGCATGCCTGTCTCACCTCCAGAGTCCAATACCCCATAGGACTCAGGCGCTTCTCAATAAGCTTATCTGAGCCCCCGACTCTCCTAGTAACCCACCTGAAGGTGGGGGCAGGGGTTTAGTCGCCCTGACCTGCCTTACACCTGGGAGGTTCTCAGTCCTGGTATTTATGTGTCCCTGCCCTGCCACAAGGAGGACCACCAGGCCTCTATCCCAGCAGGGTGCAGTTTTAGGTCATGCCCAAGACAAATGAGGCCTCCTCCTTTCCCATAGCCTCACCCTTACCTCCAAGATATTCCTGGAGCAGGAGCTCCACTGGGTGATGTTACTCCCCAGGCAGCTGAACACAAACTGTTCTGCTCTTATAACAGAGCTCTCCAAAATGGCCACTCTTACCAGCCACCTGGCAGCAACCTGCTCCAGCCCTTAAAGTGACAGACACCCTAAACATTCCAGGCTAGTAGTTGAATGCCTTCAAAGTATGTGCAAGAGCTTTTTTGGAGCTTTATAACAGCATATGTAGGAATGGAAGAACATTGTTAGTTACCAAGATGGTCCAGTATGGCTTGCTCTGTAACATTTGCAATCATCATTTTCCAGATTAGGTCAAGACAAAGAACAACCATGATAAACTACTTAGATAATCAGTGTTTTTTCACATGTCCTGCCTCCTTCCACCTGCATGTTAAACCACTGCTGAAAAATGAGGGCAAGAACCACAAGTATTTTGCTCATGAGGGAAGAACTGAATGACCTAAAAAGCAACTGTGCCAGTTGAATGGACGCTGACAAAAATAATCCATTTTCACCCACCCCTGGAATGGTTTCTTCCAACAAGGACAGTGCTACTAACTCCTGACATTAGCAAGTTCTGCTACATGTATCTTACAAGCTAATCATTAACAGTATTATAGTCAAACTATTGCTGCATCTGGCCCTATAATGCAAAGGTCATGTTGAATGAAGGAACATATTAGAAAACAATCATTAGCATTCTGTATGCAAGCCTGTAAGATATGGGACTGTCATGTAGCTGTCATGTAAAAATCACTAAGGCAATGCTATAAAAATGATACTGCTTAGATAGTGGACTTCATATTTTTCTCCACTCAGTGAGCACAGGGTCAAGCCCATAGTGGTGAGCTGGAACAGAGACACGACAACCACTCTGGAAATCTCTCACATGGCTGTTGCCATGGACCAACACCAACTGAATCCCACAAAAGCTGAATTCTCCCTGACTTCACTGCCATTGGCTATCAGCCATAACATCTCCTCCACTCCTTCCCTCCTCCCCCTGCAAACACTAATAAAAATAGCAGGCACACTTACCAAAATAAGGCTTCATGACATCCCCTAATGCAAAGGCCAGCTGCAATCTGGCTCTTAGGAGGTCCTTAGAAAACTCTCCAAAGACATTAAGAAGGAAGGATTATCAGGGACATTAGCAGTATTTTGTTAGTGTGCTTCTGTTACTAAATGTAAAATCATTTCAGATTTAAAAATATATTGTTTTCCATTAAGAAATGACAAAATGGGATAATTTTGGTAATTTCAAAATATTTTCCCCCCAAGTTTTCAAACCAGAAATTCTTTGAAACTCCTGTTTTCCTGCAAACACATTCAGTTTTAACAAATCAGTATTTTCTGACAAAAAAAATGTCAACACATTTCTGATCGGATTTAGTACTACACAGATATCTGGTATGCTCCCATAATTATTTGCTTTTGCAAAATACATGATTAGAGTCCTTTTGAAAATTCTAGTTATCATATTTACTTGCCTATTAACAATGCAGATTACCTGTAGAACTGATGGAGGCAAATATGGCTGTGGATTCTGAAGACCTGATTTTTAAGGCTTCTGAGGACTATAAGATACCCTTGACTTTATCTGCAGCTGAAATTATGGGAGTGTGTATATATACATAATGTGACTTTGGAAAAAATCAGACCCCCCATATAGTACATCCAAAATTGTGTCAGGAATAGATTACAAATTATTTGCACAGACAAAGTATAACAATGAAAGCAGAGACCTTAGTTAAAATAAATCTCTCTCAAATTGGACTCTATTCCTGCATAGTATAGTGTCTTCTATAGCTGGTTATCTGCTACTGTTTCTGTGTCTAACACTATTAAATCTTAAGGGTTTTTTTTCTTTCAGTTGTGGCAACCCCACAATTTACAAAAAGAAGAGTTCTCCTTAGAAACAGAAAAGGGGCAAACAAGTTACTTAAAAAAGATATTTATGCCTTATCCTATACTGCAGTGTTATTTGAAATGTAATACTCTAAAATGAAACCAGGTGTTCTGTCTAATATAGGAATATATTTTATGGATTAGTTAGAGCAAAGAAAAATGCAGTATGTATATTTCACTACAGTTTTGCCATGAAATGAAGCCAGCTAATGACAGTATGGAATATTTAAATCCACAAAATATGGGTAGAAAGAGAACAGAAAACTGGACGGTCTCTAGACACCTGGATTCTATACTCTATTCTGCAACTGAATTGCTGGGTGTCCTTTGCAAAATATTTATTTTTCTGTGCTTCAGTTTTCCCATCTGTAAACTGGGGACACTCATCTTCTTTAGAAAGTGCTTTGAGATTTGGGAAAGATTATGAATCCACTTATTCTAGTGTAGTTTTATCATAGACTATTATGACAATGCCAAAGGTGGCCAGCAGTAAATGCTGTGAGTTTAGCACATTATTCTTATTAAAAGAGGAATATTAATAGCATTTCCTTTCATGCATCCTCATATTATCATCTTTTTTTCTTCCAGCCTACTTCAGAGACATTTGGTGAGTACTGTTTAGAGTTCTATTTGTATGCACTGAAAGCAGCCAACAAAAACAGCTGCTCATAAACATAAATGGGACAGACACAGATTTATAATTACTGTTACTGTTATTGCATTAATTTTCACACTTTGTGAAGATAATAACCAGGGCTAATGTCCTATCTCATTTGTCTTTTATTTTTCCAAAATAGATGTTGATGGTGGAATTGATCAGGATATCTTTGACATCAATGAAGGTGATTTTTTTTATTTAGTCTTGTAAATATTTTTAAAATTTCATTGCGAGTCTGGGAGATTACTACTATGTCTGGGTATTAATCAGTTCCTCCTTTTCAGCTTTAGGACTGAACCTTTTTGAGGGAGATATCGTGTTAGATGGGGTAAGTTCTAATGTAAAATCTAAAATGAGAATGGTGCCATTGACTTCTGCAATATAAAAATACTCCTGATCTGAAAATGATTAGCCCACCCTCTTTGCACTAACAATAAATGTTGTTAATGGAACAATGAAATGAAACTGTCTAGGGATGGATCTGTACAAAATGTTGTAGAGAATGAGTGTCTTGGTAAAATTGCAGAAACATTATCCAGAGTGAAAACAAGTCAGCCAGTAGATGATAATTAGCTTATTTTCTTTACTGTGACTTATATTTGTACTTACCAGAGTATCAGCAGCATCAGTCACATGCAGACAGGTCTGGCTGAGATATGCCTCATCTATCTGCACATTACGTATTGTCAACTTCTGTAAGTTGCAGATCAATGTTGCAAATCCTTCTTCCTCACGTAATTAGCCCTATTGAAAGTTCTGTGAAAGTAGATCCTTAATGACTACCTCACTCATCTAATAAACTGAAAATTACATGTATATCATGCATTATATCTCAAAAAGGCCCGGGGGAATCCTTTGAACGTAGCCTGCACCTGGTCCCCTTGAAGTCAACAGGACTTTGCTCTTGCCTTTACTAGAAGTAGGTGACCATTCATTACTACTTAGGATGGCCATGGCATTTTTAGAGGGACACTTGGGACAAGCGTTTAAAACAGCACTGTCCTGATGAAAGTGGGACATATGTTTATTCTAAGTAGTGATGAATAACTACCTGCTTCCCATCCCTTGTCCCCTGCCTCAGCTCAGACCAGAACTCCCAGTCCTTTCCTATGTTCAGTTGTCCTCTCATCCCTGCTCCCACTCTCTGGTTCACTCAGCTGAGACCCAAACTCAGGAACAGCTGCAGGTGCCACAGAGTAAGGGGCAAAATGGAGCATCTCAGAGTGTCCCATTTTGTGCCAATAGTGCGTCAGTGAAATGTAAAGGAAGATCTGGTTAAGGACACTGGAACAAGTTTGGAACGGAACCTTTTTGAAGGAGAGATTGTATGAGATGGGGCAAGGTCTAACATAAAATCTAAAATGAAAATGGTGCCATTGACTTTTACAATATAATGAAGAAAGGCCTGGCATTGTGAAAGTTAATGCCAAGCAAGTAGTACTTCAGATTTCAGTGTCTTATCTGGAAGCCTGGAGCTTGCATACTATAGGAAATTTAGCTGGGGTACCTCAGGAAAGATTTAAAGCCTGGGCAGAAACTGTTGAGATAAGGCTCTGGTTCTGGGAAGTCAAGACATTTCCAAACTGAGACCTAGACTGCTGAACCATCTTCCCCATAGTTTGAGCTCCCAGAATTATTTGTCACATACATTGCACCATTTTGTAAGACCTATGACTTACACTGCAGTATTGATCTACTAAACTCTTCTACTTCTAACCCAAGTATAATTCCTTAGTGAACATTTTGTATTTATGTTCTTTCACACTTACAGGAACGAAACTCCATTATTGGTGACCAGTATAGGTGGCCCCTCACTATCCCATATGTCCTTGAGGATAGCCTGGGTACAGTATTTTCCTTTGAACAGTGTGTGTGTGTATGCATGTGCATGCCTATCTGTCTGTCTGTCATCTGTTTTGGTTGAAAACAACACCAGTTTTAAATTCCGGTTTGTTTTTGAACGGATGGGTCTAATGTGTAACATTATATAAAAAGGAACTGGGGATTTTTTTTTTTATTTAGGAAATATTAATTTTCCATTTGTTCAATCTAGTTTTGACTTAGAATTATTTGGTTATTAACATCTGAAGGGGTTTAAGCCAAGCAAGTCTCTTAGAGGAAATGACCCAGACATGTTAATATTCAGAGCTGGAACAATTCCTGGGTGGTGTTTGTAATCCAAACCCTCAGTTTGCTTTGGAAGGAATCTGAAATCCTTACAGTTTTTATTTGGTGCTTGCTCAGATAAACCCCACAGAGATGCATGAGAGTTGAGAGCAACTTACAAATAATACATGCTCTTGCTATATATATTACACACACATATACATATACACATACGGGAACGTGTGTGTGTGTGTATAAGCCCGCTGTCCCATGTTAAGTACCTGTGACGTATCTGAGACTAAAAACAGATTTCAGATTTCTCCCAAGACAAAGCTTTTTACCTTGAGAACATATAGAAGTACAAACCCATGGTCCCTCTTTTTCTCTAGGACAATCTGAGCTAATTCAAGTAAATCGCCACAAAAACTGCATGGTTGTAAATGACTGTACTGTGACTGTTTTGATGCGAGTTAAAGCCTGGGACAATCTGACCCAGGATAAACCTTCACATCTGTTTTTAGCCTGAGATAACACTTTTTCTTGGGACAATCCCAGCTAATTCCAGCTAATTACTATTCATTTCAGGGACAAGTTGTATATGTAAAGGGCTATGCCACTACCAGGTTTTGACTCGGATCAGTCAGAACCGACTCAAACATGATATATGTTTTTACCCTAAGAATCACCCCTAAGCTATGCATAGGAAAAGAGACTATAGTTTTCCAAAGGTTTGATTCTTAGGATCCTTAGTATTTTTTAGTCCTTAATCTGGCAGGACTCCCAGTGATTTTAATACAAGTTTGACAAAGGAAATCCATATACAAACTTACCAAGAACCTCAGTTTGGTGATATATTAGTAAGAATGTTGTTTGTTTTCCCTACAGAAATGAATGCCAAGGGGGTTATCCTCAAGGCATTTGAACAGTATCGACTGAAAAGCTGTATTGACTTCAAACCTTGGGAAGGTGAAGAGAATTACATATCAGTGTTCAAGGGACGTGGGTAAGGGGAAAAACATGTGATGATTTCTCATTGCATTTGATTGTGGCAAGATGTTTCCAAAAAGAGATTACTGAATACAAGTCTTTACCTTACCTTTTCTCAAATTTTATTGAAACTTATAATTGTCCAAAACTTAATATGAACCTGGAAATGTTTACTTCTTATACTTCTTTGAAAACATGAGACCTAATGAGAGTTGTACAATGAGTATATGACTGAATTCTTAGAGAGAAAGTTGTTCTTTGATGGTGAAAAATATCTGAATGAAATCATTTTTTCTGATTGGCCTTTGGAAACACTGTATTTACTGAATTAGAAGACAAGGTGTTTTTCCACCCATTTAACATGGAGGCAAAAGCCCTTCACCATACAGTTGAGTACCAGGCAATGGGGAACAGGCTGCTGCTACATCCGTGGCCCCAACCCGGGATTGGGTCAGGGCCGGAGCTGGAGCCACAGCTTCTGTCTGCCCCCTATTACCTATGCAGGCTTCACCACTCCTCCCCTGCAGTCCCCTCTCCCCTCTATGCTGCTACTCCTCTTCTTTCCCCCTCTGCTGGGCTCCTACTTACCTTTGCCTCCCATCCCCCCTATAGACCCTGTGAGCCCCCCTGATCCTGCCAAACCCTCCTTGATCCCAGCAACCCCCCTGGGGACCCCATTTGCCCCCCCCATCCATCCCTGCAAACCCCACTAGCCCCCAATTCCCTAAGCCCCCCTGTGGACCCCATTTGCCCCAATTCTTCTGTGGACCCCTCTTGCCGCCATGATTCCCCAATCTGCACCATGGATGTCACCTGCCCCTCCCATTTCCCCAATTCCTTGTGGACCCTGCCTGCTCCAGCAATCCCTCTCATGGACCACACCTGCCCCTCATCCCCCTTCCGCTGCACTGACTTGATTGCTTTGGTGTTAAGCATTTTTAGACAATTCAATCATGGACCTTTGAGAGCTGCCATCAGCTAACGAGTTCAAAATTATAGATGGAAGAGGAGGAGAATGCAAGGAATCCCTG
>NW_017728992.1:108174698-108213467 GCF_001723915.1 Gavialis gangeticus
CCCCCCCCGGGGGCCCCCCCCCCCCCCCCCCCCATCATCCCACAGAACCCGCCTGGCTCCCAATCCCCCCTAGCACCTCCCTGCTAGCCACCTCTATCCTGACTTACCTTAGATCAGGTGGCTATTTTTAACTCAACCTAAGCTCCCCCTAATCTCCCCAAATGTCTGTATGAAGCCAATAGAACTAAATCCTGCAGTTCATGCTCAGACAAAACTCAAGAGGAATCCAGCAGGAATTATGTCTGAGTAGGAACAGCCCACTTTAGGCAATGGTATTTAATGGGCTTCAGCATTAGGCTCCACTTCTCACCTTTAAGTTGAGTAAAAAGAGATGGATCAATCAGAACTGCCTCAAACGTGACAAGTGCAAACCTGGGAATGTCATAGCCCTTTTTACACATAGCTGGCCCCTGGAGTAAATGACAATTAACAGAGATCATCCTAGGAAAAAGTGTTACATTAGATACTTCACAGGTATGTTGGTAGGGCTATGAACAGATGTTGTTTTGTCGCTGGACAAGTTGCGTCTGTGCCTGTCCCAGAACAGAAATGTTCCAGGATTGGCATCTACACACATCACCCTTCAAATAAGGGTGTAGTAAGCACTGCTGCTTTTCTGTCATTGAATCAATAATGCAATCCCAGGATAACCATTTAGACATACTGTGTGATGTCTGAGGATAAACTGTTAGTACTTCTTATCCAGTGAGTTTTTTTACAATTTATCCCAGGATGATGGACACAGATGTCTGAATGTTTGGACTTTGACCTGGGATAAAATGGATTATCCTGAGATAAACATGACATCTATTTGTAGCCTCGCATCCTAAGATAAAATGCTTTGTCCCAAGAGAAATCCAACATCAATTTTTACCCTTAGAGAAGTATTTGCCTCAGCAAACAAGATCATAGGTCCATCTGTTGTAATAAGATATCTTGCCTTGATTGTTTAGCTGTGCTACTCTTTGCTTAAGGAGAAATTCCTTCCTTGCAAATTCCTAATGCAACTAATGTGATTACTGTATTAATTACCCTGCCTGTTGCCTAACTTTAGACTAATAGGGCTAACTACCTCTCTCTATTCATTAACTTAAAGAGCTTAACAATAATATTAGTAATGGTCATCACTTTAAAAGTTCAGCTACAACGTTTGACTTTATGGCCTCCTAGAGTAGCAGTCAGACTTCAATAGGTTGACTTTGAGATGCCCAAATTTCCACATTTCCTTTCTTTTAATTTCACTCTATTCCCATGTTCTAATATCATGGTACAGTGTAAAATGAGTCAGACTTGTTTGTTTTTACTTTGCTCATCATAAGTTTGTTTCAGTCAGGTCTCCTATATCTACATGCTAACAAGATCTTAGTCTAAAGGGTTGCAGCACTGAGTCCATGGGAATGCCAGTCAGATTCATAAAAGTTAATCACCCTAGAAGAAAGTCAATAAACACCTTCTCTAAACACATTTCTCTTCTCCTCTAAGGTACATCGAGAGGTAGAGAAATAGGTGTCTCCAAAGATTAGTAGTGGGATATGAAATCCATAATGTTTAGGACGGTTATACTTTTAAACTTGAATGAAGTCAGTAATCAAATAAAATGTTTTCCACATGTTTGCTGCTCATCCTCAAGTAAAATGAATTGGTCAGCTCAAAGTATATCTACATAGTTACACATCTGACACTGGGGTAAGCGGCCTGCAAGCTTGAAGCAGCCAAACTGCCCTACCCCTTACAGAACTTTTATATAATATACCCTGGTTTCTTGCCTCTGCGCGTGCAGTGCCAGGATTTATGGGAGGCCTATCTGAGGTTCCCTGGTGCTGCATGGAGAAGAGTTGTTCAAGGAATTGATTTGTCATGCAGTGTGGGACAACTTGTTTTTCCTTCTTGACCCCCGGGACAGAAGTTATTTAAGCCCACTGTCACACACAGGTTTGTCAGCACGGCATGTTGTTCAGTTCTGTTCATTGGCTAGGGGTGATCAGAACCGTGGATCTCTTGGAGGAATTCCTTCCAACTGCCCCCCAACTGTTTATAATGCCATCATTCACAGAGATGCTGGAAAGCCTTTGAGAATTATATATATGTACAAAAAAGTGCTTCTGTCTCTGTCAGCAAACTGGCTACTCTAGTCTGCTATAGCTCCATAACTAACCAGTTTAATTTAGCATTGGCAAATCAGTGAAACTGTGATAGAGGTTTATGATGTCATTTTGCAAGTTGTTTTCTTGGGGGTTGTCAGTATAAAGAATGTGCCTAAAATAAGAGCTGACTTTCAGCAAATGGAGTTGCCAAACTGCATTAGACAAATTGTTATGCCTTTGGTTGGTTCCATCCCCTGGTTTTGCAGGGCTTCATGGACCACAGAGATAGGTTCATTAGCATCAATTTCAGGAGATACTGGTAGGATGCATGCCGAGATTGTGAGAAGATCTCGCATTTATTTGGTTGGACAAGGCAGGACCTTATTTCTTAGCAGTTGCAGAAACAGAGTCAAGACATACTATCCACTCTCAGTTATCAATCTTGGCATCTTCTGCCAGCAACTAAACTCTTTGAGAAATAAATACACTTAGACCATAATTGAGTGGCCTGATTTTTTTTTTTAAGTTTGCCACCAAGAGGTTTCTGATCAATGTTTTTGTGGTACTTTGAAGTGTTTTTTTCTCGATGAAGTCACAGCCACCTCTTGTCATCAGCATGGTGACATTTTTATATTAAAGAAATAAACCAAAAAAATGAAAGGGGATAGATATGAGGAAATAGCTTCAGCTCTATTACTACAGAGTTAAATATAAAGAAAAAAGAACTGTCAATACATACACTTAGGGCATGTCTACACGTTGCCCTACTTCACCATAGCGATGCGCTATGTTGCCGTACAGTGATGTGTACGTGCAGCCATATAGAAAGTGCTCTCTGTGTAACAAATTAATTAAACTGTGAAGCTCTTAAATTAAAAATGTATCTTTCAGAGGAGTAAACTGATAAAAAGCATTACTTTGGGGGTGATCAGTTATGCATTTCATGTACCTGTCTTGCATTTAATTTTATTATTAGATGCTGGTCGTCAATAGGAAACCGCAGGCAAGGGAAGCAGCAGCTCTCAATCGGAGCCAACTGTGACAGAATTGGGACTGTTCAGCATGAGTTCCTTCATGCGCTGGGGTTCTGGCACGAGCAATCGCGATCTGATAGGAATGATTATGTTACAATAATGTGGGACAGAATTAGTACTGGTAAGTACTAATTCTCCTTTGCATTGCTCTCATTATATGTTTTGACTGGGAAATACCTCATTCAGCTACAGTAAATATTTACAGATATGATTCTTTTTACCTCATCCTATCTTTCAGTCAAACATTCAGAAATGTCTCATTTAAGCAATCTCATTTAGGCAATAGACATCAATAATTCTTATTATCATCTATTCCACATGGTTCTCAGATGCTTCAGAAGAACATAGGACTACAAGGAATCTTCTTGGTCACTGAGTCCAGTTTTCTGCTATCATGGGGACCATGTTACATAATCTCTTAAATAACATTTTCAGGCTACCTTCTAAAAGCAGCTAGGTTTATTGCTCCCACCACTCCCACTGGAAAGCTCTTCCAGAATCTGATTGTTGTGAGACCTTGGATCCTTCTTCTAGTTTCCAGCATAAATATATTCATAGCCAAGTTATACCCATTTGTTCTTATGCCAATATTGTCATCCTTTTGTTTAAATTCCTCTTTTCCTTCCCAAGTGTTTACACCCCAGAAGTATTTATAAACATCAGTCATATACTGCTAGACTAAATAAAACAAGCTTGGTTAGGTAAGGCAGACTCTCCGTTTACTTGCTCCTCCTAATAGGCCCTACTCTGTACCTGTTCTACTTTCAATTGTGTGACCAGACACTGTACAAAGTAGTTCAGATGAGGGCCTGGTACTGTAGCACTAGTACTTCTCTGTCTCTTTAGAAAATATTTTGACTGATACATACTGAAATCATAGAAAAGTAGAGCTGAAAGGGACCTTTGGAAATCATTTAATCCAACCCCTGCCTGAAGCAGGATCATCCCTATCCAAACCATCCTATATAAATTCTTTTGTAACCTGTTACTAAAACTACACATTCAACCCTGTCACTCAGCCACACGACACAGCGCCCTAACCAGCCACAGGTAAAGTAGGGGGACAATGGTAGCCAGTGTCCTGCTGCTGCAAGGGTTGTTAAAATATGCTTGAGAGATCCAAGGAAGAGGGCCTCACCCCTGCTACAGAGAAAAGCAAACCCCACCCCCCCACAGTCCCTACTAATCTAACCATAGACTCAAATTCCTTCCTGATCCCAAATATGGCAATCCATCCGACCCTGAATGGAGGGGCAAGACCCTCTAGCCAGGAACAACTGGGTTTTAGTCTTGGCAGGAGCACTGGCTCACCTGTCAAGAGCCCCAGCTTTGGCTGTGGCCAACATCCAATGTTTCTGAGGAAGGCAACACCCCCCTTCCCCAAAACAAAAACAAACCTACAACAGGAAGGGAACAGGGAAAAGAACAGGAAGGGAAAAAAAAATCTTTCCTGGCCCATTGTGACAACCAGCTAAGGCCAGAAGCATGGAAAACATTGATGTTGTCATTAATTAGAATACCTAAGTCACTTTAGGACTGACCCTATTCTAACACCTAGGTCCTCTATCCACCAGTTGGTCATTTTCAACCGATGAGTTTCCAGCTTATAGCAGAAGATTTTGGTATTAGTCCCTAAGTCCATGACTGCTTTTTTTGTTCTACTGAATTTCATCCCATTTCTGTTTACCCACTATTAACACACTATGTAGGATGACAAGTAAATGTTCTCTATTTACCCAGCAAACAGAGTCATATTAAGTCTCAGCGGCTCAAAGCTAAAGCTAAACAAACACAGACCAGAACTACAGTAATGCACAACTTTTCAACTTGGTAAGTGTAATTAATCTTTAGAACATCTTACCTAGACATGTGGTATACTCTCCATTGTGAGAACTCTTTAAATCAAGAATGAACATCTTTTTGAAAGGTATGCAACACTTTACCTAGGGATTATAGATTGATGCTAGAATAATGTGAAAACATTCCATATCCTGTGTTATACAGGAGATCAGAGCCTAGATGATCAAAACGGTTCCTCTTGGTCTTAAACATCTATGAATTAGCTCTAGAAATCTTAAAGCTTATATCCACGGTATATTAAAATTTAAAAATTTAAGTTTAATGTACACACTAAGTGTCAACGACTTGTGTTATCTTAGGTAACCAATAATCTTTCCTTCCCTCCTCAGGTAAAGAGCACAATTTCAATACATATGATGATAGAACATCAGATTTCTTGAATACTCCTTATGATTTCACTTCTGTGATGCATTATAGTAAAAATGCCTTCCAGAATGGAACAGAAGCAACAATTTTAACTAACATACCAGATTTCATGGATGTGATTGGTCAACGAATGGATTTCAGTGATTATGATCTCCGGAAGCTGAAAAAACTGTACAACTGTTGTAAGTTTCTCTACTACTTTTGAGTTCCTTTGCCATCTTTTGTCTGTTACTTGGAAGAAGGTGAGAGAGTTTAACTCGGAGTGGACTCACCCAGGCACAGGTAAAAGAGAAGCTAACGCTTAAAAAAATGCTAAGAACACTAGAAATAGTGATAAGCAGCAAAGACAGCTAGAAATAAAAGAGCAGTCCTACAGATATCCAGCTGTGTAAGAGTCAATGCAAAGCTTCCTCTGCAATTTTACTTGACCTTTTGTTGAAGACTACTTATGGTAGGCAGCTTGTTTTTCTGTGAGTGCTTATTTTAAATGAATTGTCCTGTACATGGTTTTTTTTTTTGATTCCCCAGCTGTTGCTGTAGGCATTGTAGGAAAACTAACATCTAAGCAGTTCCTATTGTATCTGTCCTTGCTTTGCTCTTACCTCTCAGAATTAGGTTACAGCATGCTTGGTGTCAAATTAAGTCACGAGTGGTACTTTCAATATAATCTGCTTTTTTTTATTGTTAACATGAGTGAAAACAAGGATTAGAGAATAATGTCATGATCAAATAGGATTAAAAGTCTTCAGTAGTAGACTGGATAACTAATCAAATGACTGTGCACTGACATACAGATCAACTAGAACTTTTTGGTGTTCTCATGAGTCTAGAAGCAGAGATTAATGCATCTATAAGCAAAGTCACAATTATGCTTTAAAGATGATTTTATAGTTTGGAGGATCTAGAATTGTAGGTGTATTTTGAAACACTGTATTTTATAAATACAAGATCCTGGTAAATAATCCTACTGCTCAATTAAGTCCCAGTTCAGTACATGCTTGCTAAACTTTAAGAGCATGAATTACTTGCCATCAGTTGGATCTTAAACGTGAGTTTACACTTAAGGATATCTTTAGATTGAGTCCCTCCCCATACCTTCTGCAACCCTTAACTTTCCCCTTTCTGTAAATTTTAGGTACCTTTCTTCCTTGTCTTTTCCCCACATTCTATGCTTTTTTTCCCACCAAGAAGATGCCATTTTCTATCCTTTACTCTCATCTCCACCCACATTTACTCAATAGGTGAAACCTTGACCTTACTGAAGTCAATGGGAACTTTGCTACTGATTTAAATAAGAGCAGGATTTTTTTCTTAGTTTCTCCCCTTGCTTAGACAGAGCCATAACTTTGCCCTGTTCTTTCCTTCATAGTCAGCTTAACATTTAGCATTAAAATGTATGTTGTACGTTCACTCAATTTATGTTTATATGGAAGATGAAACCCTTACAACTTCTCTGAATTGATACAACCATAAATGTTGAAATACCTTCCATGACAGATGTGCTGTTACCTTTTTAAAATCCCAGCTAAATCATGGATTATTCAAAGCAGTTATATATACCATGCTCAGTTGTATCCTGGTATCAGGAAACCCTTCATAATAACTGTGATCACGCTGCTAGCCTTGAAGACATAGAAGACTGGGAAAGGCACATTCACAGGCTTTTTAACTGAGTAAGAATTAGAGGATCTGGGCCATTATGATTTTTTGTAAATAATTGCTTATTTTAGAATAGCAATAGAATACCCAAGAAACCACAGTCTGTGATCAACACACTTCCCAGGTATGATGAAGTGACTTAACTCTCTTTGTCATTCAAAGAACCCAAGCTATGAATTCGCCAGTTTCATCACGGAGTCTGTCATGTCTTTTTACTAGCTTGTTAATGGCCCAGTCGTACCAGCTCCAGGCACAACTCCAATGGGATTGGAGCGCACACAGCATAGGGCCTACATTTCTTAATATTCTGAGACTGGCATTAAATGACTGGACTCAAGTACTTGTATCTTGCAGCCTCTTCACTAACCTTCATGGACACGTGTAGCTTTGAACTTGCAAATGTATGTGGCATGATTCAAAGTTCAGAAGATAATACTGACTGGCAGCATTTGTCTCAGGTTTCTGCTGGACCAACTACTGATCATACTAACATGGGACAATGTACAGGTAACAGGCAATAGCTACTCTTATCTCTTTTGAAAGGGTTTCTGCAAAGACACATTCGCTGACTTTAACTTTGACCATGTTCAGAGTTTACTTGCTGACAATTGAGTTACAGTTAAATTTTTAACCAAGCATTAGGGAAATCTAGTGTTTTTGCTGCAGATGTTTAAAACAAGTTGAAGGTACTAGTTCATTTGAGCTCTTTCTGTTCTTCAGTATAATAAAAAAACAAGAAAACTATGCAAGATGTTCTAACCTACTTCAGAACTACATTTACAAGCTGTGGTAGTTGAGGTATAAAAGATATGTCTACTCTAACTGGAAACTGGTTTGCCAGAAGTCCTTTTGAAATGGCTGATATTTGTGAATATGCATTATTATGACTGGGTAAACAATCTACTTGAAACCAATTATTTTTTGAGCCTATTACAGCAGATCTCTTGAGTCTGGGCTCAACAAGCCAGGCTAACACTCCAGCCAGGCAGGATGTCAGCAGCAAAATATTGGTGCTAGGCAAATAGCTAAACCAGAAGACACCACACAATGGCGCATAGATAAGCAAGACAGTGCCAAATGAGGCAAATAGCTAACTATGGAGAAAAAAATCTCTTTAAATTCTTCATCCCCTGTAACATCTCTGGGCAGCAATTGTCATTAAAGATATGTTTGTATGGAGCTCAATACAATGAGTCCCAACTTGGCTGAGTCCTCTGGGTGAGGACTACTACTACTACATCATCCTACCACTATGATGTAATACTAAGCAAAAGTGTTATTTGTCCTTCGCAAGCAAAGATAACTGCATCCAGCAGGGGCAAGGAGTGGGAAGAAGAGAGGAAGGAAGCAGGGAAGAAAAAGGGAGGGAGAAAAGAGAAAGAGAGAGAGAGAGGAAGAAGGAGAAAGAAGAGAGAGGAAAGAGAGAAGAGGGGGGTAAAGGTTAGGTCATGTGGGTACGCAGGTGATTTATAAGCCTAATCTTTGCCCAAAACAATCTGCTTTTTTTTTCTTAAGCAAAAGTAATAAAAATGTAACAGGAGAAAAAATTACTTTCTTTTTCTTCTCCATTCCTCACGCATTTTTGGCAGACACTGGCTACTTCATGCATTTTAGTACCAGCACTGGCAATGTGGGAAACAGAGCCATTCTGGAGAGCCGAATTCTATATCCCAAACGAGGTTTTCAGTGCTTGCAATTCTACTATTACAACAGCGGTCACGAAAGTGATCAGCTGAACATCTTGGTAAAGGAGTATACTTCAGCCCATCCCAATGGCACTTTAAGACTCATTGAAGAGATAAAAGGTATGGAATAAAATTCCTTTTTAAAATGTGTGTATTCTAGTGTCTGGCAGGGAAGAGCATACTGCAGTAAAATAACATTTTTCTGATATTTTTATATATTTACTTATATTATTTATATAATAAGATAATATTTGATGGAAACATAGCCAATCATTTTCCTATCATATAATCAATTATGTCATCTGACTTATTCTTATCCCATATATATGGACAACTAAAGAGCTTATGGTTGTAGCAAAATAGGACGGAAAGGGATCCTAGCAAGTCACATAGTGCAGCCACCCACTCAGAACACCCCTGTTTAAACCACCCCAGCAAAATGTTGATCTAACTAACCTGCATTTAAAATCTACCAACTACATATTCCAAAACCTCACTATGTAATCTGAATTAGTATGCATTTTCATAGCAAACTTTATAGTTTACCTACTTTTATGATTAGAACATTCTCCCTATCAACCTGAATTACCTGTTACTTCTTGTCCTATCCCCTATGTCCAAATGATCTGTATCTTTTGGAGCACCACCTCCCTTGGAAGCCCATTCCAGATTCTGGCAACCCTTACCATAAAGAAATTCTTCCTGATGTCCAACCTAAATTTGCTCTCTGTCAGTTTGTAGCCATTGTTCCTAGTCATTTCAAGGGGTGCCCTGGTAAACAGAGCATCTCCAATTTCTTCCTGCCCCTCCCTTCTCCCCAATTAATTTGTAAACAGACACAAGATCCCCTGTCAGCCTTCTCTTGTGGAGGCTGAAGATATCCAGGTCCCTCAGTCTCTCCTTGTACAGCCTTACCTGCAGGCCTAACCATACAAGTGGCCCTCCTCTGGACCCTCTCAAGGTTATCCACATCCCTCTTGAAGCGTGGTGCCCAGAACTGGATGCACAACTCCAACTGCGGCCTGACCAATGCCGCATAGAAGGGAAGTATCACCTCCCTGGACCTGTTAGTGACGCACCTGCTAATGCATGATAGAGTGTAGTTAGCATCACACTGGTGGCTCATATTCATCTTGGAGTCAACCATGACTCCGAGATCCCTTTCATCCCCTAGCCTATAGGTGTGTTGCCAATTCTCTTTCCCTAGATGCAGTACTTTGTACTCATCTTTGTTGAACTGCATCCTATTCTTTTCTGCCCACTTTTCCAACCTGTCCAGGTCCACCTGGATTCAATCCCTTCCCACTAGTGTGTTAACTTTGCCCCATAATTTCGTGTTATCCATGAATTTGGACAAAGTGGTCTCCATACCCTCATCCAAGTTGCTGATAAAGACGCTGAATAGCACACGTCCAAGGACCGACTCTTGCGGGACCCCACTGCCCCACATCTTTCCAGTTTGATACCGACTTATCCACCACCACTCTCTGGGTGCAACCCTTAAGCCCATTTGCCACCCACTTGACTATGTAATCATCTATGTCACAGCTGCTCAGTTTGTTTTATGGGAATAGGATGAGATACTTTATCAAAGGTCTTCTTAAAATCCAAGTAGATGACATCTATCTCAAGTCCTGCATCTAAGCATTTTGTGACCTGGTCATAAAAAGAAACAAGGTTAGTCGGGCAGGATCTACCTGCTATGAACCTGTGCTGGTTGCCCTTCAGCATTAATTTTCCTGCTGGGCTCCCACAAATGTGATCCTTGATAATTTTTTCAAAGGTTTTCCCAAGGATAGAGGTGAGACTAACCAACCTATAATTACCCAGATCCTCCTTCCTCCCCTTCTTGAAAATAGGGACTACATTGGCCCTTTTTCCAGTCCTCTGGGACCTGAACTGAGCACCACAAGCGCTCAAACAGCCATGCCAATGGCTCTGCTATGACACTGGCCAATTCCTTCAGCACCCTTGGATGAAGAGCATCTAGGCCTGCTAACTTAAACGCATTCAGCCCCTCCAAGTGTCCCTTTGCTAGGTCGATGTTGACTGCTGGTAGACTGGTGTTCCTTCTGTGCCTATCTATAATGCAATTGGGAGATTTGTCTTGATCTGTGTTCAGGAATACAGAGGCAAAAAACTCATTGAAGAGTTCAGCTTTGTCCCTCCTATCTGTCACCAATTGCCTGTGCCTGTCTTGTAGGGGTACTATGTTACACTGCACCTTCTTTTTGCTCCCTATACACCTGAAGAAGGATGTTTGTTGTCTTTAATTTTTGTTGTTGCTAGCCTGAGCTCCGTTGCTGCTTTGGCCTTCCTAACTGACTCCCTGCAAGTGTGATCCAAGGTGGTATACTCCTCCTTGGTAGCAACCCCCTGCTTCCACAGCCTGTATGCCTTTCTTTGCCGCTAGGCTTTCCTGGATTTTCCTGTTCAGCCAAGAGGGTTTCTTGGCCCCTTTGCCCCCTTCTGTGTGCAATGGGATTGTCTCCTTCTGCACGTGAAGGATTGCTCCCTTGAGAAACGACCGCCCTTCCTGGACTCCCATTTCGCTAATGCTCTTGATCTTCAATGCCTCAGTAACTAATCTCCTTAACACGTTGAAGTTAGCCTTTCTGAAGTCTAGCACTTCTGTCCTGCTGGTTACTTTTCCCACCCTATGCTGGATAGTGAACTCAGTCAACTGATGGTCACTGTCCCCTAGGTTACCTTGTACCTGCAGAACCCCCAACCAGGTCATCCCCTGTAGCATCAAGTCCAGAAAGGCGTTTCCCTTAGTAGGACCATATACCTCCTGAGTTAGGTGAAGGTCCTGTGTGCAGGTTAAAAACCTACATGAGCAGTTACATGTGGCTGACTGCTCCTCCCAGCAGATGTTAAGGTAGTTAAGGGCACCCATGACAACCACGTCCCTTGACCATACGGCCTCTGAGAGCTGTCTGGAGAATTCCAGGTTTAACTCATCCTCCTGGTGTGGCGGTCTATAGTAGACCCCCACTACCATGTCCCTTTATCCCAAGGAAAACCCAAATATCTCAGATAGAAATCCACGGTGCTAAAAATATTTTGACCTGTTGTGGTCTTTCTGAATTCTTTGCAACAGAAAAGCTGGTCTGTTATTTTTCCATAGGCAAAAACTAAGAGCTAGAATTTTCCAGGGGGTGCCTCAAGTGGCAAAAGGGGAAATCTATGTTTCCCTCCATTTTTTCACAGAAAATGGAAAACCTGGATCCCTGGTTATAACAGATCCTTCATTCTGTACAATATCTGACTGCACTGTTTGCTACCTTAGAACACCCGATTGTTCTTTTTCAGGTTCACCTGTGAATTACTGGCAGCTGTACCACATCTCTTTGAATGTCACAAGTCAGTTCCGGATTATATTTGAAGGCATAAAAGGAACAGGTTTATCATTTGGAGGCCTTTCTATTGATGATATTAACCTGTCAGAAACACAGTGTCCCCACCACGTCTGGCATATTAGAAATTTTACACATCTGCTCAATACAAGCCCTGAAGGGCAAATGGGAAAAATATACAGTCCACCTTTTTATTCTAGTAAAGGATATGCTTTTCAGATTGGTTTATATGTGAATGGCATGAGCAACAACTCACATAACCTGGCTATTTATTTGCACTTGATCTCTGGGGCAAATGATGATCAACTGGCATGGCCTTGTGCATGGCAACAAGCTACTATGATCCTATTGGACCAACACCCGGATATTCGTCAACGGATGTCAAATCAAAGAAGTGTAACAACAGACCCATCTAAATTATTATCAGGTTAGTTAAAACCAGGTGAATAATCTGTCTCATTTACACAATGCATTTTCTGGCTTTTAGGAAGAATAGAGAAAAACAAACAATGGATTCGATTCCTCGTGGGCCAGGTACAGACATTATACTTTTACCAGTATAAGTGAGCGGAAACCAGTTTATACCTGTAACAGAGCAGAAGTTCAGCACACACAGACTGGTTTAAAAATGGTGCAGATGAATTTACTTGAATAGAGTTTTGCCTGTTTATATCAGCAGGTTTGATCCAATGGTGGGAAGCAATGTCCTAGGGAAATTATGTGCATCAGACAGAGGAGTTTTGGGTTTCAAAGGTGATATGTTTGAGCAGAAGCAGGAGCATCTGCTCTGCAGATTCCTTTTATCTCATGTATAGCACAGACTTTATGTCTGCCTATGAGAAGGTAGCTTTCCAGGACTCTTGAATGGAGAAATGCCTAGTTGACACCTTTTATGTGGGCATGCAGTAATACCAGCTAAGAGGGTTGTCAATAAGTGAGCCCCACAGTGAAGGGAATGTTAGGGTCAAATCTAATCTCCAAATGGAAATATTTATCTCCCTTTTACCCAAAACTACTCGTTTCAAAGTTCACTTTTTAAAAGAAAGTGTTGTAAAAGAGTTTTTCTTTCCTACCCCGCTCTTCAGGTTCATTAACATCTCTTTTCTGGGACAGACCAGACAAAGTAGGATCACCAGCTAAATTCGCTAATGGAACTGAGTTCATAAGAGGTCCAGGAAGTGGAACTAGTGGATTTCTAACTCGTCAAAGGCTTAGAAGCCGTGACTTTATAAAAGGAGATGATGTTTACATTCTTTCAACAATAGAAGGTATGTAAGCATCAAGGGTATTTATAATGCTTCATTACTTCATGATGCAATAAATAGGCAGCATGGCTTATTTTTAGAACCAAATAAGGCCCTAATTCTGCAACTATATTTGAATTTGGCTAACTTTATACATAAGTAATCTGAGCTAATAGATCAGTTCACATATTTAAAATCATTCATATGGTGGACTAAATATGCGGATAGATACATCCACTATATAATCCTGCTTTTCTCTTGAGGAGGCTAAAATTTAACTACATGATATGATGTCAGGCCTAAATAAAAATGTATATATAAACCACTTCACTGTTTCAAAAAGATTTGAAAGTAAACACTCAAAGAATATCCTGGGAATTTCATTTCACACCACCAAAAGCACAAGTTACATATTGTTTATTCCAACTAAAAACTGCTTTGGATATTTTATGGCCAGCACTTCTTTGCTGTTTACTTTTAGAATTAATTATTAATACAAAGCTTTTAGCTGTGTGTATTCACATTTTAGCATAGCTAATCCTTATGTCCATTTACAGAAAGTCAGAGTTAAAAAAAAAAAAAAAAGACCAGCTTCTCCATTAAAAAAAGAGAGAAAATGTAGGATAGCGTAAAAGCATCATGTCTCTTGTCTTCTTTAGATATATCGCATCTGATATCAACTGAACCAAATCTTCCAAACACCACTGCTGGCAATACGACCATAAGCACCCCTACCACCACACGGCGCACCACCACCCGGCGCACCACCACACGGCGCACCACCACCCGGCGCACCACCACCCGGCGCACCACCACCCGGCGCACCACCACCAGGAAAACTACAGTGAGCACAACCCCAGCAAAAACACCAGAGCCAAGTGCTCCCAATCCATGTAAAAGGGACAGCTGTGAAAATGATGGCATCTGCATTACTGTTGCTGAAATACCACTGTGCAGGTAACTGACTTCGTTTAACCTGAAGATTAATTTTATAATCAGGAAAGAAAACATTTTAGTAGAGACTATTAAGTAAAATAAATTAAATGTATATTTTCTCTGATGGAGGTTTTAGTCAATTAAAGTAATTTTCAAGCACCAGCTCCAGGAGAGTAAGTTTATAACCCGGTTTGGCAACATGGCTCTTCTAGACCTTCTACTAGTTTGAAGTACCTTATTTACTTGTATATGACATACTTTTTCCTCAAAAATTTGCTATGGGAACTTGGCATGTGTGTCTTCAGTGAGGAAATGCAGGAAGCAGAGGACACAATCTTGTGGGAGCCAGGCTGCAGGGTCTCTTCTTGAGCTGGGCAGTCGCTCTTGTTGAGCTAGTGGTGCCTGTTGAGGCATCTGAGGGCCAACCCCACTTCAGAAGAGGGGCCAGTCAATTTGGTTCAGCCAGCACCAACTATCGAGCAAGCTGAAGGCTTGATCCTGCTGAATGCGAACTACCTGGCCCCTCTTAAGTTAGTAGACAATCAGCAGTGTCTGCTGTGTTCTGCATTTGGGGAGTTAACAGAGCAGCTGCGGATTTTTGTGCTCTCTTTACTGCAGCACCCGTGATTTCCCTGTGAAAACACTTAGCAGTATTTTAAAAGAAAGATTTTTTTCTTTTCATTCCACCTTCCAAAAATAAGGTGCTGGCCTTATTTGGGGGTGTAGGGGATACAAGAAAATACACACCTGTAAAATTCAGTTAAACCATATTTCACCGAATTGAGCAGCATTGTAAAAATTAAATGGTTACCTCTTCAAAAATCCACAACGTACCTCATTTGGGCATAAAATGTTATGGAGGTAAAGCAGAAATTGAGTTCAGTTCCAAAAGGACAAATGCAAAGGCCTGCCTTTGGGATGGACCTATCACAGACATGAATGCGAGAAGCAGAATTACTGGCTAGGGTGAAGGGCTGCAGAAAGCAACCTGGGGGTTATAATGGATCATATGCTGAGCATGAGCCAACAGCGTAGCCTTTTTGCAATAAGTAAAGAAATAAAATAAGGCCAACAGCATACTGACGGAAGGGGTTCTTCTGCTGTATTCAGCACTGGTAAATTAAGCATTCAGGAGTACCTGCTGTACATGCTATACTAATAGAGAATCATTAAAATATACTACGCTTTATCTTCCTAGGATTTTATTTGATATCACATGACTGTAGCTCTTTCTTCATAGATGTCCAGTAGGTGAGGACTGGTGGTACATGGGGAAAAGGTGTGAAAAGAAAGGCTCAACTCGACAGAATATGGTAGTCGCTGTTGCTTCAACTGTTGCTGTTTTTGTCGTTATGCTAATCATTACAATTATAAGCACACAGTGTATTAAAAGAAAATACCACAGAAGCCGGCAAAATGAGGAAGCCCTGCACAACCTAAATTTAGAAAATGTAAGTATTTAGCTCCAGTGTTAAGATTTAGAAGTATTCTAAATGCCTTTTGGTTAAAAAAGTACATGCCAAACAAGCAAATATTGTTAATTACTTTTGGAAGAGTCGACTTAGATGAATAGGAACAAAATAAATATCAGGGAACAAGGATGCCAAAGAACTCTTACTGAATATTTTAAATATTCAAAATGAACATCTCTAATTTCCCAAATAATGCGGAGCATTATCAATTGTTTGATACATTCCTTCTCCTGCACCATAAGCATCACTCTTATCTAAAGGCTGTACTTGTATCCAGTAATGACTGCTCATATGAACTGTGCGAGTACATACACACTATTTAATTGTCCCCATCTGCCTTCAAATTTATATGCTTAAAACACATTTCATTTCCTGTTTCATCAGTAGCATAACAATGCAGCCAGGTACCTGGGGTGACTCCTACACACGGATGATTTCTGGTTGCCATAGCTGATGTGGTCATGATCAAAATCATGCGGTTAAGGGAAAAGCTGTTTTTTACCCCTCCCACCCCTGTTGGTGCCAGGCTTGTTGACCCTGCCTTAGTTATGCCACTACATTTTTTATGAAAAGTACCTCTTACAACACCTGAGTGTTTGTATAGAAGGAAGACCAGCTTCCCAATCCAGCCATCATTCTTTTTGCAGGGAAGGTAATATAGGTTAAAAGGATAATCCAAGCAAATCAAAGGAAGATTGAGTTAACATGGTTTTAAAAAGAGTTAACTGAATCATAAGGCATTGGGCTGAGCCTTGAGTAAAGCAGAGACCCTGGCATCTTTCTCCAAGCAGAAAGTTATACAGATGCAGTCCTAAATTAAGAACATTTGGTACTCAAACCTGATCAAGAGAAAAGCTTGGAACAGAGCAAAGACATAATTAATCTCACTAGCTGTACTAAGATATGAGAATAACTCTGTGAAAGAAATGAACTATAGTAGGAAGCTACAGGTCTTCCAAACAACATATTTCCATATTTTACTCTGCCTTAATCTTCAGTGCTTCAGGACTTCACCTACTCAAGTCACACCGTGGTTTATTGCTTTTGTTGAAAATCACTACTGGTTTTGTTTTTTAAATAAAGTAGATCCCTTTTTTTAATTGACTGAGATTAATTCAAATTCTGGTTGTTTGCTGATCTGATATGAGATATTTTCTTCATTTAACAGAGAACATCTTTCTGAAAATATTGAAAGCAACATCCTCCTCCACCCAAAAAAATCCAACAAGGTAGACTCTTTCAATCACTCAAGTCAACGGAAAGCCTCAATTGCACAACTATTTCTCCTGATTTCCTTCATCTAAGTCATCATGCTAAAGTTTATAAAGAATGAGAAATAAAACACCATTCTAAATAAAATCTGTGTACTATGCCTATGCTAATGAAGTGTCCGAAATAGGTTGATTTAGGCATGTAATCATGGCAGTGGTATGTTGCTGGGTTCCATGCAAGTCTATTTGAATATGAAGAAGATGTACTGAATTAAGATAGGCTTGATTTTTTTTATCTACATAGTGAAGTCTGCTTAAGGATAGTCAGCCAGACTGGGTTTTCCATCTTACTAAGAAGTAGTTCCTGTGATAGCAGGGGACTGGATCCAGTGACCCAGGAATTTACTCCCAGTCTTCAGCTCCTGTGACAGTTTTTGCAGACTTTGGAGCCTAGTTTTCTTATAGGGTTGCATAAGCAGAGGAAGATCAGAAATAGAAGAGGAACAAAGGGAGGAACAGTGTCCTTCATGGAGCCTTCAGGGAAAAGTGCCATACACCATTCTCTCTAGAGGTTCCTAGCCATGGGCTTTTCCCAAGGGACAAGAGTACCAGAAATAGAAATGCCAGCTACCAGCTGGTTTGTACGGGTGTCTATGAATATGTTCACATATAAAATTAAACTACTGCTTTGTCTCCCTAGATTGGACATTGATGATCACATTCTTGATAAACATTTTTTTAAAAAAACCTTTGAGCCAAAGACTGAGATGCACTCAAGTTTGATGAGGGAATGAGAAACTAGCACATTCTGCCTCTAAATGCTGTGTTTTTAGTACCAAGATACAAACAGGTATATTTTTGTACTAGTCTCCATTGCCTACTTTTACACAGGCCAACATTTTATTTACTTTAAGCCACCACCGCCACGTATCCAAGTAACTCTGCTCTTTATTCAATAAACAGAATATATCCAACCTGACAAGTCTGTTGCTAGCACCAATTCCATTCATGTTCTAACTCAATGGACGAGTGTTTTTCTTTACATGCATATTCTGAGGATTAAGGTGACAATTTTTAAAGTCTCAATTTTGTTCATCCCTCTGCCTCTCAGATTAGTTGACCTCTTTTATAAATACAGACTCGGTGTTTATCTCATTCTGTGGCTAGTATTTCAACTTAGGATACAAACTTTAAACAATTGCTTCCTATATTGTATTTTTTTTACCAATTGAGAAGGATGAGAGAATGGTTTAATAATAAAGCATGTATATTTAAAAAAAAAAAGCTTAAAGGACTAATAGCGAATACATATTTGTCTTAAATAGAGGATAAAAATAAGGAAGGCAGTAGAGGTAGCCTTCACTGCTTATTCAGTCCCCATGTTCATTGTCTACATGGCCTAGAACCCATTGTTATCTTCTTTATGGCTCAGGTAGTTTGTTCATTTTGAGCCTACTGGTCTTATTCTTCCTCACTACTATAGCAACTCATTTTGTGCAACTTCCTTACAGTCTGCCAGCACTGGAGCTCCTCCATTTCTGCTCAGGTGAAAAGGCTTTCATCTAACTAACTGTAGCAGTAATGAGTATCCTTCATTTTCTTAAATGTTGTAAACTTAATTCACCTAGCCCCCACATTGCATTTTAAGAGTACCTCTGGCACTGGTACAACAGAGATATGCTTTCTGGGAAGCGGATAACTTCATGTTGATAAAATGCAACATTTGAATGGCTTATGCATTTGGTACATGTTTCTCCAATCCTGCTCAGTTACATATTTCTTCTGAGGGTGGATACTGAATGCTGACACAGATGTGAATTTCAAAACCTATCCAGATGCCAAAAGCATCTGTCACAGATATAATCCCGGCAGCTTCTCCAGTTTTTGTCTGGTCTATCCAGGTAAAACAATTTAAGAATTTTTAAAGGGAAAAAAAGGGATTTCTCTCTCTTTTCTTCCCTTTTGCTCCCCATCTCACACAGAAATCCCATCCTTACCACAGAAACCATGGACAGTGAAAATGTTTAAGTCCCAGTTTAAATCAATCACCAGGGATCAGGGTTTTCCGCTCACCATGGAAAAATGCAGATTTTCTCTTTTAAAGGAGAAGACCACAAGAAACACACGGGTTTCCCCTTGCAGGCCGTCAGCCTTTCACTTGCAGGAGGCTGCTTGGGGCTGGGGGCATCATGAGCATGTGCACATACAAGTAGCTGGAGCAGGAGTGGGATGGCGCACTGGCACAGAGCTTTTCCTCTTGGTGGCCAGTATCTATGGACTGAACCACCCTGTGTCACGAAGCCCGCCCGCTGCCTTGGCACCTTCTTCCTCCTTCTGCACCTACTGACAGGTATGCATGGAGAAACAGCAGCAGGGAGGCATGGAAGGAATGGGACGTGGGGCAAGAGTGCTCGGGGTAAGCTCTGGGCCATGACAGGTGCCCGGTGCCGAGGCTGGGGCCTTTTGTGGCTCCACAGCAGGCAGGGACAGTGATGGGCCTTCCTTTTCCAAGGCACTGCACCCGTTTCCCCTGCCCCCAGCCTAGGGGCTTGGGCTCAACTTTGGTAGGCTCCCGTTGCCCTGAGTCATGTGTACACGTGCACCCAGCAAGCGCTCTCTCCGTTTCCCCTGCTGGCCTGCCTTGCACTGCTTCCCCCTCACCCCGACTCCCTTTTTTTCTGCCGGCGCCACTGACAGATGCCGAGCAGGGCAGGGGGGATGGCACTTTACCAGAAGAGGAAGAGCATTAATTCGATCTGGCTCCATGGCATCTGTACAGATCGGGCACTACAGTGGGGCTTTTTGGTGCTTTTATCTAATAGCTGATTCAATCAACTATTAGATAAAAGCACCAAAAAAGCCCTGCTAAAGCGAGCAGTCTGTACAGATGCTGAGTAAGCCAGGTCCAGCTAACACACTGCCTCTTCTGGCCATGTGTTGGGCTTGGTGTGGGGCACCGTGAGCTGAAAGTAAAGTGCTGGAGGTTTTTTTCCATGTCTGTAAGCAGATGGCTTCATTGGTGAGTGGTGGGAGCAAGTGATGAATAATGCTGCTGCCCACACAGTCCTCTGAGATGGCCAGGCGATGCAGACCCCGCTTTCACTAAGGCATGGCCCCCACAGTTTTCCTCAGTTCCTAGCATAGGCAGGGCTGGAGTGAGTGGAGAAATGAGGCATGGCCTCCAAGACAGGCACCAGCAGCACTGGGGAGGGACGGGGCTGTGGGTCAGAAGTGCAGGGCACCAGCCAGGCACAGAGGGATGCAGGGGGCTGCTGGTTGGGAGTGAGGGGCACTGGTAGAGCCCAGGGGGCTGTCGCTTGGGAGTGAGGGGCAATGGCATGGCCAGGGGCAGGGCACCAGCATATTAGGGCTGCTCAGCAACCACAAAGCAGTGGAGGGGACAGCCGCAGCTGGACCTGTGTCCTAGTGAGCAAAGGAAGCACAGGGAGCTCTGGTTTCTCATGATAAAACACCAAAACCAAATGCCAAAATATATAGGTATTTAGAATTTATTTTATTATAATGATTGAGGCAATGGTAGGCTTCCAAATTGCCTTAAAATTGCAAATATATCAATAAAACATTGTATTCCACTGATACCTATATAGTGACATTTCATTTTAAATCACAGAAAAATGCAGATTTCGTTTTTGTTTTTGTTAAGTCAGAGAGTTGGCGATTTTTAAAGAGAAAAAAAACCCAGGATCCCTGTAATCAGCATGTCCTGGTAAAAAATCAAGCTTAGTCAGAAAATCTCTAAGAGCTTAGTCAGGAGGTAAGGTTCAACCTGTTGCAATTTGGCAGGAGCCCAGTGCAAGCATTTGTCCCATAGGGCAGAGGTTCCCAATCACCGGGCCACAGCCCAGTAACAGGCTGCAAGGGGTTGGCAGCTGGGTCATGGCATGAGCCACCAGCTCAGACCCCGGTCTGTCCACCCGGGCAAGCGGCTTCCAAGGCCTGAAAATCAGAATTAGGGAATTCCATTTCCCTAATAAACCAGAATTAAAAGTGGACTTGGGAAAGTCATCCCTAAAGAAAGGGAGGGGTAGGAGATTGGGTCTCCTACTGTCTGATACACAAAGGAAACAATCTTCTACCCCTAATCCTTTAGTCCTGAGTTAAAGCTAGGACAGCATGGTCCGGGTAATGGGCTTTTACGGGATTGACAAAAGTGCTCTGCCAGGTAGAAACAATTAAGGAAGAATCAAGAAAATGGAGTTATTGCTGTTAGTTCTCAGCAATAATGTTAGGCTAACTAAACCACACTTATTCTGGACTTTTTCTCATGTGTCCAGGACTATGAATCAGAACCTTTTTAAAAGACATTAAAGTCGCATTACAGCCTAACAACACTGGTCAAATTGGACAAGACTCATTTAATGCATGAAGTTGTTAAGTAAGTGCCATTCTTTACAAGAGTGTGGTTTTCTTGGAACAGATGCCATCTTCTGAGTAGCTCACAGAGTAAAGGCACTAGACATAACAACATTAATATACAGCCAAGCAGACCAATATGTGGTGTGCAGTCAGAGTAGGTGAAAACACAGCACACCAGGAGAAAAAGCTCACAAACTGAGAGAAAGCTTGATATATGCACCTATGCAGGCAGGGATGGTTACTCAGCTGTAACAGATTCCACTCCTTACAATCGTTAATAGTTTGAGAAGATTTTGAAATAGAGGGATCACATTTTAAAGATGAAAACAGAGCACTGACATCACTGGACTCATCAAGGAACCGGCAGATGGAATTGCAGAGCCATTGGCTACTGTCTTTGAGATCTCAGGTAAGGTGCCCAGAAGACTGGAAAAGGACAAATAATTTTCATCCTTAAAGAAGGAAAAAGAAGGACTCAGGGAATTACAGACTGGTCAGTATAACTCCAGTACCTAGAAAGACATGAACAAGTTATCAAAAAATCTATTTCTAAGCTCCTAAAGTATAAGAAGATGATAAGGAATACCCAACACAGATTTGCCAGTCATGCAACATGTTTTGTGAATAAAGGAAGACCAGTGAATGTGATATACCTTGACTTTAGCAAGGCTTTTGATGTTCTCCCACAACATTCGCATAATGAAGCTGAAGTAATATGGTCTACATCAGTGATGGTAACCTTTTTGGCAGGAGTGCCACAAGTTAAGCCCCACTATCTCCCCAGATGCTACTCTAATCCCATCCCCTGCCAAGTGATAACCTGATAGAGTTTGCACCCTGGGGTACTGGAGCAGAGGCAAGGCATATTAGACTCTTCAGCTATGGGGAGCAGAGCAGGGATGGGATGCTGCTGTGATAGAAGGTGTCACCTCCAAGAGTTACATCAGGCCGATTTCCGATACAGGCAATTCTCTTTATATTGTTGCCAATCCAATATCGGACTGATGTATTGGTGCACCTCTAGTCTGAAGTAAATAAAAATTCAATAAAAAGTTCAACAAGGACAAGCATAAAGTCCTATACTTAGGAAAGGACAGTTAATGCACACAAAAGGGGAAGCAACTGGCTAGGCTGCAGTAATGCAGAAAGGGATGTGAGGTGTATAAGCCAGGCTGAATCCGAACCAACAGTATAACATCATTGCAAAAAAATAAAAGAAAACCCAAACCTAATAGGGTAATAAGATGCATTAAACAGGAGTATTTTCTTCAAGTCACAGAGAGCAATTCTTCCACTCTGTTCAGCATAGCAAAGCCTCACCTAATATCTTGTGTCCAGTTTGGGGACAGTCCTTAAACACAAAAATTGGTGTTATAAAAAGGATGGTTATCAGCTGCTCTCTGTGTCCACAAGGCACAGAACAAGAAGTAAAGGCTGAAATTGCAACAGGGAAGATTTAGGTTGGATATTAGACCTTTACAGTGATGGAAGTGGTTAATTTGTATGGCCAGAACTGATAAATTGCCGTGACTAACTCACTCCACATGTGAATATTATTAAACAAAAGGGTTTTCCCCAAGCATCGTTTTCCTCTGTACTCTAATTATGTAGCTTGCTGCATGTTTTGACTGCCAATATTTGAAATTCAAGCATTGTTGGCTATTTGGCTAAGTCAGTCACCGTATTCGTCTTTTCTCCCCACTAGGAAAGTCATTTATCAAGAGAAAACCGTGAAGTCCCAAGGACTTAAAACCTCTTAGGGAGAAGCACCTCTGAGCAGGACAAAAGACTGAATAACAGATCTGTATGGAGTCAATAAAATAACTCTATGTATATTTGTTTCTCTTTGAACCTTTGACTTGCTGCTGTGTCAAACCAGAGAAATAACAGACTTAAATGTGCAATATGAAACTTGGAAGGGGGGCAAGGGTAAGTTTTGGAACACAGCCAAATATAATCAATTATTTTATAAAAGAGATACCCACATGTAGGTAACACGGGAGCAGGAACTGCTCTAGGATCATTGTTGCCCGGCCTCCCGAGACAGCAGGAACAGAACTTGGATCTCTGTGTTGGAATTGATGCATATTTGCAAACTGTTTTGCAACGATGTTATACTGTTGGTTCGGATTCAGCCTGGCTTATACACCTCACATCCCTTTCTGCATTACTGTAGCCTAGCCAGTTGCTTCCCCTTTTGTGTGCGTTAACTGTCCTTTCCTAAGTATAGGACTTTATACTTGTCCTTGTTGAACTTTTTATTGAATTTTTATTTACTTCAGACTAGAGGTGCACCAATACATCAGTTACTATACCTTTATTGCCAGGACCTACAAAGTTAACATTTGTAGATGAGGGAACAACTGAACTCCTACCACTAGCAATTGCTTGCAATTATTTTGTAAGAAACAGGGCTAGGAATTGACTTATTAAACGAAACCCAAATGTCAGTCTTCACATTCTTAAGTTCCGTCAGTTCAGAGGAACCTATGGCATGGTCTGGAAGGCTTGCTTTGCCAGGCAGTATAAAGTTCACGGGCATTAAAGTTTTAAGATACAATTTAATCTTAGTGATAAGCATTCTTTTATCTTGGATACTTTAGATTTCCCTGTGGAAAAGCATGAGAAAGTAAGTTGCCTCTAAGAAAGGGGTATTTTAAAAGTGCCACAAAATTGGTTAGGTTATGTCCATCTTAGCATTTTATTTTATTAAAAACAAACTTTTGCTAAATAGTACTTTGGGACAGAGGCTCTGTGTATCCAGGTGCCCCTGAAGTGCCATTTAATGAGTAGTTTGGATTTGAATGGCTTTACACATGCTGCAAGAGTAGACTGTAATCACCCTACTGTAGTGTAAAATTATCCCCTGGAAAGCCAAAAGTAACTATCCTCTAGTGCAAACTACAGTGATATGCAAGTAATGAATGCAGTCTATTACTAGCTCCCGCATCACACAGAGGCAAGGTAGTACAGTAGTACCTAGAGCAGGTAGCTGCTTGTTATTTCTGGACACCAGCATAATTTACAGTGATCTACAAACAACAGAAATTACTATTAATGTGTCATGTGTGTGCAACACAAGTTACTATACCTTTATTGCCAGGACCTACAAAGTTAACATTTGTAGATGAGGGAACAACTGAACTCCTACCATAGCTACCAGTGAAAGATGCAGTATAGTTCCACCAACCTGAGAGAGAGAATAACAGCCCATTCTTGAAAGCAGCGGGTGTTTTGCCTGAATAAGTGGTGCAGGATTAGACTCTACATTGATTGCACATTATGACTGCACTAGTTAGAAAAAGAGAACAGATGTCAACTAAATGGGGAAGTGTGGGACAAAATAGAAATAATCGTAAAAATGTGCCCAAGGATAAAATAAATTGATCCTAAGACCCTAACAAACATTCTTGGATCAGGCAAAATGATGAGAGTCATTGTACTAGTTTGGCTTTTATTTTCTTGCTAATATTGCATAACAGAACTACACTAGCATGAGGAGGAGGAGGGGGGAATAATAAAAATAAGTTATCAATGCACTATTAACTCTACATGCTCTTACCTATTAATAAGATATTGATGTCTCCTCTAATGCGTGTCCCATTGTCGAGAACTTTCTCATTACCTCCAAGTAGCATACACAAAATGGCTTTTTTAATATACGCATGGCCATGAATGCTTGGTGCTAAAGACTTGCTTAAATGGTCAAAGATATCCTATTTAAGAAACAGGAAACACTTACATTGCAGATTATCAACATTAGAATAGAATCTCATTATCCATTAGCCAGTATTAGTGCAATTTATAACTTACTTTAGCTTGAGCTTTACAGAATTTCTTGATCTTTGTCACACCATCAGCTGAGAATGTAGGTGCTATTTCTTTGCTCATCAGTTTGGTATTATTAGCCAGCATTATTGTCCTGGATATTTTTCCCCCAGATGCAGAGAAATGGCATGAGATTAACTATTAAATAAATTAACTATTACATACATACTGGAATAAAAGCTATCGTCTTCACAACACAAAGAGCTACTTGCTAAAAAAGGAGAAAGTAGAATCAAATTCAAAGAGATTATTAGATTTATCCTTTCCATTATGCCCTAATGAGGGAAATCCTCATTGGGGAAGGATTTAATGAATTCTTAATATCAGGATTAAAAAGAACTTGAATAATAGTGTAGTGAATAATACTCCAATTCATGCTTCTTGTGCTGCACGTTACCTAATCAGAGAATGGATTTTTGAGCTATAAGATTTCTAATTTTAGGGAAATAAAAGAGTGACTGTTTGCCTGCTTTTATAAAGGTTTGCGCTGTGTCATGTATAGGTGACCAGGCAACTACTTTTAGCCACAATGAAAATCAAAGGAGGACATAAATTGCATTTTGGGGTCATTAAAAATGGGAAAAAGGAGCACACCTTGATTTGCAGTCTCCTAGGTTATGCATCTATTGCTGGTTCTCTTTATACTACAAAGTGCAAATTGATACTTCTGAGGAAAGTGTTTGTAAGAAAGTTATTGCATTAAAATGAGAAATTTAATGAGAAAATGCTTCAAAATACATCATCAATTAGAAGTTACCTAAAGAAAAAAAATTAATGATGCCAATAATCTGTATGTGAAGAGCAACTGAACTACAAAGATATCTCCAGAATTTTTTAAGAGAAAAATATCATTTTGTGTCACATGGCAAACTACCAAGGTGAATTAACCTAAATTTCCTAAATATGTTGGATGAAAAAACATAGAGATATAGGTCTGAAAAAGTCCTCTGGGGTCACTGATAACCTGTTACAGGTACCCAGGAAATACAATATCATTCACAAATTGATCAAGCTACATTTCAAAACTAGCTAGGTTTTTGCCCCACTTTTGCTATTGGACATTTCATAAGTTTGGTGACTTCATCTACATAATAACAACTCAGATGCTCACCCCAATATGAAAGTCTATTGCCATCATCTGAAGCTGAAACTTTCTTTGTTGTATGGGTAGACAGTGTTATTTAGCTACTACCTGAGTGCTCTCTCAAGATTTACGTTTGTCTAACCAAATTAACACCTACAACAAGATCCAAAAGCAAGGAAGCCAACCAGCTAGTCTTTTCAGGTACCTCCTGGTTGCTGAAAATCTGCCAACCCCTGTAGATGGACAGCCCATACCATAAAGAGAGGCACTATATATGGAAATATGTATACAGGGGCTGCAACCCTTGTTTATACTGCTCTGAACTGGTATTTCTGTCCCTGCCACAAGCGCCCAAGCCACCTACACTTACCCTTATCACCGATCCCTGTCTTTAACAGCAGTGGAGAAGACAAATTCTGTGGTGAGAGCAAGTGCAGGTGTGAGACAGCAGCAGAGAGGGCTGTGGAGGGGCTGGGTGGCTCAGTGCAACTGTGCGCCTCCCAGCCCCCATTCTGTCCCATCCCAAATCAGACTCTCACTGACTGGAACCAATCTCTTCCCAAGCCAGATATGGCCCATGGGCCATAGGTTGCTGAGCCCTGTTGTATAAGGTTGTGATACCAATAATATGACATAATTAATTTGAATGAAACATGTTTTTTGTGTCATGTTGTGGGTTCAGGTCACTTGAGTCAAGAGCCACCTTAATAAAGAGGTTTCTTTATTTATGCCAACAGCAACCAGACAGCCACGAGACTCCTCTTTTGGCTCCCTCTCAGACTTTGGCCATCTTGAGATATGTGCAATAGTCATACCCTGGAGGGGAGTTGAGTAACAGTCTAACCCTTAAAGCTAGGGACAGAAGTTGGATATAAAACAGTTTTAAGTGATCCAAAGCTGGTTTAAACCTGTAACAGAACAGAAATTAAGTGCATACAAACCACTTTCAAAGTGGCTGAAACCAGTTTAAAATTAACCTGGTTGGATGTACCATCAGACTTAACTGTTTTAAGTTAAATCAGTTTATGGAACTTCTGTCCCAGATACCTTCCTGATTCAAGTTAAGTCACAGTCCTCCAGTATCCTACAATGTTTTACAGCCCTGGGCTTGCTGTCTGCTCCAGTGGAGAAGGGCTGCTCTCTGCCCCAGCTATCACAGAGCTGAGACACTAAAGCCTCTGCTCCCTGACAGCACCTGTCAGTTCAGTGGGGGCAAGTGAACAGGCTCCCAGAGCTCTCTAGCCTCCATCTGTACAGTCAAGGGGAAAGAAAGCCCCTGAAATGTGGGCTTTTTGCCCCTGCAGCAGCCAGGCAAGCAGAGTTGGCTTTGGCTCAGCCCCACCCTCTTCCCAGCCCCCAGCCTGTTAGAGAGGGGGTGCAGAGAGGGGTGGGGGAATGAACTGGCCTAGCCCTGACCCCCCAGCTGGGGTCTGTCCAGTGCAGGAGGAAAGCCCCCACTGGGAGCTTTTTGCTTCTCTGAAGCCAGGTGAGCTGGGCTGGGATTGGTTCAGTCCTGCTCCCTCCCCAATCCCTGCTGCCTGTGAAAGGGAGGGAAGGGGACAGACAGGACTGGCACAGCCAGGGTCTGCCCAGCGTGGAGGGGGAAGAAGTCCCTACTGGGGGCTTTTCACTCCTCTGCAATCCAGCTCACCAGGACAGGATCAGTTCAGCCCTCCTCCCTCCTCAGCCCCGGCCTGTGGGAGGCAGGGGCTGGGGGGAGGGGCAAATGCACCATCCCACCTTGGTGCTAACCCGCCCCCCAGCTGGGGTATGCCTGGTGCATGGTGGGAAAAGCTCCCACCAGAGGTTTTTCAGTCCCCTCACAGCCTGGCTTCCCCAGCTGGCATGGGCTCAGCTCCACCCTCTCCCCAGCCCCACCCCCCACCTGTGTACATTCACTCCCATCTCTCGCAGGCTGGGGCTGGGGAGGGGCTGGGGTTTAACTGATCCCATCCTGGTGAGCTGGGCTGTGTGGGAGCTAAAACCCCCAGTAAAGTCTTTTGCCCACACCAGGTAGACCCCAGCTAGGGGGCCCAGATGTGTGCTTTCCCCAACAGGTGTGTGCATTCTGAGCCAATCAGAGCCCTGCTAGCCAGCTGGGTGGGGGGAGGAGAAGCCCAAGCCCCATGGTGGGGACTTTTCCCACTCCATGCAGGCCCCAGCAGGGGGGCCAGGGCTGGGTGGTGCCTTCCCCCTCCCCGGAGGCAGGGGCTGAAGAGAGATTTTCTGCTGGCTCTCCCCAGCAGTGGGTGGGGGAGGGGGAAGAGGAGGGGAGGGGAAGTGGCATGTGTCCAGCAGCCAATCAGGCCTGGGCTACCTCTGGACTGGGTTTAGCATCCTTTTAGGCAGCTGGCCATGAGTGCCCCCAGGGTCCTGGCCTGGGCCAATGCAGGCTTCTGCCCATCTTGGCCACACAAACACTGAATGTCAGTTCAGTTTGTCACTGGTTCAAGCTACGCACCTTAAATTAACCTGCAAAGATTGAATTGATTCTTCCTCGGGCTTTTTGAACCTCTGTACTTAGCCTAATGGTATATAAGCCTCATATATGGTCTATACTACATTGAAAGGAAAACCTTGGAAGTTGTAAAATTGGTAAATTTTCTGCCTTTTGGGAGCTAAGCAGTAATGAACACTCCTTTTAGCTTCAGGTTTCACCAAAAGCTCCAGTTACTAAAGTCACACATGGACCTTGTTTTAGTGTAAAACAAGCAAGGTGAAAACAGCAATAGAAGATAAAACCCTTTAAATCATGCCTAAAGAAATAATTTCTTTTAAACTTATGTTAATAAAAATTCCTTTGTAGTTTACACACCCAACATCTCAGCCTAACATTAAAAATATCTCAAATCATTTTTTAAATCTCAATTTCAATTTAAAATAGTTTGGATGGCAGTGCTCAACCCCCAGCATGATGGCCAAATGTGGCCCACAACACCGTGGAATCTGGCCTGTAGGACTCCCCAGAGGTCAGGAAATTTGGCAGCAGGGAAGAATTGGCCATTAATACTGCCACCCCTCTCCACTGCCAAAATCCCAAGCAGCAGGTCAGAGCCGGGCCACAAGCCTCTCCTTCCTCTCCACCACCTTACCTGGTTGGAGCCAGGCCACACCTTTTCCCCATGCAGTGGATTGAACCAAGCTGCCCCACTGCTCTCCTCCACATGGCCAGATGGGGCCCTGCAGCACCCACCCTGGGTACCAGATTGGGTCCACTGGGAGGATTTGGCCTGTGGAGGAACAAGGCACTGCCCATCTGGGCCTACTGGCCAAAAAGGCTGAACTAGTTTAGGAGACCTACGGTCAACAAAAAAACATTTTGCTCTGATTTTGGGAGAATTTTTATGACTGCTTTCATCCATAACCCCCATAAAAGTGTGAACTGAACTACTAAATATTCTGTGATTAATCTTTTTGGTATTATAAAACATTTTTTTTCTCCCTGGAACACTGTACCACTTTACCATCCAGGAGAAAGATTGGGGGAAGAAAGCAATGCAACTACTATGGTTATAGCAGCATAGTGGTACAAGTTGAAAGATAATATTATTAAATAAGTTATTGAAATAAGAAATAAGGTTACATTAAGCTACATGTGTATATGAGATCATCCTACTCATCTATCATATTCTTTTTTTTACTCAAGTCATAGATTTCATAGATTTTTAGGGTCAGAAGGAACCTCAGTAGATCATTGAGTCTGACCCCCTGCTCAGGGCAGGAAAGAGCACTGGGGTCAGATGATCCCAGCCAGGTCTCCTCTTAAAGACCTCCAAGGTAGGGGAGAGCACCACTTCCCTTGGAGCCCATTCCAGATTCTGGTAACACTTACCATAAAGAAGTTCTTCCATTGTCTAGTTTAAATCTGCTCTGTTAATTTGTGGCCATTGTTTCTAGTTACTTCAAGGGGTGCCTTGGTAAACAGAGCATCTACTATACCTTGCTGTGCCCGCCCTCCCCCCCCCCAACTGCAAGGGGACTTATATAAAGGGGACTTAATATAAATCCTCTTTATATTAGCTGCTTCACAAACCCATGTAAAAATACCCCTTTCCACATGACTTCAGTGAAGGCACTTAACCCTTCAGTCCAATCTATATTTCACAGTTAGGGCGGCTAGGAGCTGGAACCAACTTCCAAGGGAAGTGGTGCTGGCCCCTACCCTGGGGGTCTTTAAGAAGAGGCTGGATGCCTACCTGGCTGGACTCATTTGAGTCCTGTTTCTCTTTTTGGGGTTTTTTGTTGTTCTCCCGCCCTGGCGGGGGGTCGGGCTAGAAGATCTACTAGGTCCCTTCCGACCCTTAATCTATGAATCTATGAATATCGGCAGGCCCTTAGAACTGCATGGAACTTTACTGAATTCAACGAAGTCTATTGCCAGAGGTAGACTCAGGGCCTAAGATGACAAAGGAAAAAGGCAGAAGGAAAGGAGAATCTTGGGTTTTCATGTAATGTGGCAGCTTTTAGAATTGCAAACAAATAACCCACAGTCCTGAGGGGAGAAAAATTAGAAAAAGTTACATAAAGATTAAGTTTCAAGTAATTACATTTTGTCACAATTCCTTCAACACAGCCCAAGCTACCAAGGAAATGAGCTGATGAGCATATGAAGAGAGACATGATTTGCTCCACAGCATCCCTCAAATCCAACACCGAAGTCTTCAAACTGTTTGGAATGAGTTGCATCAGTGGAAGCAACTAAATCTTTTAATGCTCTCTGAAAAGCAATCAGCTAGCAGACTCCCTCATTCAGCAACCTCCAATATAAAATAATTAAACCGTGAAAAGCTGTTCTGGTAATCTTACTTAAAAATCCTGTATTTCTTTACATATTGAGGATCTGATGGCATTGACTGAAGTCAGACACACTAATACCGTGGCAGAAACTGCACAATCTTCTCAAAAACAGCTCAGCTAAACTTCTTCAATTCTCTGACAGAGTTTTACTTTATGAAGGTCTGCTGTTGCAGCAAACCATCAGGGAAACAAGGTTAAATCCAAATCCATTTCAGTTGTAATCAAGTTATGTTTGGACTCAGGTCTCCAGAAGCTAATCTCTCTATTTTTCATATATGAAAACAAAATAAAGAACTTCAGCTTTAACAGAATTTATTTTACTAAATAGAATTAAATGAAGATCATGTAAAAGGGATAGTTAGGATAATCAAGTTAAATAATTTTTTCTTGATGCTAGTAAAATCTGTGGTTTTAAAGAAAACCTTACCCCATCAAATTAAGACTCCTTTTCACATGTGTCCATTTCATTTTAATTTAACAGGGAAGTTACATTCTGTTTATGGGCCACTTTCACTTCCTCGTTGTCACATATTAGGGAATGTTATACTTGTGCTTTAAGTTTTTTCAGGCGAGTAATTACATCCTTCAGTGAGGATTTATTTATAAAAGCAGAAAAGGCTAATTTGACTTATCACCACTCCTGTAAAACATTATTTAACAAAAGTTAAATACTAGGAATGAGTTTGCTTTTTATTGCCCATATAGTAAAAGGCCAAGCTGATGAAGTTCACATATATATGAAATGTGTACTGATTAGTTTTAAACAACACCTTGTCGGGGGGGGCAAGGAGGTGAAACACTTCACCACCACAGCGATGCTGCTGCATCTCAGGAGGCAGCTCCCTCTTGCCCTTCTTTCTGCTTAGGCTGGTACCAGTGTGAGCGTGCCCAAAGGGAAGTCTTCCACTCACTTCAAAGCCCCGTCCCCCCCAAAACAGAGGCAGGCCACCCTGAAGTGGTGGGGAAAGCTGCAGACAGCGGGGCACGTTGCAAGGGCGAGCAAGATCACCCAGAGCACTGGGGAGATGCTTGTTCTGGATGGCCAGCCCTTTTCCTTAACTGAGCAGCCAGGGTTCAGGCAGCTTATGGCACTCATGGCCCTATCTTACCAAGTGCCTGCACACACCACCTTTAGCAGGTGGTCCCATCTCTGCATGAGGCATGCAGGGAGTACTTGAGGAAGGAGCTGTGCAAGGCAGGGCCACAGGTAGCCTTGCACTTCACCTCCAACCTCTGGAGCAGCCGGGGTGGCGATCACACCTACCTCTCCCTCACAGGGCACTGGTGCCATCAGTCAGGCTGTCGGTGTGCTCTCCTTCAAGCCAAGGTTCTGGATGAGTCCCACATGGCAAGGGAGATCATGGTGGACATGAACCACATGGTACAGGGGTGGCTTGTTGGGCAGGACGAGCTCACCCACAAGTTCATGGTTACTGACAAAGGGGCCAATATGGTCAAGGCCAACTTTCTTGGCACCCACTGTGTGGCACACGGACTGCACCTCATGGTCAGAGATGCTTTGGAGAGGGACAGGGCTGCTGGTGATGGTGCTGTCACTACCACCCAGATCATTTCCAAATGCAGGAAGGTGGTGGGCTACTTCCACCGTAGCATCAACGGGGGCAAGATGCTGCAGGACAAACAGACAGAGCTGAGTACCCTGCAGCACAAAATCGTGCAGGATGTGGACACTCGGTGGAACTCCACATATCTGATGCTGGAAAGGCTGGTGAAGCAACAGAAGGCCATCATGAGATGGCCTTTCTCAAGGAGATTGGGATCAGTGACCCCCTTAACAAAGCTGAGTGGAGTACCATCTCCCAGATCTTGGCAGTCCTCAAGCTGTTCCTTGAGGCCACTGAGACCTTCAGTGCTGTTGATACCCTCCTTGGCCAGGTGATCCCCTTAGTGAGGGAACTGGAGAACCAAATGGAGAAGTCCAGGGGATCAGTGCTCCTGGCTGGGGCAGGCCGCTGTCACCAGATGTGCAGGCACTGGTGAGGCGGCTGAAGGAGGGCATTGAGAGACGGCTGGATTCCTTGTGGTCCAGTATGGTCCACATGTTGGCGGGCATGTGAGACCTGAGGGTGAAGGGGAGCACGTGCACTGGCAGTATCAAAACCCTCGATCACTGGACACAGGTGCTGGTCAACAAAGTCAGAGAGGCAGAAGTGCAGAGGCAAGGGGATGTGGAAGAGAGGGATCTACTTTCCTGTGCCAGCACTCCCGGCACCAGCCAGCCTCCTCCACACCAGCTGCTGCCAATGTGGGCCAAGGACATGGCTTCAATGTTGGGGTCCAGATGCACCAGACTGAGGCTTCGGTGGCTACCTCTCTCACTGAGGACGTGGAGGTGCTGGACTGCACCCCCTGCCCTGTGTGGGCAAGCTGCAGCCAGATGTGACAGGATTTGGCCATGGTTGCTTGGAAACACCTGTCCTGTCCACCAACCAGTGTTCCAAGCAAGAGTGTGTTCAGCATTGCTGGGGATGTTGTGACACCCAGCTGCTTGGATCCTACGTTGGTCGAGCAGCTGGTGTTCTTGAAGGTGAACCTCCTGCTGCTGGGGTTCCCCAAGCTCCAGGTGCAGACAGAGTGAATGCCACCCTCCTGTCTCCACCCGCACCTATTTCCTTTTTTCATTTTTAAAAAAACATTTAATGCTCCACTCTCAGAGCTGGAGGCAGCACTCACTGCATCACCAGCCAGCAGGGGAAGAACATGTCCTTGCTGAGCTATGCCAGGACAAACTTGGAGATATGGGCCGGGGCTATGGGGAGGAAAGCTCCCCACACTCACTGTTCCTGCTGGCGGGGGGTGATCCCCACTGCCCTGCACCACATGGGGGGCTCTGCACAAGCCCCTGAAACCCCAAGGCTGCTGCAGGAGTGGTGAGTCCCAGGGGTTTTCTTGGATTTTTTTTTTTTCTTAAAGAGCCAGAGCTGGCAAGGGTGGGGCATCCATGGGGGGGCTGGGGGTGACAGCGGGGGTCAGGGGGCTCATGCAGAGCCCCCCATGCAGCATGGCACAATAAGAGGCAGCACGGATCGCCCCCTGCCCAGCAGCATCCGGTGAGTGGGGCTTTTTTTAAAGGGTCGGGAGCTGGGGCAGGCAGGGCACCCATAAGGGGCAGGGGTCCCCACATGGTCCCCTCCCACTAGTCCTCCTTCCCCTGCCCCCTACTTACCAGCTCCAAGTCCGACTCCAGCTCATTGCTGCAGCGGGCGGGGACTGTCTGAATCATTGAAGCTCTCTGAATCTTTTCCGAAGATTTGGAGAGCTTTGAATTGATTTGGACCTTTTAATTGGTCCCATGATTCTATCTGGATTTGGAGATTTGGCCACCAAATCGAGCCAAATCTCCTCCAAACTGAATCACTACCTGAAGCTTTGGACAGCTCTACTTGTCAGCAGCTTGAGGTACAGTTTCCCAGAAACCCCTGCACCTTGCTCCTTGAAACTCGGGAGGCTTTGTGGTCTCAGCAGGGGCTAACATCCCTGCAGTTTTCACCCCCTTGTGCCTTAACACACACACGTGACATGAGTTTTGCTTTTTGGATTTTGAGGTGCAGCTTCCCAGGAACCCCTACTCCTATGTCCTTGAAACCTGGCAGGCTTCATGCCCGCAGAAGGAGCTACCATTCCTGCAAGTTTTATCTGAATCAGCCAAAAAATGACAATAGTATAGGTATTTCAGTGATTCCCCATTATACTCTATGACCGAATCTCTGAATCTCTCCTAATCGGCGTTGAATCTTTGGAAGCCAATTTGGCTGAATTGAGTCAGAACAGTGATCTGAATCTCTGAATCAAATCATTGGCCTCCAAATCTGAATCCAAATAGAATATTTCTCTATTTGCACAGGCCTATTAGTAACATATGGTACAGGTCTGAGAGAGTTTGGTAAATATTTGGTTGGTAGGTATATGAACAAACGAACTTCAGTGTCTACAAGTGTAAGTGTAATGCATATGGGGTAAAATAACTTCAACTGTAAGTACTCAGTTCTGGGTTCTGAACTAGCTATTACGACTCAGGAGCAAAACCTTGGCATCATTGTAGACAGTTTTTAAAAAAAATATCAGCTCAATGTGCAGCAGTGACCAAAACTCTAGTAAAACTTTGGGCATCATTAAGAAGGGGATGAAAAACAAAACAGAGATCATCATCATGCTACATTACAAATCTTGACTAGTGTGTGACGTTCTGGCCCCATGTCGAGGGGGGGGCGAGGGTGGCAGGGATATGATAGAAATCACAAAGAGTATGGACTGAGTGAGCAGGGAACTGTTGTTCACTAAGTCCCAGAATACTAGAATGAGGGGCACCAATTAAATGAGCAAGCGACAAATAACGAGTAATGCAACACATAGTTAACTTCTGGAAGTTATTGCCAGAAGAGATGGTAGAGGCAGATACCACAGCCAAGTTAAAAAAAGGGACTAGATAAATTCATGTAAGATAGATCTATTAATAGCTATTGAACAGAAAGGTTGGATGCGTTTCCTCTGGCATCTCTAAACCTATAATGTCAGGGAGGGTATTGGATAGGGGATAGATCACTTCAGTTATATCTGGTTCAATGCTCGCCCTTTATAGCATTCATTTCTGCCATTATCAGGAATGGGATACACCAGGCTAGATGGACCATTGGTCAGATATAAGAAGTGCCATACTATTTTTACTAATGGACATTCATTTTATTGACTGCAATGACATTAATCACCAAGACTTATTGACTGGTTACAGGTAGGTAAGAAAGTGTTGATTGTTTGATTTCAGAAGTAGTAAGGCTAACACACACACACACACACACACACACACACTGCGGCAAGTCTCACAAAAGAGAATCTGGGAAACCCTGAGCTATTAAAGAAACATCATGTTAAGGAGAGGAGCCAGCAATGGATATTTCATACTAAACCTTCAGCGGCCTTAAGGCAGTAGTTTACGTTGTTTGTTTCCTTTTCATGTAGATTTATGTAAATAAGCTATTTTAAATTCAAGCTATTTATACTGAATAGCATGCACTCTTTGAGTCTGGAGATTTCTCATTCAAACAGAAGCATAAAAACCCCAACTTGGTGGTGTGCTGCAGATTATAGCTTTCAAGTATCTTCAGCCATTATATAAATGCCGGTCTACTATAAGATAAGTGGAAGAGGAAGAGTGGTGTATGCATCTCTTTCAATGCAATATGTTCTCTTCTTATTTATTGCCTTTTTTGTTCACTGCTGCACATTGAATGACATTAAAAAACAAAACAAAATAAAACTATCTACAATAACGCCAAGGTCTTGCTCCTGAGTCATAACAGGTAGTTCAAAACCCAGCACCAAGTCGAGGCTATTTTTTTGCAGGTGAATTACCTTACACTGCAGGCACTGAAGCTCATCTGCTTTCTTTCTAGTTTTGTGAAGTGTAACTTTAAAGGCACAGGCATTTCACATTGTAGGCAGATACTTGGAAATGCATGCCAGGCAGAAATCCATCTGCTTTGATCCACTGAAAAATAGGTGGATTGAACCCAGATGTATAACGTTACAGAGAAAGGGTTCTTATAGAATCATAGAAAACTGAGGTGGAAGGGACCGTAGGAAGTAATCTAGTCCAGCTCCCTGCTCTAGTTGGACTGTCCCCAACTAGATCACCCCACCCAAGGCTTTTTTTTATCTGGGTTTTAAAAGCTTCCCAGGATGGAGATTATACCACCTCTCTGAGTAACCTGTCCCAGGGCTTTACTACCTTCCTAGTGAGAAAGTTCTTCCTAATATCTAACCTAAACTTTCCTTGGTGCAACTTGAGACCATTGATCCTTGTCCTGTTATCTGTCACTACTAGGATCAGTCTAGCTCCATCCTCTTTGGAACCACCCTTCAGGTAGTTGAAGGGTGCTGTTAAATCCCCCTTCAGCCTTCTCTTCTCCAGACTAAACAAGCCCAGCCTGTCATAAGTCATGTGCCCCAGCACCCTAACCTTTTTTTTTTTGCCTTCCACCAGACTCCAATATGTCTCCATCTGTTCTGTAGAGGGAGGCCCAAAACTGAACACAATACACCAGATGTGACCACACAAGTGTTGAATAGAGAGGAAGAATAACTTCCCTCGATCTGCTGGCAATGCTCCTACTAATACAGCCCAATATGCTGTTAGCCATCTTTGCAACAAGGGCACACTGTTGACTTATATTCAGCTTAGTGTCCACTGTAACCCCCAGGTCCTTTTCTGCAGAGCTGCTGCTTAGCCAGGTGGCTCCCAGCTTGTCTCAGTGCATGAGATTGTTCTGTCCTAAGTGCAGGACTTTGCACTTTTCCTTATTGAACCTCATGAGATTCTTTTTGATCCATTCCTCCAATTTGTCTAGGGCTCTTGGAATCCTAGTCCTCCCTCTAGCATATCTACTACTCCCCCCAGGTTTGTCTCATCTGCAGATTAGCTGATGGTGCACTCCATCCCATCTTCCAGGTCACTGAGAAAGATACTAAACAAACCAGCTTCAGGACTGACCCCTGGGGCACTCCATTTGATACTCGCTGCCAACTAGACATCAGAACATTGATTACTACCCTCTGAGCCTGATGATCCAGCTAGTTTTCTGTCCACCTTACAGTCCGTTTATCAAACCCGCATTTCCTTAGCTTGCTTGAGAGCTCTTGCGTGTCCTCTCTGTTAGACTTTACTCCTGTTCCTGTTTTTATCTTTATTGAGAACAGGTCATTCAGATACAGGTGACAAGAGTTGCTCTTTGCATACATTAAATGTGATTCCAGAAATCTGGCTGGGGTCTGGGAAGTGGAAGAAATGTATTTACATCCAGAAGGCCTATTCCTTTAGGGCTGAAAAGAACTCATAGGGCAAGTGCATTGTTTCTATTGTTTTTTTCCCCTTTAAAAGGATCCTATTTCACCCCTCTCCAAAAGGTGCCGAGTTTAAGGAGTTTTGATTATTATGAAAAATCTCCAGAAGTTGGGTCACATTGGGGTTTGATTATTATGCAAAATGTTGAGAAGCTGGGGTTTTATTCCTGGATAAGTGTCCTGCCCTGGCCAATTTGTTCTGTAATATATATTCTGAATTTAGTAAATAGACCAGTCTGACTTGATGCATCCAGCCTACTAAGGTATATTAGTCAACCAGCTTATTCCAGTCACTAGAGTTCTCCCCAAGATGATTAGTCTTCAAGAACCACCAGGAACCACTGAGTACCAAAACAGTATTTGATAAAGGCCTCTTCCATATTAAGAGATAACTGCAGTGCTATTAAACCAAAGTCCAGCTCTTTATCTTACAGGACCATTCCCAAGGGCTCATATCCATACAGAGTCCCCAGATGGCTCCATTCATTAAACTCTCAGGATGCTCCACCCTCTGCCTCTCTGCAAGAACTGTGACAATATCTAGTTTTCTTCCCTTGTGCAGAAATACACAGACAACTACATTCCTGTCTCAGCATTTATAGGGCATGTTTTAGTCTGCTACTAATTTTCCACTTGGTTTTGCTTATGTAGTGTGAAGGAGAGCAGAGAGGAAAGCCTGTTTAAACTAAAAAAGAAAAAAAGGGAGGTTCTCATCAGCATTGAAAACCTGATCAATGCCTTAAAGGCAGAGAGACAGGGATCAATAGAGCTTTGGGGTATAATGAATAGAGGAGGGAAACCCAAAGTTAAAAACAATGGCAGTGGTGGGCAAGCAAGCATGAGGTGGAAAAAGTTTTAAAGAGTAGAAATGAAGATCTAGAGACAGATGGAAAGTGGATGAAGGTAGAAAAGAAA